>NW_024063533.1:2802500-4006250 GCF_006381635.1 Hibiscus syriacus | reverse complement strand
GCGTACACCTCAGGAAGTGCCTCGTAAGATTAAAGATCAATTTCAGAAAGTTGAAATCATATCAAAATAGTGATAAAAGATCTTCACTGTTTGAATTGAAAAAGTGATATGGAGTAGTTTTGTTATTACGTGAATAAGATAAAATATGGTGAATAAGTGTCACCATAAGAACGTTAAAGAGTTTCCACTGTTTTGAAGTAAAGAAGTTAGATGAAGTAGTTTAGTTACTATGTGGAGAAGTTGAAGTATATTGAGAAAATGTTAACCTAAGAATAATAGAAGATTCAAGGATGTGGTTATTAGTTAGGAGAATTCAAGAATAAGCGCATCAGTGACAAGCGTATGAGATATATAAAGTCAGAGAATATGAGGTTGAAACAAAGGGATAATATTATGTATAAGCAAGAGTGTGGCTATAATAAGGGTTTGCATTCTAGATGAAAAGAGTTAGCGTTGGCTAACCAGATTATGTGATGAAAAATGTATGGGAATTATAAAATTTTGGGATATTTTCAGGACAAAATAACCAAAGATGAGGTGGATCTGGATACAGTTGTATATTTGGATCATAATAATGTGGATTGGATAAGTTAAGTAAACTATGGGTTGAGATAATTCTGATTGAAATAATGTATATGAATGGGTCAATGAAGGTTTATGCTTTGGATTGGAAGAACTGGTGATGACTAACAGAATTAGGTGATGGTAAGTGTATTAAAGTTAAGGGAGTAGAAGATGATATCAGGGTAAATTAGCTAAGTATGGTGTGAATTCAGACATGATTATGTATGTTGATCATGAAAATGTAATATAGTAAAGGAGACAAGGGAATAATACTGCATATGAATTAGAGTGTGGGCATGATAAAATGAGTATAATATACTGATTGGATTTCAACTGGAATGATGTATATGATTAGTTTGATAGGGCTTATGCCTAGATTGAAAAGTTATTATTGATTAGCTGTAATGGTATGGATTATAGAGTTATAAGATTTGAAGGAAAGATAAATTTAAGTTAATCAAGTATGATGTAGACAAGTAGACGAGTATTTATATATTTTGAAAGGAGTTTTGATGAAGGAAAATACAAGTACGAGAGATGGTAAAGAATGAAGTTTTGTATAATTAAAGTTAAATATCAAAGTTGTGAAGATGCGATAAAGATTGTTTGATTTCGTAAAGTATATGTTTAATCATATTTGGTCAAATGATGATGGAAGAAGAGTTTGGTTATTGTTATAAAATAATTAAAGATAGATTTATGATGAGTGAATGATGAAAAAGGATGTACTGTCTACGTGATGAGTAACATTATAGGGATTTTAGAAAGATCAAAGAAAATGCAGAATCATAGGAGAGAAAGAAGGAATGGATGAGATTACTGGTTAATATTTATATGATAAGCGATAGTAAATGAATGAATAAAGGAAAAGTTAGTTCAAGAACTAGAATAAGTAGATGAGACAACATAAGAACATTAGGAGATACGTTCTTATCAATGTGTGTGCAATGAAAATTCGATGACGAATTTTCTTAAAGGATGGGAGATTTGTAACATCCTCAATACCAGGTTGGTGATTAAATTGTAAAATTTCAGAATTTTGGGATAAAAGTAGGATAGTTGAATAGTTCAATGATTTATGTGTAGATATTTCCTTAAAGTTGTTAGTAATTATTAAAAGAATTAAAGGGCAAAATGGTTATTTGACAAGAAAGATATTTTTCTCTTAATAAATATGAATCATGTGGGGGTGGGGGAAAGAGTTATCTGGAGACTCTTTCTTCTTCTTCCTCTCTTCCCGTGAAGGCTCCAAGGCAAAGGTGAGTTTTCTGGTTAATCAATTAATTGTTGATTTTATGAGTTAGTTTTGATCATTAGATGATAACTAAGCTTAAGTTATCTTAAAATAAAAAGATAAATGAGTTAGAGGAGATTGAAGAATTGGAGTTTTGAAGTGAAATTTTGAATAAGAAGGTTTATATGAATTTAGAGGATGAATTTTACTTGTCATCTATGAGAATAAGAAGCTAGAAGTGTTAGAATTAAGTTTGGGTAACATGGAAAATTTGGTATGATTATTGATTTCTATATTGAGAATAGAATTTTGAGGTTTAAGATGAAATTAATGGGTATAAATTAGTTTAAGTATGTATATTTGAGTTAAGAATATTAAAGGAAGTGAAATAGGAAGTGTGGAGCTAAAAATGAAGTGATTTTCGAGCTCAAAACTTGATTTCTGGGCTAGGGGAATCGGTACCCATTCAATGGGAATCAGTACCCATTCAAGGGAGAATCGGTACCCATTCAAGGGGGAATCGGTACCCATTCAAAGGGGAATCGATACCCCCTCAATCGAACCAGAAATTCCAGAATATATTTGGGGAACCAATTCCCCCTAAAAGAAAAAGTTATTATTGGTTTAATGAGTTCGGTTAAGTTTCTAGTATCAAATTACAAGGTGTAGGTATCTAATAATTACCTTAAAATGTATAACTGTGTAGATTCAGAGCCTAAACGAGTTACGGAATCATTGTCAAGTAAGATCGATCAAAGGGGAAAAATAAGAGATTGGAATTGACTAGTGAGGCCAGGTGAGTGCATATTCAATAGTATATGATGTGTTATGGGAAGAAGACTTGCGATGATTCTATTTCCTGAAGCGTTACATATGAATTCATGATTAAAGGCATGAGTTGAATATGAGTGTATGTATTCTTGATTATATGAATTGATATGTTTTGTATGTGCTATGTGGTTTATGTACAAACACTATTATGTGTTAATGAGAGAATATCAAATAAGTTATGAAATTATATATGAATATAGAAGATAAGTCAAGAGATGTAGGGAAATGGAAATAGAGGTTTATGAAGAATCATAGGAGAATAAATATAAGTAATATGATAATGAAATATAAGACTATATGAATACATGGTTATGAGAATTAGTAAAATAAAGGTATTTGATTTAATGAGAATTGAAGAAACTAAATAAGATTGAATTATAGAATGGAATATGAATAATATATCAATTAGGGAACAAGAATATAAAGTGATGATATATATATATGATAAATTATATGCTAAAGATCTACGGAGTTATATGAAAATATTATAAGGAATTTATGAAATTGAATTAATTAAATGGATTAAAGTAGTATATAAATAAAATACTATTAAGTGTAATATATATATGTTTAGAAATACGACATAAGTTATATAATCTAAGGGAATACAAAGAAATAAAGCATAAAGTAGACGAAATGAGATAAGTTATTATATACCTATATGATATATGTTATCAGGTAATATGAAAGGATTCAGAAAACTTATATAAGCTATGTGAAAGTGATCTAGGTGTTTATATGTGAATTATGCGGTAATAAGTTATATGAAATAAGTGTAGTGATTACCAGATCATAAGAGATAAGTCAGAGAATGTGAATGATATGACCAGAAACTATGAGCCTGTATGATGAAATGAATATATGAAAACATGACTATGAGATATGTGATAAGAAGTTGTCCTTAAATGATCAAGAGATATAAGCTAAGGGATATCTGTGAATTACATGAAAATGTGCTATCTTTAAGTGAATTACGTGATTATATGAATATGAAATCATATGAGAATTGACATGAACTACGTGATTACATGTATGTGTGAATAAAGCTACGAGCTTATATGAATATGTGATATGTTTACATGAATATGTGAAAGGATATAAAAGATAGTTCCCATGTGATGTGTCTTGAGAGATTTGGGGTATAGTTGGCATGCCAAGAGTCGAGGGTCTACGCGGTCCTTCGGGACATATAGGTATCCTATGGAACATCTATGAGGTCTTTTGAGACACGTATTTGGTCTTTAGCATATGTATATGATTCTTAAGGAATTTTCTACGTGGTCTTTTGGGACGTATATGTATTCTTTGGATCATGTATGAGGTCTTTTGAGACACTTACTTGATCATTGGTATATGTATATGATTCTTAAGGAATTTATATGTGGTCCTCATGGACAATCTTATATGGCACTACGGTGCAAATTCTACGCGGTACTTTGGTGTAATTATACGAGCTGTGGTGACAACATTAGTGCACAACCTCTATAGATTCACATACCTATAGTTCTCACATATGTCCATGGGCTAATCATGAGATAATAACAAATATATGTTTGTGATATGATAAATGTTGTAGAAATGATATGATGTTGTGTGTGGGTATATTGTTTGATTAAGGGGTTTAAGTATAAAAGTATGTGATTAAAAGATAAACTGTTAATGATGCTTTATGTGTATGTAGGTATATTTTGTTAAGTAATCTGATATGATTTTGTATGCTATGATGAAATAAGGTGATTTAGTATAGCATGATAGAATGAAACATGCATGCATTGTTAAATGTTATTAAGTGCATTATAAGTTTTATTTGCCTCACTAAGTCATCGACTTAGCGTGTGAGTGTTTCACACGTAGGTTTCGGAAAGCTAGAAGAAAAGCTAAGAGAGCAAGAAAGGTCAGCATCTCCCTTACAAATTTCAGATCAGAAAATAGATGATTTAAATGATTTTGGTTATTTTGAATATAATTGACATGTACTAAAGGATTGAGTTAATATGCTCTGATTAATTTTAGTTATTGTGGTCAAGTTATTTAAATAAACTGCTTTTACTTTAATAAAAGTTTTAAATTTTCTTTGAATTTTGTCAAGAGTCAAAGTTTGAAAAGTCAATGTGACACCTCGGACTCGGATCCAGGTCGGGTTCAGGTTGGGGGTGTTATATTTATAATTATCAGTTTCGATATTTTTGGGATCAATACTTACAATAAATGTTGTAAATTTACCTATTACTAATTTTGTCATTAAAAAAGTCCATTTTTTACCACTTACATTGTAAATTTACCTATTACTTTAAAGTAATAAATGTTGAATTTTGTAGTTATTAATTGTACATATCTAAATATGTTATAAGAAATTAATGTTGTACCCACCATTCAACTACCACATTCTATTGAAAGCACCACTGAAACATGTTGTTCTATAAACCTTTACTTACATCTCCATCGACTCCTGTTGGGACCACTGAACTTGCACAAGCAAATTTTTTCCATATGTAGGAACCATTAGTTATGGATCATACTGCATCAGGCAATGTTAAGTCAACGAGGAATGCCATGAAGTACATATTGTTGATGAATCTGACAGATTGGTTGGTCAACTCTTCTCTTCACGTGATCAAGCTTGGTACTTTTACAAGGGATTCGCATGGGAACATGGTTTTAGTGCACGTCGGGGAACAACACGGCTTGATATGGAAGGGAATGTGAAGGCACAAGAATTTTTTTATTCCAAAGAAGGGTTTTGAGTATCCAAAGTCAATACTTTTGATCGTCAACGTGCTCATACACCAGTCACAAGAACGGGATATAAGGCTAAAGTCGTAGTTACAACAACAAATACAAACGATCAGTGGGTTGTAAGTAAGTCTTCTCAGAAACATAATCATGCATTGTGCACACCAGTTATGACATCATTTATGCGTTCTAATAGAGCTGTGAGTAAGGTTGATGTCGATGAGGCAATAACATTGAAAGATGTCGGTGTTGGCACGTCACAAGTAATGAACTATTTAATACAGCAGGCAGGGGGTTATCATAATGTTGGATTTACACATAAAGACCTCTACAATGCACTTTAAAGAGTTAAAACAAAGGAAATCTTCAATGGGGATGTGAATGCGCTTATTGCTTATTTTGATTATAAAAAATATGATGATCCCGGGTTTTTTATGACATACTCGGTAGACGAATCAGGGGCATTGCATAATCTTATTTGGTCGGATTCTACATCAAGATCAGATTACACATGCTTCGGTGATGTAATTGCATTCGACACAATGTACAAAGATAATTTGTATGGTCGACCAATTATGCATATTGTCGGTGTCAATCATCACCATAACATAATTGTGTTTACTACTATCATAATCGCTGATGAGACATCCCAATATTTCGAGTGGGTGCTAAAGAATTTTTTAGAAGCCATGATGAATAAAATGCCTCTTTCATTCGTCACCGATGGGGATAGGGCAATGCAAAGAGCTATCAAGTCTGTTATCTCTTCTGCTAAGCACATATTATGTTCTTGGCATATTTCTCGCAATGCACAAGCTAACATTGGTGACCCAAAATTTACAGCAACAATCTCAAAATGCATGGCTTCATGGTGGACAACCGAGGAATTTGATATTCATTGGCGTTCAATTATTTTGGAATTCAATGTCGAAAAGCATCTATGAGTGATTGAGAAGGGAAATACTCGGTACTTATAGACACAAGCATATCTAACCGATCATTTCTTTGCCAATATTGGCTCGGCACAAAGGTGCGAGACTATGAATACTTCACTCGCGATTGCACTGAAAAACAAGAAGACATATTTAGATGTTGTCTATGCAATTGAAGAAGGAATTGGTAGAATGCGTATGAACGAGTTAAAAGCGGATTACTTAAGTTCCTAAACGAAGCCCTTCCAGATCACAAAACTGATTGACCTTGAAAGCCATGCTGCTGAGACTTATACGCGCGAATCTTTTCGTTTGTTCCAAGAAGAACTTCAATAGGAGACACTGTACCAGATTCAGGAAGAGATTCAGTCCTTATCAGATGAATGTCAAAATTATATTTTGACAAAGTACAAAGAAAAAAATAAGACATTTGAAATCAATTTTGATTTTGGTACAGAAACCCTAAATTACTCATGTAGAAAATTCGAGACCGTCGGAATTCCGTGTCGCCATACTCTTCACATTTTAAAGCACTTGTATTACACATATTTTCCCGGGTCTTTGATTCAAAGTAGGTGGACTAAGGATGAGAAGGATCATGCACCTAGTTTTGTTGACTTGAATGTGCCTCCAGAAGTAATGCAAATGGAAAGGTTCGCTGCTCTATGTGCAACGTCAAGTCGGTTATGCTACATTGCATCAAAGACAGATGTGTCTTTCAAAACCACAAGAGATGAGATGAAAATACTAACAGAGGAATTGGAAAAGTCATTTGGTTTGAATAATTCAGTCAACCCAAGCAGTGTAGTAAACAATGTTCACGACCCTAAACGAAAACAACACAAGCGAAAAGAAGTACCAAATAACAAGGTCGAGAAGAAAATTAGGCGATGTGAGTTCTGCAACGGTGAAGGACATAACAAACTAACATGTCCTCAAGTTAAGCTTAGTTTGGAAATAAGCAGACAACCTACATCAACTGATTTTTTCGAAGATGAAATGGAATAGCCCATCAGTCCCACACATGATGACAATTATGTTAGTGACATTTGGATTAATACAGGCAACGATCTCCATATATCGTAAATATCAGCATAACTCCTATTATGTATAAGAAACATGTACAACAAGCTATTGCTAACTTTTCTCATCTCATACATAATTACATTCAGATAAAAAATTATAAATCGTATAAAAAATTTCCCTTACATTTACATCATCGCGGCATTTTTTATTCATGTGTCTGATGGAAGCTTTTGTCATCTCCTCTCTCCGTTTATTTTGATCGTGGCTTACGAGATCGCTTAATGTTCGTATACGATCCCATTCTCTAACAACCTATATTCAAATTGTCAGTACGTTAAGTATTGTGAACCACAATATTCATTTATGACTTTTAATAATTTTAACGCAAACTAATTTTTCATTCTACTTACAAAATCATTTGTTGACCCTCTAGAACTGATCGCTTCCATCTGCATAATCACATAAATGCCGCAATCATATTTGTTAAAAATTTGAATACCACACATGTCAATTATGAAATTTGCATAAATTGAGTTTTCTATTTATTATAACATCTCATACTCATTCAATTGCTCATTCATCTTATGCTCCACAAATTTGAATTGTTTCAATGAGACCTTTAGTTGCCCACATGCTTCTATAAAAATGTGTTCCTTATTATATCTATCTAATATTGTTATCTGCATTAAAAAATATCAAGTTATGATCCAAAAAAATTATGCATTATAATTTACATAATTTCCTTTCATACATACAAATTTCTTAGCATCATTCACACTGTTTTTGGCCACTGGAGATGAAAATAGACTATCATATGCCGTTGCAACACAAGAAACCATATACAACACCAACATATACCAATGGGTACCACCATCGTTTATTGTGATCAGAATCTGCAATAAATTTCATACCCAATTTGACAAAATTCAACATTATATATCCGAAAACATCATATGCAATTCGTATGGTGTCTTACCTTGTCACAGTCAGTGAATTTCGAATAGTCATTCAATATCATCTCCCAAAAGCTTGCAATAACATCAAGAGTTGATTTGCCCTCCAATGCATGTTTATGTATTTATGCGACAATCATTATTAATTGACCATCTATAACACTACTTTCAACATTTATTATTTTAACTCACCGCTAAATGGTATGAAAGGTAGCCAATCTTCTCATGTTGCGCTAACTTATTTGATTCTTAACATAATGTCCAGCCGATCAAATCAATAACCTAACAAAATTAATTACACAATCAGAACATATTCATTATGTTTTAACATTTTTTACTTTCTACTTACCGCACTGCCAACCCATTCCATAGGCTTCAACGTTTCAACGTCAGATACTGAAGTGAATTGATTTTCCATTTCGATTACAACATATCTGTATGAAGCATTAGAATTAATATTTTGTCATGAAATATTTAAATATCACTCACAAAGCAATATATTTCATTTACGTCGATTGTAACCCACTATTCCATAAATAATCACACATTGCAGCTTCGTAATCACCAAATCCGCTTGGAATTTTTTCTTTTTCAACCTATAATTTTGCATACAAATTTTTGTCATAACAAAATAATAAAAATCAAATTACGTTTTCTTTTATTCAGATTACCTTATGCTTCTTCTTGGGTGCAGGACATTCTGAATCCAAATCTACATATATAACATTCTCCGGTAAATAAATCACATCCACATCATTCCTCCTCACTTCCTTCATCTTTTCTTCTTCATATTTTTTCAATTCATCGTATTTTTTCTCCGCATAACTCTTCATCTCTTTTATTTCACCCTTAATATTTCCTCTTTATCCAACTTTTTCTCAACCACTCTATTCACCCCCGTAAGTTCACCCCTCAATTCCACAACTTCCTTCATCACTCCATCAATTTTTCCACCTGTCATCATCTTAAGTTCACCCCCAACTCCTCAAGTTCTTTCACCACTTCATCTATTTTTCAACCCACTTCCCCCTTAAGCCTTTCAATTGTCTCTTCGACTCTTGATTGTCTTTGCAAAATATCAAAAAGGATTTTTTTTACATCCGCCAATTCAGACATCAAAATGTCAAATTTACTTTATTTTCCCTCACTGTCATCCCCCTCACTGTCATCCCTCCTACTACCATCTCTTCTTCCTTCTCTTATTCCTCCACTGCCTCCTCTACCTCCTTGCCAATAACCTTCAAAATTAAATTACAATATTAATACATTAATTATATTCTTAATATTATTTAATTACATTTATTACCCTTTCTTGCTTCGTCGGTCTATCCAACTTCAACTTCGTCATTACTCTAACCACCTCTTCTTTCCCACATACACAAATGCGTGTCAATCTGGTTCTTTCATATGCTGGCACACTATTACAGTCTGACAAAAAATCGAACAGTGTAACCTACATTTATAATTAAATTTATCATTTTATATAATAATTATATTATCATTTTATATAAAAAATAAAAACGTTCTTCAATTCATTTACCTCTAAGATTGCTATGCACCCTCTGAGGTATCTCTGACGGCCCTTTTGAAAGATGATTATTGATTCAATCAATCTCGAATGAACATATTCAGCCCAATTGAATTCACCTTTCAAGCCTTCATCGCAAATCAACTTCATATTGTCCTTGCTCGTTGATATATCATCCGTTGGACAAAGAAAGATCCCGATAAGATACAATAGAACTCGGGCCTTTAGGTTATCCCCTCATAAGATCCACTTTTGATTTCCTCTTCAAGTTCAACATATGTCATCTTTTGCTTCAAATCATATTTGGAGGCAAGTGCTTTTCAGTTCTTAATCTTACTAACTTCTACAACACTTTTGCCTTTATTTTCTACCCCCAAGATGAATACAACACATGGGACCCCAGAGGAAATGAATAATCACCATATTTAACCATACATTGTTGGATATCAAATTGCTCCACCAAGGATCGACACAATTCCCTCCGAATTGGTTGATCCCTTACTCCTATCAAAGATCCAAACCCTATTTCTTTCAGCACATTCAATTGCTAATGCTCTTTAAGGTGTTCAATTAATGAATCCACTCTTTTTATGATGCACCTTGTCGACACTTCCTACATTTTTTAAAAATATATAATGTTATTGTTCTTATATATCTTTTATCAAAGTATTTACAAGATTAATGAATACCTTCTTTTAATGTGCTTTCCTCCAAGCTTTGCATTCTTGTTTATCCATATTTGACCGTATCAAATAAGGTTCCTTCTCAACATTAGTCATTGACTTCCATTTCTTCAACACACCATTTTTCACCTAAAATTAAGCATAAACGTTTGTTAATCAAACTAATACATTAACATTAAATAATAATCAATGTCAATTTCATTTTACATATCGAACCGATGTGATTGCCAACTTCCTTCATCCTTTGGCATTCGATCATACTGTCAACATTTAAAATTTATAATCAATTTAAAGTTCTTAAATGCTTTAATTCAATTACTATTTCAACAATAATAACAAAAATACTTATATTCACCCTTTTGTTGCTTTCGACTCTCGGACTCAATTTCAAAGTCATCTTCACCAACAACAATTGCAAGATCCGTTGCCTTCATTTTTGTAACACCCTGAACCCGTATCTGACCTGGATCTGATTCCGAGGTGTCACATTGACTTTTCAAAACATTTTCCTTTACATGTGGATGGAAATCCAACTCACTATTCGATAAAATGAATATTTTACATTAATTGACATAAATGGGTTTTACAAAACATATCAGAGCTTATATCATTCAAATTTTTAAACTCCATGTCAACTAAATTCTATAAAACAAAATACATATATTTAATATGTTTCTGATCCGATATTCGTAAGGAAGATGTTGACATGTCTTGCTCCTCTTAGCTTCTCTTCTCGCTTCTGTAACCTACGTGTGAAACAATCACATGCTAATTCTATGACTTAGTGAGGCATTAAACTTATAAAAGAACTCTAACTATATAAACATGCATGAACAAATCCTCTCATGATGCCACATTAAAACAATATCACATTATATGTAATGTAATATACATATTACACACTAATTCCATCTCTAACCTTATTTCACTATCAATATTCTTATCCTTTTATATCTTATAATCATATCTTTTTATATCTATTCTTTTAATCAACATATGATTTATTTACCCAAGCAATACACACATCATCATGTAATTCATACAATATATCCTTCATATCTCTTGTTCATTTGATCTCTTATATTCATGTCATATATCTTATAACAGATTCTTATATCCTCATATAAATCATTTCTTCTTATTCACATATGCATTAACATATATTCATGTATATCATACAAGAGATACAGTAACCCATAACACACATATATCACGTCATACAGTTCATATCACAAAGCATATATATATATATATAGCATATACATTGTATTCATGGTTATCACTTCATTAGCCCATGTATACATGTGAGAACTAAAGATATGCGAGTACTTTAAGCTTGTGCACACATATGCTGTCACCACATCTCGTATAAAGATCCACTGAGTGGCATGTGAAATTATCCTGAATGACCTATGTATGTCCCGAAGGACCTCTGAACCCTCGACTCTTGGCATGACAACTAAACCCCTAGCTCTCATTTCACATTACATGGGCATTCTCTTTCATATCATTTCCCATATTCATATAAACATATGGTTCACTTTCATATTTCACTTATTATATCTCATGTCATGTATCATATCTTGTGATTATGTAACCATGTCACTTATAATCACATAACTTCTACTCATAGGGTTCAACATCATTTAACTTAGTTCACTTTTTCATATTATCATACAGTTATATAATCTTATATGTCCTATCAATAACCTATAAACTTACGCATGTACTTATATATAATCTTTAATGTAATTTACATAGTAATGATCTATACTTGTTTCATATAATGATTTTACCTAGGTCTTCCTTTATAGAGTTCATACGACAGGTTCAAATAGTCTTATTCTATCTTATAAATAATTTCTACTCATCTTATTTCACTTCACCTTTCACTCACATAAATAATCTATTTATTTAGTTCAATTTCCATGACTTCTACAATACTCTTTCATAAAGCTTTGTAGTTCTTCACTTTATAACTACTATACCATAATTTTCTTTAAGTATAAATCTTCTTTATATCACTTATGTATCATTATTTATGTTCATATCTCTAATTCATATACTATTTTTATAGCCTCATAATTTATTATCTTCTGGTTTATATTTTGTTCTCTTAATTCTTCTCATAGTCACCTATATATATAGTTTATATTACATTCTTATGATTCACAAAACCTAGGATTGATTATTTTATTGGTAGCATATAATTTATATAACTTGTCTCTTATAATCATATCATTACATAAATTATTTCATGTTATTCCATTACTACATTATAATATTTTACACAAATTATATAACATATACAAAGCATATCAATATCTTTAGTCATGCATACATACAATTAATGTAATACATATAATTACATATAGCACATATAATCATAACAAACACATAATCATGTTCATGACTTCATGCAAATTACTGTAGGAAATAGACTCATCAAAAGTCTTATTTCCATTAAACACTATATGTCATTAGTATGCACTCACCTGGCCTCACTAGTCAATATCAATATCTTATCTTTTCCCCTGATCGATCTTACTTGTCCATGGTTCCGAAACTCGTTCAGGCTCTGTATTGATATAATTATACATTTAAGGCAATTATTAGATGTCTACACCTTGCAATTCGATACTAACAACTTAAACAAGCTTAATAAACCAATATTCATTTTTTTCCTTTAGGGGGTATTGATACACCCCTTGAGGTATCGGTACCCTCATTACATTATGTAATTCTTTTCGTTTGAGAGGGTATCGGTACTTGTTGAATGGGTACCGATACCCCTAGCCTAGAAATCACATTTTTATGAACGAGAATTCTTCCTTTCCAACCCAACACTTCCTATTTCCTTTCTTTATATATTATTAGTTCATCTACATGTTATTACATCTCATTTCTACTCAATAATAACTTCTTTAACCTCCAAATCTTATCCTTCATATGTAATTCAAGAATTACACTTACTTTGCAACATGTTCTAAATTTAATTCTAACACCTCATACTTCTTAATTATCTTGATGAAAAATCAAATCCAACTTCCAATTCTTATTATGAACACTATTCCAAGATTTCATTCTATAACTCCTAATCTTTAATCTCCCCTAACTTCATCATCCTTTGACTTTAAGATAACCTAAGCTTTCCTTAACCTTAGTTATTATCTAATGTTCAATAAGTAACCTTAAATTCATCAAGAATTTAATCAACAAGAAAACTCACCTTTAGCTTGCCTTCACGGTGGAGAGGAAGAAGAAAGCTGGAGAAGTCTCTGGAGTAATCTTTCTCTCATTCCCAGGTGATTTATAGCCTAAATAAAGAAAGATAAAAATCTTTCTAGTCAAATAACCATTTTACCCTTTATTTCCTTGAATAATTACCAACAATCATCCACTAAATATTCTAATTTAGTCCTTAAACTTTTAAATCTTTCAAAATCAGACCTCAAAGTTTTAAATTTCTATTTTAGTCACTAACCGCCGATTTTGGAATATTACAAATCTCCCATCATTTAAAGAAAATTCGTCCTCGAATTTTCATTGCACATACCAATAAGAACATATCTTCTAATGTTCTCATGTTGCTTCCTTTACTTAATCTTTTCTTCCTTTAGTTCTTCAACTACCTTTTTCCTTTATACATTCATCTACGGTCACTTATCATATACACAATAACCAGTAACCTCAATCAATTCATGTATTTTCTCTTATTCAATTCTGTATTTTCCTTTGTCCTTTCTAAAATTCATATAATGGCAATCATCACTTAGACAATAACATTCATTTCCATCACTCAATATCATAAATCTATCTTTAATTACCTTATAACAATAGCCCAAATTCTTATTTCATCATCATTTAACCAAAAACACAACATTAACTCTTCTTCAAATGTGATTAAACATATATTTTACAGAATCAAACAATCTTTTCACATCACCTTGTACCATTTTCTTACTTCCATATCAAACTTATCATCTACACTTCCATATAACCTTTATCATATATGATCCTTTAAACTGAATCTTTTTCATTTCTTTATCCATTTATCCTTTTTATAATAAGTATCGTCTTATTCATAATTTAACCATATCATGTCCTTCATACTCCCATGCTATTTTATATTACATATATTTATCCTTAACTGTCATTCCTTATCACAATTTCATGACTTTGATAGTCAACTTTACTTATACATAACATCATTCTTAATCATCTCTTGTACTTATGTTTTTCCCCTCAAAACTCCCTTTAAAACATGTAAATACTCATATCATTCCCTTCATCATATCTATATAATCAAAATGCATAACCATATCCAGATCCATATCATACTTGATTAACTCACTTTATCTTTTCTTCCAATCTTATAACTCTATCACCTTTACTCTTGCAGCTAGTCCATAACAACTGTTCAATCTAGGGCACATGCCCTAATCAATTAATCGTATACACCCTTTCCAATCAGAATTATCTCAACAATAGTTTACTTAACTTATCACATCTATATTCATTCTCATACACCATGTAATTTTCATTGTTCAAACTCATATTCAAACTTTCTTTGTCTTATAAACTGATCACTGATATTTCCATTCTTAAACTCTTCTTATCAATCCTTAACTTTACTCAACCATACAAATCCTCACTTCCTTCACTATATCACATTACTATGATCAAAATATACAACTGCATTCAAATCCACTTCATATTTGGTTATCTTAACCTGACAATATCTTAGAATCTTATACTTCCAATACATTTCATCACATACTCTAGTTAGCTAACGCTAACTCTCTCCATCTAGAATGCAAACCTTTATTATATCCACTCTCTTACTTATACACGATATTATCTCTTCATTTCAAACTCATAAGCTCTGACTTTATATATATATATATATTATACGCTTGTCAATAATAAACTTATTCTTGAACTCTTCTACTAATTCTCACTGCATCATTTGATCTTTAATGCTCTTATGGTGACACTTGTTCACCATATTCTATCTTATCCACAAAATAACAAAACTACTCCATATCACTTTTCCCGATTCAAAACAGTGAAAACTTTCTATCACTATTCAAATATGATTTCAACTTTCTGAAATCAACTTTTGATCTTACGAGGCACTTCCTGAGGTGTCCACTCTTCATCCTGCCTGGCCAGGGCAGGTGAATTGCTATCACCATCAGGTTTATTACCTCTCACTTCTTTCGAAACTCTCACAATCGAATTTTTACTATATTTAACTAATCTTATTCTATTAGCCAGATAGTACACTCCTTACATTATCAGATCAGAAATTTTTCACTCTGGGTTGGCATGTACACATTTTAAAACTCTTTTACCTTCGGTTTAATCCTAGAATCGGCTAAACCTTAGCTCTGATACCATTAAATGTAACACTCCAACCCGTATTTGACCCGGATCCGAGTCCGAGGTGTCACATTGACTTTTCAAAACATTTTCCTTTATATGTGGATGAAAATCCAACTCATTATTTGATAAAATGAATATTTTATATTAATTAACATAAATGGGTTTTACAAAACATATCAGAGCTTATATTATTCAAATTTTTAAACTTCATGTTAACTACATTTTATAAAACAAAATACATATATTTAATATGTTTCTGATCCGATATTCATAAGGAAGATGTTGACATGTCTTACTCCTCTTAGCATCTCTTCTTGCTTCTGTAACCTACGTGTGAAATAATCACACGCTAAGTTTATGACTTAGTGAGGCATTAAACTTATAAAAGAACTCTAACTATATAAACATACATGAACATATCCTCTCATGATGCCACATCAAAACAATACCACATTATATGTAATGTAATATACATATATACATATTACACACTAATTCCATCTCTAACCTTATTTCACTATCAATATTCTTATCCTTTTATATCTTATAATCATATCCTTTTATATATATTCTTTTAATCAACATATGATTTATTTACCCAAGCAATACACACATCATCATGTAATTCATATAATATTATCCTTCATATCTCTTATCTCTTGTTCATTTGATCTCTTATATTCATGTCATATATCTTATAACAGATTTGTATATCCTCATATAAATCATTTCTTCTTATTCACATAAGCATTAACATATATTCATGTATATCATACAAGACATACTGTAACCCATAACACACATATATCACGTTATACAATTCATATCACAAAGCATATATATATATATATCACATATATTGTATTCATGGTTATCACTTTATTAGCTTATGTATATATGTGAGAACTTAATATATGTGAGTACTTTGAGGTTGTGCACACATATGCTGTCACCACAGCTCGTATAAAGATCCACTGAGTGGCATATGAAATTATCCCGAATGACCTATGTATATCCCAAAGGACCTCTGTATGTCCTGAAGGACCTATGAACCCTTGACTCTTGGCATGCCAACTATACCCCTAGCTCTCATTTCACATTACATGGGCATTCTCTTTCATATCATTTCTCATATTTATATAATTCACTTTCATATATCACATATCATATCTCATGTCATGTATCATATCTTGTGATCATGTAACCATATCACTTATAATCACATAACTTCTACTCATAGGGTTCAACATCATTTAACTTAGTTCACTTTTTCATATTATCACATAGTTATATAATCTTATATGTCCTATCAATAGCCTATAAACTTATGCATGTACTTATATATACTCTTTAATGTAGTTTACATAGTAATGCTCTATACTTGTATCATATAATGATTTTACCTAGGTCTTCCTTTATAGAGTTTATACTACAGGTTCAAATAGTCTCATTCTATCTTATAAATAATTTCTACTCATCTTATCTCACTTCACCTTTCACTCACATAAATTATATATACACTAGTTTAATCTATTTATTTAGTTCAATTTCCATGACTTCTACAATACTCTTTCATAAAGCTTTGTAGTTCTTCACTTTATAACTTCTATACCATAATTTTCTTTAAGTATAAATCTTCCCTATATCACTTATGTATCATTATTTATGCTCATATCCTCTAATTCATATACTATTTTTATAGCCTCATAATTTATTATCTTCTGGTTTATATTTTGTTCTCTTAATTCTTCTCATAGTCACCTATATATATAGTTTATATTACATTCTTATGATTCACAAAACCTAGGATTGATTATTTTATCCGTAGCACGTAATTTATATAACTTGTCTCTTATAAGCATATCATTACATAAATTATTTCATGCTCTTCCATTACTACATTATAGTATTTTACACAAATCATATAGCATATACAAAGCATATCAATATCTTTAGTCATGCATACATACAATTAATGTAATACATATAATTACATATAACAGATATAATCATAACAAACATATAATCATGTTCATGACTTCATGCATATTACTCTAGGAAATAGACTCATCGCAGGTCTTATTTCCATTAAACACTACATGTCACTAGTATGCACTCATCTGGCCTCATTAGTCAATATCGATCTCTTATCTTTTCCCCTGATCGATCTTACTTGTCAATGGTTCCGAAACTTGTTCATGCTCTGTATCGACATAATTATACATTTAAGGCAATTATTAGATGCCTACACCTTGCAATTCGATACTAACAACTTAAACAAGCTTAATAAACCAATATTCATTTTTTTCCTTTAAGGGGTATCGATACACCCCTTGAGGTATCGGTACCCTCATTACATTCTATAATTCTTTTTGTTTGAGAGGGTATCGGTACCTGTTGAATGGGTACCGATACCCCTAGCCCAGAAATTACATTTTTATGTACGAGAATTCTTTCTTTCCAACCCAACACTTCTTATTTCCTTCCTTTACATATTCTTAGTTCATCTACATATTATTACAACTCATTTCTACTCAATAATAACTTCTTTAACCTTCAAATCTTATCCTTCATATGTAATTCAAGAATTACACTTACTTTGCAACATGTTCTAAATTTAATTCTAACACCTCATACTTCTTAATTAGCTTGATGACAAGTCAAATCCAACTTCCAATTCTTATTATGAACATTATTCCAAGATTTCATTCTATAACTCCTAATCTTTAATCTCCCCTAACTTCATCATCCTTTGACTTTAAGATAACCTAAGATTTCCTTAACCTTAGTTATTATCTAATGATCAATAAGCAACCTTAAATTCATCAAGAATTTAATCAACAAGAAAACTCACCTTTAGCTTGGCTTCATGGTGGAAAGGAAGAAGAAAGCTAGAGAAGTCTCTGGACTAATCTTTCTCTCATTCCCAGGTGATTTATAGCCTAAATAAAGAAAGATAAAAATCTTTCTGGTCAAATGACCATTTTACCCTTTATTTCCTTGAATAATTACCAATAATCATCCACTAAATATTCTAATTTAGTCCTTGAACTTTTAAATCTTTCAAAATCAGACCTCAAAGTTTCAAATTTCTATTTTAGTCACTAGCCCCCGATTTTGGGATATTACAATTTTTCCTTTATATATCAGTTTACGCAAATCAAAATCAAATAATGGTTACATACACTTTATTCAATATACAAATATCGATAAGAAGATAACTACTCTTGTAGTAAAATGATTTCCTTCAAAAGAATTTGAATGGCCACTACTACAAGTATCGATACATTATACATATTTATTTTCTACCTATAATATTATATAATCGGTCCCAAATCCTTCTTGGCTTCAATTTGAAATCCCCAAATGAAACCTTAATCCCTATTTTCTTCAAACTAATGAGAACACTCAATACTCCAAGTATCGATACATTTATACAACCTACAATATCATTTTCTACCTATAATATTTAATAAAAATATCGATATTTATCATCTACCTATAATATCACTTTCTACCTGTAATCGGTCCCAAATGCTTCTTTACTTTGAAAACCCCAAACACATAAAACCCCTATTTTCGATTATTGTAATAATAAAAAACTAGGGTTTCGACAACGTACTTCTCGATTTGACTGCAGCAACAAACAAACAAACTTCGCTTTAAAAATGCATTCTGAAATGCAACAACAATTATGCTTCGATTTCAAAAACTCTGTCGTGTTTTATCTAATTTCAGAGGAAATTTAGCTATGCCTTTTATATTTTAACTGGATATGTTATTTATATTTAATCGATACAATTACCCAAATCTCAATACTTTTATGTCAGGTCTCAATACTTTCGATAGAATATTTACCTATTTCTTTTAAAAGTATCAATAATTTCTTACGTATACTTATTAAAGTGTCGATACATTCAACATATCCAGTAGCGCTTTACCGGTTTTGTCATGATGAAACCAGTTCTGTCATATTTTTACCTGTTATATTGTTATGTATTGATACATTTTTATAAAGTATCGATACTTTATAGGCGCTATTACTGCTTTTCTTTTAAATTCCAAAAGTGTCGATACTTATTTGAATGGAATCGATACTTTCAACATATCCGATAGCTTTTTACCGATTTTTTCATAATGAAATTGGTTTTGTCATATTTTTACTTGTTATATTGTTATGTATCGATACATTTTTTAAAGTATCGATACTTTATAGGCGCTATTACTACTTTTCTTTTAAATTCTAAAAGTGTCAATACTTATTTAAATGGAATCAATATTTTCAACATATCCGGTAGCGCTTTACCGGTTTTGTCATTATGAAACCGGTTTTATCATATTTTTACCTGTTATATTGTTATGTATCGATACATGTTTATAACGTATCGATACTCTATAGGCGCTATGTCGCTTTTCTCTTAAATTCCAAAAGTGTCGATACTTATTTCAATGGAATCTATACTTTCAACATATTCGGAAGCGCTTTACCGGTTTTGTCATATTGAATCAATTTTGTCATATTTTTACCTGATATATTGTTATGTATCAATACATATTTTAATTGTATCGATACATACCGACAAGCTAAGTTTGTCGGTTGCCAAGGTTTTTAATATTTCTTCATGATTTCCACCTACAACATTATTATTACTCAATATTTCCGGTAACGTTAAACCGACTTTGTTAAGTACCTTAATATGTTTCTGGTAACGCCGCATATTAGCCATAAATTAGTCCGCCTTTCCTGAGACAACCCCTTAAATACCCAATACTCTTTTGTGACCAAGTGATTTAAAGGTCGGAGCATGACTTTTCAAAATCCCCATGACCATGAGCATCAATTATAAGATATGTAAAAATATGTTTGTAGATGAAATAAGATAGACTCGTCTAATTATTGATGGGAATAAGATTGACTTATCGGTTATTAATGGTTCATTCCCTTTGGTTCAGGCAGAGAGCCGTAATCAATGAGAAACGGTCGTTGGCCGATGTTTAAAAGAGGAAGAAAGAGAATTATCATAAGGAAGAAGAAAAAGGATCGATTGGTTATGGACGGTTTATCCTCTTTTTCAGTCTTGATTGGGAGTATTTATAGAGGTCTTTAGTGTGTGTCTCAATCGTAAGGTCATCATGGTTATTTGTATACCGTCAAGCTAGATAGTATGGTAATAAAACTTTGGGTTTTGTTTTGGCGCACCAAGTGGGATAATTAGAGGGCTTGTATATTAGAGGTCTTGTATACGTTGTAGTTGATCAAAAGTTTGAGTTTAGGGGATATAGGCTAGTCTGAGACTTAGGGGTTACCGAAGATCATCTTCGAAGGTATAACAAGTTGCCCCCTTAATCGAGGGAAATGTCATAAAAGGGTTTGACCCTATATTATGAAAGAGAATGTGTTTTCTCTATCGTAGGCAGTTCACTCCTTCTGGTTTGAGAAAAACGTCGTGGCCGGTGAAATTCGAGGTACCTTGACCATGTCATTTTTAGGACTGGGGTGCCTCGCCTTTCCTTTTAAGAGAGTTTGATTCAACACTTACATCTCAGTGGAATATAGAAGAGTTAGTGTGACAAGTTATGGGGAATCTCATACAACGAATAAAGGCGTCTTAACGTCAGTGGAGAGGTGATCATCTCTTGTAGAAACAGAGGATATTTTTCTCTTGAGGGTTATTCAAGAGGTATGAACATCCTCGGAATACACTAAAGGATATCCGTATCTCGACACTACTTTAGAGTGGAGGTTTTAGATTTCTTGGATAAAGATTTTTGCAGATAGTGGTTTTATTTGCGGCACCTAGTACCTTACTCAGTGGGTGACCCTTACCGTGGACGATGTCATATTATTTGGGGAATAGAGTGAGAACATGTTCTTGTCTCGACGTTGCCATAGGCAATGAAGGTTACTCCATGAGATAATAAAACTTGGTGCCTTCAAATAAGTCTGATTTATGGTTGTAGGTCTTTTTGTCGTGGTGAAATTAGGGCGAGGACATTTTGGTGTTGGAATGGAGACATCCCAATACTTTGTGTAGGCTTGCGGGTTTGTTAGATTAGAGTTGTGTAGATATTTATGTTCAAAGCTTTTTAACTTTGGATGGAGTTGTCTCTATGCCCCCTGATATAGTATGAGAATATTCAACGCTTAAAGGGCATACACTATAGCAAAATAGGTTTTTAGCGGTGTTTTTCAGTCGCTGCTAAAAACCTTTGTGGTGCAAAAACAAACGCTGCAAAAAGTGTCACTAAAACAAACGCCGCAAAAGGTAGCGGCGTTTGTCGTTCACAAACGCAACTAAAGGTTATGTTTTAGTGGCCTTTTTTTACAAACGCCGCTAAAGGTTATGATATTTAGCGGCGGTTTTTCCAAACACCGCTCTTTGTCTTTTCTTTTATAGAGTTTTGTCCCAAAAACGCCGCTAAATGTTCTGATATATAGTGGCGTTTGTTTCCAAAAATGCCGCTAAATGTTATATCATATAGTGGCGTTTGTGAATAAATACTACTATTGACTACGTATATAGTGGTGTTTTTATATAAATACCGCAAAAGATCTAGAACTTTAGTGGCGTTTTTCAAAAACACCGGTATTGACTATGTATTTAGTGACTTTTTTATACAAACGTCGTGAATTAAAACTAAATTTTCAAATGTTGTTTTCTACTCTTTTGTTAACTAAATTTAACATGTAGCATTATCCAATAAACTTGACATCCATAACAACAAACTTGAAATCCATAACAAGAAACTTGAAATCCATAATAATAAATCAAAGTTTACATTAACTTAAAATATAATATAGTTCAACATTGTTAACTAGAATAAACAATAATAACACCTAAGATGGTGGACTCTGGATTATCAATTTCAAATGTTAATTGCCTATATTATAGAGAAAGTAAGCAACTAAACATAAGCATTACATTTAATTTCAAAATTGAGAACATATCACAACAAACTAAAACTCACAACCAATATATCAAATAAATATGCACAGAGAAATTTTCACTTCTATGTTTATACACACAAATCTGTAACACTCCACACAAGTGCATCACACGATAAGTTATTCATGTCACTATCTCATTTGGCACTGCTTTGTAGAGATCAGACACATTGCCTTCCAAAAGGTAGCAGGTTTTCATAAATATTGCAAGATAGATTTCCATTTTTTATGCTTATTCATTGTGACACTTATTTTATCACAGAATGCTATTAAAAAAACATTAAATCAATATACACTTGTATATCATTTAATCTTACAGCGAGACTTCCAGCAACTAACTTCACACCTCTAGTGATTGCAATTACATTCACAAATTGTCTGCAAGATAGTCAAAGCTCTCTGTAACTAGTCTCAAACACAAATGCACACTATGGCTATTGGATAATAAGGGCTCGAGTCTGAAATATTACCTACTATCAAACAGACCTCCAGTGCCTTCTAGGAGTTCAGGAGTAACAGATATTTCCGAAAGAGTGGCTACAGTAACTCTCAGTCGTGAGAACTGTTCATGCTCCCAAGCTACCTACAGCAGACCAACATCTTTAATACATGCTTAAAACAACCTGTATGGTAAACGCTCTCATTAGTCATTACTTAACATGAGAAAATAACATAAATGTTAACTGTACGATAAACGGGGAAGAGTAAGTTTTTCTCGAATCAAAATTTGAAGCGTGTATTTTTCAAGAATCAATCAAAACTCACTTCTTTATGATCTCTGTGTTGGGTTCCCCGTCATCAATAAGAAGCCTTCCCAGAGTATGCATCTTCAAGTGCCTTAAAATTCCCGATATGACATGCTTGTGCTTCACGAAAGCAAGTCGTCTTCTCTGGATCCAAGGCTGAAACACCTGCAAAATACACACATAATAATAAGAACGTTAAAAAAAAATATTGGGACATGATCATGATGGAATTCCTTTATGGAAAAGGATATTAACCTGATAAACGCAATATGATACCAACATCGATATCGAAATAATAATTGCAATCAAAACGGCTTAGTGAAGTTGAATTGAGAACTTGTGGTAGTTGGACAATAAGAAATGGGATAACTGATATAGCCATTATGCTGGCAGCATAGCATGTCCAAATATCAGTGCTAACACCCGTCTCTGCAAAATCCGACAAACTTCCATTTCCGGTTACAGAAATTTAAAATGATACATCTAAATTTCAGACTACTTGAGCCACATGTTTTTGGCCATTGCAGGACACAATGCATGGTAACACAACCCTCAACCACTTACAGCACTAACTAACAAAGAACAATGTTAAGCAAAGTCGTGTATCTGTTAAGCTAAACCCTTTCGTATTCATTATATCGACTGCGAATGAATCATGGAGATCATACCTGCCGACGACAACACAAGATCCCCATATCACCGTGAGAAGCATGATGGTGGACCCTGCCAACAGCCCCATTCCAACGGAGAACTGGCCTTGAGCAGTTTACGCCATTCCGGAAAGTCCAGACACTGGAAGAAAACAGGAATGAAATTATCTGTTACTATGCTATCATAATTTGGATTTTAGATTTGCGTAAAGATATTCCTGAAAAGATAGAGACCATGTAACAGAGTACCTACTCATTTAAAATTATTTGTTACTCTCAAATCGAAGTTAAAATCAATATGCCCATTTATGAAAAGGAAAATAGCCATCGTTCAATATGGCTTACTAAAGCAATAGTTTATAAAGTCCAAACTACAATAATACCGTAACAACCCTTACAATATATAGTGCAAGCCGCAGAGTTATTATTGGTTGCAATGCTCATTTTCCTTTCAAATAAGCTCGTAAATCTCTCTGCAAAATAAACAATGAATTAAAGTTTGAAAACCTAACTATTAAAGAAGCAGATAACGTTGGAGCTATATTACAAAATCCAGTTATATAGAATCACTGAAAAATAAGAGGGAACTAAGATCTGGAAAGCAATTTCGTATCAATGAATTATCCAGTGCACATAAGCAACAAAAGAACACAAGTTGAAATCAACTCAGCAAGCCATAAAACCGGACATAAGTAAAGGCATGTATAGACCATATATATTATGACGGAGACTTGGCCTTGAGCAGTTTCGACTAAAAGAAAGTGAGATCGGTGAAGAAGCCGCAGATTCGACGAAGAAGCCACATATGGGTTTGGGTAAACGGCGGGAATGAAAAAATAGGTGAAGGGTAAAAAATGAAAAAGGGTTAAAGGGGCGCAGGACTTAGAAATTGTAAACTTGCTATGAGTTTTTAGCGACGTTTGTATAAAAACGCCACTAAAGTACGAGTCTTTAGCGGCGTTTGTATACAAACACCACTAATGTATTGATAAATTACAGCGTTTATTCAAAAAATGTCATTACAATATGAATCTCTTACGGCATTTTTCCAAAAACGCCACTAAAATACGAGTATTTAGCAGCGTTTTTGCTTAAAATGCCGTAAAATTTGTTATTTTGTGGCGTTTGTTAAAAAAACTCCGCTAAAAATGCCGCTATAAACCCATTTTGTTGTAGTGATAGTGGAAAGGTTGGCATTGCTCGGAAGTGTTTTGATGCTGTTTGGACGGTGAGGTACCTATTTGTGTGATTTCTAGCAGAGTTGAAAATTCTCAACACTTCCGTTGGAGATTTCGTTTGAATGTATTTAAATACTTCGATTTTAATTACAAATGGAGTCTTTCTAGTCCCTATGAAGTAAGAAATCTCAACGTGACATCGTAATGGAGAAGTCTTTTCTAATTTTGGTCGTGGGGCTTTTACGTGCAGGGACTCTCGACTTTACGTGTGAAGGCATTCCAACTTTCTTTAGGGACGATTCTAAGTAGGTTTGCTTTGAGAGTTTTCGAGGTAAGAAATCTTAACGCTTAATAGCATATGATCAATCTGGAAGGCTTGTCTTCTTTGTATAAGTGTTAGAAAAAAAGGTTATTGATGCTTTCTACAGAGGTGTTTACCGTTGAGCGAGAGTCTTTTTGGGAGGTCCTTAGCGTCGAATGTGAGGATGTGAATGATGGTGTGAGATCGTCGCTACGCAGAATCCTTAATGCTAGGTGCAGAGGTTTATTGATATTGGGTGTTGAAGAAACTATTTTTTAAATAGGATGAATGTTACCGTGTCAATCAAAAGTCGCACAGATCATCTGGCATTCCGAAGGTGGAACTAATGCTAGTTGGAGCTTCAGAAAATTGTTAAACCTTAAAAGAGAAGCACAAATTGTTTTTTTAACAGGAGCAATGACGACTCGCGCCATATGGGATGAGATTAGAGTAAAAATAGACAAAGTTAATTGGCATAATCTAATTTGGTTTCCTTTCCACATACCAAAACACAACATGATTGCTTGGATGGCTATCTTGGACAGACTACCCACTAGGAATAGGCTTCAACAAATGGGCATTATAACCGATGGCTTATGTGTTCTGTGCAATGAGGATCGGGAGATAAGAGACCACCTATTCCTAAAATGTCCATTGGCGGATTCCCTTTGGAAGGCCATTCTGCATCTCTCCGGATTAAGATCAACTTCTTTATCCTGGAACAACTTGTTAGCATCGATTTCTCATGCTTGGAAAGGTAAATCCCTACTTATCACTATTTTGAAACTTGCATGGTGTGCATTTC
This sequence comes from Hibiscus syriacus, assembly GCF_006381635.1. Classification (NCBI taxonomy): domain Eukaryota; kingdom Viridiplantae; phylum Streptophyta; class Magnoliopsida; order Malvales; family Malvaceae; genus Hibiscus; species Hibiscus syriacus. The sequence goes on along the minus strand of NW_024063533.1, from coordinate 3,979,752 downwards.
TTTATTCTCTATTGGAGGAACGAAACATAAGGTTGTTCAAAGGAAACTCCATAAATGCAGCTGAAATTCTTAAAGCTATCAAGACGATTGTCGGAATTCAACTAAGAGGTCGGAATATTAATAGACTTGATAGTGTTAATATTATTATTTGTAAGAATTAGAGTATTGAATAACCTATACTCTGTTTTGTGAATAGGTTGTTCATGTTTTTAGGTTGATTTTCCATTGATCATTGTTTTGTAGCAGAACACTGCTCATTTGGGTAATAAAAATCTTAATTATCCAAAAAAAAGACGCACGAAAGAGACGACGTCTTCTCGCATTAGTTCTCGTTCTTGTCTTCTTCGTCTTCCCAAACTCCATGTAGAAGATATCGAGTTTTTCATGAGTCTTTATAAAGACGTGTATTTTCCATTATACACTACAAAAATGATCTTATTTGAGAAAAATAAATTAGGCCGGTCACTATACGAATAATTTGTTTTTCCATATCATTATTGTAATGATTTTATGCCTTTTTTTTTTTGGTATACTTATTTTATGCTTTTTATCCGCCCTAAACTATTAAAATATATATAATATCTAATTCGACATGGATTCCTACTTTGATATCTGTTTTCCAGCTGTTGTGAACTTTGATTTTAGAATATCCGCATTTGGTACAGAATAACAAAATGGTACCTCATAAAATGGGTGTCCTTATTGTGAGAAATGAAATTGGCACATGTTCATTGTGTTCTTCCAAGCGATTCACGTTGTGCCTTGCCCCCTTTTCCTTTCATATTGCATATGAATTTGGACTGCCAAATCATTATTTCCTATTTTCACCATTAATTTAACAAAACCAATAATACCAAACTTTACACCTTGACTTGGCATTCGAAAGATCTGCTCATCATTATTTCATGAATTGAAATTCAAGCCATTTTAGTGATTAATGTACTATTTATGATTTATAAATTTAAAAGTAATAATTATTTAAATCAAATTGAAATTATATATGAACAGTGTAGACACATAATTTCGTCACACATTTATATATGATTATTTAACGTATATGTTTACAAATTGTTTTATCATATTTACAGGCCCATTACACGCAAATAAAATGGCCCAAGTGACCCGGGCCCAACAAGTTCGTTTCTGATGCTTCCAAACCCTAGCACGCCCCTCACCAACAGCCACGCATCCCTTATTTCCAGCCGCTCGAGGACACCACAGCTTGCATACCTCTCCAACGGTCCCCGAGTCATCCGGCGCAAGAGTCACAACCATCATCATCAACCAAAGCAATAATCCAGCATTAGAGTTCCATTAGGATTCAAAAGTGTAATTTAAAATAGGTTTTTTTCATTATAAAAGAGGCAATCATCCATTGTACGGGGATCCTACGAATACCAAAGATTACAAGGGTACACAGTTGAGGCAATAAAGAGCAGATTACAGGCAAAATCCACAGTACATAAAAGATTACCACAGAAATCTTACTAGGATACGAAATACAAGCAGAAAATTACTAGCCATATAGAGCGAAATCGGAGTCTTTCTTTTGCAAATTTTTCGAAAGAACAGTAGGTAAAATTCTTACCTTTTGGTGGTCGTCTTGTATGGTCGTTTGTTGCTTCACCTTCCTTTGTTTTTTTCTCTTTTCACTCAAGAAATGCTAAAAATGCCGATGAACATGTGGGGATAGAATGTTTTTCGGAGCCTTTGAGCTTAGATCTACCCCCATGAGGCCTGGTTTTTGAGAAAACTGTTTTCGTTTTTGGAACGAGCACGTCGAAATCTCTCGAAAAAAACTAAACTTTTTGACTTTTGTCGCCGATGACCGACGGACGTCGCCGATCAACGGCGACGGCGAGGCGGCGTACGGTGGCCGTGTTCTGGGTTCATCGAGACCCACGGCTGTGTTCTTCATCCTCGATGAACAGAGGAGAGGATGAAGAGAGGGGAAGGAGGGACATTTCAGCGAGAGATGAGAATGAAATGAATTTTAAAACGTTTGGTTGGCTTAAGAGGGGATCTGCGTGTTTCTGTTGTATTAAGGGTAAACTATGCTTTGTGACCCTCCGATTTCTAAAACTTCCATTTTACCCCCCAAATCCGATTTTTTTAAACCCCATTTTCTTTTGAATTCGACCTTCAATCAGGGTTTTCTTTCAATTTAGTCATGTTACTTTGTTTTTTTATTTTTATTTTTTTATAATAATAATTATTATTATTTTTAATATTATTACTTTATATATATATATACGTATTTCATATTTACTTTTTTTTTACTTTTTGTGTTTATTAAATTATTATATATTATATTATATTATTTTATATATATAAATATTACTATATCTTCTTTTTACTAATTTATATATATATATATATATATATATATTTACGTTATTATTATTATTTATGTACATTTTTTTTTATTGATTATTTTTCTTATGCTATATTTAATTTATATATATTTTTATTATTGTATTTATTTATTCTATTATTATTATGTTCATTTATTTTTTATTCGATTACCTTTTTTCTCTTTTTTATTTCTTTGTTTCTTTATTTTTCATTTTTTATTTTCGTTGGTTTATGTAGATTTAATATCATTTATTTATTTTATCTGTTTTACCTTTTTTTTTCTATTCTCTTAATTAAAGACAACTGGAAATTACATAGTACCGAAAGGGCAGTTCAAGGGAGCTAATCCTTCCTTGGCTGTAACCGACTCCCGAATCCGACATATCTTTGGTAAGACGCAGATCAGGTAGGATATAAGGTATCCGATTAACCTATTTATTTTTAAATAAATAATCGGTGGCAACTCCAATCCATTTTCCTAAGTCGAAGCCCAATTCCGGGGCCCAACAGGAAGACGGTTACGACAGCTTGGCGACTCCGCTGGGGACAGGTAAGTGAGTCAGGCTAAGGTAATTTCCAGTTGTCTTTTTGACGAAAATGGTAAGTTTAAATTTTAAGGTAATATTTCGATCCTTTTTACTTACTTTTGATTATATTTTCGAGTAAATAGTTGGACTAATCGTTTTCTCATGATTTCAGACTTCAAAGTTTTTTTTTCATCTAAGGCTCTATACCCGAGCTCCAATTCCTATTTTAAGTGGGGGTGAAAGCGACGCCTTCGTGTGAATTTATTCACCGTGCGGGCCTAGCAAGTAGCCTTCGGGATTCATATATCTTATGTCTTCGTGTGAATTTATTCACCGTGCGGGCATAAGGGAATGTGTCCCCTCGAGTTTAACTTAGTCCACATAAGCCTGTGATGGGTTTCAGGACTAAGGGTCTGGCAAGCCCAAGGGGGCACCGACAAGGAGAACTCGGGTACCGTTTTTTTAAACCTAAACCAGGAGACCATGAAGAATTAGAGCCTACCCCTAAACCACGTTCCAAAACTTAGGATATTTTTACCCTGACCATGTTTTTTTTTCCTTCCGTCATTTTTTTTATTTTGTATTTTTATTTTACTAACGTTTTTGCCTTTGTGTTTGTTTTCTAGCATTTGCATCATTACAAGAGGCTATTGATCCCTAAAAAGCGTTTGTTATACACAAAATAATTCGAATTAATGGACAAAGTTGTTGTAATACAAGAGATTGAAAACGCTGAGGCACGACTATGGTCTGAGAAGGCTCAGAAAGAGAAGGGAGACAGTCTTCAGGGAAACTATGTGTCAGAACTGGTTAGTTATGCCGCTGTCAGCCTGAAACAGAATAATGTCCAAGAGCTGCGAAACATTTGGGACAGTTGGAAGAATGACAGAAAGCAGAAGTTCAGTCAACGATATGGTGATATCGCCCTCTTGCTCCATGTCAAGGCTGATGAGCCCTTACTCCGAGCATTAATTCAATTCTGGAACCCTGGATATAGTTGTTTCACCTTTAACCAGGAAGACATGGTGCCTACTATCGAAGAGTATACTACTCTACTGCACTGCGAAAGCATCAAACTAGAGAGGGCATATATTAAACATATCAAGAGTCAGCCCTTCAAGAACGGACTGGCCAAGATTGCAGGGGTTGATGAAAGTGGGTGACTGATCGACTCCGGCACAAAGGTAGCGGGGAAGGAATCGAGTGGATCCATATAAAGCAACTAATGAAAAACCACCCTGATGAATGGAAGACTATAGACCTTTTGCACTGGGTCTGTACGGTTTGATCATATTTCCGAAGGCTTTGGGTGCATTGACGCTGCCGTGGTGGAACTATTTGAGCAACTTTCTAAACGAGTTAACCCAGCACCAGCCATCTTGGCCGAGACCTTTCGATCGCTCAACCATTGCCGAAACTGGCGGAGGAAGATTCACCGGGTGCATTCAGCTCCTTCAGGTCTGGATTCACAGCCACTTCTGGAAGACTGACGGGGTTGCCTACCGCCGTTTCAGCACCACCTATTCACCTCTAGGTGAATTCATTACCTTAAATGGCATGAAGGCGCTTCAAAGAAAAATGGATGAAGGTCTTTACGCATCTTCAAGACCGAGATATTGTCTGGAGAGCCCCTTGGTTATTCCTCAGTGATGTTCTTTTTCGATGTGGTGACTCCGACACTGTGACCTTACTTGGATTAGGGAGCAGTCGGGTATGCTCCGCTATTAACACTTAGACAATATGGAGCACGTCAGTTTGTCCCAAACGTGCGGGTTGGCTAGGTCAGAGTTTGAGTATCACGGCGACAGCTATAAGAAGATGATCAAAGAAGCAGCCGATTCGTGGAGGAAAGTATTCCGGATGGATGTTGTAGCTGCCAGAAGCATGCTCACTCCGGATTATGTATTAACACTTAGACAATATGGAGCACGTCAGTTTTGTCCCAGCAACGTGCGGGTTGGCTAGGTCAGAGTTTGAGTATCACGGCGACAGCTATAGAAGATGATCAAAGAAGCAGCCGATTCGTGGAGGAAAGTATTCCGGATGGATGTTGTAGCTGCCAGAAGCATGCTCACTCCGGATTATGTGGAGTGGCGGATTAAGAAGAATGACAACATCCCTGTGCCAGACTGTGATGACCCGACCATGGAAGACATCTCAGGCATGTCCCTTCTGAACTCGAGATAGCCAGACCGAGTTTGAAGCCGTGAATATGAGCTGAAGCAAAGGATAAAGGAACTTGAAGCTGAAACGTTATCAGTGGAAGCTTGATGCTGACTCTCAGAAAGATCGGGCAGAAAAATTGGAAAAAGAACAAAAAGAGTCCGTTTTGAGCTCGACTTGAGAAAGGGTATCAGATAAGGTCAAGGATAACTCCAAGTTGAAGATAACCTCTGAATACTGGAAAGACGAAGCTCATAGCCTGAAAAGGAAGTTGAGGGCCTGATGAGAAAGCTTGGAAGGAACAGATGAAGACTGCCCAAAGACGCTGGCGGATAGTCAATATCAGAACCAGCGCTTGAGAGTTCGGATAGCTGACTTAGAAAGACACATGAGAAAGATAGCAAGACAATAGCTGAGTTAGAAGCTATTGTAGATGGGTTCAAGAGGCAAGCAAACGAGCTTCAGATAGTGCCTTTCGACGGAGGATTACAATGGCGTTTCCGTTGGGAACAAGCACAGCGAAGGGTGAGGGGCCCGAGACGCAACCATCCGATTTCCTGGATCAAGTGCAAAAAGCCCGTCATCTTCACGGCCTAGCAAGGGAAGCTGGTGTGGTTCGACAAGGCATTCCAATAGTGACAGATGAAGGCAGAAGACTTGTCAACCTACTCGAAGCTGTTCGGGTCTAGAGGATTAGTCCGAAGGTACCTTTAATCTGTTTTTATGTCTCTTAAAAGATAAGACATTTTGTCTGAACAAGGGTTATTTATAATAATGAACACTTTTCGGATCAATGCCTCCAATTGCATACATCATGCATTGCATTTCTTGCATTTTATATTTCATGTCTGTTTATTTGTTTTTTTCCATGTTTTTACATTCGTATTAACTAACAGAACATGTCTCAGACACCGAGCTTACCACCACAAGCATCAGATACACATCACCCGCAAATACTCGAGCAAAAAAAAGACAAATGGAAGCCAGAATGGAGAAGATCGAAGAGCACATGGCAAGACTTCAAAAGGAACTAGAAGATAAATGGCTCAGAACAGTGAAAGTACTCTTGATCCATCAAGAAAAATCAGGAGTCCTTGGTCGACCAAATCGTAGCCAATTGTCGGGTCTACAGCAGCTAGTGCATCAGGGGGCATTTCTTCCGAGGGAGTGGCCATACCACCCACCCCGCAAGTGGTTATCTCACCCGGAATATTACCCGGGGACGTATCTGCTACTAAAGGGAAAGCGCACTACCCGAGACTCATTCGTTACCAAAGCAAAAGTTGCACCTGCTGTGAAGATACAAACTTCTACAATCTCCCGATGATCATCCGGATGATTATCATGTCCCAGACTTTGATGAGAAGATAAAGCCAAAAAGATGGAAGAAAGATAAAAATATTAGAAGATCAAATAAAGATGGTCCAGGGAGACCATGATTATTATGGACGCAATGGAGCAGCCTAGTTTCAGACTTGGTACTTCCACCAAGTTTAAAATTCCTGAGTTTGAGAAGTTCGACGGAACAGTTGCCCTTCAGCCCATCACTATGTTCTGTCGAAAGATGACAGATATGGCGGAATGACCAACTCCTGATCCATTGCTTTCAGAGAGCTTGTCCGTTCAGCTATTCGGTGGTACAACCAGCTTAGCCGGACTCATATCAAGACGTGAAAGACTTAGCCAAGTCTTTCTTGGAGCAGTATAAGCATATCAACGATATGAGACCAGACCGGGTCATGTTACAAAGCCTAGAAAGAACACAATGAGAGTTTCCGACAGTACGCACATAGATGGAGGGATTTATCTGTGCAAGTTCATCCACCCTTGGATGAAGGAAACAAGAAAGCTGTTTGTACAGACCTTGAAGGCACCTTACTTCGGGCACTTGGTAGCAATCACGTCGGGAAGCTTCTCAGATTTAGTCATGGCCGGTGAAATGATCGAGTTGGCCATTAAACAAGGAAATATTGAGGGAGGAGACTCCAGTAAAAAACCTCCCAAGAACAAAGAGCGAGAGATCAACAATCTAAACACCTACAGTGTCAGCAAGGGGGTTACGATCTCAAGCTCAAATTCCACAGCAGCTGTACCATCCGGTACTTCCAGACAGAACCAGAGAGAACCAAGAAGAGAAAGGGAAATGGAGCAGTTTAACCCCATTCCCATTACGTATAAAGAATTATACCAACAGCTCTTCGACACTCATGCAGTGTCGCCTTATCCTATGAATCCAATAAATCCCCCTTACCCGAAATGGTATGACGAGAGCGCTCACTGCGAATACCATGGCGGTTTGCAGGGGCATTCGATTGAAAGTTGTATCGCATTTAAGAGACTTGTGCAAAGAATGAGAAACAAGAATTGGATCACTTTCAACTCCGGAGCACCAAACGTCACCCAGAATCCCTTGCCCAATCATCAGGAGACAGGAATCAATACCATTACTACTGAAGGGGGAAGGAGAATTAAATCAAGTTTTCGGAAATTAAATCTCCTTTGGCTTGGGTATGGAGCCAATGGTAAAGGCAGGATTTCTTGCACCATATCTAGATACGACAGAAAATGAAGATGGTAACCATTATTGTTACCACAACAAAGAAGGGCATAAAGTGCAAGATTGCCCAGAGTTCAGATTGTTAGTCCAGCTCATGATGGATCGAAAGGAGCTGGAGTTTTACGAAGAAATTCAAGATTCTTTGGAAGCAGATGTTTGTACCACCGGAGAATCATCAGATAGAAAATTTGGTAGGGGTAGTCCTTTGATAATTACCTCTAAGGAAAGCATGACAGTGACAACACCAGCCAAGGTGGTAATCTCCGCACCGCGACCTTTTCAATATAAGGACAATCGGCAAGTGCCATGGAAGTACGAGTGTCAGGTGTACTTCCAGAGGAGGTAATAGTAAAGTGGGGCAAAGACCACTGGAACCGTTCAAAGAAGATGTACTAGTTGTCAAACCTATAAGGAGGAAGAAGCTAAAGAGTTCCTCAAGATCTTGAAGCATAGCGAGTACAACATTGTAGAACAGCTCCACAACTTACCTACAGTACTTCAATGCTAGCACTATTTTTAAGCTCGGAAGCATACCGACAAGCGTTGAATGTCCTTAATCAAACGTTCGTGCCACAAACATACCTCAGCATGGATCGACTGGTGAACAATATCAAGCTGATAATCTCATCTCGTTTTCAGATGATGATTCCATCAGAAGGAAGAGGCCGAACGAAGGCGTTACACATTACTACCTACTGTAAGGGGCACGCTTTACCAAGTGTCTTAATCGATAATGGTTCAGCCCTAAACGTGATGCCTTCGATTACATTGAAGAGGCTACCAATAGATACCTCTCATAGAGCTTGTCAGAATGTGGTCCGAGCATTTGATGGGACCAAAAGAGAGGTAATCGGAAAGATTGAGGTACAATTGACCATCGGACCAGCCACCTATGATGTTGAGTTCCTTGTGATGGATATCATGCCATCCTATAGTTGTCTTTTAGGAAGGTCGTGGATTCATCAAGCAGGTGCAGTACCCTCCACGTTGCACCAGAAAGTTAAATTTGTCATTGACGGGGCCTTAGTAATTATCAACGCTGAGGAAGATATCGTGGCAAGCGTGACCACGGAGGCTCCATACATCGAAGTAGACGAGGAAGCAGTAGAATGTTCGTTCCGCTCCTTGGAGTTTGTGAATGCCACATTCGTGGCGGAAGGAAAGAGAATCCTAAGACCTCGACTCTCCAAATGCACAAGGATGGAGATCAAGCAAACCCTGGGCCAAGGCGCCAGAACCGGGAAAGGTTTTGGGAAATATTTGCAAGGGATGATCAATCCTGTCATTCCTATCTCAAAATTAGACCAATTTGGGCTCGGTTTTCAGCCCAGTTATCATGAAAAGAGAAAGGAGATCCAAAAGAACCGGGAGAGAAGATTGGCCAGATTGACTGAAGACGAGCTCCAATTGAAGCCTATGACATTCCCGCCGCTCTTCAGAACATTCAAGTCAGGTGGTTATGTGTTTGAGACCACCATATCCGAGTTAGAAACGGCTCTGGAAGATCTGAACGTTAATGCCGTGACCACAGAAGATGTTGACAACGGAGATAGATCCAGGATATTGCCCTCTGCCACATGGGTTTGTACCTAGCAGTTGGTCGGTGGAAGAACTACCTGTGGTTTACAGAAATCTTTCAGAGTAATATTCGAACTATCCCTATTTGCCTATACCCGGGGCAATAGGTGATCTTTTGTAAGGGTAAATAAACATTTGGTTTAAGTTTAATAAAAGATGCATTTTTCTTTTCCATGGCAAACAAACTTTTCTTTTATTTTTGAATTCATTCTCTATCTCCTTCATTCCAGTACTTCATTTCTAGTTACTCTCAAATTTAGTTCTTGACCGTTCTGTGTGGGATATTATCCTCTCACACATGTATATCTTCTTCCTTTCAGGTTCCCAGATAACGATAATGTGGGCACTGATCCAGAAGTGGATTTTGAATCAACCATTTGTCTTGGGGAATTTGATGAATGCGATAATCAAGAGGAGTACAACTTGCCTACTGAATTGTTGAGAATGATAGAAAAAAGAAGAAAAGCAAATACTGCCACATGAGGAGGCGATCGAAATCTTAAATTTGGGCACTGAGGAAGATCGAAAGGAGGTTAAAATCGGCACAACTCTTTCGACTGAAGCAAAAAAACCTGATAGTCTTACTTCAGGAGTACGGAGATGTGTTCGCTTGGTCGTATCAAGACATGCCGGGACTAGACACTGATATGGTAGTTCACAAACTGCCAATCAAACCAGAATTCAAGCCTGTGCAGCAAAAACTTAGAAGAATGCGACCAGAAATGCTCCTTAAGATCAAGGAAGAAGTCAAGAAGCAATTTGATGCCGGTTTTCTCCAAGTAGCCAAATACCCGGAGTGGGTGGCAACGCATACTTTTCGTTCATGGATGGATTTTCGGGGTACAACAATCAAGATGCATCCCGAAGACATGGAGAAGACCACTTTCGTCACAATGTGGAACTTTCTGTTACAAAGTGATGCCTTTCGGATTAAGAATGCTGGGGCAACATATAAAGAGCTATGGTGACCTTATTCCATGACATGATGCACCAGAGATCGAGGTTTATGTCGACGACATGATTGTCAAGGCACAGACCGAGAATGAACATGTCGAGAATCTGAGAAGCTCTTCCAAAGATTGAGGAAATTCCGATTACGACTGAACCCTAGCAAGTGTACCTTCGGGTGACATCCGGGAAACTATTAGGCTTTATAGTCAGCAGAAAAGGCATTGAGGTGATCTGATAAGGTTAAGGCCATCCAGAGTCTACCTCCTCCGCGAACACAAAAGGAGGTCCGAGGTTTTTTAGGAAGATTGAATTACATAGCCCGATTTATATCTCAGCTAACTGACAAGTGTGATCCGATCTTTCGCCTTCTCCGAAAAAACAGCCCTGGAACATGGGATGAAAACTGTCAAATTGCATTTGAGAAGGTAAAAGAGTACCTGTCCCACGCACCTGTCCTGATGTCCCCTATCCCAGGAAACCTCTGTTTTTGATCTATCTATATTCGAGAGCTCCATGGGGGTGTGTCCTGGGTCAACACGACGAGTCTGGGAAGAAGGAAAGAGCCATCTACTACTTAAGCAGAAGTTCACCTATTGCGAGGTCCGATATCCTCCTATTGAAGGTTTGTTGTGCCCTGATATGGGCTACAAAAAGACTTCGACAACATGTTGTATCACACCACTTGGCTGATTTCCAAGTTAGACCCACTAAAATACATGATGGGTGTACCTGCTCTATCCGGAAGGTTAGCCCGATGGCAGATGCTTTTGTCTGAATTTGACATCGAATACGTGAGCCAAAAAGCGGTAAAAGGCAGCGCCATATCCGATTTTTTGGCAAGCAGAACTGATGAGAGCTATGTCGCTGGACTTTGATTTCCCAGACGAAGACTTAATGGCCGTATCTTTAGAGGAAGCAGCACTTCAGCGGACAGTTCCTGGAGAATGCACTTCGATGGGCATCAAATGCACTAGGACATGGCATCGGGGCAATCCTAGTCTCCCCAGAAGGGAGTCACTACCCGTTTACCAGCAGACTGAACTTTGATTGTACCAATAACATGGCAGAATATGAAGCATGTGTCTTGGGAATTCGGGCTGCACTGGGACAAAATATAAAGACTTTACGGGTGTATGGAGACTCAGCCTTAGTAATCTATCAGCTCCGAGGAGAATGGGAAACTAAGGATATAAAACTATTAGAATACCGGAGACTAGTGTTGGATCTACTCGAAGAGTTCGACGAAGTCACCTTCCACTACGTACCTAGAGAAGAAAATCATATGGCTGACGCTTTAGCTACATTGGCAGCCGCATTCAGGGTTGGTGGGGAGTCTGAATGATGCCAATCAACATGCAGTCGTATGAGTACCCAGCTCATTGTTACCAAATTGAAGAAGTGAAAGATACTAAGCCTTGGTACTACGACATTCTGCAGTATATCAAGCATCGGAGTTATCCAGAGAAAGCCACCGAAATCGATAAGAGAACCCTTAGAAGGTTGGCAGCTGGATACGTCCTTGACGGAGAGGTTTTATACAAGAAAAGCCATAACCAAGTTCTGTTAAGGTGCGTCGATGCTGAAGAGGCAAAAATGATAGTGGAAGAAGTACATGATGGAGTTTGTGGAGCACATGCAAATGGGCATATGATGTCAAGACAAATAATGAGATGCGGATATTTTGGTCCTCGGAAAGCGATTGCATCAACTATGCTAGGAGATGTCATAAATGTCAGATTTATGGAGACAAGATAAATGTTCCACCCCATCCGCTTCATGTAATGACGTCACCATGGCCTTTCTCTGCGTGGGGCATGGACGTTATCGGGCAAATCCATCCGAAGGCTTCGAATGGTCACCGTTTCATTCTCGTAGCAATTGACTATTTCACGAAATGGGTAGAGGCTGCGTCACGCCAGTGTCACTCAATCCACTATTTGCAAGTTTCTGAAGAAAGAAATTATATGTCGGTATGGTCTACCTGAAAGGATTATCACCGATAACGCAACAAACTTGAACAACAAGATGATGAGTGCTGCTTGCGAACAGTTCAACATAAAACATCACAATTCCACTGCTTACAGACCAAGATGAACGGAGCAGTAGAAAGCAGCAACAAAAATATTAAGAATATGGAGAAAACAACTGAAACTTACAAAGACTGGCATGAGAAGTTGCCTTTTGCTTTGTTCGCTTATCGAACCTCGGTACGAACTTCAACTGGGGTAACTCTATTTTCACTAGCCTATGGAATGGAAGCAGTGCTACCCATTGAAGTCAAGATTCCGTCTCTCAGGGTCTTGTCAGAAGTCAAACTGGATGATGCAGAGTGGGCACAATACAGATATGATCAGCTTAATCTGATAGATGAAAAAAGACTGAAAGCCATTCATCATGGTCAAATCTATCAGAAACGAATGATCCGAGCACATGACAAAAAGGTGCGCCCAAGAATATTCCGCGAGGGAGATCTGGTGCTAAAAAGAATTTGGCCAGTCTAGAAAGATGTCCGAGGAAAATGGACGCCAAATTGGGAAGGACCTTATGTCGTGAAAAAGGCTTTCTCCGGAGGAGCCCTCGTCCTGGCTGAAATGGACGGACCTGAACTGCCACATCCCATCAACTCGGACGCAGTCAAGAAATACTTCGCTTAGGATGAAAACCCGAGAGGGCGTCCTAAGTTAAAAAAAAGAAAAAAAACGTTTAGGGTGAAAACCCAAAAGGGCGCCCTAAATTGAGAAAAGAAAAAAAGAAAAAGAGGAAAAGAGAATAAAAGAAGAGAAAATAAGGTGGGTTCAAGATGAAAACCCGCAAAGGGCGTCTTGCAACCAAGGATGAGTCCAAGTTGAAAACCCGGAAAGGGGATATTAACAGTGGAAACATCCCGGCACATGAATCTTCTACAAACTCAATAAATCGGAGAAATGTCACACTCTCCCAAACGTTGTCGCATTTTCAAAAATCCTTTGGCAAAGGCTGCATTCAAGGTCACCAAACGACTTATCAGCTCAGAAGTGCCCACATTATCGAGATCTAAGACGTTCATTTACACATCATTGTGTATTCGTTTTCTAGAATGTTTGCCATGTATTATCTGTTCTTCTCCTCCCTTATGAATTAAGACCATCTTTCCTCCAATTCCTTTTGAGCATCTTGAATTAGATTTAAACCTAATGGTTTATTTATTTTTTATGAAAGATGATCGCATATTACTGTACAAAGATTCATTGAAAAGTACAGGTACCCAGAAGCCGATCAAGGCTCATGCACATGCTTGAGATGGTTGAGGAGCATCTCCAAGAAAAGAAAAAAAAACCGAAATGTGCACATCAGATTCAAACATTTGAAGAATTCAAGATTAGAAATCGGAACTTCAAGCTCTCAAAATCAAGAGTCAACAATGACAGGCCACCGGAAATCAAGATTTCTCTCCAGAGCCCAGAATAACATATGTTGCCCATACATTTTAGGCATACCTAAGAGCATGACATCCATACCATCGCATATATGCATATCTTTGCAGGTTTTACCCAGAGCCAATTTCAACTTCACAGTGAAGGATATTGGACTCCAGACAACGCAAGTTCAACTTCACGAAGAAGGGACCGCTGGTTGTCAACAAACATTTCTCAATTTCAGAGCCAATTTCAACTTCACAACGAAGGATATTGGACTCCAGACAACGCAAGTTCAACTTCACGACGAAGGGACCGCTGGTTGTCAACAAACATTTCTCAATTTCAGAGCCAATTTCAACTTCACAACGAAGGATATTGGACTCCAGACAACGCAAGTTCAACTTCACGACGAAGGGACCGCTGGTTGTAAACAAACATTTCTCAATTTCAGAGCCAATTTCAACTTCACAACGAAGGATATTGGACTCAAGACAGTACAAGTTCAACTTCACGACGAAGGGACCGCTGACTGTCAACCGACAACTTCTCAATTTCAGAGCCAATTTCAACTTCACAACGAATGATATTGGACTCCGGACACACAAGTTCAACTTCACGACGAGGGACCGTTAGTTGTCAACAAACAATTTCCCAGTTCCAGAACCAGTTTCAACTTCACAGCGGAGGATATTGGACTCGGAACAATACTTGGATTTCAATTTCACGACAAAGGATTTCCAATTCTCAGGCTCAAGTTCACGACGAAGGAGCCCATATACAATATCAACTTCACAAACAGATCGATCCAACTTCACTACGAATGAGTCATCTGTAGCGTCAACACCAAAGTCTTCAGTTCAAGTTCCACCTTCACGACGAAGTATCTTGATCCAGAAGACGATTCAGAGGCCACTCACCTAAAGCTTTGAGTTCAATTTCAGTTTCTCGACGAAGGATATTGTGCTCATAAACTTCCAGTTCAACTCGGCCTCACGACGAGGGAGTCATTTCGCGATTCGAATTGACAAACCAGTTTCAACATCGGATTTCAACTCTACGACAGAGGATGTTTTGATATAGACAAAATTTGTGTCTTGTAATCTTTGCTCCACTTTCGTTACACGATAATGAGCAAAGAGGGGCAGCTGTAGACACATAATTTCGTCACACATTTATATATGATTATTTAACGTATATGTTTACAAATTGTTTTATCATATTTACAGGCCCATTACACGCAAATAAAATGGCCCAAGTGACCCGGGCCCAACAAGTTCGTTTCTGATGCTTCCAAACCCTAGCACGCCCCTCACCAGCAGCCACGCATCCCTTATTTCCAGCCGCTCGAGGACACCACAACTTGCATACCTCTCCAACGGTCCCCGAGTCATCCGGCGCAAGAGTCACAACCATCATCATCAACCAAAGCAATAATCCAGCATTAGAGTTCCATTAGGATTCAAAAGTGTAATTTAAAAATAGGTTTTTTTTCATTATAAATAGAGGCAATCATCCATTGTAACGGGGGGATCCTACGAATACCAAAGATTACAAGGGGGTACACAGTTGAGGCAATAAAGAGCAGAGATTACAGGCAAAAATCCACAGTACATAAAAGATTACCACAGAAATCTTACTAGGATACGAAATACAAGCAGAAAATTACTAGCCATATAGAGCGAAATCGGAGTCTTTCTTTTGCAAATTTTTCGAAAGAACAGTAGGTAAAATTCTTACCTTTTGGTGGTCGTCTTGTATGGTCGTTTGTTGCTTCACCTTCCTTTGTTTTTTTTCTCTTTTCATTCAAGAAATGCTAAAAATGCCGATGAACATGTGGGGATAGAATGTTTTTCGGAGCCTTTGAGCTTAGATCTACCCCCATGAGGCCTGGTTTTTGAGAAAACTGTTTTCGTTTTTGGAACGAGCACGTCGAAATCTCTCGAAAAAAACTAAACTTTTTGACTTTTGCCGCCGATGACCGACGGACGTCGCCGATCAACGGCGGCGGCGAGGCGGCGTACGGTGGCCGTGTTCTGGGTTCATCGAGACCCACGGCTATGTTCTTCATCCTCGATGAACAGAGGAGAGGATGAAGAGAGGGGAAGGAGGGACATTTCAGCGAGAGATGAGAATGAAATGAATTTTAAAACGTTTGGTTGGCTTAAATGAGGGGATCTGCGTGTTTCTGTTGTATTAAGGGTAAACTATGCTTTGTGACCCTCCGATTTCTAAAACTTCCATTTTACCCCCAAATCCGATTTTTTTAAACCCCATTTTCTTTTGAATTCGACCTTCAATCAGGGTTTTCTTTCAATTTAGTCATGTTACTTTGTTTTTTATTTTTGTTTTTTTATAATAATTATTATTATTATTTTTAATATTATTACTTTATATATATATATACGTATTTCATATTTTACTTTTATATTTTTACTTTTTGTTGTGTTTACAAATTATTATATATGTATATATTATTTTTTTAATATAACTATTACTATTATCTTCTTTTTACTAATTTATATATATATATATATATATATATATATATTTACGTTATTATTATTATATACGTATACTATTTTTTTCTTCATTGATTATTTTTGCTTAATGCTATATTTTAATATATATGTATATATATATATATACTTATAATAGTTTATTTATATATCTATTATTATTATGTGTACATTTCAAACGTTTTTATTCGATTACCTTTTTCTTTACTTTGTTTTTATTTCTTTGATGATCATCTTTTTATTCATTGTATTTATTTATTCCTTGGTTGTATGTAGATTATTAATATTTCATTTATTTATTTTACTCTGCTTATTAACCCTTTTTTTTTCTCTATTTTTATCTTCATTCTTGTTTCCTTTATTTTTTCATTTTTTCTATTTTCGTTCTTTAACGTCTTTATTGTTAAGGGAATTTCAATCAATCAAGGGTAAGTAGTTCAGATCGATGTTTTACCTTTTAATTTAACTTTCAATTCTCTTAATTAAAGACAACTGGAAATTACATAGTACCGAAAGGGCAGTTCAAGGGTGCTAATCCTTCCTTGGCTGTAACCGACTCTCGAATCCGACATATCTTTGGTAAGACGCAGATCAGGTAGGATATAAGGTATCCGATTAACCTATTTATTTTTAAATAAATAATCGGTGGCGACTCCAATCCATTTTCCTAAGTCGAAGCCCAATTCCGGGGCCCAACAGGAAGACGGTTACGACAAACAGTATCATATATTTATTTGAAATCTTAATTAAGTAATACAAAATTCTAATTGAGTTGCACTTTTTAATTATTAACATGTAATTAGTTAAACTAAAGCATTGTTGTATCAACAAGAACTGGTTCAAATGGTAATAACTTAATATCATTTAAGCATGTTTCGAGTTTGAAGTCTTAGTTATGTCAAAAATCTTCGTCAGGAAATTTATTCACTAAAATCAGATGTACAATACAGGTCGATCTGGATTAATCAATACAAAATCCTAAAGAATCGAGAGGGTGAAAAAAAAGGTGTGTACCTTATATCCCCTTTAAAGAAATTTAAAAAGAAGAGAGTGGGAATAAAAAATTAGATTAAAAAAACTGATGTGTTTATCCATTTATAACATTAACTTTAATAAACTTGATGCTATGCATACGTGCTCCCCACCAACTTTCTCACTAGTCACTATTTCACATGCATATTTGTATTTGATATTTTTAATAGTATGAGATAGTTATAAGATGGTATTTATTCAAAAAATATTAGTCAATAATAATGTATATATATTTTGTAGATATAGTTATTCGAACTTAAAATTTCTAAAAAATAAATATTTTTTCTACTGAGATTAAATTCATTTATATTTGATATTTCATTGAGTTATTTATGGTAATCACATTTTGGTGCACTAACTCATAACATTAGTTTTTTTCATGTACATTTCGTCATGCTAATTAAAAAGCGAACATCTTACCTAATAAGTTTTTTTTCTAAATAATAATAATAAGTAGTTGACTAACAAGGGTTGGTTCAAGTGATAAGTAACTTGATATTGTTTAAGTAATGTTTCGAGTTCGAGTCATTGTATATATAGAAAATCCCTATTGGAAGACTTACCCACCAAAATTAAATACACGACGCGGGTTGATCTAAATTAATCAAGAAGAAGCTTTGAAACCGGAAAGGTAAAAATAAACCGTTGACTGGATCTTAATTTGATTCATACGTTACTATTATAATAATAATTTAAAAATAATTGATTTTAATGTGTTTAAATGTATTATATTATTTTAGTTTAATTAATGTAGAGTTTGGTGTTTGATAGTGAGGAGATAGAGAAAGAAAAGGAAGATGAGATGATTCAATTGTTGCCCACCGATAACCTTTTCACGTACAACAATGAGGCCAAGCGTTAACAGTAGTAAATCATATAAAAAAATATAATTTAAGGACTTATTATAAAATTAAGTCATTGATTTTTCAAACGCATATAATTTAAGGGCTTATTATTATTATTATTATTATTGAAATTATAAGGGCTTATTATCAAAAAAATAATTTAAGGGCTTATTATCATAGTTCTATTATTGCACCGATTGTTTAAACACATATAATGATATTTTTCAAAAGCAACGCATATGAGTAGGAGTATTCAAAATTATCTAATTTAAAATATTCATATTTTTGAGTCAGATATTCGGCTAGCTATTTTTAACTGTCACAATTGGATAATGGGCTGTAATTTTCGACTCTTTAGGTTAGTGGATATTTAGTTTTCTATTTTTTTTATTATGTTACTCTTAATAAATCTATAACTCATGACACAAAAAAATATAAAAAAATAAATATGAGTATCATGAAAACCTAATAAGAAGTTGACCTAATGAGCAAAACGATACCCTGCCGCCCGATGACCCACGCCACCCCAAGAAATAACGCCTGCGGGATGAGGACCCCCCTGATCCTCCCCCAATACCAGATTATTCCATCGATATGGAACATGATCAGCCTCCCTCTCCGAAACCTGTTGTTTTCTACCGAGATATTGTTCTTGGTGAAACTACAATTGAGGCGCCTGAGGAGCTTTTCCACCTTGATGACGACGATGTTGATCTCCTTGATGAAGATATTGAAGTAGGTGAGAGTGATGGAGTCCCTTACATTAATTTTTCTGATCGGATCCAATCGCTTGCCACGAAGAGTATGGATCTTACTTTGGTTATCAAAGTCTTGGGGAGACATCTGTCTTACAAGTTGCAACTCTCTTCATACCAGAATCCTTAGCCTTTGGAAGCCCTTGCACCCCTTTAAACTCATTGATATTGAACATAACTTCTTCCTCGCCAAATTTTCCTCAAGGACTATCTCCATGTTCTCACCGATGGACCGTGCACCATCTTTGGTCACTACCTCACCATCGAGCCTTGGTCGATGGACTTTAACCCTTCACAGGCTCAAACTTCTCGTGTCATGGCCTAGGTCAGGCTCCCGGGTCTTCCCATCACGTGGTATAAGTGAAGTTTGATCGAAGCAATTGGGGATAGGATTGGCTTTGTCATTAATATCAATTACCAAACGGATAATGGACGCCGTGGGCGCTTTGCGCGAATGGCGGTTACCATCAATTTGACTAAACCTTTTGTTTCTAAAATCACCATTAGAAATCTCCATGTTGTTGAATATGAATCACTCCTGGTTGTCTGCTTCAGTTGCGGTATTTATGGCCATGCCAGTGATTATTGCCCTAAGACAGCTCGTCCTTCTTCTGAGAGTGTGCCACCCAACCAAACCGATCCCACACTGGTGGTCTCTGTTGCCTCCGATGAACCCTATGGCGTCTGGATGCTTGTTGAGAAGAAGCAGCGGCGTCAGGGAAGGAAAAAAATTGTGGTTACAGCTCCCACACTGGAAACTCTCATTGCACCCACTACGTTTGCTCTTATTTATGTGGTTGAAAACCCTATTAATACTATCCTTGATAACCCCTCCATAACTGGCCTTGTTGAAGTGAATCCCAGCATCACACCTGTGACATCCACCGCGCGCCAGCCTGTGAGTCATGAACGCTCCCGGCAACCATCTACGGTAAAGGAAAGCTCTATCTGTCATGTTGATAAGTCTAAGCAAAAAGGAAAGCTGTCTACCTCCCTACGCAAGACCTCGATGACCATTCTTGGTGCTCGAAATATGAACATCCAGTCTGCTCCGCCTCCCTCTTTGCAGCCAGCTCTAATCGATCGACCATACATAGTGCGACGTCTGTTGTACTTAATCCCGCGAAGCATGATGCCGTTGTTTTGCCTGCCGATGCTCCGCCGATTATTCCTCTCCCCTTGGCTGCTCATTTCCTCCACGACCACCGGATCCCTCTGTGCAACAACTTGATCAGTTGCATTTGGATCACTCGACTATTCTTACCACAAATATGGCTCTTGATCTCCCTGAAGGCTCTTTCGTGGATGCCAACACTGGCTGCATGGCAATGACAGAATAATGGTGGTTTGTGGTCCACACCTATCTCCCCCTCTTTATTATTTTATGGATTTAGAACTTTTTTGTTTGGATTGTCCAGGTAAGTAGCAGGAATTTTGTTCGGGTTACTCGGTAGTGTCTTCTAGATTATAACCCTGATGTGCTTGTGTTTCTTGAAACTCGCATTAGTCGCTCTAAAGCTGACTCAGTTATCCATGCTCTTGGTTTTCCAAATTCTTTCAGAGTGGAGGCGTGTGGCTTCTCAGGTGGAATATGGTTGTGTTGGTATGATCATGTCACCATTGATGTCTCTTTGTCATTTTCAATTCATCCATTGTAAGATTTCTGATTTGCGAACCCACAGCTCTTTCCTTGCCAACTTGATTTATGGTAGTCCTAACCATCAGAAACGGAAAGCTCTTATGTCATCTCTCATTTGCTAGGCGTTTTTATCGAAATATCACCCTCAAACCTATTAATTAGCTGTTAGTTACACTCTCTTCTAATATTATCAATCTAGCACCCTTTCTGACAAAGTGTGAATCATCATCCGTGCCTTCGCGGGATTTTGTTCGATCTAACGCCACATAAGGGAAGGCGCGGATCCTCATCTTCACCTTCGTTGAACCTATGACACATACGTAAGTCGCGGATCATGAAATGTGCATTCCATGGGAAATGTTGATATGATGCCACGTGAAAAGGTGTGTTTCAAGAGGCATGCTTCCAAAGTCTACATCATCCTAAAATCATTTTAGAAAAAATATGCTTTAAAAAATTAAAAAAAAAATATAGGGACTAATATCATAATTTAATACATATTAGTTCAAGATCTTCATGGAATTAACTTATATAGGCATATTGGAGTGTTTAGGTTGACAATGTAAGATAAAAGCTAAAAAATATATTCTTTAACTTTTTTATCTTTATATCTAATTAATCTACTTATACATTATTGTTAAATTACATTAGGTTAATATTTATTATTAAGGTTTATATTAATTAAGATTAGATATTTTTTTATATGTTGATATATTTAAATAATTACATTATGTTAATATTTATTATTAAAGTTTATATTAATTAAGATTAAATATTTTTTATATGTTGATATATTTAAATAATTACATTATGTTAATATTTATTATTAAGGTTTATACTAAATTAAATTTTGAAGTTGATATATATTAAAGGGGAAACGGTATACTCTTCAACTCATGGAATTAATATGCATTAAATTACGATGTTAGTCCCTATAACTTTTTTAAAACTTTTTTTTAAATGCTTCGAGGAATGATGTGTACATTAATGTCAACATTTCCCAAAGAATGCGTGCTTCATGATCCATGCCTTCCGTATATGTCAGAGGTTCAACGAAAACACAGATGATAATACACACCTTCCCTTACGTGACGCCAGCTCAGATAAAATCCCGCAAAGACACAATAGTGATCCTCTCTTTATTACCACTTTATCAGAAGAGGTATTAGATCAATATTAAGAGAGATGATGTGTGATAAGTAATTAATAGGTCTAAAAGTGATATTTCGGTAAAAACGTCCAATTGCTTATCCGATAATATTTCAAAACCTTGGATATTACTCGGGGATTTCAATGCTACCCTATTTGCTGAAGATCGTAAAGGTGGGCCTCGTCCTCATCTTTTGATTCTGATTTTCAAGATATGGTCTTTCATTACGGTCTGCATGACCTCGATTACCATGGCCCGGATTTCACCTGGTACCGAGGCAACTATTCTCTTCGTATGGATTGCTGTTTGGGTAACTCTCACTAGTTTGAAAAGTTTCCCCAATCCTCTCGGCGTCATCTCCTCCGTATGAAATCGGACCACCGACCCATTTTACACTCTTCTTCTCCCGCTCTTCATGGCACCCGTCAACTGTCTTTTCGTTATCTATTCGCATGGTCTATCCATAGCGATTTTGAGCGCCTTATTTTGGACCACTGGGACCACTCCCTTCCCTTGCCTGAGATTATTGCCTCTTTTTCTACAGTTGCCTCTACTTGGAACCGTGACATTTTTTGTTCGATTGGCAAGAACAAAAAAACTCTCATGGCCCGTCTACGCGATGTTCAACGCTGCCTGGACCAACGCAGGACCCAAAGTTTGCTTAAGCTTGAATTCAAGCTTTTACAGGAGTTGGAACTCGTTCTTGATCAGGAAGAACAACTTTGGTTTCAAAAATCTAGGGCTAACTGGATTTCTTTTGGTGACAGAAACACAAAATTTTTTCACTCTAAGGCAATCCAGAAACGTTGCCAACACTCCTCCATTGCGATTTGTAATTCTGATGGCGAGCTTTGTGACGAGCCCGACCTTTTGCGAGACATGGCTACTGACTATTTTGAGGCTTTGTTTGCCGCATCCCCCGTGCCCTCTAATATCTTCTCAGTTCGGGGTTACTTTCCAACCATTTCTGATGTTGATTATCACCATCTTAATGCCAATTTGACCAATGATGAAATTAAAGCTGCTCTCTTCTTGATGGCTCCTCTCAAAGCTCCGGGGATTGATGGCCTCCACGCTCAATTTTATCAGAAGCATTGGAACATTGTGGGTGCTTCAGTATGTGCAATGGTTCATTTGGTGTTTTTGGGAGCAAATTTAGACCCGACTCTTAACCGTACGGTCTTGGCTTTTATCCCAAAGACTAATCGTCCGAAGTCTTTTGTTGGTTTTCGACCAATAAGCCTCTGCTCTGTTCCTTATAAACTAATCACCAAGATTATTGTCCGATGCCTTCAGATTGTTATGCCTTCGTTGATTGGGTCTCATCAAACCAGTTTCCTCAAAGGGCGAAGTATTACTCAGAACACTATCATAAACCGAGAGGTGATTCATGTTGTGAAATTTGGGTTAATTTCCACCAATAGCAATTCACCTTGAAAACTATTATCTAGGTGACTAGTGTGAAAACGATTGTACTAAAAATCACCCCAAGATAGATTCCCAGGAAAGAGGAGGGGTCACAATGGTTCCTCTTAAAACCCACTTTCCTTAGACAGAACTACCAAGACAAGTAATTTTAATAGGACAATAATTAACAACAACTATACCCGACAATAGCTATTAAATAGACATAAAAGAGAACACAAAAATATTTCACTAATAGAGGAAATATTACAAAGAGAGAAAGAATACAAATAGCCTTTAAAATAGAAGAAGGTTTATATTTGTGGGATGATTAACTAAGGAGGAGGAGGGCTTTATTTATAACAAAAGAATTTCCCCTCCTCCTTATACACAACCAATGTGGGACTTTTGCCAAAAAACCAACAAATCTCCACCTTGGCAAATTCCACACACATCTTCAAAAAAAACAATATTTTAATTTGTAACAATATTGACCAAGTCTAAACAATGTTTAAACTTGACCGCAGTTACCACTTTTGTCAACATATCAGCAGGATTCTCAGTGGTCCGAATCTTCTGGATTATGACTCCACTTTCTTCTAGAATCTCTCGTACAAAGTGATATCGAACATCGATATGCTTCGTCCTTGCATGGTAAACCTGGTTCTTTGCTAAATGAATAGCACTCTGACTATCACAGTGCACTTTGATGTGCTTTTGTTCCATTCCCAATTCACCAAGCAACCCTTGAAGCCAAATTGCCTCCTTCACAGCCTCTGTAACTACCATATACTCTGCCTCTGTAGTAGACAAAGCCACTGTTGACTGTAAGGTGGACTTCCAACTGACTGGTGCCTTTGCAAATGTAAACACATAACCAGTAGTTGATCGACGCTTGTCCAAATCACCTGCATAGTCTGAATCACAATACCCAACTACACACTGACCATCTTGTTTGTCCTGCTGAAAGACCAAACCAACATCTACGGTGTTCAGAATATACCGCAGAATCCATTTCACAGCTTGCCAATGCTCCTTTCCAGGATCATGCATATACCTGCTCACAACCCCAATTGCCTGTGAAATATCGAGTCTCGTACACACCATTACATACATCAAGCTACCAACAGCACTTGCATACGGAACTTTTGACATGTATTCCCGTTCTGCATCATCCTTAGGTGACATGGATGCACCGAGCTTGAAATGAGGAGCAAGAGGTGTACTAACTGGTTTTGACATCTCATTTATGCCAAAACGTTTTAGTACCTTCCTCAGATATTCTTTCTGAGACAAACAAAGCCTCCCCAATTTCTTATCCCTTGATATCTCCATGCCTAGAATCTTTCGCTTCTCCAAGATTCTTCATCTCAAACTCCCTGTTCAATTGAGTCTTTAGTTTCACAATTTCTGTCTGACTCCTGGAAGCTATCAGCATATCATCAACATAAAGAAGAAGATATATATAGGATCCGTCTTCTAGCTTGCGTAAATACACATAATGATCATATTTGCTTCTTGTGTACTTCTGCCCTATCATAAATATGTCAAATCGCTTGTACCACTGCCTTGGAGATTGCTTCAATCCGTACAACGATTTTTCTAATTTGCACACCATCTCTTCTTTTTCAGCAACTTTGAATCCATCTGGCTGAGTCATGTAGATTTCCTCATCCAAGTCTCCATGTAAAAATGCAGTTTTTACATCCATCTGAACTAGTTCCAAATCCAACTGCGCTACCAAAGCCAACAAAATTCTGATGGAGGAATGTTTTACAACTGGAGAAAATACTTCATTATAATCAACTCCCTCCGTTTGAGTGTAGCCTTTAGCCACCAATCTTGCTTTGTAGTGGATGTTATTTTTGTCAGGAAATCCATATTTCTTTGCATATACACACTTGCACCCAATTGCCTTCTTTCCCTTCGGAAGACTAGCTAGTTTCCACGTCTGATTCTTTTGAAGGGATTGCATTTCTTCATTCATGGCGATCCTCCACTTTTTATGTTCTGAACTTTGAACTGCTTCATTAAAAGTGGCAGGAATGTCATCAATTGCAATTGGTGATGCAAAAGAGACCATATCAGCATAACGAGCAGGTTGTCTAATGGTCCTCTTTCCCTTTCTGAGTGCAATTGATTCATGTTGCTGTGGAGGTTCTTGGGTCTGAACCTCTTCTTCATCTGACTCTTCTTCTACCATAGGAGAGTCAACATCAGTTTCTTTACTGGTTGGGACAAATTTGCTTTCTTCAAACTCCACCTGTTTGGGAGTTCCATCTGTCTGCTCCAATTTTTCTGAAGTCACCTTTCTCAACATGGTAGATTCATCAAAGGTAACATCCCTGCTGAAGATTATTTTCTTTGTTTCTGGACACCAAAGACGATAGCCTTTCACACCAGAGGTGATCCCCATAAAGATCGCCTTTTTTGCTCTTGGATCCAGCTTTGACTCCTTAACATGGTAGTATGCAGTGGAACCAAACACATGTAAGGAATCATAATCTATAGCAGGTACCCCAAACCATTTCTCTAATGGTGTTTTACCACCAATAGCAGTCGATGGTAAGCGGTTGACAAGGTGACAAGCATAGACCAAAGCCTCAGCCCAAAATTCTTTGCCTAACCCAGCATTAGACAACATACATCGAACCTTCTCCACTAATGTCCGGTTCATACGCTCTGCCACCCCATTCTGTTGTGGTGTACCTCTGACAGTGAAGTGCCTAACAATACCTTCCTCTTCACAGACTTTCAGAAATGGATCATTTTTGTACTCTCCACCATTGTCTGTACGAAGACGTTTGATTTTTCTGCCTATTTGAGTCTCCATCATCTTTTTCCATTTAAGGAAAAATCCTAGCACCTCATCCTTTGTCTTCATTGGATACACCCAAACTCTCCGGGAAAAATCATCAACAAAGGTGACATAATAGTGTGTTCCTCCCAATGAAGTTGTCTTGGAAGGCCCCCATACATCTGAATGAATATAATCCAAAATACCTTTAGTATCATGGATTGCTGTTCCAAATTTCACCTTT
The DNA here is from genome assembly GCF_006381635.1 of Hibiscus syriacus. Taxonomy (NCBI): domain Eukaryota; kingdom Viridiplantae; phylum Streptophyta; class Magnoliopsida; order Malvales; family Malvaceae; genus Hibiscus; species Hibiscus syriacus. Next base: position 3,953,841 of record NW_024063533.1, on the reverse strand, counting down.
GTCTTCTTCCCTTTGATGCAATGCTCACAAAAAGCTAATTTGCAAGCCCGAGCACCCTTCAATAATCCTTGATCTATTAGTAATTTCAAGGATTTTTCACCAACATGCCCCAAGCGCATATGCCATAACCTGGTTGCTTCTGACTCCTGTTCATCAGTAGAAGCTGCCACTGCTGTTGTCCCAACAATTGTACTACCCAGAAAGTAATACACATTGTTTCTTTTTCGGATTCCCTTCATTATCACCAGTGCACCAGAGATAATCCTCATAATCCCATCTTTTGCCCTCACTTCTAAACCTTTTGACTCTAAGGTTCCCACAGAGATGAGATTTCTCATTAAATCTGGTACATAATGGACACCTGTTAAGGTTCTAATTGATCCATCCTGATTCCTCAAGCGAATTGAACCAATCCCAACTGTGTTAAGAGGGGAATTATTTGCTGTGTAGACAATTCCACCTTTTAGTTCTTTAAAATCAAAGAACCATTCTCTATTGGGGGTCATATGGTGGCTACAAGCTGAATCTAACAGCCATGAACTGGAACAGCTGGTTGATGGCGTAGCAGCGAATGCGAAATCTGAATCTCCATCATTATACTCGACCACATTTGATTCTGAGACAGCCTTCCCCCTCTCAGGTTTGCCTTTATTCTTTAGCTTGGGACATTCTTTCTTCCAGTGCCCTTTTTCTCGACAAAAGGCGCATTCATCTTTGCTCAATCTGGACTTTGACTTCGATCTCCCTCTGCTTCCTTTATTCTGACTCTTGGAACGGCCTCTAACAACAAGAGCTTCTGCTTCGACACTTGTGTTTTCTTGTTTGTCTTTCTTTCTCAATTCATAACTATACAAGGCAGCAGTTACTTCACTGAAAGACACATCAACCTTCCCATGAAGTAAAGTAGTTTCAAGATACTCAAACTCATTAGGAAGTGATCCCATCAACATCAGAGCCAGATCTTCGTCTTCAAAAGTCACGTACATATTCATCAGATCAGTCACCAGCTGATTAAAGCTAGTAATGTGATCATTCATAGTGGTACATGGTACATAGTTGAAGCGGAACAATCTCTTTTTCATGTAGAGTTTGTTCTAACCGCTTTTCTTCAAAAATTTCTCCTCCAGTGCCTTCCATAATTTACTTGCAGAAGTTTCCTTAGAAAATGCATACTTCTGCTCTCTAGAAAGACACGATCGAATAGTACCACATGCCATTCTATTGATCCTCTTCCATTCTTTCTCCTCAACATCATCTGGTTTCTCTCCTTCAATAGCAATGTCTAGACCCTGCTGAAATAGGGCATCTAGAACCTCGCTTTGCCACATGCCGAAATGACCGGTGCCATCAAAAATCTCCACTGCAAATCTAACATTTGTCACAGCATTTCTTGCCAAAATTGAAGATGAAGAAGCGTCTGCCATTTCTGCTACAAATTCTATTTAATAGTTGTCAATGCAGAATGTCAATTATCCCAAGGAAATTTTTCTGATGTGGAAGATCAGCCTAAACCGCAACCACAGAGCATACTAAAATAAACCAAGAGCTCTGATACCAATTGTTGTGAAATTTGGGTTAATTTCCACCAATAGCAATTCACCTTGAAAACTATTATCTAGGTGACTAGTGCGAAAACGATTGTACTAAAAATCACCCCAAGGTAGATTCCCAGGAAAGAGGAGGGGTCACAATGGCCCACTTTCCTTAGACAGAACTACCAAGAAAAGTAATTTTAATAGGACAATAATTAACAACAACTATACCCGACAATAGCTATTAAATAGACATAAAAGAGAACACCAAAATATTTCACTAATAGAGGAAATATTACAAAGAGAGAAAGAATACAAATAGCCTTTAAAATAGAAGAAGGTTTATATTTGTGGGATGATTAACTAAGGAGGAGGAGGGCTTTATTTATAACAAAAGAATTTTCCCTCCTCCTTATACACAACCAATGTGGGACTTTTGCCAAAAAACCAACAATTCACTCTATGCACACTAAAAAAGGTCGTTCTGGTTGGATGGCCATTAAAGTTGACCTTCATAAAGAGTTTGATAGTCTCCGCTGGGATTTCATCCAGGATACTCTCGTTGATGCGAAGCTCCCTCCCGATCTCACCAGACTCATTATGCATTGTATCTCCACTGCGAAGATGCAAGTCTAGTGTGCTGGTGCTGTTAGCTGCCAGTTTCAACCTGAGAAAGGTATTCATCAAGGGGCCTTGTTATCACCCTATATTTTTAATTTGACTATGGAGCATTTGAGTCATAATATAAGCCTCTTGGTGGATTCTGGTACATGGTCTGGGTTTCACTTATCCCGCTCTAGTTCTTCTGTCTCACATCTCTTCTTTGCGGATGATTTGGTGTTATACGCCAAAGCTGATGTTGCACATGTTATGCTTATTGATAACGTCCTTGACACTTTTGGCTATTTCTCTGGCCATTCGGTCAATAAACGGAAAACTCAAGTGTTCTTCTCGCCCAATACGTTACCCCAAGTCAGATCTGCGATTTGCGCTAGTCTCGGTTTCCAGGAAATAACTGATTTTGGTATTTACCTAGGTGTTCCAGTTCGTCACATTGGCTTGGGTAATGGCATCTATAACTTCCTCATTGATAAAATAAATGCCAAGCTTGATTGCTGGTCTGCCAGCACTCTTTCTTTTGCCGGTCGATTAACTTTGGCCAAGTTGGTCCTTATGAGCATTCTTATCTCATGCAGTCTTGTCGGCTCCTGTCTCGACTTTGTGACAAAATTGATCAAATCATTCGGAGATTCGTTTGGGGCTCTTCTCTAACTGTTAATAGTATCCCTTTGGTCAATTGGGACAATGTTTGTCAGCCTCTTGATAGAGGTGGTCTGGGCCTTCGCAATATTCGGTCTCATAATATTGCTTTCATGATGAATATTAGGCCTGTAAATTAACTGAACGTTCAGCGAACTGTTCATGAATCATGCGGTGGGAAGTTCGTTTATGTATTAAATGAACAAACATGAACAAGATTTTGTGTTCGTTTAATTAAATGAACGAACATGAACAAGATTTTGCGTTCATTTAATTAAATGAACGAACATGAACAAATGGCTCGTTCGCTCATTTACGTTCGTGAATGTTCGATTATATTTTCGTTTATGTTCGTTCATTTATGTTCATTTATGTTCGAACAGAGGGCAAGTTGAATATGTTACGAAGATTATTGAAGTTGTTTGGATTTCAAAAAGATTGTTTTGTTGAACAAATTAACTTTAAGACTTTATTATGTTCATATAATTTATTTATGATTTATGTATGTTTTTGTTGTATTCGAACAAATTAACTCTAAAGTTGCAGGTTATATTAATGAATTTTAAGTATTTATTCTTGTTGTTTACTTTTTTTTACATTCGTTTGTTGTGTTCGAATAAGTTGTTTTTGTGTGTTTGTGTTGTTCGTTTATGTTCGTTTATTATTTAAATGAACGAACATAAACAAGCTATATTCCTTAATGAACGAACATGAACAAAAAAAATATTTGTTCATTTATGTTCGTGTTCGTTTATTTATTAAATGAACGAACATGAACATATATCCGTTTGTGTGCGTTCAATTCGTTTACAGGCCTAATGAAGATCTGCCACTCCCTTGTCCAAGTTCCCCATTCTCCTTGGATTCAGCTTCTTCGGGATAAATATAAGATTGTGCAACAATGCCCAGATTCCATCTCTCGTTGGAATTGTTTGGTTTTTTGGCATAGTCTCGATCGTATCTGGCCTACCTATCGTTCCCAGGTTGCGTGGACGGTTGCAGATGGCCATCGTGTTGATTTCTGGACAGACTATTAGCTCCCACAAGTCGGTATACTACTCCATTGGGCTCAACCTGGGATCATCATTGACACCACACATAAGACGCGTGATCTTTGTCTTATGAATGGTACTTGGAATTGGCCTTTACTTCACCATCTTCTTCTACCCTCTGTTCGGCCGCTTTTGATGAACACCCCAGCGCAGCTAAACTCTCGAGATAACGTTCTCGAACAAATTATTTCACGAGATAATGCTCTCTCAATATTAATTGCTCAAATAGGATGAAATCTACGGTGTTGGCCGTAGGTCGTCATGCCATCCGGGCGACCTACTAGGTCGCCATGTCTTCCCGACGAGCTATGAGAGAGATTACATGTGCCATGCACGTTCCAATGGGCATCCGAGGCCATCCGACCGAGGGCATCCGACCGAGGCTATCCGAGTGAGCTATGCGAGGACATCCGAGGGCAAGAGGAATCACGCGAGGAGCAGGAAGGAGTGCACGGCGACCTACAAGGTCGCCCGGAGGGCATGGCGACCTATGCTTGGGGACGTGCATGGCTGGCCACGTAGTAGGTCGCCCGGAAGGCATGGCGACCTACAGCCAACACTGTAGATTTCACTCTATTTGAGCAATTAATCTTTGGAGAGCATTATCTCGTGAAATAATTTGTTTGAGAACGTTATCTCGAGAGTTTAGCCCCAACGCCCTCTGTTTCTATTGGCACGGACACCTGCTTTTGGAACGGTGCTCCCACTCGACAGTTTACCATTAAAAAGTCTTACAGCCTCCTTGCTCAAGCAAATTGGAACGACAAAAACTCTCGGTGGTCTAAGATTTGGAAGCTTGATGTTCCTGAGCGAATTCGTTGTTTTTTATGGTTAGTGCAGCGAGATCGTATCCTTTCCAATCAAAATCGTTGTGCTGGTGGTTTGATTCAAGATTCATCCTGTTCTGTTTGTGGATGTGCTGAAGAATCTAGTCTTCATATTCTTCGGGATTGCCTTTTTGCTCGCAGTGTATGGGATCCTATAACTCGAGCCAATCCTCGAAATTGTTTCTTCTCGGCTCCACTGGCAGTTTGGCTTCAGACCAATTTAGGTTCCATTCAACTTTGTTCTGTATCTGGTCTTCCATGGAAAATCCTCTTTGCTTCAATTGTTTGGCAGCTTTGGAAACAAAGAAATCTCTTTGTTTTTCAATCTTGTTCCACCTCGCCAGCAACCCTTTTGCGCCTTAGCTCCTCTTGGGCTAAACATTATTTTTTTAATTTATAAAATTGAACATGAATAAAGTATGAAATATTATAATATTTTATTGAACTAATATTTTAGATGGAGCGAGATGGGATATAAATCTGATTCACATGTGAGATTGAGAAAGTGGAGAATATATGCATGCCGACAACAAAATTGAGTGTTGGTTCATAATTCGTCACCCTCGTAGAGCAAGAAGGGGATAATTTTGAAATGGAAGCTATAAGGACAAGGATCAAGTCAAAATGTGTTTATACTACAAGTAATTATAAGTCTTCATTTTGTGTCGTCTACCATATTCTCACTAACAGAATTAATCCAGGGAAATTTGTAATCATATCATATAGATACGAATTAGATGGAGATGCCCATTTTTAACCAATTTATTGAAGAGCAATTTGGATATTAATTTATTGAAGATACCTTAAGGTGGCGTTTGGTTCGCATGAATCTCTTGGAATTAGGGAGAATTAGAATTCAATTCCACCACTTTCTCATGTTTGGTTCAAGTTTTCAAAGGGAATTGGAATCCCTCACGACTTCAACTTTCCATCAAATGAGAGAAATTGAATTCCATCCATTTTATGATGGAATTCAATTCCCTTGTTGGAGGGAATTGAAATTTGACCATACTACCCTCATCAATCTTTTAGTAACTTATTCATATATTGAATAAAAATATTTTTTTATTATTTCAGGTCGGGTTTCTAATTCATATATTCGGGTCGGGTCGATTTTTTTAAGTGTGATTTCTGGTCGGGTCAAGTAAGGGTTTAGGGTGAAAAATACCCGACCCGACCAGAAAATATATATAATTTTACCTTATATATTTAGGAATAATTACAATAATACCCCTCTATATATAATTTTTTTCAATTAAGTCATTGTTTTTATTAAATAAAAATAATTTTTTTATTATTTCGGGTCAGGTCGGGTTTCTAATTCATATATTTGGGTCGATTCGGGTGAAACTTTATTTTGGTCGGATTGGTTTTTTTAAGTGTGATATTCGGGTCTGGTCGGGTTCGGGTTTAGGGTGAAAAATACCCGACCTGACCCGACCCAAAAAATATATAATTTTACCTTATATATTTAGGAATAATTACAATAATACCCCTCTATATATAATTTTTTTTCAATTAAGTCACTATTTTTATTGAATAAAAATAATTTTTTTATTATTTCGGGTCGAGTTTCTAATTCATATATTCGGGTCGGGTCGGTGAAACTTTATTTCGGCCGGGTCAGGACTCAGATGGAGGTTCCCTTGTTCTCGGGTTGAGTCAGGTCGGGTGGACCAAAAACTCGACATAACGGGACCCATGACCATCCCTAATTGGGATGATTTTAACTTATGATGTTTATTAGCATGATTTTTATAATTTATTGAAATGAATAATTAATCAATAAAATTAAAATTTAATATTTTTTTTAAATTTTTATAATATATTGCTACATGTAATTTATAAAACAAACTAAAATTAAGCAAAAAAAATAAGAAGGACAATTATGTCATTTTACATTACTGAAATCAAATTCATCTGACATGTCTGCGAACCAAACAGAATATGAAATTGGATTCCAATTTAATTTTCTGCCAACCAAACAGAATATGAAATTGGATTTCAATTCCTGACAGATTCCAATTCCTTCACAGATTCCAATTCTCTCATAAACATTCCAGCGAACGAAACGCCACCTAAGAGATTATTAGGTCTTGAATTCAAATAACTATTATGTTTACGTTTACAAAGTGTATATATAACTACCGCAAAACTATTTTAAAAAAAAGAAAATAGCATTATTTATTGCAATGTTTTTCAAAATGTGCATTTTAGACGTGACACACATTTTTTAGCAAGATTTTTAATGTCTTGCATCATTTGTAACCATAATGAAAGAAATGAGAATAATTTATCTGAAATATTAAAAAATATACGAATTTTATTCAAAAAGAAATATCGCGCACGATACATATCAACATAATGTATTTATACGAGGTGACCGGACAATGACGACGTGCATGCATTTATTTAAGCATTTGAAAAAACCATATATAATAAACATGGGGATTTGAGATTCTCATAATCAAAACTTGTTGATTTGAAACTGGCAAAGATTAGTCTCAAACTTGATCAAACTCATAATATGACAGTCAAAGATAGTTTTGGATATTATGATTTCGAGTATTTCAAAAGACAACAATTATCTTTGACAATTGTATTGATATGAGTCTCATTAGGTTTAAAACACGTCTTTAATAACTCAAACTCTTGAGATTCTCATATCTCACATGTTTATTATATATCATTTTTTCAAGTGTTTAAATATAGACTTTTAAACATATACTTATTAAGTGATTTAAGATAAGATCTATACATGCACGCCATCACCTAACCAACTTGTGTTTGTGCTCGTCTAAATATATGTCTTTGACACTACCTACTTCATTTTTAACAAAACTTTATACAATTTTTTAACATTTTTTACTCTTTATTTTCATTTTCATCCTAACGCATACTTTGAAGATATTGTATAAAAAACACGTTACATCAATAAAAACATATCCTATAAAATATACCTTTTAAAACATGCTTCTTATCTGACACGTTTTTATTGAAAAAAAATACTACTTTTTAAATAAACTTTTTAAAATATTATTTTTTAAAAAAAATAAAAAAAATATTATTCATAAAAATAGTAATCCACGTTTAATGAATCCCCTTGCAAAAATGATGGTGCTGTTTTGGTTATCTTGTCCCAAGAGACAGGTCAGACTAATATGAACGGATTAATATAATATATGAGATTCAGTGGCAGCTGCCTGTATCTATATGCATATATGACGGTGATCGATCACCCTACAAATTAAATGTTGACACTTTGACTACTCACACGCCCACCACTCACAAACATACATAATTTTTTTTACTTTATTTTCTTCATAAACTATTTAAATATTGTTATTATCGTGCATTATTTTATTTTTTTATTTAAATTTTCTTTAAAAATATAATATTTTATTAAAAAAATTGTGTTTTAATTGACACCATCAATGTAATGAATATTAGTAATAATAGTTTAATCAATCATAGGTAATTGAATGATTTTTTCTGTATTAGGTAATATAATCAATCATAGGTTGAAAGTACTTTGTTTTGAATTTGCACAAGGTAATTGAATAATTTTTTAAAACTCGTTGATCGATATTAGTGATAAGAAAAAGTCTTAAAATTTTAAATTTAAGTAGTGACATTTTCAATAGGTACATTATAATAGAATAAATAAATTATAAATAAACATTACTTTATAATCATTTTGAATTATTTAATAATAAAATAATCTTTCAAAAAAAGGTCATATAAGATCTCCATCTTCAAGATAGAAAGGGAATGAAAGTATATGGATTAGAACATAAATTTTCAAATTATCCCTTTTAAGAAGCTATCAATTTAATGAATTAAATTTTAGAGGTATTGACTCGTTCGAGTTGGGTGATCTTAAGTTTAGATTGCATTTAGTTTAGGTTTGATTCAAGTCATGTTATTTCGAGTTCAGATTTAATTCGAGATAAATTAGATCGATTCGGATCAATATCAGATCGATCGATTCTCAGGTCGAATCAATATTGGATCGATCATTTTTCGATTTAGATCAAAATCAAATCAATTGCTTTTTGGGTAGGGTTAATATCGAATCAATTGATTTTTAGGTCGAGTCAATATCAAATCAATCATTTTTTGTTATGGTTAACTTTGGATCTTCGTATCAATTTAGGTTGGGTATGAGTCTAATTAAATATAAATTGAATTATATATTATTTTAAAAAATATTTCTTTTTGTTTGTCAATCTTATAATTTACACTCAATTTCATTCGAATTCAATCATTATTTAAGGAGAACATATTAACCCGAACTTAAATCGAATAAACAATTAAAGAAATTAGATTTATCATTTTATTATTTATTACATTATTAAAGAAATTTCAAATAAAATAAATTATATATATAATTAGATTTTAGGTTTATCATTTTTATTATTTATCACGTTATTAAAAAAGAGATGAGTTAAAATAAATTGATATTGATTTCAGATCGAATTTGGATAAATTAAGTTTGGGTGGTTTTCAATTCAAGTACTTTTGGTTTAGATAGCTTTAAGTTCAAATTGCTTTCGGTTCAGATCCATATTGGTCCAACTAAAATTTGAATTGATTTTGGTTAAATTAGATTTTTTTTTTTGGGGTTTAGATCAAATTTGAGACATTATGTTCAAGTCAATATCAAATCTCGACTCTAGTAAATTAATTCGAGTAATTGAGTTCAAATCAAGTTTGCAAGATCTATTGAATTTTGTTGTTTGAACTGTAATTATATCATAAAATTTTGGTTTAATATAAAATTATGAGAACCAAAATGAAATTTTAAAAGTGAAATTGTATGTTTAGTTTAATATAAAAATTATTTTTTAACTTGTGTCGATATTGTTAGAATTGATGACAATTACCAAAAAATCAGTTTAGTTGCATGTTGCATTTTGTATCGCAAGGACCAAAACTTAAAGGAACTAAAATTAGAAAGATTAAACTAAAATTTTACAAATTAAACTAACAAAGTTTTATAAATAATGATACATATATTTGAAAGAAAAATTGAATTTATAAGTTCATCTGGTTAAAAAAGTAAAATTTAAAATTATTAATAAAAAATTAAAATTAAATATTCGAACATAAAATTATAATTTTTAAAAATTTTACAATATATTCATAGTTCGATCATCAATATTTAATCTTTAAGTAACAATTTCACTTTAAAAAGATAGTTTCTAAAAAATTATATTTAATTCTTTATATTTTTTTTATTTTTTGTATTTTACTTCTAAAATTAAATTAAAATAATTAAAATAACATTCACTCTATTCTCTATATAAGTTTCCATTATCTATATATTTTTAAATTCTTTATCCATAATATACTTAATTTAGCCCAAAAAACATTATAATGTTGCTTTTTAGTTATAAAATTAAAATCATTATAAATAAAATAAAAGCCACTTTTGTTTTGACCATAGCAGCGCAGGCAGCACAAATACCATCATCCCTCTCCTCCTTACCGTCTTCCTACCTTGTTTCCTCTCTTTCTGCCATTATCTTTGTCTTTGGGACTTCACCATTTACCCCTTTTTCTATTTATTTCATTTCCAATTCTTTTTCCTATGGAATTTTATCTCTAAAGCTCATTCCTTTAGTATCTTCTTCTTTATTAGTATCATGGGAGCCTGTCTCTCCACCACCAAAGTTATTGGCTCAAGCAGCAAGGCCACCGCCCACCACCGCAGACAACATCAATCCTCCGCAACCACCAATGTGAAGAAAGGATCTCAAAAGCCAAAACACCAACAGGATCAGCAGCAGAAGCAGCAGGTGAGGAGTTCTCAGCCTTTAAAGGTCAAAGGGAAACCAAGTTCCAGGAAACAAACTGGGATCATCCCATGCGGGAAGCGTACGGGTTTTGGGTACAACAAAGATTTTGATAACCGATATACCATTGGGAAGTTGTTGGGACATGGACAATTTGGCTACACGTATGTTGCCACAGACAAAGCCAATGGGGATCGTGTTGCTGTTAAGAAAATTGAGAAAAATAAGGTATCTTTTTTATGCTTTTCTAATCCTTTGCTTGTTTATGCTTCTGGGGTTCTTTGGATCATTTTGACTCACTTCTCTTTTTCGTTATATCCTTTGTTTGTACTTCTCGCTCCTTAATGCTTTTTTACGTGTTAATTTGCTTGGTCTTGACTCTTGAACATGAAACATGGTTGTGGGAGCGTTTTCCTTCTCTGATTTGTAATCCAATGTGAAGAGTTCGTTATTTTCCCCCTTCTGACTGGTCTTAATTAGAAGCCTCATCGTCTTAAGTTTGGTAAAATTAGGTGGGGGATCTGTTACAACCTTGTTGAGCTATGAGGATTTTGCATCCATTATTCTTCGGCTCGACAATCTTATAACAGTTTTATAACATTAGTATGGCGATCTTGTAATAGCAATTTTGTGATAGCATGATTTGACTATCATTTTAGTTGAGCTTCAATGTGAAGCTGCAACCTGCAATCCAATATATTGTTTTTGTGATTCTAACCGACAGTGAATTCAATAGAAGCATAGAAGAATATTGAATAGAAGATGATGTATTTGCACTCAATTAACTATTCTAAATTCAATAAGTTTAACTTCTCTTGTGCTTTGCTTTCGTGGTGCGGTACAGATGGTGCTTCCAGTTGCTGTTGAGGATGTCAAGCGCGAGGTTAAGATCTTGGAAGCCTTGAAAGGACATGAGAATGTGGTTCAGTTTTATAATGCATTTGAGGATGATTCATATGTATACATCGTTATGGAGTAAGTTTTATAAATATTGTTTCTGATGTTTAGTTTTGCAAAAAAAAAAAAAAATTGTCTTTTAGTTGGTCAAACATCTTTGCCTTGGTTATATGCTTTTGTACCAATCCTTCTATCTCTTGACTATATTATGTGTTGTCTCTGCCTGATGCTAGGTTATGTGAAGGTGGAGAATTGCTGGACCGTATATTGGCCAAGTAAGGGTGCTTCATTAATCTTTGAACACTATTTCTGTATTTATGGTCAACATGTAGTAATTAATTAGTACTTTACTTCTACGGATGTTTTAATATTGTCACAACCTGTGGTAACATATTCTTACTATTTTCTATCAGAAAGGGAAGCCGCTATAGTGAAAAAGACGCAGCAATAGTTGTACGGCAGATGCTCAAAGTTGCCGCCGAGTGCCATTTGCATGGCTTGGTGCATCGTGACATGAAACCGGAGGTATGCTGAACTACATTAACATGGCTTGTTCTTTTTTGTGGTAGTCACGCCACTTGCTTATGGTTCTCTTTATATTTTCTTGCCTGTAGAATTTCCTTTTTAAGTCAACCAAAGAGGATTCACTTCTTAAGGCTACAGATTTTGGTTTGTCAGATTTTATCAGACCTGGTGAGTGGCATTTGAGTCATGTCCATATTATTTAAATTTGATGTAAATGTTTTTCGTATCTTGCTGCTTCATGTCAATATTATTTTCAAAATTTGTCGTATCATTGTGTGCCATGTTCTGTTGTACCTGTGTGCCATGTCCTACTGTACCTGTGTGCCATCTCCGTGTTTCCTAAGTTATTCTCATGCTGCAAATATCCAATCCACACAATCCTTAACTTTGACTTACTATATGCAGGGAAGAGGTTTCATGATATTGTTGGCAGTGCCTACTATGTTGCTCCGGAAGTATTGAAAAGAAGGTCAGGACCTGAATCAGATGTCTGGAGTATTGGTGTAATTACCTACATTTTGCTTTGTGGGAAGCGGCCCTTTTGGGATAAGACGGAGGATGGTATATTTAAGGAGGTGTGGTACATTTTCCTACTATGCTTGAGCATTTCAATGAATTGATGCTCTTTGTAATCCTTTATGCTCTCTTATGCATATATCCATGAGGAAAAAATCTAGAAATTTTGTTCGTCTTACTAGTTACTTTAGCTGTCTTCTTGTGTTCCCTGAATAATTATGTTTTTGCCTATTAAATCCATTGACAATTTATATATGTCAAAGTTATACTATCTTCTGGTTTTATTTATTAATATAATGTTAATGTTTTCTGGAGAATTCATGTGCAAATGTCAATAAACTCAGGTTCTGAAGAACAAGCCTGATTTTCATCGTAAACCATGGCCAACAATCAGCAATAGTGCTAAAGATTTTGTGAAAAAGTTATTGGTGAAGGATCCTCATGCCAGATTGACAGCTGCTCAGGCCCTATGTATGTGTTTGCATCTCTCTTCATATAGCCTTTTCCCTTTTTTTTTTAAGCTCCAAGGAAATGGATGTTACATGGGAAGTTTTCTATTAGCTAGTAAAGAAAATTTTCTTATTGAATTATCATTCCATTGTTCTATTGTTTCGAGAATGAATCTCTGATTGTTTCCAACTTCTCCAGCACACCCATGGGTTAGAGAAGGAGGAAATGCATCTGAGATTCCTGTTGATATCTCTGTCCTAAACAACCTGCGGCAATTTGTGAAGTATAGTCGATTGAAGCAGTTTGCTCTGAGGGTAATATAGTTTGTCTTCCTCTTGGAATATTAGTGGATTATTTATGTGCATAAGAGGCCATTGTTGTCTCCATTGTTTGTCTTGTTAAATATAATTATTATGACCATGTAGGCATTGGCCAGTACACTTAATGAAGAGGAGATAGCTGATCTTCGGGATCAGTTTGATGCAATAGATGTGGATAAGAATGGTTCGATTAGTCTTGAAGAGATGAGACAGGTAAACCTTTCTATTACATAGCTTCTATTTGGTTGCACTGAGCTTCTTTGTTTTTGTTCTAATGAAGATGGTGACGGTGCAGGCTCTCGCTAAAGATCTTCCTTGGAAGCTGAAGGAATCAGGTGTCCTTGAGATTCTGCATGCGGTGAGTACAGATTTCTTGTTTTTCTTCTGGAGGTCATTCGGTTGTAATTAGTTTTTCCTCTCGGTGGTTCTGATTGTTGTCAAATTGTTTATTTCCTATGATTGCAGATTGATAGCAACACGGACGGGCTTGTTGATTTCACCGAGTTCGTTGCGGCAGCTCTACATGTGAATCAAATGGAGGAACATGATTGTGATAAATGGAAATTGCGTTCACAAGCTGCTTTTGAGAAATTTGATGTAGATAGAGATGGGTTTATAACTCCGGAGGAACTTAGAATGGTAAGTATCACATTCGGTGATCTTTTTTCATCTCAGAACAAAGGACATAAAGTTTATCCCTGCAAAATTAAGCAAACAATAGGTTTGATTTTATAATATATAAAAAACTTGAATTCATATGTTTGTGGAATGCACTTGCTTCCCATGTAGCGGATGTAAATTGCTTGGTGTATCAACATTTTTTGTGATGAATGTTACTAGTATTGTGCTATTGTTTTGCAGCACACGGGCTTAAGAGGTTCCATTGACCCTTTGCTCGAGGAGGCTGACATCGATAAAGATGGAAAAATAAGCCTTTTAGAATTTCGCCGACTTTTACGAACTGCAAGCATTAGTTCACGGAATGTACCTTGTTCATCCGATCAACGGCGGAAGTTATAGTTTATAACAGAATGTTGTGAGGGTTGATCGGTGGAGAAACAAACATAGAGCAAGGAGAACGGAGAATTTTTTTTTCTCCAGATTTTGTGCTTTGCTTGTATCTGTGCGGAGCATCTGTCGGTCTACCTGTCTCCATCAGCATTATAGAGAAACTTATTGAGTTCTGTTAGATGGCATCTGTTTCAATGAATTCAATGCCGAAAGGTCTTGGATATAAGAGTTTGATGTTGGCTCTGGTAGCAAGATAGCTCCAGGTATATCATATGGTCATTCTGTATTTTACCCTCCAAATTTGTAACATGTGACTGAGTAATTTATCGATGAATACATTGTGCATTGGAATCCGGTCGAGTGTTTATAGTAACTTCTTCATCTCCGTCGACGAGAATATTATCATCAACATTAAAACAGTAGCTTGGTTGCCTCATTACATTCTCCTTTTGTGTTGAGTACAGTGAGCACAGTTTGTGGCGGATGAGGAGTGCAGCAAAACTCCATGACTAGCTATCCAACCAACAGCGTTGCATGTCCCTCCTGTAGATTTTATTGTCGCTGGCATTCACGTGGGCAGGGGTCTCTTTTCTCCATTCAATACAATGCCTAATAACTACCAAGCAATTGCCTCGTTATTAATGTGATTTGACAAGTTTCTTGCTGCTTCATGCTACTTTCTCTCATCTGGAGGCAAAGAAAAGGAAAGCTTGGCTGGTTATGACCGCTAACTGGGAAGTTTTTAGTCAAACTTGTCGCATGTTGAAGGCGGCTGGGCTAGTGGCCAGTCATTTTACTGCAATAATTGCATAGCCGAGATCATTCACCCACTATGGCAGGTGGGTCTATGTATGGGGACAAGCATTTGTACAGTGTCTAGTTCAATGGATTTCTATTTACTCTGAATGAATTATATTCGTGTTTATTTATTTATTTTGAAGGTATTTATATTTGATTTGTGTTTTTTTAAATTTTTAATAGTATTCATTTATTTATTTCTGAAGATGTTTATGTTTATTCATTTAACATTCGTAAAAATGATCGTTTAATGTTTTACAACCATTATTATCTCTTTATCTTTTTATTTGCAAGTCAAAGAAATATAGTGAAATGATGTCATTAGTCCTTAATTTCCTTAAGCTTCACAATTTAAACTCCTAAGTTCACCTTATGTTCAATTAAGTCTATATCTCCAATATTTAAAATGTAAAAAAATAAATCGAAAAATTAAAATCGAGTAAATAAACTTATAAACAAGTCCATAATTAAATTTATAAACGAGCCAATAAATGAGTTTGTTCGTAAACATAAATTAATCAAGCAAACATTCGTTCGTATTTGTTCGTTTATTAAATAAACATACAAACTTTTGTTCATATCTATTTATTTAGCTTAATAAACAAATATTATACAAATAGTTCGCCGACCACTATTCATTTACACCTCTAATTTCTATGTATTTTGATTTCTTTTGCTCTGAACTTACCTTTTACTCAGTAAAAATAGGTTCTACAGTGCGACACCTTAATATAAGACTAAAATAAGGCGCTATTGGTTTTGTTATTTTTTAAATAATAAAGTAGGTAAAAAATTACCGGTAAAATTATTATTTTTACCTAAAACATCATTTTTTTAATATTTTCGATCATTTTTTAGCGCCTAATAATATTTCAGGTCATTTTTTCGAAAATCCGGTTAAAACGTCCAATAATATAACAAAACCGGTCATTTTTAGCGCCTAATAATGTTTCAGGTCATTTTTTACCGATTTTGTTATTTAAACAATAACAAAACCAGTAACGTTTTTTTTAGCCGTATATTAAAACTACCGCACGTGAGCATTCCCCGTAAAAATACCATTATCGAGAATAATTTGACTCAGACAAAGAAAGAAAAGGAAGTTCTAATTTTGAATGAACTCGAGAAATGATACTGATAGTTGACTGGCATTAACGATTGAGAATTTGCAGTTCACAAACTCCTAGATGATGGAACTGATAGTTTAAGACAAGTTCAAAAAGCATTTACCGGAATTTCTGCTTTAAGACGTAAATGGAAGATCTCCAGATCAAATGCCAAAGAATACATGTTCAAGCAGAACTCAAGATGCTTGGAACTCGGAATATATCAGGAGTAGCAATTCGAACAGTTATTTACTTGTTGCACTTTGAAATATCGTCTATGTTGTTAGAGGCGTTATCCTGAGGACCTTGAGATGAATGGTATTGGCTTGAAGAGATTTGATTCACCATACTTCTCTCCTCCTTGTCTGTTTGCTTGCCTTTCTTTTCTCCAGCCGACAAATCCTGCATACGACATCCGGTTATGTTTCAGCATCCCAGAAGATCGAAACTGAGGATATAGTATAACAAAATATACTTGATTTGTTGATGAACCAGGCATTTTCAGTTCAAGTTCTGTCACTACATCGTTGGAACCATCACATTTGTCTGCAGTACTTCCTCTTTAGTCATCCATTGATTCCCTTTGGAAGGAAACACTGAAAGACGATGCACGTTGCAATGATGGTTGTTCCATTGGAGGAGGTGCTGTGGTTGAATATGGCATGAAGGTTGAGTATGGATTGGCAACAACAGCTGGATTATGATTTCCAAAAACAGGGTATAGTTGCAGTGAGGGTCGCATTGCGAATGGACCTGTAGGGACGGGCAGAGGAACTGGATATGAATAAGGTGGAGCTACAACAACAGAAGGATCAATACCGGTCCATGGGAACATGAATCTAAGCCTTTGCTGGTACTGAATGTTTAAGTTTGTGATATCAGCTTTTAAAGAAGCATTTTCCTTCCTGAGTCCAGATGTTTGGAACGAAACTGAAATTGACAAAGCAACTAAAGTAAACCGTAATCTAAAGGTTTTAATATTAAGATAATGTCACCTCACACGATTCTTCAGTAAGTGACGAACACTTGGCCTTTAGTCTGTTGACTTCGGCTGTTAAATCCTTAAGCATTTGGGTCGTATCCACGAGTACGGTTACTTTATCATTCTTGGGTCTATCCGGGTCTGCAGTTCAAATTGTGTATTCTCATAAATCAAAAACTCAAGATTTAGCAAACAGTGCAATTCACAATAATTATGCTTAAGAGAAGTGCTCTTGACGTAGGGACAAATAGGATCAGAAAATTCAAGTAAAGGAGTATAAATGTATCCATCCAACTTTAAGGAAATAAAATTTTGAAACAAAGAACGAACTCGACATCAATCCGGATTAGAGGAAATGAGTTGGACACTGCAATTTCCAAGAGATCAAGTATAATGCAGTTAAAGAAAATAGAAAAAGCTTCCGAAATAAACTTCAACGTTTCTGCACTTCCTGAATTGCTTATGTTCGCCGAACGTTTTACGCATTTACGCACATTGCTAACTATGTTAAACAAATTTCAAGACTTTCTATCAGCAGCTTCTAATTTAGCCAAGTTTAGTAGATGTCCAGAACTCAACCATGATAATTCTAGTTAATAGGCATTCAAAGTTTTAAATTGCTTATCATCAAAGCAACAGCATCCGTAACTATTGACACAGCATCGAACTTCGAGTTAGACAGCTCAAATTGTTACTGCACCAGAGACCACATTAGTTACTCGAAAGGCCGAGTTTTCCTAGTAACAATGGTAAATTCATTGCCATAATTTTACCTAGTGTGTTCCCCAACTCAAGAAACTACTCATTCAGCCTGTCCCTCCTCAATTTTTCACGGTCTGCCTTCTGAGCTTTCCTTGCAGATATGGAATCCTTACCTTCCATATCCTGCCTTTGCCTGCCAAATAAACAATGGATATCCATCACAATCAACAAATAACACACACAGAATACCGGTAGTAAATCAGTAATTACTTTCGGTTGTTTAGAGATCGAAGGTTGACCAAGACTAAATAAGTATGGAAATTAAACCGTGGAATAAGCAAGAAAGAAGAAAATTTTAACACAAAGAAGGAAAGAAAAAACCTGAGTTCTGGGTCTGAAGGGTCAAAATCTGCAGCCACAGCTTTAGAGAAATCGTTAGGCTTCCATTGATGATGATCCATTGCTGATTTAAATCAGCTCGCATTTAAAGCTATATAAATCAAGCTAGGGTTCAACACTGGTTTTCTTTTAGAAATTAGCTGATGATCCAAAATTCTCTTTTCTTCTTCTTTTGGTGAATTCTGAAATGGGGAACGAAGAGCAAACCACGACAACACTAACTTGTGTTCTACACGAGCCTCGACCACGTGCCGAAACCTATTCGTGGGGCCTGGACTTAATTAAATTCACAAAAGGCAGGATTTTCAAGTGGTTAGCATACCACCGTAAATTTCCTAGGATCCATTTGACTTTTAATTCAGAGTAAACTATACATTTAATACTTAAACTATCAATTTTAATACATTTTAGTATTTAAACTTAAAAAAAAATTCATTTTAATATCCTTCGTTATTTTTTTTATTAAGCTAAAGGTAATTACAAGGTAATATATGTTCTAAGTATTCTCAACCATTTGATAATGAACGTTCAATCACCTTTGTAGTTGTTAGTGCTCGAACCCATGACCTCTAGGAACAACAATGATTCCTTTAACCACTTAAATAAGTTGATTTGTGCTAGTATCCCGCTGTTAAGTTTTGAAAAAAAATGAAAGTCTAGGTACCAAAACACGTTTAGTACCAAAATCATATTTAAGTTTTGATTATTTTTTTGAAAATTTAGGTACTAAAATAGATCAAAATTGATATTTATGTACTAAACGCATTAAGTTTTTAACGACGAGTATTAAAATGAAACAAAAAGTTAAGTTTAAGTATGCTTTTAAAACAATTGAAAGTTTAGGTACTAAATGCGTAATTTACCCTTTAATTTAATTGATTGAAAATGTTATAGGATTAATCGCAACATACAGCTCAAACTATGAGATGGATTCTAAATTGATCTCAAATTATAATATTTTAATTAAACCTTTAAATTATTAATATTATATCAGTTAAGTCATCCTGTCAGCTATAAGTTAAACTGAATTTAAGCAATAAACGCTAAATTGAAGATGAGTGTATGTATTTTTAAAATATACTGATCAAATTTTAGATACTTCTACACCCATCAAATACACAACTGAAATATAAAATATTTAAAGAAAAAGGAAATAACATTAAATTTTACTGAGGATTTTCAATCCTTGTTTTCTCTCTTTTTTATTTTGTCATTTTTTTCTTCATCTTTGTAACCAAAGACGACACCAATTTTAGTAATGGTCGTCAACCGCAAATATTCATTATTTTTTTATTTCATTATGTTGTTTTATTTTTTTTTTTCAATAATTCTGCCTTTATGGCACGTTTCTTCTGCCTTTCGAAACATTTTCGGTCGTTTAGTCTTCATTTTCGTTTATCCTTTTTCCCATGGCTGGATTTGACATCGTCACGACTGATCAAAACGACATTTATTTGTTATCATGATGATCTTCCCTACTTTGGACCGTCAGATTGGATTTAAATACATAATTTAGGTTTGTAGATAGTTTTCTCACGTCGCTCGATTATGATTTGCAATTTATCAGTGGTCTTTCAATAGTTTAATCTTTTTTTGTGATTCGTTTACTGATGCGTCAAATCTATTCGTATATACCCTTATTTTCTCTTTTTTTTTCTTGTGTCGCTGTTAGTCTTTTTTCTTCTTCATCTTTATAACCAACGACGACACTAGTTTTAGTGCTTATCTTCGACCGTTGATATTCATTATTTTTTCTTTATTTGATTATGTAATACTATGTGTTTCAGTTTTTGGTTGTAATTGTAAACCTTCATTGTAATTTAGATATTTTCTATTTTTAATAAAACTAATGACTTCTATCTAAAAAATTAAATTTTAATGGAACTATCTATTTTTTTGAACATATTAAGTAAAACTTGTCTAGGCAATAAGTATACAAGCAGAAAAAAGGGGCCAAATTAAATTATAATTCTTTTGGGGAGTCAAGGTGCAAATTTACCATTACACCAACTTACAATTCATGATTTTAAAGGGAATCGAAAACAATGTCACCATTTTAAGAGTCAAGGCCACTACTTGCCCCTAGCTTTACCTATAAGTATAAACACACTTAAAATTTAATATACATATTTTAAATTTGTTCAACTAAGATCCAACCTACAATTTAATGTTGAAGTTGACAATTATGGTCAATAAGAATTTGAATGAAACAATACGAATACCTTAAGAAATCAATTAAAAAGAAATTAAAATTTAAGATTAGCTTAGATGGATCAAAGAAAATTTGTCTTCGTCAATCGACAATCCTATGTGGATCAAAGATGGGAAATTTTCTTTATCAATAAACTATCTTTTCTTTCATTCATTCAAACTTATACCTAAACACGAACCCATTGAACCATCTTAACGATAAAAGTTAATATTATTCTCTCTAAAGATCCTGAGTTCGAACAGCTGCGTTTGCAGGGTATGTGCACTTTATCAATGATTAAGAAAGATTTAGAACAAATATTGACTTATAATCCAAACCAAACTATTAAAGAAATTATGCCTAAACCCTACACCTATAGGCATCAAGAGTTGTAAAAGTATCATAGAAGTATTTTGTATCCCATCTCATTAGAAACATTGAACCGTAATCCACCTGAAGACTTAAAGATAATGTCACTTAAATAGGTTGGGTTAATTTAGGTTGAGTCAATATATATTATGGTAATACATGTTTAATTTTTTTTAGATTTTTCAAATTTCTGCTTAAATTTAGGGTGAACAGGTTTAAATGAGACGGATTCAAATCGTTGATATTTATAAATAAATCTTATTGATTAGTTAAGATTTTTAGAGTTCGAATCAAAATTGACATATCTAAACAATTAATTGTCATTTTTCAGAAATAGAAACATCAGTTAATAGTAACCCATTTCTGGGTCATTGTAATTACAATGAAAAACACAATTCGCCGCGTCGTATTAATCAATAATCATGGCTGAGTAATTTTCTATAAATGATTAATGAGCTGTTTCCTGCCTAATAATCTTTTAAAATCTACTTTTAAGTGGCAACACTTCTTCGAATCATCTATCCTCTCTAATGGAGTCTTCTTCCAATAGCCCCACTCTATACAGTCACAGATTTCTGCTCACAGATCATATCTCACCTGATTACAATCACCATTCCAGAAATATAAGATTCGACCGCATTGTTTTCGCAATCATGGTAGCGGCAATAAGTCTCAGCATCATCTTTTTCATACTCTTCAAACGGTTTTGCCGATCGGACTGCTCTTCGGACGAGAATCCCACCGTGTCTAGGCCGTCCGTAGACAGCGAACTCAAGCAGATTCCCGTCCTCGTATATGGGGAATCGACTTCGGAGGTCGAAAGCTGCGCTATATGCTTGGAAGAGTATGTGAAGGGAGAGAAGGTGAGGGTGTTGCCGAGGTGTAAGCACATGTTCCATAAGGAGTGTATCGAAGAATGGTTTGAGGTTCCGTCTTTGCATTGTCCAATTTGTAGGGATCGAGTGCTGGAGCATTGTCTACAATCGGCGAGGTCTGATAATTGCAGGACTCAAAGGCATCATAGTGATAATCAGCTTCATCCATTGGCTCTCTATGGTACTGGTATACGTAATACATATGTCTAATTCTTTTTTTATTATTATTTTTTGATCGGGATGAGAATGGATTCTTCGTGTATCGAATTCCAGACAAGTATTAATTCAAAACTGGAATACAAGTTCTTTATTATTTTGATAATAAACTCGAAAATCAACACTTTTTTAAATTTTAAAAATGGTTAAACAATTATAATATTGACCTCTAATTTCTTAAAAAAAAAAGACATTAAGATGTGTTTTGCTCTAGAAAAATAGAAGTTTTTATTTTTTAGAAAATAAAAAACATTAAAAACATACGTTTACTTGTAAAATTAGAAAATGATTTCTAAGAAGTGATAGAATCAATATGTATTATGTGCTGAATGGGAAATTTTGTAGGGGTGCTTGTTTTTTGTTGGCCAGACTGAGATTCTGGTGTGTCTGGTTGTGGTCTGTGTTGCGCTGGGACTTGAAGCCTGGTGCGGTTGGCTGTTGTAGCAGCTTGACTTCTTACTTTAGATAAAATATAAGCATAACCTACTTATAAAAAATATGTTTTGAAATTTTGAAAAATAAAAAAAACACAATATTTAAGTTTTTAATTTAACTTATACGGTTCAAGTTTTTCTAACAACAAATTTCTTGGCTTAATAATATTTAAGGCTGTCAAATTTTTACAAAAAAGAATCAATGTGACCCTTGAATTTTTCTTACGCTCATTGTAGCCCTTAAATTGAAAAAAAAATAATGTAGCTCTTTGATCAAAGAAATCAAAAGTTGATTATTATGAAACTGACGTGATGATTCATGATGCTTACATGGCAATCTATAGTAGATGATGATGTGACAAATGGACTTAATTTATTTTTTTTATCGAATTTGAGGGTCTAAATTTTAAAAAAAGTTAAATATAAAAATGCTAAAAATAAAATTAAAATTACTAAACATTTAAAAACACTATTAAAAATTCTAAAATATATCATAAACGGTAAAACAATAAATTATTAATTATTATAAAAATATTAAAAATCATATATTGTACATAATATATACATGTAACATATATATACAAAGATAAATTAAGCATATTCATATAGTCCAATTAACAAAGCAAACATGTTTTTAATTTCATATACTATATATCAAACCATTACAAATGTCATATACTTTTATATCATGCACGTATGCATACTAAATATGATTTTATTATTATACACTCAGATCATCAACGTGTATACAAAATATCGTAAGTTATTCACATCAATACACACATAATAGTTCAGACAATTTTAAGAGCTATTCTCAAACTCTTACACACCGTACAACAATTTAGTATAAAGCACACTTATATGCATCAATACACTTATCATGCTTAAAAAAACTAAAATTTTCTCAAATCTAAAAAAACCCCAATATTTTAAAAACTTTAATTTCAATCCCTATACACACCACTCGCCGTGCTTTGTTGCCATCATTGTCGTCGACCGAATCTACCTACGACCGTGCCTCCACCCGACGAACAATCATTGATGAGCCCCAATCACAATTTAAACCATACGAGTGACAAGAAAAAATCGTGAAATTTGTCTGACCCAACATCGCGAAAGATGAAAAGGATAATGAAGACCGAAAATGGAGATGACAATGGCGCCATCGGTGGCGGCGGCCACGGTCAACAAGGGAGATTATAAAGTTAGGGTTAGGGATTTTAGAGATTTGAGACTTTTTTGTGACTTTAGAAAATTTTAGAATTTTTTAAATATAATAATATTTTAAGTTTTTTTAAAATTAAAATTTAAAAAATTAACAAAACATGACACGTGTTATTTAATGAGATTTTTTAACGCCATCACGATCGGGGCACTTAAAATAATAACGTTTGTAACATTATCCACCATTAACCGAAAAAAATAGACACCTAAATGAAAGAAACATATAGTTTGGATGCTTTTTTATATTAAGCCTTTATATTAACCAAACATGTTTTATAAAGTTTAAAAAAATAAAAAATGTTTTTAAAAATAAAAACAAAAAATATATTTAAAAGCCAAAGTAACCTTTAATTTTTTATGTTGAGGACAAAAATTCATATAAAATTTAATATTATCAAATAGAATATTTAAATTCAATGAAATATCAAAGTATTATTAAAATCATTCATATTAACTAAATAAACTCTGTCATATTGGCTTGATTATATGTGGAAGTTGCCAAATGGGGGATCAAATTGGGCTATGGTTGAACGGCCACAGGCAACTCGGATGTGTCTGTAATATTATTAAAATATTAGTACTAAATAAAAGAAATTGCGCAATGTACATACACCAAGTGTACACATTATAGTATAATATAATATGTGACCCTTGGTTGCCTCTACAGCCTATAGCTTGGTAAGTCCATTAATTTATGACTTCCTCATTGACCAACTATTTCCTACACTCTTCATGAGTAATAACATATTGTTTTGCTAAACAAGCGTATGCTAGACCCGATGAAACCACCGTTGAAATCCACTATGATTGCATTTTCAAAATTAATATTAGAGCAAATGTTGAAATTTATTTTTATTATTTTAATCAATTTTCACTTTAATTTTCAATAAAAAAAATTTGTTCGATTTCTTAATTTTATTATATTTTGTACATGTTTGTTTACTTTTTTAACATATTTTAACTTTATTTTTGTAACACTCTTTATTATGATATTATGACACGTTTCTTCTATCTCATAACACGTTGTTTGCTTATCTTTGAAGCAGATATACGATTGTGTAGAGATTCTCACATCGCTCTTATCTGATTTGTAATTGTCGATAGTCTTTTAGTAGTTAGATTCCCTTTTATAGTTGTTTGTCGAAGTATTCAAATTTATTTTATGAATCAATATTTAAGTTTGCTCTAGTTCACTCGCCACTCCATCATCTTTAAAGTGTCTAGATGGATAGAGATAAATGAGAACTATTGACGATTACTGAATTACTATAGATGATGGGCGTCAGACTCAAAATAAGATTTTGATTGTTAATACACCTTTAAATTTTTATTTTATTTTATTTTATTTTTTATTTTATTGATTACATAATTCCTAAAATTCTTTCTATAATTAATTACATTATATCCTCTTTTGTTTTAATAGAATTTAATATCAGAGGTTAAAAACGTTTTCATATGTAACCTAAAATCTATGCGTTTGTAAAAGGCATAGTCTGATGATTTCTCACGAGCAAAACGAATAAAAGAAATATCTTATGTATCATCATTATATCATATGTTATGTATTGTTTTATCAAAAATATATTTTT
Organism: Hibiscus syriacus; assembly: GCF_006381635.1. Taxonomy (NCBI): domain Eukaryota; kingdom Viridiplantae; phylum Streptophyta; class Magnoliopsida; order Malvales; family Malvaceae; genus Hibiscus; species Hibiscus syriacus. The sequence goes on along the minus strand of NW_024063533.1, from coordinate 3,928,768 downwards.
GAATGTAAAATAATATGAACGAAAAAAATAATATTAATACATTTCAATTTTATAATATAATATTTAAAATGTATTTTTAATCTTTTTAAAAATACTTTTTTACATCAATCATAAATAATTAAAACTTAAATCAATTTTTAAAAAATATTTTTTCACATTACGTTTATATAACTTTTAAAATACTAACCTTAAATATTAAAAAAGTTAAGACACCAAAAGTAACCGAAGTTTTAGAATAAACAAAATGATCACTAAGCATACTTACATGCAAACATGATTGGATGGTTGACTCAATTAATAATTTCTAGATATCCTAAGTATTGTGTATATATATATATATATATATATATATATATATATATATATATATATATATATATATATATATTTGTATTAAATTTTGAATTCAATTTAAATATTTTTTTATTATATATATGTATAACTTTACTATTTATTTAAGTTGTCTTGTTTTCCTTTTACCGATTTAATATTGGAGCTCATCTTAGAATATAAATTTCATCATTTTTCCAATTCACATTTGTCTTACAGGAACCTTAAACCTCCAAATCGTGTCCATATACTTCAAACATTCGTCTTTAAACTCATCCAATGACATTAACAATAAGAATAATGTTAACACTAATAACAACAAAGGATACATGATGAAATGACTTTCATAATACATTAAATGACTAAATTGATAAAAGACAAAAATAAGTAATGGGAAACACGTTTTGTGGCTTTTTGAGGGTTTATTTTTAAATTTTTAGGATAATGAAGAATCAAATGGGAATAAAAAATAAAATCCAACACTAAAAGTAGGGATGTACCAAGAGGGGGCGGGTGGAGGTGGTCGTCCCCTTAAAATTTTAAATTCTTATATATTTTAAATATTTTTTTATATTTTCTATTAAAAATATGTTTTCGCCCCTAAATTTTTTAATATATTAAATTATATTGAATGTAAAATTTATATAGAATCCAATTGAAATAGTCCTAAAAGCTTTCATATTAACATCTTTTAAATTAATATTATTTAATAAAATCTATTATAAAGACAATTTAGTAAAATATTAACTTAGGTAATATTATATTTTGTTCAAATGAATCAAAGATGATATTTAACATTTTCATACAATGCTATTCTTAGAGGTAATTTTATATTTCATGAGCCAAATATCTCATATATCCAAGATTTGATCTAAACGTTACAGTCGAATCTAAGATGTAAAAAACTTAAAAAGAAATTTCTTTTCACAAAATGAAATCCAAAAAAAAAAATTATTGTCCGGTAAAATAATTACAAAGCAACAACTGTAGAACATAATATAATATATGAAAACAAAAGTTGAATAAATATAAAAGTCTTCGAAGAATGTCGAGTTTTAGATTAGTAATCAATATCAATATAAAAAGGAAAGAAAACGGAGAATAAACTATAAAGCTTAGTGTAGTCTCTAAATGTGTAAAAATAAACAAATTTAAGCATGATAGGCTAGTAAATCTTATCTACCTGTCCATTTGTTTTTCTTTACAAACAAAGTTTCTCATGATTCAGTAACACTTTATTTCTCCAACAACTATATTTCAATTCGATAAATATAATTTTCTAACATTAACTTATATACATATTCATTAAAGGCTGAATTCAGAAAAATATAACAACCCCACCAATATAACTTTCTAACCTAAACACGCCCATGTGTAATAGTAAGAATTTTGTATACAAACTATTGGTCTGATGCTTAAAGTTTGATTTTTTTAGTTATTTTATTTAAAAATTAAACAAAAAATGGAAAAAAAACATTTTTATATTAAGGTTAAATTTTCTATAACTTAATTAATTAAGTTTGCGTTATCATAAATCTAAATGCAATAAACGTTACTTCTTGAATTTCAATGGTGAATTTAATTTTTTTTAAAATTAATCTAAAAATCAATTTTATTGAAAAATTAATGTATCAAATATCATCAAACCTTAACATTTTCTTTGAAAATATAGTAGTTATTTACTTAATAAAAAAGGTTATAATATATATATATTATTCTATTCTACTCATGAATTATGATGAATAATATTTTTTTCTTAAAAATAAAGAGCAAAATAAAAGAAAACCGCCATATGGCAGAGTTAACTGGGAACCAGAATTCGACCAATCCAAATGTCGGATAAGCTTTACAATAATTTGCTATTAATGAATAAATTAACCATAATTAAGAAAAACTAAATATGCCTTTTTCTTAAAGAAAAACTTCCGTTACTTTTGTTCTCCCTATATATTCCCCTAACCCTCACCATCGGTTTCTCGAAACAAAGACGTTCTATAACCGAAAAATTCGTACACCATGCTCTCTCCCCTTCCCATCTCCAACTCTCTCCCCGGTTATTCAATTTCTCCTCCGTCAACTCCTCGTGTCAGACTCCGGCCAACTCTCGCTGCCTCCTCCGCCACCGCCACTTTTACTTCAAACCAACAAAAAGCTTCGACTTCGAGCGGTTATCTTAGCCGTCCAGGAATGGCATCTTGCACGTCGTTGTACGAGGTGCTAGGGATTTCTGTCGGCGCTTCGAGCCAAGAAATCAAGGCCGCGTACCGCCGATTGGCGCGGGTTTTTCATCCCGACGTGGTGGCAATCGATCTGAAAGACTCATCGGCCGACGAATTCATGAAGATCCATGCGGCCTACAGCACTTTATCGGATCCCGAGAAACGAGCGGTATATGATAGTAAGCTTACCTGGAGATGCCAAAGGCCGTTGACTTTGGATTCAAGTTTTTCAGGCTATACGGGGAGGAGCTGGGAAACCGATCAGTGCTGGTAAATGTGTTGACTCACTTCATCATGGTACCGAGTTGGAGGTTGATCTCATCTGCGATGTTTTTCAATACTAACGAAAAAAAAACCAAAATGAATGAAGGGTGGGTTTTGCTAGAGAAATCAGAGCCGTTGAGTTAGAGCTCTGCTCTTTTTTTTCGCCTTTGTACTTGGCTGCTGATGCATAAAGAAGAAGATATGAATCCTTCAATTCTACTGTTTCACAGTAAATAAAATCATAATTACTAAATGAAAACCATTTACTGGCAATTCAAAAGCATTTCTTCTTTTTCTGCCATTTAGATTTTAATTTTAAAAATAAATAATAAGATATTTAAAAATATTTCTTAAACTTATAAATTAATTAGTGTCACGGGGTTAGACTATTGGCTAGTTGGTCCGTGCGGCCCTTAAATGTCTCGCTCGGTTGATGTTGTAGCGATAAGCACAATGAGAAAACATTGAAAACGTAAGTAAACGTATGTAGAGAAACTTTTGGCACGAATGTCTAAGTTTATTCACACAAAACTCTCTATATTCATTGAAAGTTGAGAGACCTCATTTTATAATGAAATTTCCTTACATTCAATTACTAAACGTAGTTTAACTACATGTAAAACTATTACTTTAGTTAAAACTCTCATATTTAAGTCTTATTCAAACAAAGACTATGTTATTTGGCTTATTTTTCAAGTAATGTCAGGCCTTGCTAAGTAGACAGACCTTAAGTTGATGCTGATCTTGGCCCCCCAGTGCACCCCGATGTGCGCTGCCCTCACCCCTAAGTGGCCTCATTTGTGTGCTCGTCTCTGTTCTAGGCGCACACCCGGTGTGCGTTGGCTTCGATCCTTGGTGTGTCCTTTGCGTGCCAGCTAGAGCCCTCGACACACCCTGATGTGCGTCGGTCTCGATCCTAGACTTTTCCTGATGTGCGACGATAATGCTTGTGGGCAATTTGGGGCGGGTGTGTCTTGGCCCTGTGCGGCATTGTGTGCACCTTTATCTCGGTGTGGTCCTTGTGGGCTGCTTGGGGCGCGTATTTCGTGCCCCTTTGTGTGTCATAGTGGGTGTTGGTATCGACACCACGGTGTGGATAGCCTGCTTAGTGTTGGTTGCAGCCTCATAGGCTGGGCAGTTTGATGTAGGCTCACCTAACCTATAAGTTTGCGGCCCGTGACATTAGACACCTATCTTTATAACTTAAAACCAAATTTTAAAATGAAATATTATCGTACCTCCAAGAAAAGAAACATTAAATTCATATTATATTTCACTTGTTGACAGTTTTTTCACAGTTTTCCTGTGATATTATTTTGTTATCTGCTACTTTGGAATATTTAACCTTATAAGGTGGTCCTATTTCACATGCCCTATGCTACTCGAGTCATAAGTGATAACGGTTAACAGGACTGTTATTCTTTTATGAAGTTTTGAGTTGGAGTAATTGTGTCTGTAGAATGTATGTGTGTTATCAATGATTAAAAAAATCATGAACAAATATTGATTTATAATCGTCTTATATTATTTAAAAATAATAATATATTAACCCTCATTTTTTGTTTATGTTTAAAAATCTATTTAGAAATTTTAATTTCACAGTTTTAACGGTTTAGGGTTGGACACAAATCTTTTATTACTATTTTGCACAAGTTATTAAGATATGTAAAAGGCAGTAAAGACTTATTCCATACGTTTATAAATAATGACTTTTGTGGGTAAAATAGTTCAGCGAATTTCATGGCATAAACCTGTGTGTATTAGACAATATGTAGGCAGACTCATCTAACATTCATATACTTAAAGTTTCTTAATAAAATGTACATCACACGATGACACATATATAACGTATTTATATTAATTGAATTGAATGATTATATTCTGTTTTAATTTAATTATAAAATATAAAATAATTAATGTTTTGATGAAAACTAAACCCAAATAATTTAATATTGAAATTGTACTTTTACAATTTTGAATTGAACTTTTGTAAAAATCCAACTTTAATTACTTGATTTTTTTGGGGTTATTTTGATTTGGTGATTAAGGGCATAAACATGTGTATTAGACAATATGTAGGGTAGGGCAGGGTAGGGTAGGGTAGGGTAGGACAAGATAAATGGAATGCAGTAGTTATCTGTTCCTCACTATGCCTTATTGTTTATTTATTTAAAGGACACAATGATGATTGTTTCTAGAAGACATCCATTCCATGAAACAAGTCAACAGCACCGCTGCCTTTATTCCAGCAAATTTTGACAACACATCTTTATTTTTAGGGCGAAATCAAACTTCCTCAAAATCTCAAGCTTATCACTGTTAAAAGGGAACAAGAGTCAGCAAAGTCATTCTTTTTTTTCTTTTTGTCAATTTTGGAAATATTTGTTGCATTATTGCAGTCTGATCCAGTTCATTGTTACTCGTGGAGTACTGCTTCCAATAATTTCCTCCAACATTTATCTTCTCACTACGGGAAAGGGAAATGTTTTTGTGTTAAACAAAAATTTTCTAAAAATCATCAAGTGATCTCAGTAATGAATGAAAATATTATTTTCTCTAAGAGTTTAAGTTGAGTAATTGTATCTACAAAGTATGTGTGCATTGCTAATAATTAAAAAATATTCTAAATATATATTATCATGTAATCATCATAAGCTATTAAAAAAATATTGTCTAGAAAATGGATAGTTTTGTTGTGCGTTAATCTAATTTAAGACGGTTTTAATATAAAATGTTATCATATTCAACCTAAAAAGTTATATAATTTTTAATACTTTCAGTTGCGATCGAAAATGTTATATTACGTTGAGTTTAGGGTTTACAACTGAAAAAATTATACAATTTGTAATAATTTCAAGTTACAACCGAAAATGTTATGAAAAATATAATATTTTTTATTTCAACATATTATAGCCTGTAAAACCTAAAAAGCAACATTTTTTTTGTAAGATTTTTAGTCGCAATCGGTTTATGCCACTTTTTAACCTTATATTAATAAGTTATATTTTAGACTCTTTTATAAAATATTTAAAATTGGAATTTGACCTTGTTAAATTGTTTAGAGTAATATTATAAATAATCAATAAATTATGTTGTAATAATTTTTTTATTATTAGAAGTTTAGAAATTATAAAATAATTATTAAATATATCAAATTGTTATATAATTATTCTTAAAATCTATTAAATTAGTCTAGAATAATCATTAAAATTTATTTTTTGAATGTAATAAAAATAAAAGCTTTAATAACTAGCTGAAGCCTTTAAGTAAGAGGGCCCTAAAATGTCCCTTTCAAGCAGAGGCACGACGGTAGCAGGTGCAGTGGGAAAGGAGAGCAGCTCATAATTCCGAACAATAGGAAGTTTGGTCATTCCATCAGCAGACATGTTTCCCTTGCATGGAACCCAAAGGAATTCAGTATACCAGCTACGGCAACAAAGTGAGGAGATAACTCGAACTTGCGGAAACAAATCCCGGTCCAAATTGGCCTCATTAAGCAGCTTAATGACTTGTAGATTATCCGACTGTATATGTAATAAATCGATAAATGTAATAATTGTTTTATGGTTTTGAAAACTTCAATAGTAAAAACATCATATCAAGATAATTTATTGATCATTTGTGTAGTTCACCTAATATTTTATTTATTCTCTTCCGTTTAGGATTTAAAAAAAATTACATAGTTTGATTTGATTAGGATGTGGTAGGGTTTTTTAGCCCAATAATCCAATCGAGTGGATTATTTAGCTCAATAGGGAATCCATAATTTTATTTTGGAATCTACGACAAATGCTATAGTGTCCACGGAACTCGTCATGTCGGCGTCCTGAGTTTCATGTGATATATTTTTTAATGGGTCGTGTCACGTGGATCTCACTTCCCGAATATATTTAATATATCCTAAGGGACTCGTCATGCCCGTGTAAGGAGTCCCAATAAAAATAATTTTTTTTAAATTTTAAAAGCATTGTAAAAAATATATATTATTTTAATGCTGAAGGAACTCGTCACGCCGGTGCGACGACCAACGGGTATAATTTTGAATTTGTTAACCGTTGGATTGACCGTTGTTGAACGATCATTTTTAAAAAAAAAACTCAATGGAACTCGTCACGCAGGTGTGACGAGTTCAAACGACTATTTTCAATTTGAAAAAACTAGCCGTTTATAGGCGTTGGGTAGAGTAGTATAAATAGATGTTTGGGTTGGATTGATTTTTCACTTGGAATCAAACATTTTATTGAGAGTAAAAACTTTTGTGTTGAAATGGCCTAAGAGTAAAAAATTTTGTGTTGAAATGGGCTTAAGAGTAGTATCGGTACCCCTTTGGGTATTTGTACCTATTTTGTATTCTGGAATTTGAGCAGGCTAGTGTATCGATACTACCTAGATAGTATCGATACTTCTCTTACGTAGGGTATCGGTACCACATGAACATTATTGATACTGTTCATATAATATCGATACTGTAAGAACAATATCAATACTTCATACGTGAAAATCAGTTTTATGCTCAAATTCACTTTAAATAGACTTTGAATTATTTTTGAAAACCTTTGAAGACTTTGAACAAATTCAATTAAGTCCAAAAACATTTTTGCCTTAATTTGTTATATTAAAATATTACAAAACATGGTTCAACATAATACAAGTTAAAAAACATAGTTACAGTACATAATATTTTGTAATTCATATGTTAGCGTCCATCTCAATATTTTGGAAGATGTGGACAATGTTTTCTATTATGACCTTCACCTCTAGTGGCCACAACATTTGGGTAAACCTGACTCTCTTTGCGGATCATCCATATCGGTATGAATTCGGCTAGATTCAGGCCGACCTTGTAACTTCTTACGCAATTGAGGATTTGGAAACCATTCCTTAGAAATTGTGCATGTAGGCTAGTATACTTCATTTGGGAGGTACTTGAACTCACAACTGTAAATGTTGCGCATAGTGTGCAAGCTATAACAATCATAACATATAAGTATGGGCCAACATTGATGTGCATACATGCAGTAATAGCTTGAGCGCATGGAAACCTAAAAGCTTGAAATCGACCACATTCACACCATCTTCTATTCAGACTACCAGTGTATGTTGTAGAATTACCTCCCTCATATGGTTGAACTAGTCCTTGGACAATGAAATTAGAATCAAGTCTGGCAAAATTATGGTCAAACATTGATGTCGCATTTGTTTGATTCTTTTGCATTGCCTTCTCTAAATCTGGAGCCCAATTTCTCCAATCGTTGATCATGGCATGAATTTGTGCATTTTTGTTTGCCCATACTTTACCCAACCTAAAGTAAGTCTCCTTAATAATACTTGCTATCGAGAGATGCCGAGTCCCTTTCAGCACTAAGTTGATACATTCAGCAAGGTTGATAGTTGTCATAATCGTCCTTCGATTGGGCCTGGAATTGGTTTCCAACTTAATTTCGATGTGATAAAGCCGCCACCGATCATTTAAATTTAGGTTGACCGGATACCTTAATTGACCATTTTACCTGATATGTGTTTTACCAAAAATATATCAGATTCGAGAGTCGATTACAATCAATGAAGGATTAACACCCTTGTACTGCCCTTTCGGTACCAATTTAATTTTTCGGTTGTCTTAATTACGAAAATGAAAAGTTAAATTAAAAATTAAAATTCGATCCGAATTACTTACCTTTGATCGATTAAAATTACCCCTAAAAAATTCAAAAAGATGTTAGATTGTAAACTAAAATATTAAGTAAATCAAAGAGATGAACAAAAAAAAGGTTAAATTAAGAAAAAAAAGAAAAAATGTTAAAAAATAGAATAGAATAAAATAAAATAATTAAAATGAAGAAAATATTAAATTTAAAAATAAATAATAAAATAATAATAATAAAATAAAAAGACAATGTTAAATTTTGCAAGGGAAAAATGTTAAAAGAAAGTGTGAAAATAATAATAAAAAATGAATAAAAGGTTAAAATTAAAAGAAATAAAAATGAATAAATAAAAATTTAAAGGATCAAATTTGAAATAAATTGAAATTTAAGAATCTAATTAATACTAAAAATGAGCTGCAAAAAAAGGTTAGGGGACTAAATTGAGAAATATAATAAATATAATAAAGGATTAAATTGAAATAATTCAAAATTAGAGGGTAAATTCGTAACAGGTGACCAAAATGAATTACACTTCAAACTTCCAAGGACTACAAAAATAATTTAAGAATCTTGTATTTACACATTAGTCCTCCGATTATAAATATCCAAAACCCAAAAAAAATCATTTTTACATCATTCCAAAAAAAACTCCCAAAAAACCTTTTCCGATGACTTTTCGCCCCATTGTACCCAAATCCACAACCCAAATTCCCTAAAACTGCTTTCACCGGTGTAGATCTAAGTCAAAAGGATCGGGTTTTACCTTTTCCGATGACTTTTCGCTTTCTCGAAGACCCTTCCTTTTCCTCGACGTATTCCCGACGATTTTGAAGGAAAATGTTTTTGTTAATTTTTTGTTCGGCTTTTTGATTTGGTTGCTTGTTGTATATCTCTTTGCTTGCCCCCTTCTTGTGGCTCGGTTGGAGGCTTTTATAGCCTTGGATCCGACCTTTTGGTTTCAAATATCTCATTTTTTACCGAGTACCTCGGGGTTATCTACTAGCTACCCAACTCGTTTGGGTTGTTACTCACGTTCGCCGAGAATCACGTAGATTACTTGCTCTCGGTTTTGCTGTTACTTGCTTTGATTTGGTTGTTGCATGCTTCTTTGAGATTCATTTGATTTAATTATTGTTTGCATCCTTGAAATCCGGCCACTGATTTGGTCTTGTTTAGTGTGACTCAGTTCGTTGAGTCGCCCGAAAGTTGTTCCGAGGTCGTTCCCGAGCGTTTGGAAAATCTTGGGACTTGATCTTGGCCGTTGGATTGGTTGCAAATCCAATAGCCCAAGATCGGCCGCGATGCCCCTTAGTTTCTATAAAACCCTAAATTGTTTTTTGGGCTGGGTCAAGCTTATCCGGTTGGGTTCCTTGCTGGATCTTTGCTGGACTGTTGGATTTTTTGACTTATGGGACCCTAAAAAACGAAAAATAATATTAATAATAATATAATATAATATAATAATAAATAAATAATATATATATATATATGTATACCATATTTATTTTAAAAACTATAAAAACCATTTTAAAAACTATATACTATATGTTTTCAAAAACTATATTATATATACGTTTTCAAAAATATTTTGAAAACTATATATTACTTGTTTTTAGAAATGTGTTTTCAAAACTATATATTATATGTCTTCCAAAACCTATTTTAAAAAACTATATATTATATATGTTTTCAAAAATATGTTTTCAAAACTATATAAAAACGTGTTTTCAAAACCATATTTATATATATATATATATATATATATATATATATATATATATATATATATATATATATATATATATATATTCAAAAACAGACTTTTTTAAAAAACTATATTATATTAATATATAAGCCCCAGACGAAAATGGGTGTCTACAGTAGTCATATGATCGTAACGTCGACCCTCAACATCATATGATTACGACCATCTCTCCCTAGGGATTTCAGCTGCGAATTCATACACATCATCTCCGTATTTTCTCAAATTTCAAGTCGTACACGGAAGTTTGGTTGGAGTAAAGCATACCCTAAAAAGCAGTAAATTAAATGTTATTGAGAAATAAAAAAAACATAAATGAAGCATAAATAAGTAATGAGAAATGATATAATACTTACCCATGTTGATAATCTCTTTTTTGATCTTTTTGTGCTTAAACCTTTTCATTGCATTCGACGCAATATGACATATACAATAGGCACAACATACGTGCGGAGGCGTCCATCTATTTTCGGGTCTAGAAATTATCTTAAAAACCCAGGCGATCGATATGAGATCATGCAAACCCCATCTTGAGTGACAGCATGGGAACATAAGTTAGAGAGAAATAAATTCCAAGTTTCCTCTGATTCATTTTTAACAATGGCGAAGGCAATAGGGAAAATATTTTTGTCTCCATCTTGTGTAACAACTATCATCAAGACGTGTCTGTAGAGCCCATCTAGAAAAGTTCCATTTACTTGAATCATTTGTTTTGACTTAAATGCCCAGAACAAGCCACCAAAAATTCTCTTCTCGGGGATAACGTCTCCCTCAAGCGTGACTGCATGATGAGTATAGTACCTAACAATGGTTCCAGGAATGAAAAATTCCATTGCTTGTAGTAGACATGGTAGCTCATTATATGACTTTTTTCTAACCACCATACAACAAGGTCATTGCTTTCTGTTTAGCCATCCATGCCTTGTAATAAGTCAGAATATAACCAAATGTATTCCGAATTGATGCCACTAACATAGAAACGGGTACTCTTGGATTTTTTCCATCAACAACTTCACATAAGAGTATATGACATCCAAATCTAAATGTCTGTGGTCTTGTGTCAAGGAGGTCATTGTACATGTGTGCTGTGCATCGAACCTTGTGACTTCCCACAACATTTTCTATTGTAGGTATGATACTCATATCCTCCATTTACAACCAACATCATAGTGTATACACTGCACGAAATAAGTCTTTTGAACCGACTCTGTGACATAGAATTGAAGATGAGCTTTGATGTAGTACTCCTTGATTGCTAGTTGTGTCTCTTTTTTGTTTCAAACTGAGACTCAATGGCCAACTCAGATGACCATTTGTCTGAAGAACCCTAATGGGCATCACATAACTCTAGCATATCATATATTTCAGGATTTCACATATCATCGTAGTTAATGTCATACATTGCAATTGCATGATGATGCCAAGGCAAATCATGGCGAGGTATTTCAGGTTGAGGGTTGCCCAAACATTTGTAGCATTCTACAATCATTGGCATATTGAAAGAGCTACCTATTATACATCAGCCTCAACATCCACACCTTGTCCCTCTGAAGTAGCCTAAAAAACATCGGACTCATCAACTAATGGCGTGTCGTCATCGTATACCAATGGAACAATATCTTTATCATATTCGCTAAATTCAGTAAGACTTTCATAGAAACGTCTAACAAGGTTATCATCACCATCACTTGCATGTTGTTTAGAAGGGATTACTTCTTATATTCTTCGAGATGCTCCTGATGAGGTCAGAATATCAATTGTATTCGTGGTTTCGACGTACATCTCCACCATATTATTATTTGATGATTGATGAAGTCCAACCATAAAAACATCATCATCATCAAGCTGGACTTTTTCTTATGTCATTGGATTTGAGGAGATCAGATGCCGATAACTTAAACATGAAATATAATCCCCAAGTTTTCTCTCAGTTTTTTTGCTTCATTTGGCGATGGGATACATCTACAGGGAACATCATATTGATGGGCCTGTGTGACTTAAACATAACACCAACATCAATTTGTAGAATTTTGCCATTATAATGGAGAACTGTGAAGAATTTGTTTCCCAATGTTTGAAATATATTTGGTTAGAAGAAAGAAGTTTGTTGTGTAAGAGATTGAAGATGAAAGGAGTCTATTGTGTGTGTAAGAGATGAAATGAGTGTATTATGTATGATAATTTTTTAGCCGTTGGAACTCGTCACACCGGCGTGACGAGTTCCATTGAATTTTTTTAAAAAAATTTGCCCTTTCAACAACGATATAAACTTTCAAATTTCTAGCCGTTGGAACTCGTCACCCTGGCGTGACGAGTTCCTTCACCATTAAAATAATATATATATATATATATATATATATATATATATATATATATATATATATATATATATTTTAAACAATATTTTTAAAAATTTCAAAAAATATTTTTTTATTGGGACTCATCATGTCCGCGTGACCAGTCCTATAAAATATATTAAATAGATTCAGGTTGTGGGACCCACGTGACACAGCCCATTAAAAAATATATCTCATAGAACTCATTATGCCGGCGTGACGAGTTCTATGGACACTGTAGCATTTGCCGTAGATCCCAAAATAAATTTCCTGTTGCCGTATTGGGCTAAATAATCTACCCGACTGGATTATTTGCTCAATTTCGCCTGTGCATAAAACAATCATGCATGATTAGTGGTTATGAATTTCATTAGATTTGTTATTTTATGCCTCACTAAGTCATCGACTTAGCGTGTGAGTGTTTCACACGCAGGTTACAGAAAGTGAATATAGAAGCTGAGAGGAGCAAGACAGGCCAACATCTTTCTTACAAAGTTTAGATCAGAAAAGAAATGTTTGATATGTATTTTATTCTTTTAGATGTAGTTGGCATGTCATATAAACGATTTGAATTGTATATGATCTGATAAGTGTGAAAACTTTTATTTTGAAATAATAGTAAGTTTTCTTTAACGGGGATTTTTCATTAATTTGAACAAGTAAAGGTTTAAAAGTTGATGTGACACCTCGAACTTGGATACAGGTCGGATACAAGTTGGAGGTGTTACATTGAATGGTATCATAGCTAAGGTTTAGCCGATTCTAGGCTTAAACCGAAGTTAAATGAGTTGTAAAATGTGTACATGCCAACACCAAGTCAATAATTTCTGATCTGATAAGTGTAAGGAGTGTACTGTCTTGCTAATAGAATAAGATTAGTATGATATAGTAGAAGTTTGATTATAATAGTTTCGAAGTGAAGTGAGAGGCGATATTCCTGATTGTGATGGCAATTCACCTGCCCTGGCCAGGCAGGAGGAAGAGTGGACACCTCAGGAAGTGCCTCATAAGATCAAAGACTGATTTCAGAAAGTTGAAATCATATTAGAATAGTGATAGAATGTTTTCAAAGGTTTAAATCGGAAAAGTGATATGAAGTATTCTTATTATTTTGTGGATAAGATAGAATATGGCGAACAAGTGTCAACATAAGAAAGTTAAAAGATCTACTGATGTGGATAGAATAAGGGTTTGCATTTTAGATGGAAAGAGTTAGCGTTGACTAACTAGATTATGTGATGGAAAATGTATAGAAATTTAATATTTTGAGATGTTGTCAGGATAAAACAACAAAAAATGAGGTGGGTCGGGATATAGTTGTATATTTTGATCATAATAATGTGACATAGTGAAGAAGGTGAGGATTCGTATGTTTGAGTAAAGCTAAGGATTGATAAGAAGAGTTTAAGAATGGGTACATCAGTGATCAGTTTATAAGATAAAGGAAGTTAGAATGTTGAGTTGGAATAACGAAAATTACATGGTGTATGAGAATAAATGTGGATTTGATAAGTTAAGTAAACTATTGCTGAGATAATTCTGACTGGAAGGAATGTATATGAATGGTTCGATGAAAGTTTATGATTTAGATTGGAATAATTGGTGATGACTAACATAATTATGTGATGGTAAGTGTATTAAAGTTAAAGGATTAGAAGATGATGTCAGGGTAAATTAACTAAGTATGATGTGCATTGAGACATGATTATGTATTTTGATCATGGAAATGTAAGGTAATGGAAGAGACAAGAGAATAATAATGTATATGAATAAGAGTGTGGGTTGGATAAGTGAGTAAATTGCACTGGTTGGATTTCAACTGAGAAAATGAATATGATTAGTATGATTAGGGCTTATGGCCTAAATTGAAAAACTGTTACTGATTAATTGTGATAGTATGGATAATAAAGTTATAAGATTTGAAGAAAAGATAAAGTTAAGTTAATCAAGTATGATGTGGATTTGGATATGGTTTTGATCATATAGATATGATGTAGGCAAGGAAATAAGTATTTGTATGTTTAAAAAGGAGCTTTAAGGAAGGAAATACATGTACAAGAGATGGTAAAGAATGAGGTTTATATAAGTAGAGCGGATTATCAAAGTTATGAAGATGCGATGAAGATCGGTAATCAGAGATGAGTATAAATGATAAGAAAAGAATATGTGAACATTAAATAGAAGATATGATATGTGTATAAGAAGATTTTGATTTTGAAGGAATAAAAGAATAAAGGGATAGAAAAAGTCAAAGATGGAGTTTAAAATATCAAGTATGACAAGAGGTATATTGAGATATAAGTTATAAGTTTGATATTGAAATGATACAATTTTCAATTATTAGAAGAACGAGAATGAATGATTATTCTTTGAACAAATATGTGAGGGTTATATGAAAATATTGTGTGTATAGTAATACAGACAAGGATTAAGAAATGAGCAAAAACTTGATTTATGTGCAAAGCACATAGAGAATGATGAAAAAGATCAATTGATCCATAATATTGAGGAATAAGGATTGGGGTTACTGTCTATATAATGAATGATATTATATGGACTTATAAAGATGTGGACATATATGAAGAATTGAGTATGAGAAAATGGTAAGTTGCTAGCGGTAACAGGAAAGATTAAGAAAGGAAAGCAACATGAAAATATTAGAAGGCATAATATTATAAAGGTATGCAGTGAAAATTTGAGGACGAATTTTCTTTAAAGGAGGAGAGATTTGTAATATCCCAAAATCCAGCTAGTGACTAAAATGAGAATTTTGAAAGTTTTGTGCTCAATTTTGAAATAAGTTAAAGTTCTGGGATTTAAGTAAAAAATTTTGATGATGGATTAAATAGCATAAATGGATAATTAAAGGGGCAATTTAGTCTTTTCAGCTTAAAGGGTATGTTTCCCTTTAAATAAGAGTTATACACGTGGGTTTTGGGAGATTTCTGGAAGCCTTCTTCTTGCTCTCTTCTTCTTCTTCCCGTAGCTCAAGCTTAAAGATTCAGAGCTTAAACAAGTTCCATAACAATTACCTGGTAAGATCGATCAGGGGAAAAGCAAAGAAATACAGGTGAGCACATACTAGTGACCTGTAGTGTTTAATGGAAATAAGACTTGCGATGAGTCTATTTCCTAGAGTAATATACATGAAGTCATGAACATGATTATGTGGTTGTTATGATTATATGTGCTATATGTGATTATATGTATTACATTAATTGTATGTATGCATGACTAAAGATATTAATATGCTTTGCTATATGATTTATGTAAAACATTATTATGTAATAATGGAAGAACATGAAATAAGTTATATGATAAAGACATAAAGAATGAAATGAACATGTGACATAAGCTATAAGTTAATGAACCATTGATATATATATATATATATATATATATATATATATATATATATATATATATGAACATAAGATAACCAAGTATAAGTCATATTATATGGTATAAGTGATTACACAAGAAATGTTAAGAGACTCTGTGAGGATAGTATAAATTTGAGGGCATAAACATAAGTAATGATACATAAGTTATATAGGGAAGATTTATATACTTAAAGGAAACTACAGGTTATGAGTTATAAAGTGAAGAATTACAAAACTTTATGAAAGAGTATTATAGAAGTCATGGAAATTAAACTAAATAAATAGATAAAACTAGTATATAGATGATTTATGTGAGTGAAAGGGGAAGTGAGATAAGATAAGTAGAAACTATGTATAGGATAGAATG
Organism: Hibiscus syriacus; assembly: GCF_006381635.1. Taxonomy (NCBI): domain Eukaryota; kingdom Viridiplantae; phylum Streptophyta; class Magnoliopsida; order Malvales; family Malvaceae; genus Hibiscus; species Hibiscus syriacus. The sequence goes on along the minus strand of NW_024063533.1, from coordinate 3,912,459 downwards.
AGACTATTTGAACTTGTAGGATAAACTTTATAAAAGAATACTTAGGTAAACTCAGTATATGATACAATTATAGAGCATTACTATGCAAATTATATTAAAGAGTATATATGAGTATATGAGTAAGTTTATAGGTTAATGATAGGACATAAGATTATATAAATGTATGATAATATGGAAAGTGAACTAAGTTTAATGATGTTGAACCCTATGAGTAGAAGTTATGTGATTATAAGTAACATGATTACATGATCACAAGATATGATACGTGACATGAGATATATGAAAGAGAAAGTATATGTCATATGAAATACTATATGACTATGTGATTATATGGAAAAGAATACAATTATATGTGATAAGCTCTGTGATATGTAAATCATATGAAAATGTTCTACGCGTAAGTGAACCATGTATCTATATGTATATGTGATATGTGATTTATATGACAATGAGCTATGTGAAAGAACTATGAGACTATGTGTATAGGTGAATGTATGATAACATAAATATTAATGCCCATGTTGTGTGACATGAGAGCTAGAGGTATAGTTGGCATGACAAGAGTCGAGGGTCTACGCGGTCCTTCGGGACATATATGTATTCTTTGGAACATGTGTGAGGTCTTTTGAGACACATACTTGATCCTTGGAATATGTATATGATTCTTAAGGAATTTTTACATGGTCCTTAGGGATAACCTTATATAGCACTTTGGTGCATTTCTACGCGGCACTACGGTGCAATTCTATGTGGCACTTCGGTGCATTTATACGAGCTGTGGTGACAACATTAGTGCACAACCTCTATAGACTCACATATCTATAGTTCTCACATGTGTACATGGGCTAATAAAGAGATAATTGTGAAAACAATGTATGTAATATATGTATATGATGTGTGATATGAATTGTATGAGATGATATATATGTGATATGGGTGATTGCATCTGTTACATGATATACATGAATATATGTTGATGTATATGTGAATGAGTATAAATGACTTTTATGATGTTATAAGAATTTGTTATAAGATATAGAATATGAACGCAAGAGATCATATGAACAAGAAATAAGAGATATGAAGTATAATAGTATAAGAGTATAATAAAAATATAAATGATGACATGTATGTGCACAAGTATGTAATTGTTACATGGAAAAAGTATATGAGTTGTATGATTTGATAGCATAAAACAATCATGCATGATTAGTGATTATGAATTTTATTAGATGTGTTTTTTTATGCCTCACTAAGTCATCGACTTATTGTGTGAGTGTTTCACACGCAGGTTACAAAAAGTGAATATAGAAGCTGAGAGGAGCAAGACAGGTCAGCATCTTTCTTACAAAGTTCAGTTCAGATCAGAAAAGAAATGTTTAATATGTATTTTATTCTTTTAGATGTAGTTGGCATGTCATATAAATGATTTGAATTATATATGCTCTGGTAAGTGTGAAAACTTTTATTTTGAAATAATAGTAAGTTTTCTTTAACAAGGATTTTTCATTATTTTGAACAAGTAAAGGTTTAAAAGTTGATGTGACACCTCGGACTCGGATACGGGTTGGGGGTGTTATAATACCACTAAGAACTGTGGGGCACCGATGAACAAGTTATAGAATTTGAGCAATTTAGGGGCATGGTTTTTTAATGAGCAAGTGGGGCATTAGATTGTAATAACCCTGAAGATCCAGCCAAGCACCCAGATTTCTAATGAGTAGTGGGTCATCCTAATTATGAAGATATAATTTCATCCATCATGAAGCTTTATTTCACTTGTGTTGTCTTATTTGAGCTTGTTTTTGTTATTTCTTTCTTTATTTACCTAAATATTTTGTAAAAATGTTTGGTGATTGAACTCATACCTTATTCTAGGGTTATAAGTAATGAAATAAGTTTTAATCTTGAATTTCTTTGAATATTGATGAATTAAAGATTCTTTCAATTTTTCAAGAATTATAGATCTTTGGCAAGTGACAAGATTAGACCTTTCGTATCCCGTCCAAAGCCAAAAGTACAATCACTAGATTCTTTATCTTGACATTAACTCTATTTCATACTCTAATGTCATACCCTTACCTCTTTTGAGACACCAAGTTCATAATTTTACCTTATCTGTAATACCCCAAACTTTGGGTCAGTGATTAAAATTTAAGGATTTAAAATTTGGTGGTTTATTTTGAAGATATAATTTCATCATGAAGCTATAATTTCATCCATCATGAAGCTTTATTTCACTTGTGTTGTCTTATTTGAGTTTGTTATTGTTATTTCTTTCTTTATTTACCTAAATATTTTGTAAAAATGTTTGGTGATTGAACTCATACCTTATTCTAGGGTTATAAGTAATGAAATAAGTTTTAATCTTGAATTTCTTTGAATATTGATGAATTAAAGATTCTTTCAATTTTTCAAGAATTATAGATCTTTGGCAAGTGACAAGATTAGACCTTTCGTATCCCGTCCAAAGCCAAAAGTACAATCACTAGATTCTTTATCTTGACATTAACTCTATTTCATACTCTAATGTCATACCCTTACCTTTTTTGAGACACCAAGTTCATAATTTTACCTTCTCTGTAATACCCCAAACTTTGGGTCAGTGATTAAAATTTAAGGATTTAAAATTTGGTGGTTTATTTTGAATAGATTGAAAAGTTTAAAGACTGATTTTGGAATTTGTGTTTAGGATTTAGATGGAAGAATGGAAGGGCAAAGAGTTCATTTAGCATGAATGAATTTAAAATTCATTTTTAAAGGTTATTTAAGCATGTGGGAAATAAGGAAAAGTCTGGAAGCTTTGGCTTTCTCTTCTTCTTCTCTACCGCAAGCTTCTCATTTCTAAGATAAGTAAATTGAAGTTGGTTAATTCTTTCATTTTTGATTTGGTTTTGGTTCTTTGGGTAATATAGAATCTTAATAAAGCTTAAAGATGAGTTGAAACTAAGAGAGTGAATTAGTAAAATAGGGTTTTAAGGGAATTGTTAGAAAATGATGAATATTTGGATTCTAAAGGAATATTTGACTTGTCAAGGGTTTTAATAATATGTTAGAAGTGTTAGAAAGGATTGAGAACATGTTTGAAGAATTGTTATGATTTTTAGTTTCAAGAGTTTTATGGAAGATTTTACATGTAAAAGGTATTTTAATGCATATAAGTTAGTGGTAATAAGTGTAAATAAGTTTAAAGGTATGAATAGAGTTTAAAGTAGGAGATTTAAGTGAAGTTGGGTAAATTTTTGAAGTGAAATAGATGAATTTTGGGTAAAAGTATCGGTACTGGAATAACAATACTGATACTATAAGGTTAAAATGTAAGGGAAGAGTATGAATACGATGAACAATATCGATATTGATTGAAGTAGTATCGATACTGATATGGAGGTATAGATACTAAGAGTAAGGTATCGATACTGTATGTAACACCCCCAACCTGTACCCTACCCTGATACGAGTCTGAGGTGTCATATTGACTTTTCAAACTTTGACTCTTGACGAAAATCAAGGAAATTTTAAACTTTCATTAAAATAAAAGTTATTACTTTACATAAGTTGACAAAAACAAGACAAAATCGATCAGAGCATTCATAACTAACACATTTCTTACATGCGAACACACTATATACCACAAAATACATACGTTATCAGTTACTTTTGATATGATATTCAAGTAGTAATGCTGTCCTTGCCACTCCTATTTCTGCTCTTCTTGTTTCTTGGTACCTATGTGTAAATCATTTACACGCTAATTCGTAGACTTAGTGAGACATAATAATAAATACATAACAATAAAATCATGAACATGCACTGCTATCAATCTATTATGACATTGCAATGTACATGTATATACTACACTATAACATATATATATATATATATATATATATATGATATGCACGAATGAACTTTAAATTCTTATAAGAGTTTTCATTCAATTATCTTTGAGTGCCCATGTACATTATTGAGAACAGGAGGTACGTGAGTACACTGAGGTTGTGCACGAATGCTGTCACCACAGCTCGAATAAATTCCCACTAGGGGCACTGAATTTTTTCCCGAAGGACCACTATTTCTCGCAGGACCACTATGTCCCGAAGGACCACTGATAATACCTCGACTCTTGGCATGCCAATTATACCTAAAGCTCTCATATTAAATAACATGGGCTTAAATATAAACACATTTCTCATTTTTTTTTTATCTCTTTTATCATTGTCCATGTAAACACATAAGCCACTTCATATGCACACATTTGATCACTTCCATTATTTCACATACCTGGATTGATTCTCTTATAATGGCATTCCTTCATACAATATCTTATTAAGCATGGATGAATTATGCATGAAATCACTATAACAATAATATATATATATGTATGCACATGAATATAAAATCATAAATTCCACTATAAGAGAGACTGACCAGCAAGTCTTATCTCCGTACAATTTTATTTAGAGCATGCACTCACCTTAGCCTTGCTTGCTTTGATTTGATCCTAATTCTTCGATTGTTCCGGAATGGGATTACATTATATATCTATATAATAACACATTGATACATATCAGAAATCTAATTGGTATACTCTAATCTTTCATTCCTTAAACTAAAAGAAAGGATACTTTCATTTCTTATATAAGGTAGGCATCGATACATTCTATAGTATATCGATACATTCCTTAATGTATGTATCGATACACTACCGATATATCGGTACAAAAATTACATTCAAAATTTTCATTTTAAGGGGGGTATGGATACACTGCCTATGTACCGATACACTTATTACATTCAATGTTTTTTTTTCGTTTAAGAGTTATCAGTACCTATTGAATGTGTACCGATACACTTTTCCCAGAAATCATATTTTCAGCACGAAAATTCACTCTTTTCAGCTTCAACACTTCATGTTTCCCTTCCCTTCATGTTCTTAACTCACCTACATATGCTTAAACCAATTTATACTCATCTATCACATCTTAAACCTCAAAATTCCTTTCTCCATATAGAAATCAATAATCATACCAATTTTTCAATATGTTCTAAATCCAATTATATCATTTCATATCTCTTAATTAGGTTGATGACAAGTCAAATCCAACTTTCAATTCTAATTATGAACCTTATTTCAAGATTTCATTCAAAAACTCCTAATATTTAATCTCTCCTAACTCCATCATCTTTTTATCTTAAGATAACTTAAGCTTTTCTTAAGCTTAGTTATCATCTAATGATCATAAACCAACCTTAAATTCAATAAGAAACTAACTAACCAGAAAACTCACCTTTATTTTGGTTCTCACGAAGGAAGGAAGAAGAAGAGGAAGAGAACTCTCGAAGCTTATTTTTGCTTCCTTCACTTCCACGTGGTTAATATATAACCAAACTTAATTATTTGCTTGCCAAATGATCATTTTTTCCTTCAATTCCTTCTTCTTATCAATTCAATTTTACACAATATTTCCCATATAAGTCCTTGAACTATTCAATTATTCTAATTTAATCACTAAATTCTAAAACTTTACAATTTAGTAACTAACCCGGTATTGAGGATGTTATAAATCTCCCCCTTATGAAAATTCGTCCTCGAATTTTTAATGGACAAAGAGGTGGGGGTATTGATTCCTCATGTCCTCTTCACGCTCCTACGTTGCTTCCTTTATCTTGTGATTTCTCCACAAGACTTTGACTAATGGAATAGTTTTATTCCTTAATTGCTTAACCTCGTGAGCTATGATTTGGACCGATTCTTCCTCATAAGTCAAATCTGATTGAACCTCGATCTCTTCTGGTGACAAAATATGGGATGGATCCGATCTATATTTCCGAAGCATTGAGACATGAAAGACATCATTTATCTTTTCCTTTTCAGATGGCAAGGCTAATTGATATGCCACTGGTCCAACTCTCTTAATGATCTCATAAGATCTAATAAACCTGGGACTAAACTTTCCCTTACGTCCAAACCTCAAAACTTTTTTCCAAGAAGATACTTTTAAAAACATTTTGTCTCCAATTTAATATTCTATATTCTTTCTCTTTAAATCCGCATACGATTTCTGTCTATCCACTGCTGCTTTAAGATTATTCTAAATCACTTGCACCTTTTCTTCCACTTCTTGAATTAATTCAGGACCGAGAACTTCTCTATCTTTAAGCTCGAACCAATTCAGGGGCGTACAACATCTTCTTCCATAAAGAGCTTCATAGGACGCCATTTTGATACTTGATTGATAACTATTATTGTACGCAAATTCGACAAGTGGAAAATACCTTTCCCATGATCCATTGAATTCTATTACACAAGCTCTCAGCATATCTTCTAGAATTTGGATAGTCCATTCAGATTGTCTATCTATATGAGGATGAAACACTGTACTAAAGTTTAATCGAGTTCCCAACGCTCCATGTAATGACTTCCAAAACCGCGAGGTGAACCTAGGATCTCAATCAGAAATAATGGAAACAAGTACACCATGTAAACGTATATTCTCTCTAATATACAACTCAACATATCTATCCATGGAGAAGTCAGCTCGTATCGAAATAAAATGGGCTGACTTGGTCAATCTATCTATGATCACCCAGATTGAATCTCTTTTATTCAGAGTTAAAGGTAACCCCGTTACGAAATCCATTATTACGTTTTCCCATTTCCACTGAGGAATCTACATTGATTGTAACAGTCCTGATGGAACTTGATGCTCAGCTTTGACTTATTGACAAGTTAAACACTTTGATACAAATTCCATAATGTTCCTCTTCATTCCAGGCCATCAATATCGACTCTTGAGATCCATATACATTTTGTTCCCTCCAGAATGCATTATCAATGGTCTACAGTGAGCTTCTGGTAACAATTCCTTCTTTAATTCATCATCATCCGGAATTACTAATCTCCCTCGATAATACAAGTTCCCATCAGACTAGATCTTATAATCTTTTAGCTCTTCATTCTCTAACTGTTGCAATTTCTTCAAACACATTTCATCTTTACTTTGCAATTCCTTAATCCGATCTAGCCATGATGGCTTAAGAGTTAATTCTGCACAGATTGCACCATATCCCCTTAATGATAGTCTAGCATCCAAAGCTCGTAAGACTGTAAACGTCTTTCGACTTAAGTCATCCGCTGCCACATTTGCTTTTCCCGGATGGAAATCAATTACATCATCATAATCCTTGAGAAATTCCACTCATCTTTCCTGTTTTAAATTCAACTCCTTCTGAGTCATCAAGTACTTTAAACTCTTGTGATCGGTAAATAAGTAACAACGTTCACCATACAAGTAGTGACACCAAATCTTAAGAGCGAACACTGGTGCAGCTATTTCCAAATTGTGTATTGGATAATTCTTCTCATGCGGTTTTAATTGCCTCGAAGCATAGGCTATCACATTGCCCTCTTGCATCAATACACATCCCAAACCGTTATTGTAACATCCTCAATACCGGGTTAGTGACTAAATTGAAAAGTTTCAGATTTTGGTGATTAAAATAGAATGAATGAATAGTATAAAGATTTATATGTAAATGATTGTGTAGGATTGAATTGAAAGGAAGAAGGAATAGAAGGGCAAAAGAGTCATTTGCAAGAAAAATTAATTAAAGAAGGGATAAGGATATATATGAGTACAAGTGGAATGAAAAGAAGAGAACACCAAAGCCTTCCAGAGTTATCTTCTTCTTCTTTCTTCCTTGTACGTGTGAACCAAAGCAAAGGTAAGATTTCTGATTATTGAGTTTCTTGTTAAATTTAATATTGGGTTTTGATTATTAGATGATAACTAAGCTTAAGGAAAGCTTAAGTTATCTTAACATCAAAGGATGATTGAGTTAGGAGAGATTTAAGATTTGAAGTTCTTAAATGAAATCTTGGAATAGAGTTCATAACTAGAATTGAAAGTTAAATTTGACTTGTCATCAATCTAGTTAAGATATACGAAGTGTTAAAAATGGAATTCAAACATGTTGATTTATTAATGTAATTCTTGAATTTCATATGAATGATAGAATTTGAAGGTTTAAGATGAAATAAATGAGTATAAATTGGTTTAAGGATGTGTACTAGAGTTAAGAATGAAAAAGGGGATTAAACATGAAGGATTTAATCCAAATGAATGAACTTTCGGGTTCAAAAAGAGGATTCTGGGCAGAATGCACCGATGCACATTCATAGTGCATTGATGCATCAAGGTTAAAACCCAGAAATTGTATGAATGTGCATCAATACATTGGTAGTGCATCGATGCACTCTTTTAAAATAAAGGCATCAAATGCAATTCATGTATCGATGCATAAGTAGTGCATCGATGCATCTCATTAATAGTAAAACATCGAATGTAATCGGTGCATCGATGCATAAGGAGTGCATCGATGAATCCCAACAATAATACTACATCGAATACCTTTTATGCACCGATGCATCAGTAGTGCATCGATGCATACCTTCATTAAAAGATGAAATTGACTTTTCTCTTAGTCTAAAGAGTGAACCATTAGAGTGTATTAGTTATAATACTAATATAGATCCATGTGCGATTATGTAGATACTAAAAGTAAGCTTATTCCGGAACGATCAAAGGATTAGAATCGAATCAAAGCAAAGCTAAGGTAAGTGCATACTATATGTATATTATAATGGAATAAGACTTGTGAGAAGTCTAATCCCTATGTTGATTTTTATAATACAGTAGTTGTGAACATGCATACATGATAATTATTGTGATACATGCATAAGATATATATATGTTCATGTGATATGATATGTGATATGACCTGTGATATGAGAACATGATATGAAGTGACATGAGCTATATGATCACAAGAGAAATGACATGAGTACATGAACAAATGAAATATAAGAATAATGCCCATAGTATACGATATGAGAATTATAGGTGTAATTGGCATGCCAAGAGTCAAGGGTATAATAGTCCTTCGGGACGTAGTCCTTCGGGATGTAGGAGTCCTACGGGACGAATACTGAACTAAGGTTCGGTGTCCCATGAGGGAATATATATGAGCTGTGGTGATAGCATTAGTGCACAACCTCAATGCACTCACATACCTCTAATCTCAATAATATACATGGGCTATGCAATTGAAATACCAATTTACAGTGAAAGTGATACAAGAAGGTAAGTTTCGTATGTGCATTATATGTTATCGTGCGATAGGTACTTGCATATTGAAATGTCATGATCCAATTGTAAGTATTAACATTCGTAAGTTTATTGTTGCATATTCATTTATTGCCTCACTAAGTCTATGACTTAGCGTGTAAGTGATTTACACGTAGGTACCAAGAATCAGGAAAAGTGGAAATAGAAGTAGCACGAACAACAATACTACTAAGAGATCAGATCAAAAGTAATTGACAAAGTATGTACTTGGTTATGTATAGAGTGTTGGCATGTAATAAGTGTTAATTACGAATACTCTGATCGATTTTGTATTTTATGGTTTTATGTAAATTAATGTGTTTCGTTTTAATGAAAGTTTTAAAAATTCCCGGGATTTTCTATAATAGTCAAGGTTTTGAAAAGTCAATGTGACACCTCAGACTTGTATTCGGGTCAGATATGAGTTAAGGGTGTTACATTTAATGGTATCAGAGCTACGGTTTAGTCGATTCTCGGCATAAACCGAATTCTAGAGTGTCTTATAAGGTATACATGCCAACAAAATAGTGAAAACTTCTGATCTGATGGAATAGTAAGTATGTTGTTTTGCTAATAGAACTATATGGTTGTATGTTTATAGATGTCCGGACAAAGTAGATCTAGAAATGAAGCGGGAGACGATAGACCCGCTGAAAGTAGTAATTCACCTACCCTGGCCAGGCAAAGTGAAGAACAAACATCCTCTGGAATGCCTGTCAATGATCAGGATATATTCTTTAGAACGTTAGACGCGGTATTGACGCGTTTCCAACCTCCTGTTACTTCAACTCCATAAATTAATGTTGCGAAAGAGTTGAAGGGATTAGGAGCTCCAGAGTTTAAAGGGGAAGCCAATGAAGGTCCTGTTATTACGGACCTTTGGCTTAATGACATGAAAGTCATGCTTACGGGACTTCATTGTTCCGATGCTGAGAAGCTGGATGGAGTAATTTCCTTGTTGAGAGGACAAGCAAGGATCTGGTGGACCAATGTTATATTGAGGATGTCTAACGCCCAAGTAACTTGGTTTTTATTTTTAGAAGAATTCAAGCATAAGTACATCGGAGATCAATTTGTTCGTCAAATGAAGCAAGAGTTCATGAATGTGAAGCAATGGAATCACACTGTATATGAGTATGAGTGTGAATTCAATAAGTTGAGCCGCTTTGTTGCCGAGCTAGTTCCTAGTGAAAAGGATGCCTGTGAGTGGTTCGTAAAGGGTTTACGTCCTCGGTTAAAGGAAATGTTGATTGTCTTGAATTTATCATCATTTCAAGAAGTAGTTAACCATGCCAAGGCTCTGGAAAGAGCTCAGAACGAGAGATTTGAAAATTCAAGAGCTCAAACAGTCAAAAGAAAGGGTGTTTCTTCAAGTTTCGCACCATCAAAAAGGGGCAAAGATGCTAGTTTTCGACCCCAGGTTAAATCAGAATCAATGACATCCTCCGTTAGAGGATCAAATCAAATGAGAGGTAAACAAACTCAGTCAGTGGAATCTGGAGCTGGGAGAACTAATCATAGTCAAGCCAGACAATGCCCGCATTGTGGAAAGAATTATTTAGGGGTATGTCGAATGATTTCTGGAGTCTGCTTTAGATGTGGAGACGCCGGACATTTCGTTCGAGATTGTCCAATGTCAACCAGTGAATCTGTACAGCCAGAGAGGTCTGTTTCTGTAGCCCAGAGGGGAAGAGGTAGAGGCAGAGGAAGAAGTCAGTCAGAGTTCTCTGCTCAACCGGAGATACACTCCAATGCTCGAGTGTACAATCTCAAGACTAATGAGGATTGTGATGACCCATATATTATAACAGGTACCTTTCTATTGTTTGACAAAGGTGTAATTGTATTGATTGATCCGGGGTCTACATAATCATATATTACTAGTACGTTAGTAAGAGAATTGAACATTCCTTTAGAAACTACTAGTAATGAAGTAATAGTGACGAATCCACTAGGGCACAGTACTTGGGTAAATATGGTGAGCTGAGGGTGTTCCATATGGATTCAGGGAATTGAATTTCCTGCTAATATGATGGAATTACCTTTTGATGAATTCGAAGTGATACTGGGGATGGATTGGTTATATCGTTATTACGCTAATGTCGATTATAGATTGAAAAGAGTGACGTTGAGAAGTTCTGAAGGAATAGAAGTTATTGTATTTAGTGAAAGATGGAATCCATTAGCAAGTGTGATTTTAGTGATGACTGCAAAGAGTTCTGCTACAGGGATGTCAAGGGTTTATTGCTAATGTACTGGATGTTAGAACCAAGGAGAAAGGGATTGAAGAGATTCATATAGTCAGAGAGTTTCTCGATGTATTTCCTATAGAGTTTCCAGGTTTACCTCCTGACAGAGAGGTAGAATTCCAGATTGAGATAATCCAGGAACACGCCCATTGCAATGGCACCATACAAATCTCCAAAGGAATTACAGAATTAAAGATTCAATTAAAGGAGTTATTGGACAAAGGGTTTATTAGACCAAGTGTATCATCTTGAGGAGCTCCAGTTCTATTTGTTAAGAAGAAATATGGATCAATGCGTCTTTGTATCGATTACAGACAACTCAATAAAGTGACCATCAAGAACAAGTATCCACCCCGAATCAACGATATTTGATCATTAAAGGAAGCTTCAGTGTTCTCAAAATGATCTCGTGGGTTATCATCAATTAAAGATTCAAGAAAAAGACATTTCGAAAACGGCATTTAGAATAAGATATGATCATTATGAATTTATCGTGATGCCGTTTGGAGTTACGAATGCACAAGCTGCTTTTATGGATTTAATGAACAGAATTTTCCAACCGTTTTGGATCAGTTTGCTGTGGTGTTTATTGATGATATTTTAATATATTCAAATTCAAAAGAAGAGCATAGTTCACAATTACATATTGTTTTACAGATTTTACGAGACAAGAAGCTTTATGCTAAATTCTATAAATTTGAATTCTGGTTGAATGAAGTGGCATTCCTTGGACATGTAATTTCTGCAGAAGGAGTTCGAGTGGATCCCCAAAAGATTAAAGCTATTATGGAGTGGAAAATTCCAAGAATGTATCGGAAGTTAGAAGTTTTCTGGGTTAGCTGTTATTATCGAAGGTTTGTTAAAAACTTTTCGATTATCATTACCCATGACTAAACTGTTGAAAAGGAAGTAAAATTTGTTTGGACTCAAGAAGTCAAGAGAGTTTTGAAAAGTTAAAGAAGATTCTTACAGAAGCTCCAGTGTTAGTTCAACCCGAGTCTGGAAAGAACTTTAGTGTATAGTGATGCGTCTCATAGTGGTTTGGGATGCGCATTAATGCAAGAAGGCAAAGTGGTAGCCTATGCTTCGAGACAACTAAAACCGCACGAGAAAAATTATCCAACACACGACCTAGAGATGGCGGCAGTAGTGTTTGCTTTAAAGATCTAGTGTCACTACTTGTATGGTGAAAAGTGCTACTTGTATACGGATCATAAGAGCTTAAAATACTTGATGACTCAGAAAGAGTTGAATTTAAGACAAAGAAGATGGGTGGAATTTCTCAAGGATTATGATGTGGTGATTGATTTCCATCCTGGAAAGGCAAATGTGGTAGCCGATGCCTTAAGTCGAAAGACGTTTGCAGCTTTGCGAACTCTTGATGCTAGATTATTGTTAAGAGAAGATGGTGCAATTTGTGCAGAATTGACAGTCAAGCCCGTTTGGCTAAATTGAATTAAAGAATTGCAAGTTAAAGATGAAAAATGTTTAAAGAGGATACAACAGATAAAGAATGGAGAGGGTACGAATTATGAGATTAAGTCTGATGAGAACTTGTATTATCAAGAAAGATTAGTAATTCCGGATGATGATGAATTAAAGAATGATTTGTTAACGGAAGCTCATTGTAGTCCATTGACAATGCATCCGGGAGGGAACAAAATGTATATGGATCTTAAGAGTCGATATTGGTGGCAGGATGAAGAAAGACATTTCGAAATTTGTATCAAAGTGTTTGACTTGTCAACAATCAAAGCTGAACATCAAGTTCCGTCAGGATTGTTACAACCAATTTTAATTCCTCAATGGAAATGGGAAAACATAACGATGGATTTTGTGACAGGTTTGCCTTTAACTCCAAACAAAAAGGATTCAATCTGGGTAATCGTGGATAGTTTGACTAAGTCAGCTCATTTTATTCCAGTATGAACTGATTTCTCCATGGATAGGTATGCTGAGTTGTATATTAGAGAGATTATACGTTTGCATGATGTACCTATTTCCATAATTTCTGATCGGGATCCTAGATTCACATCACGATTTTGGAAGTCATTACATGAAGCACTGGGAACTCGGTTAAACTTCAGTACAGCGTTTCATCCTCAAACTGATGGTCAATCCGAGCGAACTATTCAAATTCTGGAGGATATGCTAAGAGCTTGTGTCATTGAATTCAAAGGATTGTGGGAAAGGTATTTACCACTGAATTGGCGTACAACAATAGTTATCAGTCAAGCATCAAAATGGCTCCCTATGAAGCTCTATACGGAAGAAGATGTCGTACGCCCTTGAACTGGTATGAACTTAAGGATCGAGGAGTTATTGGTCCTGAGTTGATTAAGAATACGGAAGAGAAAGTTCAAGTAATTCAGAATAATCTGAAAGCTGCAATTGATAGACAAAAATCGTATGCTGATTTAAAAAGGAAAGAAATTGAATTTCAAGTCGGAGATAAAGTGTTCTTGAAAGTGTCTCCGTGGAAGAAAGTATTGAGGTTTGGACGTAAAGGAAAGTTGAGTCCTCGGTTCATTGGACCTTATGAGATTACTAAGAGGGTAGAATCAGTAGCATATCAGCTAGTTTTACCACCTGAAATGGAAAAGATACACAATGTTTTTCATGTCTCAATGCTTAGGAAATATAGATATGATCCATCTCACATTGTGACTCCTGAAGAAATTGAAGTCCAACCAGATTTAACTTATGAGGAAGAACCTTTTATGCACCGATGCATCAGTAGTGCATCGATGCATACCTTCATTAAAAGATGAAATTGATTTTTCTCTTAGTCTAAAGAGTGAACCATTAGAGTATATTAGTTATAATACTGATATAGATCCATGTGTGATTATGTAGATACTAAAAGTAAGCTTATTCCGGAACGATCAAAGGATTAGAATCGAATCAAAGCAAAGCTAAGGTAAGTGCATACTATATGTATATTATAATGGAATAAGACTTGTGAGAAGTCTAATCCCTATGTTGATTTTTATAAGTAGTTTGTGAACATGCATACATGATAATTATTGTGATACATGCATAAGATATAATATTCAGTGATATGATATGTATATGACCTGTGATATGAGAACATGATATGAAGTGACATGAGCTACATGATCACAAGAGAAATGACATGAGTACATGAACATATGAAATATAAGAATAATGCCCATAGTATACGATATGAGAATTATAGGTGTAATTGGCATGCCAAGAGTCAAGGGTATAATAGTCCTTCGGGACGTAGTCCTTTGGGATGTAGGAGTCCTATGGGACGAATACTGAAGTAAGGTTTGGTGCCCCATGAGGGAATAGATACGAGCTGTGGTGACAGCATTAGTGCACAACCTCAATGCACTCACATACCTCTAATCTCAATAATATAATGGGCTATGCAATTGAAATACTGATTACAGTGAAGTGATACAGAAGGTAAGTTTTGTATGTGCATTATATGTTATCGTGCGATAGGTACTTGCATATTGAAATGTCATGATCCAATTGTAAGTATGAACATTCGTAAGTTTATTGTTGCATATTCATTTATTGCCTCACTAAGTCTATGACTTAGCGTGTAAGTGATTTACACGTAGGTACCAAGAATCAGGAAAAGTGAAAATAGAAGTAGCACGAACATCAATACTAGTAAGAGATCAGATCAGAAGTAATTGACAAAGTATGTACTTGGTTATGTATAGAGTGTTGGCATGTAATAAGTGTTAATTACGAATACTCTGATCAATTTTGTATTTTATGGTTTTATGTAAATTAATGTGTTTCGTTTTAATGAAAGTTTTAAAAATTCCCGGGATTTTCTATAAGAGTCAAGGTTTTGAAAAGTCAATGTGACACCTCAGACTTGTATTCGGGTCGGATATGAGTTAAGGGTGTTACAATTATGGGACTCATCGCTATATACTACAAAATTCTTGCCAGACTCGAGTTGAACTAATATTGGAGCTTCTGTTAAAATCTTCTTTAGCATCTCAAAACTCTATTGGCATTCCGGAGTCCAAGTAAATTTTATCTCTTTCATGAATAACTTAGTTAGGGGTAACACTATCATCGAAAAGTTTTTAATAAACCTTCGATAATAACCAGCTAACCCCAGAAAACTTCAAACTTCTGACACATTATTTGGAACTTCCCACTCCAAAATAGCTTTAATCTTTTGGGGATCCACTCAAATTCCTTCTGCAGAAATTACATGTCCAATGAATGTCACTTCATTCAACCAAAATTCACATTTAGAGAGTTTAACATAAAGTTTATTTTCTCGCAAAATCTGTAAAATTGTCTTTAAGTGTAAACTATGCTCTTCTTTTGACTTCGAATACACCAAAATATCGTCAATAAACACCACTACGAATTGATCCAAGTAGGGTTGGAAAATTCTATTCATGAGATCCATAAAAGCAGCTGGTGCATTCATAACTCCAAACGGCATCACGATAAACTCATAGTGTCCATATCTCATTCAAAAAGCTGTCTTCGGAATATCTTTCTCTTGGATCTTCAATTGATGGTAACCGAAACGTAAATCAATCTTCGAGAACACTGAAGCTCCCTTTAACTGATCAAATAAATTGTCGATTCGAGGGAGGGGATTCTTGTTCTTAATGGTCACTTTATTGAGTTCCCTATAATCAATGTAGAGACGCATTGAACCATCATTCTTCTTAACAAACAAAACTGGAGCTCCCTAAGGTGATACACTTGGTCTAATAAACCCTTTATCCAATAACTCCTGTAATTGAATCTTTAATTCTTGCAATACTTTTAGGGTCATTCTATATGGTATCATTGCAATAGGCGCAGTTCCCAGCATTTTTTCGATCTGAAATTCTACCTCTCTGTCTGGAGGTAAGCCTGGTAACTCTGCAGGAAAAACATCGGGAAACTCTCTAACTATGGGAATTTCCTCAATCCCCTTCTCTTTGACCCTGATATCCAACACATTAGCAATGAACCCCTAATATCCCTGTAGTAGTAAATTCTTTTCCGACATCACTAAGATTACATTTGCCAATGGATTCCATCGTTCACTAAATACCACGACTTCTATCCCTTCCGAACTTCTCAACATTACTCTTTTCAGTCTACAATCAACATTAGTGTAATAACGATATAACCAATCCATTCCCAGTATTACTTCAAATTCGCCGAAGGGTAATTCCATCAGATTAGCAGGGAATTCAATTCCCTGAATCCATGTGGGACACCTTCGACACACTATATTGACCCGAGCACTATGCTCTAACGGATTAGTCACTATCACCTCACTGCTAGTAGATTCTAACTGAATATTCAATTCTCTTATTAACTTGCAGCTAATATAAGAATAGGTAGACCCCGAATCAATTAGTACACAAACATTCTTGTCATACAATTGAAAGATACATGCTATAATCTATGGGTCATATCGATCCTCGCTAGTCTTGAGATTATACACCTGAGCTGTGGAGCGTATCTCTTATGGAGTCGAGGACTCTGACTGACTTCTTTCTCTACCTTTACATCTTCCCTTCTGAGTAGCAACAACAGATCTCTCTGGCTGTGCAGATTCACCAGCTATCATAGGATAATCCTGAACAAAATGCCTGGTGTCCCCACATTTAAAACATGCTCCAAAAATCATTCTACATATCCTCGAGTGATTCCTTCCACAATATGGGAATTGTCTGACTTGGCTCGGGTTAGATCTCTCATCTCCAGATCCCACTAACTAAGTTTTTCATCCCCTCATCAGATTTGTTCCCTCGCAGAGGATGCCACTGATTCTGATCTAGCTTGAGGTCGAGAACTAGCATCTCGACCCTTTTTTGATGGTGCAGAACTCGAGGACGAACCTGTCCTTTTTGATGTCTGAGCTCTTGAATCTCCAAATCTTTCATTCTGAGCCCTTTCCAAAGCTTTAGCATGGTTCACTACTTCTTTAAACGAAGATAAGTTCAGCACAATTAACATTTTTTTAACCGAGGACGTAATCCCTTTATGAACCACTCACAAGAATCTTTCTCAGTAGGAATAAGCTCGGCAGTGAAGTGGCTCAACTTGTTAAATTCACACTCGTATTCATACACTGTATGATTCTATTACTTCAAATTCATAAACTCTTACTTCATCTGTCGGATGAATTGATCTCCGATGTATTTATGCTTGAATTCCTCTAGAAACAAGGACTAAGTTACCTGATCACTAGTCATTCTCAGTGTAACATTGATCCACCAAATCCTTGCTTGCCCTATAAGCAAGGAAACCACTCCATCTAGCTTCTATGAATCGGAGCAATGATGTCCATCAAGCATGATTTTTATGTCATTGAGCCAAAGGTCCGCAGCAAGAGGACCTTCTTCGGCTTCCCCTCGAAACTCTAGAGCTTCTAAAGCCTTCAACTCCTTTGCAATATTCATTATCGGAGTTGAAGTAGTAGAAGGTTAGAAACGCGCTAATACCACGTCTAAAGTCCTAAAGTATACATCTTGATAAGCTATAGGCACTCCAGAAGGTGCATGTTCTTCACCTTTCCTGGCCAGGGCAGGTGAATTACTGGTCTGAGCGGGTCTATCGTCTCCTGCTTCAATTTTAGAACTATCATGTCCGGACATCTATAAAAACATAATCATATCGTTCTTATTAGCAAAACAACATGCTTACTATTCTATCATATCAGAAGGTTTCCCTATTTTGTTGGCATGTATACATTCTAAGACACTCTAGACTCCGGTTTATGCCGAGAATTGACTAAACCGTAGCTCTAATACCATTAAATGTAAGACCTCCAACCTGTACCCTACCCTGATACGAGTCTGAGGTGTCACATTGACTTTTCAAACTTTGACTCTTGACGAAAATAAAGGAAATTTTAAACTTTCATTAAAATAAAAGTTATTACTTTACATAAGTTGACCAAAACAAGACAAAATCGATTAGAGCATTCGTAACTAACACATTTCTTATATGCTAACACACTATATACCATAAAATACATACGTTATCAGTTACTTTTGATCTAATCTTCTAGTAGTAATGTTGTCCTTGCCACTCATATTTATGCTCTCTTCTTTCTTGGTACCTACGTGCAATTCACTTACACGCTAATTCGTAGACTTAGTGAGACATAATAATAAATACATAACAATAAAATCATGAACATGTACTGCTATCAATCTATTATGACATTGCAATGTACATGTATATACTACACTATAACATATATATATATATGTGATATGCACGAATGAACTTTAAATTCTTATAAGAGTTTTCATTCAATTATCTTTGAGTGCCCATGTACATTATTGAGAACAGGAGGTACGTGAGTACACTGAGGTTGTGCACGAATGCTGTCACCACAGCTCGAATAAATTCCCACTAGGGGCACTGAATTTTTTCCCGAAGGACCACTATTTCTCGCAGGACCACTATGTCCCGAAGGACCACTGATAATACCTCGACTCTTGGCATGCCAATTATACCTAAAGCTCTCATATTAAATAACATGGGCTTAAATATAAATACATTTCTCATTTTTATATCTCTTTTATCACTGTCCATGTAAACACATAAGCCACTTCATATGCACACATATGATCACTTCCGTTATTTCACATACCTGGATTAATTCTCTTATAATGACATTCCTTTATATAATATCTTATTAAGCATGGATGAATTATGCATAAAATCACTATAACAATAATATATATATATATATATATATATATATGCACATTAATATAAAATCATAAATTCAACTATAAGAGATAGACTTATCGCAAGTCTTATCTCCGTACAATTCTATCTATAGCATGCACTCACCTTAGCCTTGCTTGCTTTGATTTGATTTTCCTCGATTTTTTCGGAACATGATTACATTCTATATCTATATAATAATATATTGATACATATAAGTATTCTAATTGGTATACTCTAATCTTTCATTCCTTAAACTAAAAGAAATACCATTTTTATTTCTTATATAAGGTAGGTATCGGTACACTCTATAGTGTATCGGTACATTCCTTAATGTGTGTATCGATACACTACCAATGTATCGGTACACAAATTACATTTGAAGTTTTCATTTTAAGGGGGTATCGATACACTGCCTATGTACCGATACACTTATTGCATTCGATGTTTTTTCGTTTAAGAGTGTATCAATACCTATTTAATATGTATCAATACACTTTGCCCAGAAATCACATTTTCAGTTTTGATCTTCAACACTTCATGTTTCCCTTCCTTTCATGTTCTTAACTCACCTACATATGCTTAAACCAATTTCTACTCATCTATCACATCTTAAACCTTAAAATTCCTTTCTTCATATAGAAATCAATAATCATACCATTTTTTCAATATGTTCTAAATCCAATTATATCATTTCATATCTTTTAATTAGGTTGATGACAAGTCATATCCAACTTTCAATTCTAATTATGAACTCTATTTCAAGATTTCATTCAAAAACTCCTAATCTTTAATCTCTCCTAACTCCATCATCTTTTGAACTTAAGATAACTTAAGCTTTCCTTAAGCTTAGTTATCATCTAATGATCATAAACCTACCTTAAATTCAACAAGAAACTAACTAACCAGAAAACTCACCTTTGTTTTGGTTCTCACGAAGGAAGGAAGAAGAAGAGGAAGAGAACTCTGAAAGCTTGTTTTTACTTCCTTCACTTCCACATGGTTAATATATAACCAAACTTAATTATTTACTTGCCAAATGACCATTTTTTCATTCAATTCCTTCTTCTTATCAATTAAATCCTATACAATATTTCCCATATAAGTCCTTGAACTATTCAATTATTCTAATTTAATCACCAAATTGTAAAACTTTACAATTTAGTCACTAACCCGATATTAAGGATGTTACACTGTAATTGATATATAATTTCCAGAATGTCAAAATGGTATCGGTACTGAATTGGGTATCGGTACCATAGGAGAGAAGTATCGGTACTGTGGGTAGAGTACCAATACTATTTAGTCGGAAATGTTAATTAGGTGTTCCATTTCTCTTAAGTAAAGGTTAATTGGTTAGATGTTAATTGAGCTCTGACATTTATATTGATCATGTTGATGTGTAGATTTGATCGAAAACAAGTGTTGAGCAAAGTGACGTATAAAGTTGGGGAGTTAAAGTGAAAAAGAGTTGCTTAAGGCTTTAGTGAGTGCTATTTACTTATTTTATGTATGATTGGAGGATCGCTTGAGATGGGCCAACCTTAAATCTTTTTGAATAAAATGAAATGCTATGAGTAAATGTGAAGTTTTTCTATGTGAATATGTTCTATATAAGTAAATATATAAGTGGAATAATGATATGTAACATTAAATAATTATGTGAATCACTATGAATGTATGTTATTTGTGATTAAATGAAAAATATTAAATAATGCTATGTGAAATGAAATAATATGAGTAATTGTTTGATTGTGAATAAATAATAAAATTTGATAATTCTATATGACAATGTTCTACGTGAAATGTTATGTGAATACGTGCTAAGTGAATATGTTCTATGGAACATAAATGATAAATGAGAAATGTGAAATGGAATGCTATGAGTAAATCCTTTATGTCAATAAAAGATACTTGAATAATAAAGGTGAAAGTGTTCTATATGGATAAAAGAAACGGGAATAAAGTATTGAAAATTAATTATAAAACTAAAGCCCAAAGTATATTTTATGAGAATTAGAGGTATAATTGTCATGCCAAGAGTCGAGCGTTCTACGCAGTCCTTCGGGACAAATCTATTTGGCCCTTCGGGGTAATTCTATGTGGCACTTTGGTGCAATTTATATTAGAAGTGGTGTCTGCATTAGTGCACAACCTCAATGTACTCTCATACCTTGAGTTCTCAGCGATATACGTTGGGCTAATAAAACAAACTTGATATAATTTGATCAATGAGTAACAATATTAAAATTTTAATGAAGTGTATATTGGTTTTATACAAAATGTTTCAAAGAAATGTATAAACAAGAGTCTAATGTATATAAATTAATCAATGAGTAAAAGTATGTTATAAGTTATAAAGAATATGATGTTATAATAATTAATAATCCTTTTGAAAACATTTTCATAACTTTTTATTATTTTACTAAACTTAGTATTGCCTCACTAAGTCATAGACTTAGCGTGTGATTATTTTCACACGTAGGTTTGGAGACATCGTCATAGTAGGAAAGGGTAGGACAACATAGCTCTAAAGGATATCATATCAGAATTAAATAAATAGTATGTGATTTGATTATTGGCATGTATGAAAATGTGTAAGTCATAGATGCTCTGATATGTTTATAACTATGTTTTGTAAAGCTTTATTTTCCTTGTAAAGTTTTCGTTGCATTTTAAATAAGTCAAAGTGTTTTAAAAGTCAATGTGACACCTCAGAGTCGTATTCAAATAGGGTACGGGTCGGGGTGTTACATTCTCGGGTAAAGCCGATTTTTTTATAACACTACTTTTCTCCATATATACGAATTGAAAGTCACACCCTCATCTTCTCAGATACAAAACCCTCAGTTTTTAAGCCAATAAAACCTAAAAGCCTTAAGTGCAAAACTTTCATATATCTGTGAATCTTCATACAAGAAGAGACGAGATGGGGCATCCTGAATCAAATTTTTGAAGATAATCTTGAATAATTGGAGCATACCATGAGCAAAAATAAGAAGAGAAAATAAAGGGAATGATTGAAATAAAATGATTGAAATAATTATATCATGCATTAATTACATTGTTTTCATGTAAATAAAAAGTTAATCATGAATATTCATCCCCTTGGGGAAACCTCTTTTTACAAGGACTTCCGTGTATGAAATGATGAACGAATTATTTCAATATCCATTCACAAAAGAAGAAAAAAATATATCCATTGTTGTCCCCATTTGAGCCTGAATTATTTTTCTTTTGATTCAACCCTAACCAAGGATCACTCTCTATACTGGGGGGCAAAGGTGAAGGAAATCTGCTCAGAGGAGTGAAGACCATCAATTCATGTCGTTATGAAATAAAGTGTAAAATAACAAGGAACTGTAAGGTAGATAAAATGAAAAGTACGGAGATCAAATCCAGTCGAGAACAACAAAAGAAATTCCAAATACAAAAAATAAAATAGGACAAGAAGGTGCTCAAAGCAAATGAAGTCCTAAACTCATCCAATAAATTCACATTCAAGAAAAACAAAGAAAAAAAAAGAAAAGATAAAAAAGAAAAGAAAATGAAAAGAAAAAGAAAAATATAAGAGAAAAAGAGAAAAAGAGAAGAAAGAAGAAGAAAGAGAACAAATCAAGTACTTCAAGATGAGTGACTCATTGAGCCACAAGCCACAAGGTTGATCAAGTAAAAATGATTCAAAGATCCAGATTCAATAAAAAGAGTGAGAAATGCTTAAGATATAGGAAAATAGAGATGAGCTCTAGGGTGAAAACCCAAAAATAGGCAGTCTAGAGGGATTCATAAAAAGAATGAAAATAAAAGGCAAGTGACAAGCATATTCAAATTTGATAAGACAAGATTGAAGGCATCAAAATGAATTGATCATTGGTTTAGTCACCCTTAAACACTTGTTTGGGCCTATTTATCTCTTTCTTTCGTAACTCTCTGAACCATGTCATATGTTACGTGCATGAAAAATCCATTCTAATCATACATAGAATTCTAAGAAAAAGAGACTATCTTCAGATTTCGTTCATCTTCTATTTTTTTTTAATTTGTTTCAATTGTAAGCCCATTGTATAGGGCACCATTTTTCAAAAATATTTCATCAAACATTTTTACATTTTGAAAAATTGAAAGAGAAAAAAACATTTTCGAACAAGACAATCTCTCTGGAGTAAATCTTGGAAAATGGAAAGTGTCTCTTAGACATAGAAGCTCATTATCAAAACTAGGGCAAATGAAA
The DNA here is from genome assembly GCF_006381635.1 of Hibiscus syriacus. Lineage (NCBI taxonomy): Eukaryota > Viridiplantae > Streptophyta > Magnoliopsida > Malvales > Malvaceae > Hibiscus > Hibiscus syriacus. The sequence goes on along the minus strand of NW_024063533.1, from coordinate 3,889,114 downwards.
CTTTTTGGGGCAAAATGAGCTTAGGCAAGCAGAACAAGTTGTCACAAGTTAAGAATTGCAAGAGTACACTCTGTAGAAAAAGAATAAAAGGCAACCGAACCAGAAGAGAATGAAGACTGCTCTTGCAATCATTCCCACCACAGATCAAGAAAACATGCATTTATACATGTTACATGAATTTACATCATTGCATCATATCATTCATTATTTCATACATACATGATAAATTTTGATTTATCTCTCATGAGGATGTCTGTAAAATCTATTTTGAGAAACCATTTTATTTTTCTTAAGATTGTTTCCTTAGAAACCTCACTCTAGTCCTTCTTAGGATGCTTTCCCTAGAAATTCATTCTTGTCCTTCTTAGGATAGTTTCTTTAAAAATTCATTTTTATCCTTCTTGACTTTCTCGTAAAGAGAAGTTGATCTTTTAGTGTTGTCCTTCTTGAATTTCTCACGAAGAGGAGTCAATCTTTTAATGATGTTATGTTTGACTTTCTCATGAAGAGAAGTCAATATTTTAGTGTTATCCTTCTTCACTTTCTCGCGAAGAAGAGTCAATCTTTCAGTGTTTTCATTATTGACTTTCTCGTGAAGAGAAGTCGATTTTTAGTGTTTTCCTTCTTGACTTTCTCGTGAAGAGGAGTCGACCTTTTAGTGTTGTCCTTCTTGACTTTCTTGCGAAGAGGAGTTAATCTTTTAGTGATGTCTTTCTTGACTTTCTCGTGAAGAGGTCTCAATCTTTTAGTGTTGTCTTCCTTGACTTTCTCGTGAAGAGGAGTTAATCTTTTAGTGATGTTATTTTGGACCATCTCGCGAAGAGGAGTCAATCTTTTAGTGTTGTCCTTCTTGACTTTCTCGCGAAGAGGAGAGAATATTTTAGTGTTGTATTTTTTGACTTTCTCATGAAGATGAGTCAACCTTTTAGTGATGTCATTTTTCTCGCGAAGAGGAGTCAATCTTTTATTGTTGTCTTTCTTGACTTTCTAAGGAAGAGGAGTTAACTTTTTAATTATGTCATTCTCAACTTGACTTTCTCGCGGAGAGGAATCAAATTTTCAGTAGTATATTTCTTCAACCTGAATTTCTCGTGTAGAAGAGTTCATTTTTCAGTAATGTTATCTCTAATCCTAACTCTTTTAGGACTTGTATCCTAGAAAGTTCAGTTTAGTCTTCCTAAAGATTGTTCCCTAAGGAACCTTATTTAGTCTTTCTTGAGATTGTTTCCCTAGAAACCTCAACCTTATCTTCGATAAGACTATGTCTCCATAAACTAACTTTGTCTATTTTGGGTCGTTTCTTTGAAAGTTTTAATTTTGTCTTTCTTAAAGACCTTTTCAAATTTTTTAATGAGTAAAGATAAATGAATCGCATCACTGCATTCATGAAAACATTATTCAGAATAGAAAATACGTTGCACTTTTAAGATGACTATTTTATAGGTTTTTCTAGAAAACTAAAGATTTATGACAAGAATACCTCATGAAGAGAAATTCAAATTTAAAGATGGAGGATACCAAACAAAAGTAACTAGTCCAAAACCTTTAAGATGGAGAAGGCGAAAAGTCAAGAGATTCAAGACAGAGCTTGATGTTTATTGAATTGAAGATGAACTTTCATACGAGAAATTGATTTTAAAAGGTTTCTTGAGTATTGACCTTCGGGTATGATAATTTCAAATTCTTGAATATACACTAACAAGTTTTAATTTTCCTCCAGATTTGATCTTCCATGAAGAATAGTGAAGCAAATCTACCTCGATTCAATCTTTACTGAAGAGCATTAAAGTGAATCAAACTTTCAAGATCTGATATACTCTGAAGAACAGTAAAGCAGATCCCTTTTTCAGATTTAATCTTCATGAGGAGTAGTGGAACAAATCTTCCTCGATTCAATCTTCCTTGAAGAGCAGTGAAGTGAATCAAACTTTCAAGATTTGATCTACCCTGAAAAGCAACAGAACATATCCCCTTTTTTAAATTTGATATTCCCTGAAGGAAAGTGAAACAAATCTACCTCGATTCCATCTTCCCTGAAGAGAAGTTAAGTGAATCAACGTTTCTAGATCTGACCTACCTTGAAGAACAGTAGAGAAAATCCATTTTTTTTCATATTTTATCTTTCTTGAGGAGTAGTGGAACAAATATGCCTCGATTCAATCTTCCCTGAAGAGTAGTGAAGTAAATCAAACTTTCAAGATATGATCTACCCTGAAAATAGTGATGCATATCTCGTTTTTAGATTTAATCTTCCCTGAGGAGTAGTGGAACAAATCTGCCTCGATTTAATCATCCCTAAAGAGTAGTGATGTGAATTAAACTTTCAAGATCTGATCTACCCTGAAGAGTAGCAGAGCATATCCCTTTTTTCAGATTTGATCTTCCCTGAAGAGTAGTGAAGCAAATCTACCTCGATTCAATCTTCCCTGAAGAGCAGTGAAGTGAATCAAATTTTCAAGATCTAATCTACCCTGAAGAGTAGTGGAACATATCATTTTTTCAGACTTGATCTTCCCTGAGGAGCAGTGGAACAAATATGTCTCGATTTAATCTTCCCTAAAGATCAGTGAAGTGGATCAAACTTTCAAGATCTAATCTACCCTGAAAAATAACGGAGCAGATCCCCTTTTTTAGGTTTGATCTTCTCTGAAGAGAAATAAAACAAATCTACCTAGATTCAATCTTCCCTCAAGAGCAGTGAAGTGAATCAATGTTTCTAGATCTGATCTACCCTGAATAGTAGAGAATAAAATCCCTTTTTTAGATTTGATCTTCCCTAAGGAGCAGTGGAACAAATATACCTCGATTCAACCTTCCCTAAAGAGCAGCAAAGTAAATCAACGTTTCTAGATCTGATCAACCCTGAAGAGCAACAAAATAGATCCCTTTTTTCAGATTTGATATTCCTTGAGAAGTAGTGGAAAAAATCTACCTCGATTTAATCTTCCCTGAAGAGTAGTGAAGTGAATCAAACTTTCAATATCTAATCTACCCTGAAGAGCAGATCCCCTTTTTCAGATTTGATCTTCCCTGAAGGGCGGTGAAGCAAATCTACCTCGATTAAATCTTCCTTGAAGAGAAGTAAAGTGAATCAATGTTTCTAGATCTGATCTACCCTGAATAGCAGTAGAGCAGATCTCTTTTTCAGATTTGATCTTCCATGAGGAGTAATGTAACAAATCTGTCTCGATTCAATCTTCCCTAAAGAGCAGTGTATTGAATCAAACTTTCAAGATCTGATCTACCATGAAGAGTAGCGGAGTAGATCCCTTTATCAGATTTGATCTTCCCTGAGGAGCGGTGCAACAAATCTGCCTCGATTCAATCTTCCCTGAAGAGCAGTGAAGTGAATCAAACTTTCAGGATCTGATCTACCTTGAAGAGCAGTGGACCATATCCCCTTTTTCATATTTAATCTTCCCTGAAGGGCAGTGAAGCAAATATACCTCAATTCAATCTTCCCTGAAGAGCAGTGAAGTGAATCAATGTTTCTAGATGTGATCTACCCTCAAGAGCAGCGGAGTAGATCCCTTTTTCAGATTTGATCTTCCATGAGGAACAGTGGAACAAATCTGCCTCGATTCAATCTTCTCTGAAGAGCAGTGAAGTGAATCAAACTTTCAAGATCTGATCTACATTGAAGAGCAGCAGAGCATGTCCCTATTTCTAGATTTGATATTCTCTGAAGAGCAATGAAGCAAATCCACCTCGATTCAATTTTCCCTGAAGAGCAATGAAGTGAATCAAACTTTCCAAATCCGATCTATCCTGAAATGCAGCGGAGCAAATCCTTTTTTCAGATTTGATCTTCCCTGAAGAGCAGTGAAGTGAATCAACCCTGATTCAACATTCCCTAAAAACAAGTAAAGTGAATCAAAGTTTCCATATCTGATATACCCTGAAGAGAAGCGGAGCAGATCTCTCTTCAGATTTGATCTTCAAAAATCACTTTTGATATATTGTTCTTTTTCAGTCTCACTTGAGACAATATCAACACGAAATCAGAAAAAAAAATACATTGTATTTTTATCTTTGTCCAATTCTTGTTAACACAAGAATTGACAAAGAGGGGCAGTTGTAGAAACCCATTTTTTTGGGTTATAATCGTTTTAATTTTTTTTATTATTTACTTTTTTTAGTTTACAAGCAAGATACAATATGCCCAAATTACATCACCCAAACCAGGCCCAAATTACATTACCCAAATAGTAGGCTTAAGCCCAATGAGATTAGGGTTTATTAAAACCCTAGATTTCCTAGTCTCCTATCGCTAGAGTCGTCATCAGAGCTCCTCACACCATCACCTCCAGAACTTTCATCATTGATGAAACTGTTGCGAAGTCATCCAACAACTCCATCTCGTCATCAACAGTAAAAAAGAGAAAATCAGCAAACCAAATCTTATATTTTTAAAAAACAACCTAAATATACCTAGTACCGAAAAATCTGGGACTTTAAATGTCCTGAATTTCCTCATCGGTCGAAGATCAGTTTCACCAAATCTTACCAAACAAGAAAAAGGGGAAATATAAGCATGCAATAAAAAGAAGACATGAGAAGAAACCATTCGGAGGGGAAAAAAGAGAAAAGGAAGTTCGACCGAAAAAACAGTTGGTCCGAACTAGAAAAAGGAGGAAGAAATGAAAAGAGAGCATTCGGTTCTAAAAAAAGGGGAGAAAAGAAGAGAAAAAAGTATATAAAAAAGGGCTTACCTTCAGTCAGAGTTCCTCGTTAGCGTTCGGAGGGTCCGATCATGGATCGGGACGGTGAGTAGGAGCGCACGAGAGAGAGGAGTAACATAATTCGAAATCAAGGCAATCTGACGGCTGGATAAGGAGATCGGAGAGATTGAAAGTAGAACAATTTTTTTTTACAGATTTGTGAGCTTGAGGCATTTTTCGGGAAAACCGATCATGGGTTCGTGCTCAGGGCCTCGAGACGAAGACACCAGTGTACGGAGAAGGACGATGGCCGACGTGGCGGTCGACGACGGAGCCAATCGTTGGAGGCTCACCGAGTCTAGGATAAAAAAGAGAAGAGAGATTGATAAGAGCGCAAAAAAAAAAAGAAAAAAAGAAAGAAACAAAATGAAAATGAAAGGAAAAAGAATAAGGAAATGAGACATATATAACTTGCCCAAAACGATGTAGTTTTGAGGGTTAAGGTTTTCTGGATTCGTGCATGGGTTAATCATGCAGGAAAGGCCTCTACTTTTGTAAGCTTTCTGTTTCAGTCATTAATTGAAAATTTCTTTTCCTTTAATATGGCCTATAAATTTAACTCGTGTTGCATTTTGGTAACTACTCTAATTAATATTGTATGCTATGGATTATTTACATGTTTGGTCCTCCTTGTTTCAACACCTTTCGCGTTTTAGTCACTAGTCTAGGGGTAAATCACACTATAGTCCTCCTAACCTTTATTTTTATGCGATTTTGTCCCTCTTACTTTGTTATCTAACTTTCTGCCCATTTTATTTATGCACTTCATTTTTAACAATTTGATTTTTAGTCCTTAGTTCAATACACTTATTATTCGAGCTTTTAATTTCCCGTCACTTAATTTCAGACTTTATCTTTGTTTACTTATTTAACATAATTATGAGCATTTAATATTACCTTTTTATTTATTTATTTTTACGTTCAAATTATATTTTTAGTTTTCACCTTTAGTTTAGTTTAGTTTTTTCTTCTTATACACAATCACCAAATAAGCTTACTTTCCATCCATTTTAGAATCATATAAGCATTTACATTTATTTCCTTTAATATATGTCCATTAAAAATTATTTTTCATATTTAAGCGTATATTTACTTCATTATAATATATAGCATTAATTGCATAGTATACATATATGTTTATACCGTATATATGTTTATATTAATTGCGTAGCATTAAAGATTTTTTTATATTATGTTTTTCAGGTAATTTATGTGTTCCTTCGTGTATATATATATATTTGGGGCATTATTTCATAAATAGATTTTTACATAAATACTATTTTTTATTAGTTTTACCTATTATTAAATATTACTTTTGTTTCTACATTTCCAAAATTATGTAAACTTTTTCCCTGTTTTTTATGCCTTTCCATTTGATTAATTTTATCATATTTGTATTTATTAAATATAAGTTATTATTTATATATATATATTTACACATATGTATAAAAAATTTAGTGATTTTTCATTATGTTTTATTATATATTAAATGTCAATATATGGTAATATTCTTTGTACATGTTTTATAAAGCGTGACCTTTTTTAATGTATTATGCATGTATTTTCATTTGTTTATAAATTTGGTTACTTAATTCAGTACATATAACTCTAGGGTTTATTTTAAATTAATATGTATGTTACCCACACAAGCATTACTTCGATTCGAATCAAATAATGGGATTAAAGGTAATATATTTTTATTTTAAATTCGTTGTAACTTACCGTCTTAATGAATTAGAGGTCACTTCTAATGGCTTAAAAAGAAAGGGTATCTTATCAAGCGAAACAAATAAAATTGATTTCATTTAAGATTTGGAACTGAGAAAAATATCATGTTCTTTTAATTAAATTCATCGAGAAAAGATTGTTAGAATGGATCTAAGGTCTAGTCCCGATGTCTTTAAATAATTGAATATCATTATTATCATTAAAGGTTGGTAAAATAATTAATTATTCATATTTGTTTGATATATGTATTTAATTTTTGCCTTTTTTGTATGTGTCGTAACCGTCTTTCGGTTGGGCCCTGAATTGGGCTTCGACTTGAAATAATTGGGTTGGGAGTCGCCACCGACCACTTTAAAACGAATTTAGGTGGGTCGGACACCATCTTACCTGATCTGCATTTTTACCAGAAATGTGTCGGGTTAGGGAGTCGGTTACGGTCAAGGAAGGATTAGCACCCTTGAACCGCCCTTTCGGTACCAATTAATTTGCCGGTTGTCTTAAATTAAGAAAATTGTAATTTAAAATTAAAAGGTAAAAATACGATCACAATTATTTACCTTAGATAGTTTTAAAGGTGTGGCCTTAAGAAGGTCAAAAAACCATGTTAGATAAAAAGGAAATAGATAAAAAGGTAAGAAATAAATAATTAATTAAATTAAAATAAAGAGAAAACAATTAAATAAAGATAAGATAAGAAACAAAGATAAAATAGTAAGTAAAATAAATATAAAAAAATTAAAAAAAAATAAAAAAAAAGAAGAAAAAAATATAGAAATAAAACAAATAAATAAAATAATAATAAAAAAGTAAAAAAAAAATATATATATATAAAATAAAAAAAATAAAAAAGTAAATATATATATATAAATTAATAAAACTGATAATAAAAAAAATATATTTATATATATAATCTAAAAAATAAAAATATATACTAAAGTAAAAAAAAAATACATAAAATGTAAAAATATTACATGAAAAAAAAAGAAAAGAAAATAACAAAACAATTAATAAAATGAGTAACAAGGGAAATGTGCGTATAAAAAAGTTAAATAAATAAAATAATAATAATTAAAACGTAAATGTAAGAGACCAAATCAAAAGTAAAAAGATACTACCTTTATTATTTTCGAATTTACAATAGCTTTGCCTTTGTATCTTCTCGTGCTTTCCTCTATGTTTTGTGTGTAAATCGTGTGTTACAATGGTGAGTTACAATGGCTATTTATAGTGCTTGTGGATCCTATCTTTAAGAATTTAAATCTTAGTAGAACTCTATCCTATTTTTAGGAGTTTGAATGCTAGCAAAATTTTATCCTATTTTTAGGAGTTTGAATCCTAGTAGGACGAAAATGTGTGTTGACAGCTGCCCCTCTTTGCCCATAGTCATGTAACGAGGATAGGGCAAAGATTAAAAGACACACTTTTCGTTTAGTGGAGTTGAAAATTAACTCTGATGTTTCAATAACTCCCTGTCGAATTGAGTTACGGATGACTCCTCCATCGTAAAGTCGAGTTCATCTTGAAATGATATGAAATTGAAGTCGTAGTTCGGAATTTAAATCAGCACGTGGCTTCCCGTTACCCTTCGGTCTTCTTCTCAGTTTAAAGTCCTTGGATCGGAATCAAACTCAGAAATCTTCATTGACAGATAGCTTTTTCTTGACTTAAGCTATGTTGTTTGAAAATGGTTGCTTGTCACTAAGGCACGGCTAACCCATGTCATCTTCTCGACTTGAAAACCTCGACTGCAACCGGAAAGTAGTGCGATTGATGTGTCATCGAGCTGAATGGAGTCGAACTCGACAATTTTGATGGCAGATAATCCTTCTTTGAGTTGGATATCCTTCATCGTGAAGTTGAAATCCAAGTAAGTAGCATTGTTCCGAGTCCAATATCCTCCGTTGTGAAGTTGAAATTGGCTCTGGAACCGGGAAATTGTTTGTTGACAACCAGCCGTCCATTCGTTGTGAAGTTGAACTTGTGTTGTCTCGAGTCCAATATCCTTCGCTGTGAAGTTGAAATTGACTCTGAATGAAATTTTGTTGACAAGCAGTGGTCCCTTCGTCGTGGAGTTGAACTTGCGTTGTCTGGAGTCCAATATCCTTCGTTGTGAAGTTGAAATTGGCTCTGAGATTGGGAGGTTGTTGTTGACAAGCAGCGGTCCCTTCGTCTTGAAGTTGAACTTGCGTTGTCTGGAATCCAATATCCTTCGTTGTGAAGTTGAAATTGGCTCTGAGATTGGGAAGTTGTTGTTGACAAGCAGCGGTCCCTTCGTCGTGAAGTTGAACTTGTGTTGTCTCGAGTGTCACGATATCCTCCGTCGTGGAGTTGAAATCGCGGATGTTTGGCTTCGAGCTAGACATCCTTCGTCGTGAAGTTGAAATCTATTCTCGAGCAAATTGTGTCGTTTCAAGAGAAACTGTCTCAAGGGAGACAAAATTTGTTTGAAGGAATACATATTCAAAGATTTCGTTAAATTGTTTTCAAAGTTTATGTTTGGAGAGAAACTGTCTCAAGGGAGACAAAATTCGTTTCAAGGGAAACTATCTCAAGCGAGATAAAATTCATTTCAAGGGAAATGTTTTCAATGTTTATGTTTCAAGAGAAATTGTCTCAAGGGAGACAAAATTTTCAGTTTCGAGGGAAACTATCTCAAGAGAGAAAAAAAATCATTTCAATGGAAATGTTTTCAATGTTTATGTTTCAAGAGAAATTGTCTCAAGGGAGACAAAATTTTATGTTTCGAGGGAAACTATCTCAGGAGAGAAAAAATTAATTTCAAGGGAAATGTTTTCAAGAGAAACTGTCTCAAGGGAGACAAAATTTTCTGTTTCGAGGGAAACTATCTCAAGCAAGATAAAATCTTCTTAAAAAAACAGCCTTGAGTGAAATGAAATGCCTTCTTTCGAGTGAAAACGGTCTCAAGCGAGACAAATCTTGTTTTAAGAAAAACAATCTTGAGTGAAATAAATCTTCTTTCGAGAAAAACAGTCTCAAGTGAGACAAAGTATGTTTTAAGAAAAACAAATTTGAGTGAGATAATCATCTGCATTAAATGAGACTGTCTTAAGTGAGACAAAGTTTATATTGGAAATGTTGAATCTGGAGATGAATGTCGATCTTTCAATCTGTCGAGTTGGCTTTTAATCTCATCTTCTCCTGAAAGATCTGTAAAATGTATATGGATGTAACTATCCTGATGATGTATGCTTGATGTATGCCCAAATGAAATTTATTTGCTGTTGAATTTGCCCTCAAGGGAGGAAAAATCAAGGTTTTTATTGCTCATGATGATGAATTCAAAGATGCAAATTTCATGTGTCATGTATGTACGTGTTGATGTATATGTTGAGATGTGAGGGGAATGGCTGCGTGTGCAGTCTTCATTCTGACTTAATTTGTCTTCATTTCCACCAGGGTGTACTCTTGCAGACCTCAAGACAATTTTTCCTTCCCTTATCAAATTTTTCCCCAAAGATGGTTTCCTTTGCCTCTGTTTCGATCTTGAGCTTCGGAGCGATATTTGTTGAATTCCAAGATATGCTTCCAGAGAACTTATCTTGTTTGAAAATGCTTTTCTTCTTTCGAATTTTCAAAATTTTGAAAAATATCAAAAATAACTTTTGAAAAAGTTACCTCTTTCTAGGTTTCACAATTGAAGCAAATCATAAAACATGAGCTCATTGGATATCAAAAGAATCAAAAACTCTTTTAATCTTTGATAGCTGCAAATCTTTGACAAATATCAAGATCGAAAAGTTGGTCTAGAGGTGGGTTTGTTTCATCGATTTGGTTATCGTGAAGATCATGGCATGCCCCTCTTTCTTGATTTGGTATTTTGATCAAAGGCGAACAAAATGACACAACTAGCATAATCAATGACTAGACCTTTCAGAACACTTATGTTTCAGTTCTCTGAAATCTTCCATTTGTTCAAGTTTCGTAAGCTCTTCTAACAAAGGTAGTGCAGAAATATCGGTCTAAAAAATGAAATTCTTGAGTGCTCGTGTGAATTTGACTATAACAGGTGTTTCTCAACTCCCTTAGTCTATTATTACCGAAAATTTCTTTTTAGATGAATTTGATTTATTTTGCCATTGTCTGGCTAGCCGAATCCGTAAAGTCAGGGCGTTCAACCAATTGCTTTAGAGGGACATCTTATAATCACTTTTATCAGGTTTAACTGAAGGGTTCATCTCATCACAAAGTCTTTGACCTGACAAAAGCAGTGGAGCAAACACCGAATTGCCAAGTGTCCGAGCAATGTCATGATTTGAATGTAATCTATTCATAAAGCCAGGGCTTTCGAGTTTCCTCTATAACCAATTGCCTTAGTGGAATAGCTCAGCTTTAGAGGGACAAATCACTGAAGGGTTCGTCTCATCACAAAGTCTTTGGCCTAACAAAAACAGTGGAGCAAACACCGAATTGTCAAGTGTTCGAGCAGTGTCATAGTTTGAACATAATCTATTCATAAAGCCAGGGCTTTCGAGTTTCCTCTATAACCAATTGCCTTAGTGGAATAGCTCAGCTTTAGAGGGATAAATCACTGAAGGGTTCATCTTATCACAAAGTCTTTGGCCTGACAAAAGCAGTGGAGCAAACACCGAATTGCCAAGTGTCCGAGCAGTGTCATAGTTTGAACATAATCTATTCATAAAGCCAGGGCTTTCGAGTTTCCTCTATAACCAATTGCCTTAGTGGAATAGCTCAGCTTTACGGATTTAATTTCTTAAGATTGTCAAGAATAACCTGTTATAGTCTAGGTGTTTTTGAAAGTCAAGGGATCTCATCTTTAGAGTTCAATTTCCAAACAACTGACCTAAACTAGATTTGCTTACTCGACTATTTCATTTGTGAAGATCATTATCATCCCTGAACATCATAAACAAGGGTATAAACCAATTAGTTTTGCAATCTCATGTGCTAGTTGCCCTATTCTGTTCGCTCTTAATACGTGTCTGAATACCAAACCTTGGATGGACTCTTTATAAGAAGAGAAAACTTAGCTCGGTAAGAGAAAAATATGTAGTCTGATGTATTTTTTAAATTAGGACCAAGGGGTCTTTGTTTTGCAGGGTTCAATCTTGTCATTTGTCAAAGATTTACAATCTCAATTATTAAACAGTTTTTAATTGAGGTGATATTCAAGGAATTCAAGATTAAAATTTGCTCATCTCCTAAAAAGGAAGCATTTTATTTAAAATGTTTAAACATCAAGTGACTTAAAATGTTCACGCATAAGAAGTACGAAAGAAAAACAAGTTCAAACAAGATGATATACTTGATAATGCAACAAAATTCCTAATGGATGCCCCATATGACTCTCGATCAGAATGCCCCATTACATATTGAAAGTGAATGCCCCTGAATCGATCAGATCTTAGACCTTACGTTTCAATGCCCCACAATTCTTAGTGGTGTGCACTGAGCTCCTAATATGATAGCTGCATACGGCGTTAATATCATGACCTTCAGGATATGGGGCCTCTCTAGGTTTGGATTGAACTAGAGTCATAAGATTTTTCTCAATTAGCGTTGGGAGTAACTCCTCATATGTCATTGGGATTGGACTGATGCAAATCTTTTCTTTCCTTGGTCCTCTCTGAGTTTGTTTAGAAGTACTAGACGGTACAACTGCAACAGTTTTTGGACTTGAGACCGTAACACCTTTGTTGGCGTTGTAGGTACTGACATTGTTGATATCTCCCTCAATTTTTCCTTGTTTTATAGCTAGCTCGATCATCTCACCAGCCATAACTAGATCTGAGAAAGTTTCCGATGTAATTGCCACCAGGTGCCCGAAGTAAGGTGCCTTCAGGGTCTGTAAAAACAGCTTTTTAGTTTCATTTTCATCCAAGGGTGGATGAACTTGGACAGACAAATCCCTCCAACGCTATGCGTATTGTCGGAAACTTTCATTGTTCTTTTTCTCCAGGCTTTGCAGCATAACCCGGTCTGGTCTTATATCGTTGATATGCTTATATTGTTCTAGGAAATACTTGGCTAAGTCTTTCCATGTCTTGATGTGAGTTTGGCTGAGCTGATTATACTAGCGGATAGCTGAACTGGATAGGCTCTCCTGAAAGCAGTGGACCAGGAGTTGATCATTCCCTCCATATCCTGTCATCTTCCGACAGAACATAGTGATATGGGCTGATGGGCAGCTATTCCCATCGAACTTCTCAAACTCAGGAGCTTTAAACTTTGGTTGAAGCACCAAATCTGGAACCAGGCTTAGCTCCCTTGCGTCCACTCCATAATAATCATGGTCCCCTTGGACTATCTTCATTCGATCTTCTATCATCCTGATCTTCTCTTCCATCTTTTTCGCTTTGTCGTCTTCATTAAAATCCGGGATACTGTAATCATCCGGATGATTATCAGGATTAGTTTTGGAAGTTTTCACCTTCACAGCAGATGGTTCTTTTCCTTTGACAGCAGAAGAATTTTCTTGTGGTCTGGGTAAGATCTCGGGTGACATAATCACCTGTGAGGTTGGTGACATGGTTACCCCTTCGAAGGGACTTCCCCCTTCTGCACTAACTTGCTGTAAACATGATAACTTGGCCACTATTTGGTTGACCAAGGATTCCTGGTTTTTCTTGATGGATTCCAGAGTGCTCTGACTGTTTTGAGCCATCTTATCTTCCAGTTTTTTTTGTAGTCTTGCCATGTTCTCCTCGAGTTTTTCCATTCTGGCCTCCATTTGTCTTTTCTTTGCTCGGGTATTATGCGGATGATGCGTATTTAATGTCTGTAGTGGTAGACTTGGTGTTTTCTCTTTCGCTTTCTGAGACATGTTCTATTTGTTAATACGAATGTAAAAACATGGAAAATATAGAAATAAACATGAGATATAGAATGCAAAATATGCAATGCATGATGTATGCAGCTTAGAGGCACTGATCCAGAAAAAGTGTTCATTATTATAAATAATCTTTATTCAGACAAAAATATCTTATCTTGTAAGAGACATAAAAACAATCAAAGGTACACTCGGATTAAATCCTCTAAACCCCGAATAGCTTCTAGTAGATTGACAAGTCTTCTTCCTTCATCCGTTACTGGTTGAATACCTTGTCGAACCACTCCGGCTTCCCTTGCCAGGCCATGAAGATGACGGGCTTCCTTCTGTACTTGATCTAGGAAGTCTCGGATGGCTGCGTCTCTGGCCAGTGTACTTTTGAAAGGCTGACTTTTGGTGTGCTTAACGTAGACTCGCCCTAGTTTGATGTTTTCACAGTGTAGCAGTGTGGTGTATTATTCGATAGTAGGTACCATGTCCTCCCAGTTAAAAGTGAAACAACTGTATGTCGGGTTCCAGAATTGGACCATGGCTCTAATCAAGGGCTCATCAATCCTAACGTGAAGTAAAAGTGCAATGTCACCGTACCGTTGGCTGAACTTCTGTTTCTGATCATTCTTCCAACTGTCCCAGATATCTCGAAGCTCCTGCACATTGTTCTGTTTTAGGCTAATAGATGTGTAGCTAACCAGCTCTGACACATAGCTTTCTTTAAGGTTGTCTCCCTTTTCTTTCTGAGTCTTCTCGGACCATAGTCGTACCTCGGGGTTCTTAGTCTCTTGTATTACAACACCTTTGTCCATTAATTCAGATTATTTTGTGTAATAAACACCTTTTCAGGGATCAGTAACCTCTTGTTATGATGCAAAATGCTATAAAACAAACACAAAGGCAAAAATGTTAGTAAAATAATAATATAAAAATAAATAAGTAAAATACACAAAAACAACAAGGTTAAAAAAATGTCATAGGTTTCGGAATGTGGTTTCGGGATAGGCTTAATTTTTCCATAGTCTCCTGGGTTAGGTTCTAAAAAACGGTACCCGAGTTCTCCTTGCTGGTGCCCCCTTGGGCTTACCAGACCCTTAGTCCTAAACCCATTACAGGCTTGTGTGGACTAAGTTAAACTCGAGAGGACACATTCCCTTATGCCCGTACGGAGAATAAATTCACACGAAGGCATAAGGTATATGAATCCCGAAGGTTACTTGCTAGGCCCAAACGATGAATAAATTCACACAAAGGCGTCGCTTTCACCCCCACTTAAAACGGGTTCGGAGCTCGGGTATAGAGCTAGAGATGAGAATTTTGAAAAAAAATCTGAAATCATTAAAAAACGTCAGTACAACTATTTATTTGAAAAATAATCAAAGATAAATAATTGGAATCGAATGAATAGATTAAAATTTAAATTTACCATTTTCACATAAAAAGACAACCGAAAATTAATTTCGGCCTGACTCACTTACTTGTCCCCAGCGGAGTCGCCAAGCTGTCGTAACCGTCTTTCGGTTGGGCCCCGAATTGGGTTTCGACTTGAAATAATTGGGTTGGGAGTCGCCACCGACCACTTTAAAACGAATTTAGGTGGGTCGGACACCATCTTACCTGATCTGCGTTTTTACCAGAAATATGTCGGGTTCGGGAGTCGGTTACGGTCAAGGAATGATTAGCACCCTTGAACCGCCCTTTCGGTACCAATTAATTTGTCGGTTGTCTTAAATTAAGAAAATTTTAATTTAAAATTAAAAGGTAAAAATACGATCACAATTACTTACCTTAGATAGTTTTAAAGGTGTGGCCTTAAGAAGGTCAAAAAACCATGTTAGATAAAAAGGAAATAGATAAAAAGGTAAGAAATAAATAAATAAATTAAATTAAAATAAAGAGAAAACAAATTAAATAAAAGATAAGATAAAGAAAACAAAGATAAAATAGTAAGTAAAATAAATATAAAAAAATAAAAATAATAAAGAAAAAGAAGAAAAAAATATAGAAATAAAACAAATAAATAAAATAATAATAAAAAGGTAATAATAATATATATATATAAAATAAAAAAAATAAAAAAGGTATATATATATATATATATATATATAAATTAATAAAACTGATAATAAAAAAAATATATTTATATATATAATCTAAAAAAATTAAAAATATATACTAAAGTAAAAAAGAAAATACATAAAATGTAAAAAAATATTACATGAAAAAAAAAGAAAAAAATAACAAAACAATTAAATAAAATGAGTAACAAGGGAAATGTGCGTATAAATAAAGTTAAATAAATAATAATAATTAAAACGTAAATGTAAGAGACCAAATCAAAAGTAAAAAAGATACTACCTTTTATTTATTTTTCGAATCATTTACAATAGCTTTGCCTTTGTATCTTCTCGTGCTTTCCTCTATGTTTTGTGTGTAAATCGTGTGTTACAATGGTGAGTTACAATGGCTATTTATAGTGCTTGTGGATCCTATCTTTAGGAATTTAAATCTTAGTAGAACTCTATCATATTTTTAGGAGTTTGAATCCTAGCAAAATTTTATCCTATTTTTAGGAGTTTGAATCCTAGTAGGACGAAAATGTGTGTTGACAGTTGGTAAAATAATTAATTATTCATATTTGTTTGATATATGTATTTAATTTTTGCCTTATTTTGTATGTGTTTAAATGGGATCTCAAAATCAATTATATTCGAACGTATAAATTTTATTGCAAGGACAACTAATTAATTATTTTGGTACCGATTTAGGGTGTTATGGGGTGCTAATCCTTTCCCACACGTAACCGACTCCAGAACTCGAATTTTTGGTAATGCATATCATAAAATTTTTGTTTTAATAAAAATTATCATTTTATTAAAATGATAAATATTTTTGGGTGCCCAATCACACCCTAATCAAATATTGGTGGCGACTCCTCGAACCGTTTTTTAAAAGGAAACACCAAATCAATCGAGACGAGACTTTTAAAAATAACTTTTAAAATTAAATTTGTTTTTAAGAAAAATTGTTTCGACACTATAATTGAAAAAATTAGAAGTTCGGTGATATCTGGTGTAGTTTACCCAAAAATAAATTATAATTTTAAGTTTTTATTTTAAAATAAATTTTATAAAATTTTACAAGTCTGACATATGTCACTTAACGATCAAGTTTGACGATAGGACCTAAAAGTATAATGTTAAAAACATTATGCACTTATTTTTAACGAAAAATTCTTTAAACACCTAAAGTTAACTATAAATATAGTTTAGGCACTTATTTTTATATTAAGCTTAATTTCAGTTAAGTCTTTGTATGTTTTACTTAATAATGTCTTGTTTACAAAAGTTCTAATAGTTTAGGCACTTATTTTTATATTAAGTTTAAAATCAAAATTACAACATACCAAGCATAGAGAAAAAAAATAGGGACAATAATAAAAAATTCATACAAAAACAAAGTATTAAACTCAACAATATGAAGAAAAACGAAACATTCCCTTCAGAGTGAAGATTAACAATAAAAAGAACTCAATAAACTTCATAAATACTTATTGTTTCTATCAAACGAGACACTTTACAAAGTGATAAAAGAGTGGAGAGTGAACCAAATTATCTGACAAGCTAATTTTGCTACGCAATTCTAATTATATCAGCAAACAACCTTTTACCAAAGAGGTGATTTGACTATACGTGGCCACCGGCAAACCAATCAGAAAACAAATGTCATGAGAGTCTTTATACGAACACCATGATGATCTCAAAGTTATGCGAAAAACGTACCAAAAACCATAAGGATTGTGCCATAAAAACAGAGAAAATACCACAAGAGTAGAGAAAAGCGTGTCACAAGGACATAAATCTTATTCAAAATTTAAAAAAAAACTCAAGAAAATAAAAGAAAATAAATGGAATAGTATGAAAAATTAAAGAACTAATAATTACCTACGGTAAAAAATCAACATTAAAATATGTGTTACCGTTGACTAAACAAAAATTAAAGAAAAAAGATTGACGACACAAAATTATTGAGGAAAATATAGATTAAAAAAATGAGAGGAAGACAACTAAAATTTAATACCTAAATTGAAAGAAATAATGTAAAGCATGCATAAAGTTTGGCGCCTAAAATTTGACATCACATTGGTGTCTCTAATAATTCACATGTTGATGTAACGTAGTCCATCAAAATAGCATTATCAGGCAACTAGTGCTTGCGAACCCAAAATCCATGATTGAGATTTCTCATGTTAATTAATACTCACAATATTTTCTAATTACTAACTAATGATGGTGACAACCCATCAAATTAAGTAATCAATTCTCATTTTTTTCTCTTGCTCAATTATTGCCTCAATTGCCTTTTATGATCATAAATCCCACCAAAGAAAAAAAAATAACTTTTTTAAAGGGTAGACTAGAATAATAAGGATATGACTTAAGTGATTTTAATGATTAAAGATAAGAACGAGTCAGGATTCCAACTTAAATGGGATAAAATATAATTAATCATAGAAAATAAGGGGTAAAATTAAAATAAATTAAAATTTGGAGCCCTAATTTTATATTTACTCATATATATTTTTAATTATAAAAAATAAGAGACAAACGAGCTTCGTCCCTTGTTAAAGAAAGTGTTATTCTTTTTAAAGATATCGGGTTCAAGCAGCTATGTCTGTAAGGTGTGCGTGTATTGTCAATGGCTAACAAAGATTCTAAACAAATACTGCTTTATAATCTGCCCAAACTATTAAAAAAATAATAACCAAACGTTGTGAAAACAGACAACATATTTTAATTTATTAAATCTCTAATTAATTCAACTTATTTTTTTAAATTATTATTCTAACATCATTTAGTTTCCTCAATCCACTTCTTTATCTTCAAAGGCATGATAAGCTAGTGCATTGAAATTGTATGAGTTCATACACTATCAATCAACTAGATAATGTTATCTATTAACAATTTTAATTACTAAAGATTTATTTAATGCAATGACCGATTTTAATTAAGTTCATACACTATCGATCAACTATGTGATGTTACTTTTTAACCAATTTTAATTAACTATTAAAATATTTAATTTGCATATATATTTTAAATGTTTTTGTGAAGTGTCGTTTTATAATTCATTTTAAATATTTAACTTTGTATATTATCAATAATAAATTCAAAATTTTATTTTTAATATTAACATAGTATATTACCAATATGTAATAAGAAAATACTGGATATGTCTATAATAATAATAGGGATAGATGTCGAGTAAAAAGTTCGTCCAGACATTAGTGTCAATTATGTGGTAGGATAGGACACCTTGTGGATATGTGTTATTTTAGGTTCGATGTGAATTATAAAAATGAATATGTTAGGGATTCTCGTAACAATAAGGGTTTTTCATCTGCTTCTTCTACTCAAGCTTATAATCCTCGTAGTATTGTATATGCACAACCTTACAACCTTATTTATTATGCATCTGTTCCTACCATGAGTGCTACTCATAGCTTGCCTCGAATGAGTTCACAGGTGCAAACTCTGTTGGTGAAATAGAAATTGCAAAAATCAAATCGTTACTACTGACTGAACAATTAAAAATAGGCATAATGCAAACAAATATCCCTAACGTTTGATACTATATGCATTTGTGCCCATTTGTGCCCAAATCATTTTTTTAGCAGTTCTACCCACAACGTTTGTTTATGAGGCATAAGTCCCCCGTTGGATGGAATCCGTCAGTCAACTGACGGTCAACGGGTCCATCTGACGTGCCATGCACATGTGGTCATCGATGATGATGTGGCATTTCCATGTCACTATTTTATGCTGATGTGAAATTTACACAAATGATGACATGGCATGTCCACGTCACTAATATGTGCTGACGTGGAATTTACACGTAAGTTTTTTTAAAATTTCAATTAAAATTTTGTACCAAGAAGAGAGCGACACGTGTCACTCTCTTATTGGTACGTATTGGAAAGAATGAATAAAATGTTGTTACTTGCGTGGAAGGGGAATCAAACCTGGGGCAAGGGCATGAAATAAGATGGCCCTTGCCACCAGGCCAAGCATGCTACTTGGATAAGTAATGAAACAAAATCTTATTTAACCCATCATCTGATTATAAAACAGAAATGGATGTCCATGTTATTACTAATCTGCTTAAAAGGAAACCCTAAAACATAAACTAACAACCCTCTTATTCTCCACTATCTTCCTCACACATGCACGAGCGGTGATGCCTCTCAACCCCAAAGGCCCCAATACGACGACGCCTCAACCACCGGATCTCGACGGCAGTTTACTCCCCAACCACCACTTGAGGCAGCCGAAGAGGCCCAAACAAACCCAAAAACGCCGACAACTCTCACCTTCCTTTCCATTCTTTTTTTAAACTCTCGACAGAAGCTAAAGAGAGACCAGCGCCGTCGTAAATCAACATTCTTCTACCCTTCGGCCACCACCTATGGTGGTCTACCTAACCAAAACTCGGACCTACAACAAACCCAACTCTTTTCTCTATCTAAACCTAAAAAAAATGATCCCCCAAACCCGACACAAGCCACTGCCGACGTCTAGGAGGACTTGGCTCCTCAACTTCTTAAACCGACGTTTTGACTCCGACGACGACAATTAAGAAAGGGTAAGCGTTTTTCAAGCTTTAAGCATGTTTAGAAACGGAAGTAAACAAAGTGAAACCAAGCTCCCACCCGGTCCACGGTGGCTGCCGATCTTCGACAACCTCTTCGATCTTGGCGATAAACCCCACAGGTCATTGGCTAAGCACGCTTAGGTTCAAGGCCCCGTTATGGGTCTCCAACTCGATAGCTTATTCACCGTCGTCGTTTTATCAGAAACAACCGTGAAAGAAGTCTTGAAAGAATAGGACCTCGTCTTCTGTAACCGTACCATCGTCGATGTCGTCCTCTTCGGCAACCTCTTCGATCTTGGCGATAAACCCCACAGATTATTGGCTAAGCTCGCTCAGGTTCACGACACCGTTATGGGTCTCCAACTCGGCAGCTTATTCACCGTCGTCGTTTCATCGAAAAAAACCGCGAAAGAAGTCTTGAAAGAACAAGACCTCGTATTCTGTAACCAAACCGTCGTCGATGTCGTCCGAGCCTGTCGATTCAATGAATTTGGGCTCTTGTTTATACCCGTTTCACCACTTTGGAGAACTCTTCACAAAATATGTGCTATCAATCTTTTCTCTAGTCTAAAACTCGATGCCAAACAATACTCGCGTCAAGTGAAGACTGAAGAACTGATCAAGAATGGTCAGCATAATATTTGGTGTATGAGTTTGCAGATTGTATCCAAAATTAATAAATTCTAAACATTAGTAATTGTATTATAAACAGATAAGGCAAAGGTGTATAGCATTCCACATCCATTTCTGTTTTATAGTCGGATGATGGGTTAAATAAGATTTTTTTCATTACTTAACTAAGTAGCTTGCTTGGCCTGGTGGCAAGGGCCATCTCATTTAATGCCCTTACCCTAGGTTCGATTCTCATTCCACGCAAGTAACAACATTTTATTCTTTCTTTCCAATACGCACCAATAGGAGAGTGACACGTGTCGCTCTCTTATTGGTACAAAATTTTAATTAAAATTTTAAAAAAAACTTACGTGTAAATTCCACGTCAGCTCATATTAGTGACGTGGACATGCCACGTAATCATTTGTGTAAATTCCACATCAACATAAAATAGTGACATGGAAATGCCACGTCATCGTCGGTGACCACATGTTCATGCCACGTCAGATGGACCCGTTGACCGTCAGTTGACTGACGGATTCCATCCAACAGGGGGACTTATGCCTCATAAACAAACGTTGTGGGTAGATCTGCTCCAAAAAAATGATTTGGGCACAAATGCATATAGTGCCAAACGTTAGGGGTATTTGTTTGCATTATGCCTTAAAAATAAATAAACGAGAATTTGATCAACTGTGTCGTGATATTAATCATTGTCTTGGAAACGAATTCTTCTCGATGTATGTAATAGATATAGTAGGCGGTTGTCCCCTGAGATTAGCACGGTCTGTTAAAAATTCGTATATTAGAATATTGAAAAGGACAAACGGTGGTGTTGCTTTTCTCTTAGCACTGAAAAGAATAAAAAGCTCATAAAAATTTAGAGGAAAAATATATTTATGTAGAGAGAAAAAAACTTTGCTTTGAATTGGATGATTGAAAAATGAAGAAATGTCTCTGTATTTAGAGGCTCTATTGACATACATAAAATGTAAATGTGCCTCAAATCATGCAGCTGTTACAGCTCCCGCAATTAAGTTGTTGTGTAACACCTATATTAGTTGGAATTAAACCGGTAGTTAAGGTGATTAAAAAATGTTGTTTGTTGTTATAAAAGATGTATATAGCCCTATAAACGTCTAGATTAATTCTATGAAAAACCAACATTCAATCTACAAAAATTAACAGTTGTAATAGCTATTATATTACAATAAATTTAATCTCGAAAATTACTCCAATCGCAGCTAACAATATCTGTATTAAACGTTTCATGTTAAAATTTTACATATAAACACATTTTAAAATTCTCATTTTCAATTTTAGAAAATATTACTCAAAAGATATTCTTTCTGATTTTCTATATAAAAAAAAAAGAACGCGTATGAACATGTAAACTCAATACACGTATGACCACGACTATAACCACAAATCATGTTCCACGAGCAGTTCCATTATAAGTTCAACCTTCATATGCTGTTGTGAACTCTTCCTCGTCCCCTTCTAGTACTCATGTTGCTACTCAAGTGCACATTGCTACCCCGAAGTTGTTGGAGACAATGTCTGATATCCTGACTCAAGAACAACGAACCACATCACCAATTCCGTCCCTGAGCATAGGCAAGAGGGGCACTTGTCTAGGGCCCCTCTTGTCCCGGGTAGGGGTGTAAACGAGCCGAGTCGAACTCGAGTATTGCTGAGCTCGACTCGAAAACTTTAAACTCAAACTCGACTCGAAAACTCGCAAGCTAAAAATTATTAAGCTTGACTCGAACTCGAAATATATTTTTGAAACTCGACTCGAACTCAAAAAGACTCGAATTCAAAAAAAAATCAAGAATTCAATTAAAACTCAAAACTCGATTCAAACTCGATTTTAAGCTCAATTCAAACTCGAGCTCGATTCAAGCTCGATTTTAAGCTCAATTCAAACTCGAGCTCGATTCAAGCTCGATTTTGAGCTCGAAAACGAGTTAATTTTCAACTGTTGAAACCCATCCCTTTTATAAACTCGACTTTACCCCTTATTCCGCAAAACTACCGATGTGGGATATCCCTCTTTCAAGCTAAATATAGTATACTGTGCATCTTCTTCCTCCTCTTCTTCTCTCCCGAAACTCAACGCTCTCAATTAATAAATCCTGGTTCCAAACATTCCACTTCCAATTGATCTTCCATGAATTGCAATAAAGAAGAAGAAAAAAAGGTGTCAGCAGCTATAAGAATATTTATTCAAAAATCTCCCATGGATTGTCTGGTACTCTGGTTCGCGAGGTCCCGAGCATTATTGGCGGTGGCAGTTTTGTCCAGCACAGGGATGTTTCACCATCTTCATGAAGGAACCATCATCCCGACTCTAATCACCTTCTCTTTGCCGACAACTTTCATGGCAACGCTCTTCCCCGTCGGAAGATGCCGGTTCATTGGTGCATGCTTTCTTATGTAAGTTCTCTGCTTAATATATACTTCCTTTTAGCATATGGTTGACTGTAAATTATGCATTTTGTCCCTTTTTCGATTTACAGACATCTTTTATATTGTTGGTCACTTATCTTTTAATAACACACAAATTCTTCTTTTGTTGCTAGAATTTGTATTTCCTGGTTTGAATTCATGCTTATGTTTTTGTTTTGAGTTGTGTGAATCATTTGATTGTAATTTTTTTCTAAGAAGAAACTTCTTTCTCTCCTTTAAATTTAAATTATATTTAAGACTCATTTGTTTGGTCTCTATATGTTTAACAGTTGGGCAAGTGGAGCCCTTGATCCTGAGAGAAACGAATTTGGTGATCTTGTAACATCTGTAAAAAGGTTTCTATATATTTCTAATGCCATTGTAATGTCTTAGCCCTTTTACTTGCTGACATATATCAAGTATCTCCCATGTGCTTTTTTATAGGGGTGTATGGGCAATGATTGCAGTTATTCTTGCTTATTGCTTGCTGCAGGCTCCTTCCACGTAAGTTATTAGATTGATTCTCTCTGTAGATCTTAATCCATTTAATTGTTTTACATGGATTCCTTACTGATTTGTAGAAAACTTTCATGACAACTTTCATGGCAAAGTTCATGGCATTCGACCAAGCTCGTATTTTCCATGGAGAAAAGCCAGTTAATTGGTTTTAGCTTTCTCGGCCATTTTTTATAAGGTAGATCTATAGAAATTACTTGAAAGATATAATTTAAAATAAACAGACGATTATAAACAGTGTCGATAGTCATCATTAAGATATAATAAAATCATATCTCAATCAGTAAGTCGTGTATATTTATTTTGCATGTTGATATGTTTATGTATAAGTATGCAAATGATTTGTTTAGGAGTCACATAACATCATTTTGCATAATTTATATGTTACCTTCATGTGCATAACTTAACCCCTATTATATAACTGAGTTTAGGGTTTAGGTTTTAGGGTTTAGTGCTAATGGCTTAGTGTTTAAAATTAAGGTTTAGGGCTTAGGGTTTAGTGTTTATGGCTTAGGATTTAGGGATTAGAGTTTAGGGTTTAGTATTTATGGCTTAGGGTTTAGGGTTTAAGATTTAGGGTTCATTACAAATAGTCAAATACATTAATTAATCGACTTGGTAATGATTTACGAGGTAAGTACAATATAGTATCTTGATATTAAATGCTCAAACCCTTGATATTTGAACCCGAAACCTCAAAATATAACAACAATTTAAAAAATTAGTTATTAAAAATATTATCATTAGAAATATATTAAATATTTGTCATTAGATAAATAATTTTTTATTAATTTAAAATAAATATAAGAATATTTATTCAAAAGTAATTTTTAACCATTTTCAATTTTTCTATTGTTTGGCTATTTTTTTTTTATTTTTTTTTTTAAGTTGTCAAGTACTTGTGTAATAAAAAGCTAAAATAAGAAAGAAAAAAATCAACCAAACACGTGTGATTTAACATGTGCTTAATTAAATGGACTTTTATTTTCCTTTTAGTAATATACAATGTAACAATTGGACTTGGGCTGGTTTATTAAAATAAAATAAAATTTGATGGTAGTTGCATTATAAATTTTTTTATATATTTTTAAAATTTTATAATTAGCAATAATGTATTTTAAATATATTTTTAATAATGTAGTTTTAAAAAATCTAAAATTATAATATAAAATTTTTTCGAGTAGCTCACGAGTTTTTCGAGTCGAATATCGAGTAGCTCGTTTCGGCTCGTTAAGAACTCGAGTCGAGCTCGAGCTCGAGCCGAGTCCATTCGATCCGAGTATTTATCGAGCCTTGATCGAATCGATATCGAGTAGCTCACGATCTGTCTCGTCACATTTACAGCCCTAGTCTCGGGTCCAAAATTATAATTTTACATATAATTAAAAAAATGATAAATTACTTATTCAGTCACCTACCTGTTGTTTTATTTATGTTTTAGTCATCCAATTATTTTTTCCTAGAATCATACTTAACGTTATATTTTATTTCTTCTTTTATTATATATCATTAAAGAATTAACGATGATATTGATGTGGCATTTTTAAATTAATTTTTCAGTTTCCACTTAATTAATCTTTTGTTTAGAAGATGGAAAATGTTAAAATCTAACATTTATCTTTTTAAAAGAGGATTATGTTTATTTTGCGTGAGTAGTTAGATGTTTAATAAAATTTCTTGATGTTTTTTATTTAAAATTTAATGTACTTATTAAATAATTTATTAAACGTAATAAAAAATCAGTTTACAAGCAAATTTAACTAATTTTACTTGTTATAATTCAATTCTTGTTTATATTTATTATCAGGGCCGTATAATTTCTATATTTAACTTAGGCTACTAAAATCTCAGAAATAGACTTGTACATTACTAATAACTTCAGAAGTCGGAACATATGAGTTCATTGTTAAATAATAAACAAATGATTTACATTTTGTATTTATCTCTCTTACTTTACCTGAAATATCTAATTCAGTGTACCTGATAGTTCATCAGTGTCAGTACTTGATGCTCACATTCAGGTGATTGAAATCTTTTAACCTATGTGCATTCTGATATTTATAGTATTTTTTAAAATAATTTGAGGTAATTATAAAATAATATTTATTTAAAATTTGTATTAGTCATTTACAATATATATATATATATATATATATATATATATATATATATATATATCTTATTTTATTAGTATTTTTTCCACTCAGACACTTACGACCATCCTGGTGATTGATATGTTCAGATATTTTCAACTAATGTTTATTTTGATCCATAGATGAAAATTTAGGTACAATAATTAACATGAACAAATGAAGACCAATTTGAAGAAATTTACAAAATTTAAGGACTACAAGTTTTTTACCCCTAATTTTTATTAGGTTAAAAAACTAGGAAAATAATTAATAGATTAAGCAGTAGTATAGATATCTTCTAGAAGATGATTAAAAAAAAGTGATATGATTAAAAGCCAAGTCCGCAGATGTAATCCCTAAGAATCAATGTGACGTATAATTCACATGGAATGGGCCAACTTTATTTTTTGAAAGTAAAATAATTAATAGATGCCTTTCTGTAGTTCAGCAATCAGCTCACCCGCGTCGGCACGGAAGATGACAAACTCCAAGAGCCTAGGTTCTAGAACATGGCCATACCCACTTACATAATTTACCTATATATTATGTATATAAATGTACACGTAGACGTAATTATATTCGAATAATTTGATATTTATTTACGTTAACATCAGGGTAGTCGTTCAAGTTTTAAGTTTTATCAGAAACTTAAAAGAGTTTGAATAAAGAATGTTATACCTAAAACATAAATTTAATAAGAAAAAAACAAATTTGTTTGAAATGAGGTGAACTCAGATTTCAATATTTAAGGCTCAACCTCAACCTACCACGTTTCTTAAGTTTGTTATAAAGTATCTTATATTTTATTGATATGTTATATAATTAATATTATATATTACAACAATATGTTGTTTATATTTGAGAGAACAAAAGTAGATTTAATAAAAAAAATAAATTTATATAAAAATAAAAAAGTAATATGAGTAAACTAAAAGTATATTTAAATTAATTATTTACAAATATGAGCCTAGAATGATTCCAAGCTAAGGATTTTAGAGTTTTTCGTTTCTAATTTCTTGTTTTAAGGAGTAAAATGGGGTGATTGATTGCAGACTGGTAAATTTGGAAAGCTTAGTGGACTATTCGAATGAAAAGAGTAAATGTAGGTTTTATTTTTTTATTAGTTTAAGGGGATTGTAAGATAATATATGTTTGATAGACTTTTAATTATTTAATAATCAACACTCAAACATCTTTATAAACATTATATTCAGACTTGAAAATTTTAAAAGTAACAATTATCTATTTAATTATTAAAGACACTCGATTAATACTAAAATATAGTTTTTATTTTCTAAAGGAAAAAGTGTGTTCTAAACATGAGGCTATATATAAAGTCCCTTTTTTCCTTCAAATGAGAAAGGGGACATCCACTTATATTCCATATAAAGTTATGAGATAAATTAT
Organism: Hibiscus syriacus; assembly: GCF_006381635.1. Classification (NCBI taxonomy): domain Eukaryota; kingdom Viridiplantae; phylum Streptophyta; class Magnoliopsida; order Malvales; family Malvaceae; genus Hibiscus; species Hibiscus syriacus. Next base: position 3,862,097 of record NW_024063533.1, on the reverse strand, counting down.
ATCCATCATCATTCAATTATTTTTTATTCTTATTTTGGTCACTAAAATTTAAATTTTTTAATTTTATTATTAAAATTTTGAAATGTTCATGTTTTGGTCACTTCATCGTTAAATAATTGATGATGTTATAACATGACAACCCACACCAAAACGACATCATTTTGAATCCTTATATCAAACTAATCTTAATCCAAAATGACGTCATTTTGACTCCCTATAAAAAATTATTTTCTCCAGTTTTCCCTCATTTTTTTCTCATTCTTCATCTCTTTTTCTCTCTCGACCTAAACCAACCCATAATCTGACCACCACATTGGTCGTAGTTCTGGCCACTGTCGATCACTATTGTCGAAGGCCGATGAGTCTTACAATATCCTACAAAATTTACCTCATTGTTCTGAACGCGAATCTCTTGTCTGTTTAATCATAAAACAATCCAAATTTCAAAAGTCTAGCATCATCGTTGCACATCGTCATGCTCCGGTCACCATTCGCTTGATACCACTATTGAATGTCAATTTTTCCTCTTTTTTCGATCATTCGATATAGATCTATGTGAAACTAGCCTAAAGGCCATGAAAAATAAATTAAATCCAGAACTAAAATAATCTCGATATGTGACCCTTTCATCTTCCGATTGTTATTCAGTTAAGGTATGTTACTCTTCATTGGACGTGTTGTACTTTGACCGTTGGATTTACGACTAGAGACCTAAATATTGAAACTTGAGAACTTTGAGGTTTAGAGATTTTAAATAAATATTTTAGAGTTTTGTAATTGTAAGGTCAATAAGAGTTTGGGAGTTAAAATTTGGGGGTGTTTAGTGAGGGTTTTACGGTTGAGATAATAAGGTAAAGTCGATGATATTTTAGGGATGATCGATAAAGGTTTAGGATTGAGATAATATGAGGTGGTTAATAAGGGTTTAGGGTGATCAGAAATAGTCTAAAGTGGTTAATTGGGGTTTGAAGTTTGTGATCTTGGGATTAAGTTTAGAGTTTTAGGATTTTAATTTTATTTTTTATTTGAAATCTTACTTTGCATTTAATATCAATAAAAAATTGCATGTTATAATAAAAAATAATAAAATTATTCATGTCATAACAGATTTTATGCGTATGCATTATCAATGATTAAAAATACTCTGAACAAATATTATCTTAATCACCATGAACTATTAAAAGAAAAATAATGTACTTTTAGTTTTTTATTAATGTGCTCAAATTTTAACTATCAACATATGTATAAACTATATTGTAGATACATGTTTTGTCCGGGTTATTATTATTATTATTGATTTATTATTATTACAGGTTTTTGGTTACAGACCCAAAACCGAGCTCAAACTATTACAACCCAACAAGCAAGCCCAAGACCTAAAACCCTAGGTTTTCAACTACAACTTCCAACCGCCACCCATCTCAATTGTCGGATTTGCCTAGATCCAACAGTCTTAATCCTTGGATGATTAGGGTTTTGACCTAAACCCATATGCCACCACGTGCAAAGCCCACCGCATCTACGCATCGGTCACTTCTGCACACGCCCATGCATCATATCCAAGAGCCTTGCCCATGACTTCTCACCTTCCCGAGGTCTTCCATCGTCACCAAATTTTATGTCGATCACCACGAAATTTTTTAAAAAGGGGCCTCGGGTAAACGTTTTTACCCCATCCTTTGCTCACATCACAGCATAACCCATCAGGGCATTGTCCCCGATAGCTTGCTCCCCTGTTAGAAAAAACCAAAAAAAATGCCAAATAAAGACATTTCTCCCTCCACATAACATGCCAAAATGAGAGAAAAGGAACATCAACAAAAACTAACAAGGGAGGAGATTCAGGAGAACTCAAAGCATTTTTAGAACAAAAAATGAGAAAAGAAACATAGAGAGGAGTCTTACCCTTGTTCACCGAAGCCTCTAAACATCATCTGGAAACCTCCTGTTTGAAGGTAAATGTTTAGATATAGGATGGTGGGGGAGCTTTTAGGACGAGTGAAGGTTGTTTTTGGATTTAGGGGAGAGTAAGCTTTGTTTTGGGTTAAGTTTCTATGACTTCGACCACCGTGTGCGGAGGCGGAGCACTCCGATGAGCGGTGGCCGGAGGCTTTTGGCCTCCCTCCACGGGGAGGAGGGAGAGAGAAGGCAGAGAGAATAGAGTTTTCTCTCTTTCGAAAGAAAATGGAAATGAAGCATATGAGAAAACAATGCCATTTTCGGCGATGGGTTGGGTTTATATACCCGAGCCCAGATGACGTCGTTTTGGGAGGGGAGTTGTGCATTTTCAGTGCATGGGAAAACCATTTCCACAGCTCTTCGGGTTTTGTAACCATTTCGATTTAGTCAGTAACTGAAGTTGGTTTTTCTTCTACTTCGAGTACTTTATTTTTCACTCATTACATTTTGGTCCTGCTTCATACTATTAATATAGTTATGTGATTATTCTAATTTTGGCTATCTATGTTTCCTGCATTATATTTAGTCCCTGCTACTTATTTATTTCTATTTTATGTTAATTTTTAATTTAAGTATCCTATTTTAATAATTTCATTTTAGTCATGAATGTCGATGATGTTTTTATTATGATTTCAGTGCTTAATTTGTATGATACTTTTGTTTATAGCCATGATTTTTGTTGGTTTTAGAGTTTAACCCTTAGAGTTACTATATTTGTACTCCAGTTATCCATTCACATATTCCTCTAATTTCCAATTATTTCATTTAAACTTCTTATATTTATGGTATTTTGTTTAAAGTCTTCGTTGGTTTCTCTTTATTGTAAAGGCACATTGTATTGAGATAACATGTTATACGAGGAATTTATGGAAACGTACCTTAACTAACAATGAGTTCACTTCCGAGAATTGTTCACACAAAATAATATATGCATATATATTTTTTACACCCCAATGATTGTTTATAGATATTTATTAAATATAAGTATTTTCTCTAGAGAAATTAAATAAAATATTGTTTTGTATGGGAAATTTATGAAAACATGCCTTAACTAACAAGGGGTGTGTTTTTGAAGATGGTTTGTACGAAGTAATACCTTTTTCAAATTCTTTTCTAATAGGATCATAATTCAAATGTATATTCAAATTTGCAAATTTCAATATTTAGATGGCATATAATAACTTAGGTACCGATTTTGGGAGTTGTGGGGGGTACTCATCCTTCCCCACGCGTAATCGACTCCCGAACCCTTTTCAAAGTGAGTTTCTGGTTAAACGCATATAACTTTTTATCTTTTAAAATCATTTTTCTTAAAATTATTTTAAAGGATATTTTTAGGTATTCGACCTACCTAATTCAAAGGTTGATGGTGAATCCAAATTTATTTATTTGTGTATTCATTTTAAAACCAAATATTTTCTAAAATTAAGTTGGATCATTTCCCCGCCATAGCCCCAAAAAAAGCTTAAAGACCGTTCTAACAGCTTAGCGACTCCAATAGGGACTTAGAGAGTCAAGAAGTAATCGATTATACATCATCTTTGTAGTTGAAAATGGTAAATTTGAATTATATTTAAATTTTGATCCTTATATTTTGTTTGCATCACATCATGTCATACATCTTTTTTACTATTATTTATTAGTTGTATTAATGTGTGATTTCCATTGTTTCAGATTTCTTACATTTTTAAGTTTGTTTGTTTTTAGATCGAGGCAAAGGATTGTGAGTTTCCCTTCACTCATGCTATAACCATTTGAGTATTCAGATCCTTCTAACTATGCTATGTCCCGTTAGGTATGGGTGAACGCTATGCTTATGTGAGAAAAATTATTTTTCTCTCGTATGGGCTTTAGCAAGTAACCTTTAGGGTACATATACCTTGTGTTTACGAGCGAAACATTGGGTTTCCTCATATGGACATAGGGAAATACATCCTCTCGAATTGAACTTGATCTGTTTAAGCCTATAATGGGTAAGGATCGAGGGTCTGGCAGGCCCAAAGGGCACCAACAAAGGACAATTCGATGGTCCTTTTAGTAGTACCAAACTCTACCCATTTTGTACCGAAATTTTGTACGTTGGTCTTCACAAGTCACAAAGGGGAAACTCACTCTAACCTTTCCTCATATTTACTTATTTATTTATTTTGTAAAAGCATGAGAACTAAAAGAGTATGCGGTTAGGTTTTATATTTCCGTATGAAGCCTATAAACTAGAAAATTGAGGTTAGGATTTATATATTGAACAAAGCATGGGGGTGGAAAACATGTCTGGGTAGAATTGATATAAAAGCATATCAGGGTAGATACCATATTGGGTAGAATATTTTCTTTTCATAAATATTTTTTTTTTTGCTTTTATGGTTGAGTGATACTAACAATTTCCTTTGTTTTATCTTATTTTTCTCCATCTTTCATTTACATTTGCATTTGCATATCATAACCAAACAAGGTGTTAATTCGCAAGTGATTGACCAAATTAGAATGTTTTCATATCGAAATAAGAGTTCCATAACTAGGTAGTCAAATCCATAAGGGCGATGACTTACAAACAAAGTTGATCGACAAAAGAAAAGCTCAAAGTCGATCGATGACTCCTATTAAATGAACAAATATCGAGATGGTACCAAATAGATAGATGCTAGTTGAGTCAAGAATGAGAAGATCCTTCACGAGATATCAAGGCCGCTTTCTTCTTGGAGAATCCTACGGAAATAGAGGTATAGAGATCCAACAATCACAGTAGGGGAATTAAAACGAAGCTCGTCTGTCTACTGTAAATGAAGAAAATAAAGCTCTTCTGTCTAGCGTAAGGAAATCTTATGGTCTGATGAAGATTGTTCTATGGTGGTCGCTTTTGGAATTAACACCTCGTGTATTTGTATTCTTGTTTTTCATTAGCATATTAATTAATTTATTTTGTTATTATTGTCTTTATAATAATTCTTGTCATTTTATTATCTTATTTGTACTACTTGTTTTTATATTGCTTTTTTGTTTGCTTGCATCGCATCATCATGACATAATTAGAAAGGTGTTTGTTGAGTTAATCGATTGACGGAATCGGCCAAGAGGGGGTGAATTGGCAATTAAAATTTTTGTGGAAGCTTTTGCAGAAAATTGAAAGTAATTGCACAGCGATTTACAGTGGTTCGACTTTCTCAAATAAAGTCTACGTCCACTACCTTAGCTATCCACACTAAGGATTTTCCAACAAATTCACTAATTTGTTCTTTCTTTTGAGGCCAAAGAGATAACCTTACAATTCCCTCAAGAGTATACCCCAACTCTTGAGAACACTCTTTTTCCCAAAGAGAAGATTACAAATTTACAAACTTACAAGAAAACCTCACAAGGTAAAATGTTTGCACAATTCTAGAACAAGAAAAGAACACTCAAAGAAAATTACAAATGAGCACAATAAGTGTTCTTTGAAAGCAAAATGAATATTGAATGAAAATTGGCTTGAATTGCACAAACTTTGTGTTTGATGCTTTCTCTCTTGTTTCTCTATGATTTCTTGCTGATCAAGGGCTTCAGAACTTGTTTAAATACACATTGAATCACTTCTGAATGTTGGGGATAATTAATAAAGATAATATAGCCGTTTTAGTGTGAAAACAATTAATAAAAACAGCTTGGAGCGTGGGGGGAATCGGTTCCTCCTTATAGGGAATCGATTCCCTAAGTGTAAAATTCAAATATTTCGACCGTTGAACAGGGGGGAATCGGTACCCCCTATGGGGGAATCGGTTCCCTCCGAGCATTCTGGAAATCTCGGAGTCAAACCATTCAGGGGGGAATCGGTACCCCCTATGGGAGGGAATCGGTTCCCTCTGAGCAATCTGGAAATTTTGGGTTTGAAATGGTTCGAAATACTTTGAAAGATTATTTTGAAATTGTTTTAAGATTAAAAACTTAATTTTACACTTAAGTAAGGGTTAAAAATGATTTTTGAAATATTTGGAGTAATGTTTTTATATTCGAATAAATTTATCGAACATACTTTAGAAAATCATTTTGGAAAATCTTAAAATTCATTTAACTTAATTTGTTATATCGAAATATCAAAATGTTTTCAACAATCTCCCCCTTTTTGATATAACAAAACATTTTAGTAATTTTAAGATTTTGAAATCAAGTTTTGAAATTACTCCCCCTTACTTTAACACTTCTCTCATTTATCATTTTAAAAACACACACTTAAACACACTTCTTCTCCCCCTTTTTTGTTAAATCAAAAAGATTCAAATAAACGTGAAAAATATTAAGCCATTTGATTAGGTATATGTATGCATAAGCTGCTAAGATCACAATTAAGAGGAACGTTAGCCATTAGTTCCGTAATCAATATTCATAAATAATATGCAATAACGAATAAAACACACCAAACATATAAGTTCACACTATCCATAAATCCAAAATCCAACAATCCACAAAATCAAACAATTCAAAATGTTAAAACAATATTCATTTTGTTCAAAGTTTTAAAGCTAAACACAAAATCAAGCATCCGGATCGGTAGGAGGAAAACGGGCTCGCATAGCAGCCATTTCATGAGTTAGTTCATTAATACGAGCATTGGTTGCTTCATTGTTTGCACGCATCTCCTGAAGAATCTCTAATTGTTGAGCTCCCATTGTGGATAAATGAGACTCTATAGAGGAAAAGCGCGAATCCATTGTCGCATAACGGAAATCAAATGTCTCCATAAAGGATTGAAAAAATAGAGGCATTTGAGTCGATTGTTGTACGTGCTCCTCGGGTTGTTCAGGTTCTTCTTTAGCTTCATCGATATCCCTCATTAATTTTTCAAACTCGGGATCTTCGTCAGCTTCGGGTGGAGCTTGTGAAGAACTAGCTCCTGGAGTAGAAGATCGAACCCATGCACTTGTTTCCTTATTTTTGACCCATCCCACTCTTGTTAAAGAAAGAAGATTGATTTGTTTCTTAAGAGGAAATGAGGCATATAGACCAACTCGGAGTTCGGCTTTAGAAAAGAGATTACTAAGGATACAACCGTAAACTAGTGAAGAACAGAGTTTCTTATTTGGCACTAAGTTAACGGTTTCAACGATCTCAGCAAAGATAATCTCGGAAAGGTTTATTTTTATATTGTTTTCAAAACAATGCAACCACCAAAGGTCTAAAGCTCTAAGAGTAGAATAACGACCCCCGGATGGTCGAAACCACCAAGTGATCATAAGATGAAGAAAACGCTCATGGAGATCTAAAACACTTGCACTATCATTCCGTTTATATCGTGAGCCTAAAACTTGTTTTTCGTTTGATAAACCTTCATTATCCAAGCCTAAGGCATTGGCTATGTAATCAGGATCAAGATGGAAATATTGACCTAGGAGGTAGGAACGCACTCCTATGGTTTTGGTTTTGTCACGATTTTTGATACAAACAGCATTACAGTAGAAGATACGAACAAGTTGATGATAGACAATGGGTTCAAGTTCGAAAAGTTTATCAAATTTCCATTCGTGCAAGATAGGGAGATATTTAAAGTTAATATCAACCATAGTTTGAAGAGATGGGATACGTTCTTCCCTAATCTTATATGAGTCAAAATATTGGTAAAACCAATAACGATAATCTTTAGGACCCGGTTGATTGAAACAAGAAATTTGGATAGTCAAGTTAGGATCAAGATTTGGAATAGGATTTTGAGGAATAGGAGGAGGATTTGTTTGACGACTAGAACGACTAGATGAAGACCTAGCACGTTTAGGATTGGACATGGTTTAGGAAATCGGAATAGAATTGATAACCTGTAATTTTAAAAACAAATGTATGCAATTAAATTAATCCCAAAACTCAAATGAGTCCTCAATATTTCAAGGTTCTCTAAATCAATCCTAATGGGCAAAGTTTTTGAAAAACTTTTGAAAAATATGGTTTTGAGAAACAATATATGTATAGTTTTTATAACAACAACATAATTTAATCAAAACACAATAATTTGAAAATTAACATTTTTTTTATTTCGAAAAATTAAAAATTTTTGGAAAATTCTTGTGTTTTTGATGAAATTAGTTGTAACATCTAGTTTCTAATCACTAAATAATCAATGCCCGATCACTATTTTAACCTAGAACTAATTAAAACTAATCCTATGTTCAAAATCAATGAAATAGAGAGTTTAGAAAAATTTACCTTGAAAGATGAAGATTGAGGGGATTTAGATGTTGTTTGCACGATTTTAATGATGATTGCAAGTTTAGGAGATGATATTTGAAGTGATTTCCGATTAAAATCAATGATTTGAGGCAAGAATGGAGATTTGAGTGCTTAGAGGGTGAGAAACGGCGGAAGAAGAAGAAAAATGAGGGTTTTGGGGTTTTTGGGTGTTCTGCCCGATTTAACAAAACCCCAGGGGGGGTATCGATTCCCCTGTGGGGGGAATCGGTTCCCCTTCAAAGGGGGAATCGGTTCCCTCATGGGGGGATCGATTCCCTCTGCACAAAAATGCTAAAATCCGACTTTTAAGCACATAAAATGCTAAATTAATCTTCTCTAGTGGTATAGGCAACTCATATATTGAAAAATAATTATGTTCAAACAATTAAATTAATCTTTAAACATTATTTGAACATAAAATTAATTTTTCATTAAGAATCATAAACTCCCCCTAACTAATAGCAAGAATGCAATCAAAAATTATTATAAGCATTTTTCAGTATTTATTAAAAGTGCTAAATTATTTTAAACACTAAGTAAAGATAGGTTAGTTAAACCTAATTCTCTTCTAAGTGTCCAAAACCTTTCCTTGTCTAAGGGTTTTGTAAAGATATCCGCTAATTGATGCAAAGTATCAACATATTCTAAAACTATATCTTCCTTAGTGACATGGTCTCTAATGAAGTGATGTCTTATTTCAATGTGCTTAGTTCTAGAGTGTTGGATGGGATTTTTAGTGAGACAAATAGCACTAGTATTGTCACACTTGATAGGAATGGTACCTACTTCAATTCCATAATCAAAAAGTTGTTGTTTCATCCATAAAACTTGTGCACAACAACTACCGGCTGAAATGTATTCCGCTTCAGTGGTAGATAATGCAACACAATTTTGTTTCTTTGAAAACCAAGAAATTAGCATATTTCCAAGGAATTGGCAAGTACCAGAGGTGCTTTTCCTATCTAATTTGCATCCTCCATAATCCGCATCAGAAAAGGCATGCAAGCTAAAGCTAGAGTCTCTAGGATACCAAAGTCCTAAACTAGGAGTGTCTTTAAGGTATCTAAAGATTCTCTTAACAGCTAGTAAATGTGATTCTTTAGGACATGATTGAAACCTAGCACACAAGCAAACACTAAACATAATATCCGGTCTACTTGCGGTTAGATAAAGCAATGAGCCAATCATGGATCTATATAATTTAACATCCACACATTTACCTCCTTCATCTAAGTCAAGCTTTGTTGAAGAGCTCATTGGAGTGTTATGAGGTTTCCTATTTTCCAGTCCAAACTTCTTGAGCATATCTTTGACATACTTAGCTTGATTAATGAAGATGCCATCTTTTCTTTGCTTGATTTGGAGTCCCAAGAAAAATGAGAGCTCCCCCATCATGCTCATCTCAAACTCACTTTGCATTAGCTTAGAAAATTCTTGGCAAAGAACATCATTAGTAGAACCAAATATTATATCATCAACATAAATTTGAACTACTAATAAATCTTTACCTTTTCTCTTTAAAAACAATGTAGTGTCAACCTTTCCTTTTAAAAAACCTTTTTCAATTAAAAAATTTGACAATCTTTCATACCAAGCTCTAGGAGCTTGTTTTAAACCATAAAGAGCTTTTGTTAATTTTAAAACATGATCCGGAAAATTTGAATCTTCAAACCTGGAGGTTGTTCCACGTACACTTCTTCTTTATAAAACCATTTAAAAATGCACTTTTAACATCCATTTGATATAATTTAAATTCATTGAAACATGCAAATGCTAATAACATTCTAATTGCTTCCATCCTAGCTACGGGAGCGTATGTTTCATCATAGTCTATGCCTTCTTCTTGAGTATAGCCTTGAGCAACAAGTCTAGCCTTGTTCCTCACTATAATACCACTTTCATCAAGTTTATTTCTAAAAACCCATCTAGTACCTACAGTAGATTTATTACTAGGCCTTTCAACTAATGTCCATACTTTACTTCTCTCAAATTGATTTAATTCTTCTTGCATAGCCATAATCCAATGTTCATCTTTTAATGCTTCTTTGATGTTCTTAGGCTCTATGCATGAAATAAATGCAACATAATTACAGATATTTCTAAGAGAAGATCGAGTAGTTACCCCTTTTGATGGATCACCTATAATTTCACCATCCTTGACATAGTTGTACTCTCTTGGAAAAGATACTTCCCTTTCTTCAATGGTTGGATTCTCGAGGGGATCATGAGTTTCCTCATCTTTTGTTTCTTCCTTTGATGATGATTCTCCAACGTCATGTCTAACGTCATTTGCTTGTACAATACCTACATCATTATTAACAGAAGAATCCTTCCTCGGAAGGGGATTATCATCGAAAACAACATGTATAGACTCTTCTACAACTAAAGTTCTTTTATTAAATACACGATAAGCTTTAGAATTTAAGGAATAACCTAGAAAAATTCCTTCATCACTTTTAGCATCAAATTTGCCAAGATTTTCTTTACCGTTGTTTAAAACAAAACATTTACACCCAAAAGGATGAAAATAGCTAATGTTAGGCTTTTTATTTTTGAGAATTTCATATGGAGTTTTCTTTAAAATTGGCCTAATCATTACTCGATTTACAACATACAAGCGGTATTTGTGGCTTCCGCCCAAAATTATTTTGGCAAATTATTTTCACAAAGCATGGTTCTAGCCATTTCTTCTAAAGTTCGATTTTTCCTCTCAACAACTCCATTTTGTTGAGGGGTTCTAGGTGCTGAAAAATTATGGCTAATACCATTAGAATTACAAAACTCAATGAATCCAAGATTTTCAAATTCAGTTCCATGATCACTTCTAACACTAGTGATAGAGTAACCTTTTTCATTTTGGATTATTTTTGAAAATGTGATGAAATTTTCTAATGCTTCATCTTTAGTACTTAAGAATAGAACCCAAGTGTATCTAGAATAGTCATCTACCAAGACAAAAGCATATTGTTTTCCTCCCAAGCTAGTAGTTCTAGTTGGCCCAAAAAGATCTAAATGGATCAATTGTAATACTCTACTAGTTGATACATCATTAATAGATTTAAAAGAAACTCGTTTTTGTTTTCCTTTAGCACAAGCATCACAGATTTTATCATTATCAAATTTAAGCTTAGGCAACCCTCTTACTAAGTCTCCTTGAATTAACCGTTGCAAAACACTCATACTAGCATGACCTAGTCTCCTATGCCATAACCAACTATCATGCTCATCCTTAGCAACTAGGCATAAATTAGTCATATCAATAGAATCTAAATGCACCATGTAAATGTTTCCTATTCTATGACCAATAAGCATAATCCGATTAGATGCAATGTCAATAACTTTACAACCATTAATTTCAAATAAGACATTGAATCCTTTATCGCATAATTGACTAATACTCAAAAGATTATGCTTTAATCCATTCACATATAAAACATTCTTAATTTGTATGGAAGAGGTATTACCTATTGTACCAATACCTTCAATGTGACCTTTTAAATTGTCTCCAAAAGTCACTTCTCCTCCATTTTTGGCGTTAAGCTCAATGAACCGGCTTTTATCTCCGGTCATATGTCTTGAGCATCCACTATCAAGGTACCATGAGTTTGAATTTGTTTCCCGTGCCTTGTAGCAATGCTCCTTTCCCTACAAACATAGATTAATTTTTGATTTTTGGTACCCAAATTCTTTTGGGTCCATATTCATTAGTTTCCAAAATCCTAGTCCCCTTAGGTATCCATTTGTGTAGGATATTTTTATCTTTAGTAGTAATGAGTTCTTTAGGAACCCACATACTTCTAATGATTTTTCCATTAGAGGTTCTTTGGGGACCTCTATGATTGTAGTTTCTAAAACTTTTTCTAACAAAGTTGGATTTTGAATTTCCACCTTTTTCAAAATGTTTTGTTCCAACTTTATCAAAAGAATTTTTAAGATCGTCAATTTTCTTTTGATGATCATCATTGATCTTTGAAAGTAAATTTTGCAAATCTAAATTTTTCTTTTCAAACTCTTCTAGTTTGATTTGCAAATCTTTGATTTTACTTTCAAGATCGTTGTTGGTTTTGGTTATGAGTTTGTTTTCATTTTTCAATTTTGAAACATCATTTTTATATTTTAAAAACAATTTCTCATAATCCGAAGCCAACCCATTGTACTCCTCAAATAACTCATCATAAGATAAATCATCAAAATCGGATGAGTTAGAGGTTACCTTAGAATCTTCCCCGAATGCCATCAAGCACAAGTTTGCTACTTCTTGTTCCTCTTCATCGGAACTTTCTTCATCGCTCCATGTAGCCACATGAGCCTTGTGCTTATTCTTTGATTGACCCTTTTTCTTCAATTGTGGGCAATCATATTTGACATGCCCCGGCTTTTTGCATTCATAGCAAATGATTGGGTCCTTCTCTTTTGGTTCATTTTTGAGGCCTTCGTTTCGTTTGAATTTTCTTCCTTGGTAAGGTCTCATCATTTTTCTGAACCGTTTGGCAAACAATGCCATTTCCTCGTCATCATCATCATTATTAGAATCGCTCTCATCTTTTGTGGATTTGAGAGCAACTCCAATATTTTTCTTTTTCTCCTTTTCCTTTGGTGTCTCTTCAACTTTATCAAGGTCCACCTCATCTTCGAGCATCATCTCATGAGTGAGGAGTGAACCGATAAGTTCTTCAAGAGTTAAGGACGATAGGTCCTTAGACTCGATGATTGCCGTCTTCTTTGATTGACATGATTTTGGGAGGGAGTAGACTAACTTCCTCACAAGCTTTTCATTTGAGATGATCTCTCCATATGATTTGAGACCATTGACAATCGTTGAAAATCTATCCGTCATAGCTTTGATGTCTTCATTTGGTTTCATCCTGAAATTTTCATAGCTATGCGTTAGAATACTAATTTTTGATTTCTTTACCTCATCTGTACCTTCATGTATGACTTGAAGTTTGTCCCATATTTCTTTGGCAGTTGTACACGATGAAACTCTTCCGTATTCATCTGGTCCAAGAGCACAAAAAATAATATGGATGGCTTTGGAGTTGAGCTGGAACATTCTTGTCTCTCATTCACTCCACAACCTTGGATGAGTGAGAGGTTTGATGTATCATTCTTCTACAGCATTCCATGCTCCCATGTCACTTGCTTGAATGAAGTACATCATTCTATTCTTCCAATAGGAATAGTTAGCTCCATTGAAGAAAAGAGGCTTGTTGACGGGCATCGAATCGAGACCGGAGTCGAAGTTTGAAGCGGAGGCCATTGATGACTTTAATAATCGATATAACTCTTCCCGAATCGACTCAAGAGGCGATAAAACCTTCAAATGAGTTAGGCTCTGATACCAATTGTTGAGTTAATCGATTGACGGAATCGGCCAAGAGGGGGTGAATTGGCAATTAAAATTTTTGTGGAAGCTTTTGCAGAAAATTGAAAGTAATTGCACAGCGATTTACAGTGGTTCGACTTTCTCAAATAAAGTCTACGTCCACTACCTTAGCTATCCACACTAAGGATTTTCCAACAAATTCACTAATTTGTTCTTTCTTTTGAGGCCAAAGAGATAACCTTACAATTCCCTCAAGAGTATACCCCAACTCTTGAGAACACTCTTTTTCCCAAAGAGAAGATTACAAATTTGCAAACTTACAAGAAAACCTCACAAGGTAAAATGTTTGCATAATTCTAGAACAAGAAAAGAACACTCAAAGAAAATTACAAATGAGCACAATAAGTGTTCTTTGAAAGCAAAATGAATATTGAATGAAAATTGGCTTGAATTGCACAAACTTTGTGTTTGATGCTTTCTCTCTTGTTTCTCTATGATTTCTTGCTGATCAAGGGCTTCAGAACTTGTTTAAATACACATTGAATCACTTCTGAACGTTGGGGATAATTAATGAAGATAATATAGCCGTTTTAGTGTGAAAACAATTAATAAAACAGCTTGGAGCGTGGGGGGAATCGGTTCCTCCTTATAGGGAATCGGTTCCCTAAGTGTACAATTCAAATATTTCGACCGTTGAACAGGGGGGAATCGGTACCCCCTATGGGGGAATCAGTTCCCTCCGAGCATTCTGGAAATCTCGGAGTCAAACCATTCAGGGGGAATCGGTACCCCCTATGGGAGGGAATCGGTTCCCTCTGAGCAATCTGGAAATTTTGGGTTTGAAATGGTTCGAAATACTTTGAAAGATTATTTTGAAATTGTTTTAAGATTAAAAACTTAATTTTACACTTAAGTAAGGATTAAAAATGATTTTTGAAATATTTGGAGTAATGTTTTTATATTCGAATAAATTTATCGAACATACTTTAGAAAATCATTTTGGAAAATCTTAAAATTCATTTAACTTAATTTGTTATATCGAAATATCAAAATGTTTTCAACAGTGTTGATTTGTGAATGGTTATCTGAGTAAAAGGTTTTCATGATGGAAAAAGGTTTCATGATCAAGTAGACTATAGCATAGCTAGGGAATAACAACTTGAGGAAGCCCCGAGAACAGTGGAGAGCTATGCACCCAAAGATCGTATGTCTGATAAAGAGCAAAAGGAGATGAAAGAGATGAGAGAGTAAATGTCCAAGATGATTGAAAGAATATCTACTTTGGACAAAGGAAAAGAGACTTTTACAAAAGGGAGGAAAGATCTCGATGAAAATAATCTTGTAGTGTCAAATACACAAGAAACTACTTTAGAACAAGCTGATCCTAGCCAATCTGAGAAATCACGCACAATAACCATTCGTATCAACAAGTTGTCTGGAGACATCAAGGAAATGGTGACAACTGTAGAACTTCAGAAAGATAAAAACAAGCCATACAATCAGAACTCGTTGTTATTTCAAAGTCTACTCCCAACGTTAGGAGAAATAAACATGATGACTCCAATTCAATTCAAGTCGAGAGGTAGCTCTCTTTTTGATTATATCCTTATATCATATAAAGAGTTGTACGATAAGATTTTAGAAGCCCAAGAGGTGGCCCTACATTATGTGAAACATTGGCAACCTCCATATCCAAATTGGTATGTCATCAATGTTCGTTGTGAATATAATGTCAGCTCAAGGACATTCCATTGAGAATTGTACCGCCTTCAAGCATCAAGTCCAACATCTGTTGGATCATGGAATTTTGGAGTTCGAGATGAAAGGTCGACCTAGTTTGGTATATAATTTTCCTATTAAGATGGAGCCAAAAGTGTTCAAAGGTAAGAGTATTAGTGTAAACACCCAGGAGGAAGAATGTTTGCTAAAGTGCGAGGCTCAAGTACGTCATTTGAGGATTGAAAATGATAAACTAGATAGAGATATGGAAGCCATGCATAATGGTTTTCAAAATATCAGTCAAGCCTTTAAAAATGATGGTATAGGAAATGCCCAGAGGAGTAGGCAAAAGGGGTCACTAAACTAAAAAAACGATGCTGAATAATGGAGAAAGAATTGCAATGAGCATGAAGGTCGAGCCAAGAAGTTCTTTTATGATTTACATATTACAGAAAAAAGACAATACAATTGCTAATGATTTGGGAAGATGTCAAGATTAAAATCATATGTTGAATATGTCCATAGCTAATATGGAAGCTTCATATCAATGCCACAAGTGTGAGAATGATGTTGAGCTAGAAGCCACTAAAAGCCAAGAATAAAACATTGATGAAGATTGTAGATGGTTATGGAGATCTTGTACAAGAACTTAGTAACCATAAAGACTTTCTTACAAGGAAGAATGAACAACATTGTCTACAGCTCTGATAATTGATACAGAAGATGAAGGAAAAAGACGACGTCATGAAAGAAGTTGTTACCCAAGCAAGTAATGTGGCCCATAAATTGGTTGATTTAGCTGGCTTTGCAAGAGAATTGAAGCATATTGACAACTCAACACTTGAGTATGAGTCAAAGTTAACTTGGCTTTTGAGAGAGATAGAGAAGTTAGGACTTAAAGTTATCCCTTATATGTAAAGTTTGTTTGATGTATCAAAATCTTTGTGTTCAATGAAAATTGTTTTAAGATGGTCACACTTGAATTACACCATTTGCATACATGCATTTGCATCGCATTTATTTAGTTAAGCATTTTATATGCATTAATTATGAAAACATGAAAATAATTTATGGAGGTTTATGTGATAGTAATAATAAGATCATTTATTCATACTACTTCCTCATCATCATGAACAAACAAATGTAAACAATGGAGCAATCTTATGAAGAATCACAAGATCGGTTGCAAGAGCAGTTGATTGGGTTACAACAAGATATGAGGAATCAAACATTTAGTTCTCTACAAGATTTATCAAATCAAATGATCTAGACGGTGGCAACCAAGGCTGCTGATAGAGGGGAAATAGCTACTAAAGGATATCAGCGTTATCAAACTAATGCATCGAGAATGATAACAAACCCTAGGGCATCCCACTCAAAGCTAGGGTATAGCCTCATTAATCATAATCAATTCGAAGATAAATTTAAGCAATTGAAGGAAGGAATTAGAGCTATGAAAAATGTTAATGCCTCTCACAAAGAACTAGAAATGAGAAAACTCATCATGGTCCATGATTTGGTCATTCCACATAAATTTAGGGTGTCTAATTTTGAGAAATATGATGGCACCAGTTGTTCCCCAATTTATTTAAAAATGTTTTCTAGAAAGATGGAAAGGTATTTAAATGATGATAATCTGCTGATTCATTACTTCCATGATAGTCTTGTTGGGCAAGCTATAGAATGGTATAACAGTTTGAACAGAGAGCAGATCAAGACATGGGTCAATCTAGCTTATGCCTTTCTAGGGCAATATCGATATGTTAAAGGCTTAGCCCCAAAACGTCAAGATCTTCAAAGAATACGAATGAAAGCTACTGAAAGCTTTAAAGAATATGCCCTAAGATGGACAGGGTGGCAGCACAAGTTCAACCTCCCATTTTAGAAGAAGAAATATCATACATGTTTCATAATTCTCTTTCAGCTCCTTTTTTTGAGTTAATACTGGCAAATTCAGTAAAAGACTTTGAGGATCTTGTGAAAGATAGGGATTTAATTAAAAATGCAATCATCAAAAGAAGCTTGAAAGTCACTTCCAAAAGCCCAACCGATCAAAAAGCGAAGGCTGACAAGATGAATAAATATCACGTCCAAAGCCTCCACAACCGCAAAAGAAAAAGAGCAGCAAGTCGTTCAAATCGAACAAAGAAAGCCTTACGATCAAGAAGTACTTTGAATGTGTTCAAAACTTCTATCTGAGATATGTACCCCTATTTGATTAAAGGTCAATACCTCACACCGAGGCCAATAAAAGTGACACCAAACCCTTCTGCCTACAATTATGATCAAGATAGTGTTTGTGATTTCCACTTAGGGACATCGGGGCATTCTACACGGAATTGTAGGTAGTTGTTAAAAGAGATATAAATGTTTGTTGAAAATGGAACATTGACACAAGAATTGGTGGAGCAGTGGATGACGAACTCGAGTGGGGCATCTAAACACAATATATAGCATCTGATTGAGTCAAGTGCCACTGCATTAGATGAACAATATAGGGAATTCTTTAATCAACATATGAGGATGTTATTCACTCGCTAGGGAGATCAGATACACTTTTGCAAAACCAACATGTTTTGTTTGGATATGTTTTCTGAGCTATTTTTGTTTTTGGATTATTTTAATTTTTTAGTTAAATAAACACTACTCCTTTTTTAGACTATAGGCAATGAGATAAATTTCTTTTAAAGTTCAGAAAATACAATAAAAAGTTCATAGCTTTTGACAAGTGATAAGATTAAACCCCTGAAAAACCATAACCGTGATCATGCTTCAGAGATTACACCCGAACCTCATACCTTTCTCTTACAGGGACCAACATAGCTTCTCCTCTCATGAATAGATGATCAAGAGGTTTGTCATTCAGGTATGTATAGGAACATGCAACGTGAGGTATCTCCTACGTATGACATTGCAAAATCGATTAGACTACACTTCTGTTGAAGACGTTCGGTGATTATCGTAGTCTTCACAAATGGAATGATAGAGTCGATGAGTTTAGTTGAAGATGTTCAGTGATGATCGTAGTCTTCACAAATGGAATGATAGAGTGTATGAGTTTAGTTTAGGTTAGTCGTTTGGGAATTGAACTCTAAATATAGGATTTCTTGATTATCTTTGACACTTGTACTATAATAAGTTCTTCTCAATTAGCTTAAGAAAATTTAAATCCGAGTACTGAAAAGGTTAATAAATTATTATTATAAAATAAATTAATAAATCTGAGCTATTCCGCTAAAGTAATTGGTTACAGAAGGAAATCAAAAGCCCTGGCTTTATGAATATACTACATTCAAACCATGACATTGATCGGATACCTAGAAATTTGGTGTTTTCTCCACTGTGATTTTCAAGTCAATGACTTTGTGACAAGATGAATCCTTCAGCTATGCCTAAACAAGGGCAAATTAAACTAAATAAGGAATAAAGGCAATATTGCCTATGGTTTGAATTATGATGAGTTTCGGTGGAAAATGGACTAAGGGAGTTGAGAAACATTTATTATAGTCAACTTCACACACACACTCAGGAATCCTGTCTTTAGAATGATATCCTTGCACTACCTCTGCTAAAGGAATTTATGAAGTCTGAACAAATGGAAGATTTCAGATAATCGAAATAGAAGTGTTCTGAAAATTTTGGTAATTAATTATGTTAAGTTGCATCATTTTGTCTACATCTGATTAAAATGTCAAGCCAAGATAGAGGGGCATGTCACATTATTCGCAAGGACCAAGAAAATAAGGGTGTTTCAAGGATTGAAGCCTTAGAAAAATAAAGAACCAACCTAAAACCAACCCTTCATCTTAACACTTGTCAATAAGCTATATAAACATATGTATTTTTGAAAAAGAAAAAAAATGTATATTTGATTGACCCAATATTCATTGAATCAATAATTTTTTTCAATTGTGAGCCCAAAGTAATGGGTATTCTTTTATTTTATAAAATTCTTTCATTCTTTTGAAAATTAAAAGTAGTAAAAAGGAGGAAAACATTTTCAAACATAACAATCTCTCGAGAATAAAGGAGGTCCTTGAAGATGATGAGATTGGTTCTACCTCAAATGAAGAAGTGAGAGGAAATAATAAGAGCCAAAACAAGAAGAATAAAATGCATAGAAGAAATGAAGAAATTCTTCATTTTCTTTTGAAGTAATGAAGTTTGAAAGATCAAAAGACTCAAGAACAAAACTTCTCACACTTTGTTGTGACATCGTCAATATCGATAATAAATCATGAAGTATATAACCACCTTAATAATATGGACTTGTGATTCTTGATAAATGATGCAAGAGTGAGACCGGTCAATGATAAAATTTTGGCACACAAATAGGGATGAGTCATGAAAATACCCACTTTGGGGCATGACCAAATACCCATATCATGTTGAGATTACAAGGTTCGGATCGAAAAGACATTGAGAATGATAATCATAAATTGGAGTGTCAGGGGAAGACCACACTACAAGAAAATATACCTTTAATGACACGCGAACGATGACACACGCTAATTTATGACTTGCAAAAAATATGTGTCATAAAAAATGTCATGTTTCTTAAAATATGAATGATTTATGACTTACAATAATGTGTGTCATATTTAATAGTCATAATCCAAAAAATTTAGAAAACACTCGGAGTACACTTTTGATTGTATGTCATCTCTAAAAGTCGTCTTTTAATTTCCCCCCATAATTTTCATCACGTACGCAAGCTATCCCGCTGTAAAATTTCAAAGCCTATATTTCCTCTGTCTTCATACACAACAAATCTATCTCTGTTCGTACAATCCCCTCACCACGTCATTGTTATATCCCCTCCCCAAATCTTTTATTTTTCTTGGAGAGTTAATAATAATGGCGGTTGGTTAAGAAGTAGCAATATCACTCGATGGTGTGAGGTACAAGAACGTGATGATGTTAAAGAAGCTTAACACTGCTATCTTCCCCATTCATTACAACGAAAAGTACTACGCCTATGCTCTAGCTTCCGGCGAATTCACAAAGCTTGGTTTGCCTCTTTTTCTCCACCCAATCTTTTCTGGGTTTTCGTTATTTTCTTTAGAAAGCATGTTATTCTCCCGTTGTTGTGTTCGATTCTTGTTTGGGTTTTTTTCTTCGCAATTGTTTCTTTTTGAATCTTGGGGTTTTCTTTGTTGTTCTTCTGTATATTTCATCTAATGGAAAATTTATCGGCGTTCTTTAGTAAATTAAGGAATTTAAGCTGTTGGTCTTGATTTATGCCTTCATTTCTCTTGTTTTTTGTTCTTTGCATTGGTTAATTGTTGGTCTTTTATGGTTTGATTTACATTGACTTTTGATGATCTACAATAGTTTTATTTTTGTAAGAACATAAGACAACGAAGTGAGCATGTTAAAACAATGTTGAAGAAAATGAAAGCTTTCCAAGAATGTTAAACATTGTATGAATTTTTTCAGAGGAACTTGCAAGTCTTTTACTTGAAGTTGCAGAAAAACCTTATAAACTTGAAAAAATCACTCCAACTTTTAATACAGTGCCAAATAGGTGTTGAACTTACTAAGCCAATTTTCCTTCTTCCACTCTCTAATGGTTAGACACACCAGAGAGGAATTAATTACCGACACATTCATCTCTTGCAATAGTTGGCAAGTTATCAGTCTAATTGAGGTTGTTGGATATATTGATGTTATCAAGGAGTTATTTTATATACATAATAAATCTTACAACTGACCTACTATTTTAGTGGAAAAACTGTAAAAGGATAGGAAGTGCGATTGTTGTGTTAACACCTGACATGTCTGATGTTTTGTCGCATGTTTTTGTCTGAACAAAAAATTGCAAGGTAAATACCTGGTTGTTTGAGATTTCTCTGTAATTGATAATTGGTTGTGTAGTAAGATGTGCATAACTCTAACTGCATGTTTGCTTTGCTACATACGTTTATCCTAATATTTTATCTGATCTCAAAGAAAAGAAAGGAAAGTTGTTGCGCCTAAAACCTTCTTCTGCAAATGTAGTTCATAGATAGTGCAATATGTACCTTAAATTATGAACTTGTCGAAAACATCATGTAACCATGAGGTGATGTTAAACAAACTCCTTGTTTTTATATAAGAAAAGATAATTTGGTTCTTGCTCTCTTTCATGTATTCATTCAGTGAGGTGAAGCAAAGTGAGTTAGCTAATTCAAGATCAAGCAACTTGAACGGAGATGTTCCATCATCTATCACTTTGGTCAAAAAGAAGTTTGCTAGTAAATATGCCATATCAGCCAAGGAGTTTACACCTGAAATGGTTAGGCTTGCAAAATATTATTCACTTTATCTCCAAATTTTTATTTGTTCATCTTAACCTACTTAGTTACAATGAGATTGAGTATTGAACCTTCTATACCTCTCCATGTTGCTATATCTCTGAACTATGTTTACGAATGGCATGTCTAATTTATACATGGGGACATTTCTCTCTCTCCTAAATTGGTGCTAAATCACAGAATATCTCATATCTGAAAGGAAAAGTGCCATCTTGGGTTGGGATACCCACATCAGTTGCCCTTCCATTTGGAGTATTTGAGAAGGTTCTTGTAGATAAACTAAACAAGGTTATAATAGTTCTAAACTTCAATAATATCTCACTGAAAGGAAATGAAGGTAACACTAGCAGTGATGAACTAGAAAGAAAATGAAAAGGAGAATCAAAGCAAAAGGGAGAAGACGAACACTGTAAAACTTTACTGAAATGAAAGAAAATGAATACAAGGCTCAAAAGAACAAAAAAAATAATACTTCACACACTGAGTCATGAATAGTGGATAGGCCCACTATATAACACCAAGCTTAATTGATTAGCCCAACTAACCAGAAACGGCTCAACTAATCAAAAACGGTTATAACAACTCAACCAGAAACAGTTACAGCTAATCAACTGTAGATAACTGCATTTTATACTCTAATATTCTATTTGTTTTCTACTGATCTGAATTGCCAATTCAATATTTTCCTAACAACTTCAGACTTGCTTGACATGACTGGTACCACTAATCTCAGCCCAAACTTTTACACCAAGACGAGAGCGCATATCACCAAACATTGCAGGTGGCAACGGTTTGGTGAGTATATCAGCTACCTGTTCTGCAGAAGGAACAAAGTTAAAACTAAGTTGTTCAGTCAAAACTGTTTCCCTCACAAAGTGATTGTCAATTTCTACATGCTTTATGCGAGCATGATGCATTGGATTTACTGCCATAGAGATTGTAGACGTGTTATCACACCATACAACTGTCTTTCCAGTTACATTAATTCCTACTTCACCAAGTAGCTGCTCAATCCAAACCAACTCAGAAACAGAATTAGCAAGACTCCTATACTCTGCTTCTGATGTAGATCTGGAGACAACACTTTGCTTCTTAGAGCACCATGCAATTGGATTACCTCCAAGGTATACACAGTAGCCTGTTGTGGATCGTCTTTCTTCCACCGAGGCTGCCCAGTCTGCATCAGTGTAACAGACAAAACTGAAATTTTTAGTTTGTGAGAAAAACATCCCATACTCAAGTGTCCCACTAAGATACCTCAATATACGTTTCACTTCCCTCCAATGAGTATCACATGGACTGTTCATGTACTGACTAACCTTAGTAACAACATAGGCTATGTCAGGTCTTGTTAAGCATATATACTGCAAACCTCCCATAATACTATGATAAAGATGGACATCACCAAACAACTCTCCATCATTGGCCTTGAGTTTAGGAGCAATAACCATGAGAGTAGGAGTGGGAGTTGACTCATCTAGGCTTGACCTCTTTAGTAGCTCAGAGATATACTTCTTTTGATTCAAGAACAAGCCTCTCTGAGAATGTTCAACTTGCATTCCAAGAAACAACTCTAGTTGACCCAAATCTTTAAGAGAGAACTCATTGTTAATCGCTTGCACTACGGCATCTACTTCTATCACCTGAATTCCCGTGATAACTATATCATCTACATATACCATTAACAACACTTGAGAACATGCTAAGTTTCTGATAAACAAATAAGAATCAGTTTTTGAAACAACAAAGTTCAGGCTTTCAATCAGAAACTTTCTAAAGGTCTCAAATCATGCTCTAGGTGCTTGTCTAAGCCCATAAAGAGCCTTCTTCAAGCAACATACCAGCTCCTTCCCATCTTCACTTCTTTGCTCAAATCCTGGAGGTTGACACATGTATATTTCCTCAGTTAGCCTCCCATTAAGGAATGCATTGTTGATGTCAATTTGTCTAAGTGGCCAATCTTTCATGAAGCAACTGCCAGTATAGTTCTTATTGTACTCGCTCGAACCACTAGACTAAACATCTCGGAAAAATCTCTTCCCACTATTTGAGAGTACCCCTTGACCACTATACGAGCCTTAAGCCTTTCAACTGAACCAGCAGGCTTCTTCTTGACTTTAAAAAGCCATTTACAGCCTACTACTTTTCGTGCTGGTGGTAGAGGCTTTAACTCCCTTGTACCATTCTTAATAAGAGCAGCATATTCATTTTGAACAGCCTCACACCAAGCAGGATGTTGCAATACTTTATAGACATTTGCTGGATCTTGAGGACTTGTCTCAACAATCAACACTTTAGGCTTAAAAACACCAGCTTTGCCACGAGTGACCATAGGATGAACATTCTGAACTAGCCGAGGTGGAGATGATGGTGATGATGGTGAAGGTGGTGGTAGTGATGAAGGATGTGGTAATGATGATGGTGATAAATTAGTAGTTTCATTCAGTTATGAGACGTATGGATGAGATGGGGATGAGATGAATTGTTGTGATGAAGGTGATACACGTGGTGAAGATGGTGATATTGATGGTATAGAAGATGGTGAATTTGAATGAGATAAATTTGAAGAAGAAGATGGAGATGTGATGAGTTGTTGTGGTGAAGATGATAATGTCAACGGTATAGTGGATGGTAAGTATGACTTGTGATTGTGTGTGCTAGTAGGAATGGAAAGAAATGAAGGATAAAATAAACTGTTTTGAGAAATATTGTTGACACTTGAATTCTTTCGACTGTTTAAACCTAAGAAACTAGAAACAGTGGGAAAACTTTGGTGTTGCTGATATGGAAACTCATTTTCTTCAAATCTAACATGTCTTGATACGTAGACACGGCCACTAGAGTCTAAACACTTATATACCTTGTGGGTAGGTGAATACCCCCAAGAAGACACAGGTAGAAGAACGAAATTGAAACTTGTGTTGATTATAGGGTTTTAAAAAAGGGTAACACGTGCAACCAAAAATTCTTAAAAAACTGTAATCTGGTGCTTTATAAAAATTTTCTCATATGGTGATATGCCAGACAGCACACGTGTAGGTAACCGATTAATAAGAAAGACAATACTGGAAAAGGAATCATTCCAAAAACTTAAAGGCATACTAGCCTGAGCTAGCATAAAAAAGCTTACCTCAACTATATGTCGATGCCTCCTTTCCACCAACCATTCTGTTATGAAGTATGGGGCATGACAGTTTGTGTATTATACCTTGCTCCTTCATGTAAGGTTGAAGAGATCCAAACTCACCTCCTTCATCAGACTGAAACACCTTTAGCTTGACACCAAATTACCTCTCCACCTGTTTATGAAACTGAAGAAAGACAGATTTAACCTCAGACTTTTGTTTCAGAAAATAAATCCAAGTGTACCTACTGTGTGCATCAGTAAAGGCAACATAATATCTGAAACCATTAGAGTAAACAGGGGCAAGGTCCCACACATCAGATACTATAAGTTCTAGTGACTGTTCATAAACAGCGTGTGAGTCATAGAAGGGTAATTTGTGTGATTTAGCAAGTTGACATGCTTTGCATAACACTTGTTCTTTATTAACATCAGAATGAGTTACATTGTAATGTTTCAATGTAGAAAGTAGCACTTCTTTAGAAGGTTGTCTGAGTCTCTTGTGCCATATATCTACAGACACTCTAGCATTAACAATGTAACAATTTATTGAAGACAAAGAGCTATTATTGGAATTATTAACATGCATTTCATCATAAGTAAACATGCATTTCATCATCAGTAAACATGCAACTGACATTATTATTACTATTATTCATAGCAATATTGAGTTTGTACAACCCTCCATCTTGACTTCCTTTCAATAGCACTTTCTGAGATTTCAGGTCATGAACTTGACAGAAATTAGGATAAAACTCAAGTAGAACCTAATTATCCTGAGTGAATTTGGAAACAGACAGCAGATTTTTAGTAATATTAGGAACATATAGCAGCTTATTTAAGTGAAACTTATTAGAATTAACACAGAAATGTGACTGACTAGTATATTGTATTGGAAGTGAGTTACCATTGCCTACAATTACACTACCTGTTCCAGGGTGAGTGTCTCTAATCTGCAGATTGTTCAAGTCTTTCGTTATGTGATGAGTTGCTCCAGAATCTGGATACCAAGCATTATCATCTACTATCTCAGGTGTAGCTATATAGGCTTGAGAAGTGATTTATGGTTGAGTAACAGCAGTGAACTGGTTTGGATTTCCAATAAGGAATGAAGACATGTTGTAGGAAATTTGAGGTGCATAAAATTAAGGTACAGAAAATTGAGTTGCATAAAATTGAGGTGCAGAAAATCGAGGAATTTGAGGTGCATAACGTGTATAATACACTGGATTATAAGAGTTGAAGTTGTCATTGCTGGGACCATACGAGCTAACATTGGCTTGAATATTGGATTAGCCTTTAGTATTAGTGTTTTGTGTAGGTCGAGAGGATTCATTTTATAGTTCATATCAAATCTATAATAGCATCTTTCAACTAGATGTCCCATCCGATCACACAATTGACATTGTGGTCTAGAGGATGAAAACCGTCCTCGACCTCTGCCCTTATTACTGTTGTTACTGTTATTGAAATTTTGACCAGTATTATCAACAAACTCACCCTTATACTAATATTCAGAATGTGAAGTATCATTGGAGGTCACTTGATCACTTGTAGTTTGAGTAACAACATGAGCACAAGCTGTGACATGATTAAAAGATTGAGATTGTCTAATGTCAGCATCCAGTAATATGGTGTTGACAGACCTTAGATCTGGAGGAGTGGGGGCAGCAGTTATAACAGTGATAACTGACTTAAACTTAGGTGGCAGACCATTTAATATAGCAGTGATGTGTTCATGTTCTGATATTATCTCCCCACAGCTAGTTAAATTGTCACATACATATTTAATTTTCATCAGATAATCTCTCATACTCAGATCTCCCTTTCTCTGTGAATGAAGCATTCTCTTATATGACATCAACCTAGAGGTATTTTTGCCACTGTATAACCTATTAAGAGTATTTTAGATCTCACCAGCAGTATTAAGACCTATGAGATGTGGTAGGACTTCCTCACTAACAGTAGAGAGCAACCAGGAAGCAATTGCTCCATCTTGCTCTTCATAAAGTTAATACTCAGGATTGATACTAAAAACAACATCTCTAGTTACATACTGTGTAGGCCAAGAGATGTTAGAGTCTATGTATTTTTGAAGCCTATGAGTTTTAATAGTAAGGAAAACTTGTTGATGCCATAACAGGTAGTTTTGATCATCTAGGGTCACATTGATTTTCTTAGTAGAAAATAGTCTAGGGTAAACGATAGAAGCAGAGCTAACAGAGTTAAGAGCGTTGTCATCAGTAGTATTTATCATAAAGGAAACAAGCTTTCAACCAGAACAAAATATAAGCAGCAAAATAGGTCTTGAACAACAAGGAAGCAGTATGCCAGATCAACCGAGAATAGTAAACACAAATCGAATAGCAGAATGCCAGATTAATGGAGAGTAGTAACCATAAATTAAAAAACAGTATGCCAAAACAACCGAGAGCAGTAAAGGAGCGATCTCACCATATTTGAAAAACGAAGAGCCAAACAAGGAGTAGTAGAGAAATTGGACGCAAAGACGCAGCCTAAAATCGAAGGAGCAAACCGACAATCAACCGGAGTGCAAAGATCAACGAACTGTGAAGCAAAAGAGCCACTTCACTTCGAAAAGGATTAGGAGTAGTAACCATAAATTGAAAAACAGTATGCCAAAACAACCGAGAGCAGTAAAGGAGCGATCTCACCAGATTTGAAAAATGAAGAGCCAAACAAGGAGTAGCAGAGAAACAGGACGCAAAGACGAGCCTGAAATCAAAGGAGCAAACTGACAATCAACCGGAGTGCAGATATCAATGAACTGTGCTGAGGCCAAGCAAAGGAGCCACTTCACTTCGAAAAGAATTAGGAGCGCAACATTAGGGATTTAGCACCAACTTGAAAATTTAGGGCAAACGAAAAGCACAAAAATCAGGAGCTCCGTGCATAATCGGAAGACAAACGGCCGCAGGAAGTTTAGGCGAATTATACCATGAAAGGAAATGAAGGTAACACTAGCAGTGATGAACTGGAAAGAAAATGAAAAAGAGAATCAAAGCAAAAGGGAGAAGACGAACACTGTAAAACTTTACTGAAATAAAAGAAAATAAATACAAGGCTCAGAAGAACACAAAAAATATTACTTCACACATTGGGTCATGAATAGTGGATAGGCCCACTATATATAACACCAGGCTTAACTGATTAGCCCAACTAACCAGAAACGGCTCAACTAACCAAAAACGGTTATGACAACTCAACCAGAAACAGTTACAACTAATCAGCTGTAGACAACTGCATTTTATACTATAATACTCACTGCTTTTCTAGCGCATGCATCAATGCAATTTGTTTACAACGACTTCATTTTTGGGTTATAATTCTATTTTGAAAGTAGTTTCTTAATAAGTCATTTAGCATTTTTTAACTAAAGGAAACAATTTTGCAACCATTTAATATTCTCTAATGATTTCCATTAACGTGATTATAAAATATGTTCAGTAATGTTATTTTATTTGATTCTTCATGATATTAAATTTTTAAATAATAACTCTTCATTCTAATTACATTATTTAGTATATATGTAGTTATGGTATTATTTTAATAATATTAAATTCTCAGGAAGTGGATGAGAAATTGTAAATTTTGAAGAAAAAGTTAGAAGGAGACTATGGTGTACTTTATTGGTATGTATTTTACTGATTGAGCTTCATATGTTCTTTTCTGTTATGCTTTTAGTCCCTACTTGATATAATCACTAGAAGAGGTGATAATAACTTGAAAATATATTGTTAATTCGTTCTTTAGATGAGAAGTTTTCA
The DNA here is from genome assembly GCF_006381635.1 of Hibiscus syriacus. Lineage (NCBI taxonomy): Eukaryota > Viridiplantae > Streptophyta > Magnoliopsida > Malvales > Malvaceae > Hibiscus > Hibiscus syriacus. Next base: position 3,833,696 of record NW_024063533.1, on the reverse strand, counting down.
TATTTCCAAATCCTCTGGCCAAGACGTACTTGACATAGATATTTTTCCCCTGACACACTGCTTCTTGTTCAACAGGGTGCTATATGTATAAGATGGCTGCTCATCGCCATGCTTTTAAAACTTTCAGTCTTTCTTTTTTGGGTTTATTGAAACAAAGAAATGTCTAGATTTAGTTCAATTTATGCCTCAAAAACACTCTTCAGTTCTGTTGTTGTGCTTGTGCTGCCTTGCACTTATATGCTACTGATTGTATTTGGTGCACTTGTTGATTCTACCATGATCTTATGTTTATTATGAAACGTTAATTGATTCATCCCTATCATGCATTTCTTTTGAACTTTTAAGCTATAGGTAATAGTTATAAGTAATTTTTTTCTGGAGAATTTTCAAGTCATAAAATCCCTAGCTAAATATTTCCCAATTCTGAAATTTGCTACTCTGCATTGGAGGGCACTTACTGAGCTTTGATGGTCTATAACACTGAAACTGTAGGAATTTCAAAACATGTTAGTTTTTGGAGAGTATTTATCCTATAACTTTCTTCTGCCTTGGTAATTGCATATTTTTTCTCCTTAATCCTTAGGTCATGCTTAGGGCTGGCAATTATCCATGGGTGAGTGGAATATCCACCCACCCGCCCCGAATAAATGGATGAAAACCCGCTGTGAAACAGATGATTGTCAGGTGATGGATGGATCGGGTGATGGGTCGGGTCGGATATGGATGAAATTTTTTTGACTCATCACCCGCAGCATCCATCCACCCATTAATATATCCATCCATCCATATATATATTATATTATATATATATATATATATATATATTATATTATATATATATATATATTAAAAAATAAACGGATGATTGTAAATATTCTTATTCTCTTAATTTTGACTTTTATCTCATTGAAAATATGTCTAATTTTTTAATATTGGTTTATCCCTATTGATACTAGGATGGAGAGGACTTTTGAGAAGTGATAGTTTATTGATGAAGATTTGAAGATTATATTGGTGTACAAGACTATATAAGATGCATCTATTCACTTGAAAAATGTATCACAAACATAGTGCACAATACTATATAAAATGTGTTCCATTTTGCTTTTGTTTGAATTTGATGAAAATTTATTGTTTATGTTTTGGTTTCTATGAATGTTTGAGTATTAATGTTTGGTTTCTATGAATGTTAGAATAATTTGAGCTTAGGATGTAAAAATAGGTTTTGTTCATAGTATCATCCATTTCTCATCTGCTCCACCCGCAGATGATGGATGGAGCGGATATGGATGAAATTTTTTATGGGTGATGGATGGTGTGGATGGAGATTTGGACCGCGGGTGATGGGACGGATAAAGCTCCACCCGACCCATCTCTGATCCATTGCCAACCCTAGTCATGCTCGATTGAAGTTTTTAGTGACTAGCCTCATCTAATTCTACGATCTTAGCAATGTGTAGAGCATGTTTGAGATGTTTTTTTGTCACAATGCCTTCAACATTTGAAATCAATTACTAGTATGATGCATTTATGGTTAGAAATAATAAATGTTATTGTTTTCAATTTGATGGCTTGAAACAAATTGTGGATGGTTACACATACACACACTCATATATCATATTACACGAGTTGGGGCCTGATGAGAGATTAAGTTGGAAAGTGACATGTATAATTCAAAAGTTAGCATGTTATTCTAACAATCACTCGTTTGCTTGCTAACTCAACATATTACAGTGACATTTGTGTTGCATCAATTGCTTGTCGGATGAAAAACAAGGAAGGTGGGGCCATCTGTGTGTACATCATGACATTGGGTGTTTTAGCACCATATCATGGGCTAGGAATTGGTGAGTTCATACATATGGACCTTTAAATTGTTCTAAGCATCTGAGCATTCTTATTGCTACTCGAGATACTTAACTATCATGAAATCATAATCAATTTGATGCTTAGCTAATTGCCTCAAACATGCTTTTGCTGAAATTACGTTGCCATTGATTCTTTGTAAGAGCCATAGTTTGTTAAAAACCATGTATCATTGTTATTCCGTTTGTCTGAAATGTTTGCTTAAATCTTGAATTTATGCAGGTACTAAGCTATTGAACCATGTTCTTGAGCTTTGTTTAAAGCAACACATATCGGAGATCTAAATGTCAGCATATATAATCCCGAGTTTATTTTTTCATTTGATTATCAATATATTTTAATAACTTAATTTGGTTTTTGGTTTTTATAGAAGATATTGGGTGTTGGTGATGATAGATATGAAAGCAACAAGTTGTTATTATCTTGATTCCTTGGGGCCCACCAATGTCCATAGGCAGTTGAAGCATATTATTGATGCGTAGGTAACATAAATTATCGAAACATTATAATATATTCTTTGATATATTTCATCAATTTTTATAGGACAATGATATTGTACATTGCTCAAAGTGGATCTAACAAAATGATTAGCCTCAATTGGATCAATGTTTTGGTGAGGACTTCGATCGATCATTCCTTGTTTAAATTACAACTTTCATTTTGACTAATCATTTATTGTAAATTATTTGTAGTGTCCCCGTCAGTCGAGAGGTACCAAGTGTGGATATTATGTTTGTAAGTTAATGAAAGAGATAGCCGAGAACGGACTTGAAGTGCTGGTTAATAAGAATGTAAGCAAACTTTTCTGATACACATCTGTCATATCATACATACACATTAGACATACAACTATCATATGGACTTGAAGTAGGATGTTATTCTAAACAAATTAATGAAAGTACTTGTTAGCAAGACTGAAAACTATGAATTCGTGTCGTGATAATGTATATAATTTATATGGGAAGTTTTACTAATTAAATGTGTAAAATATATTTTTACATATGCTTTAAAGAATGCATATGTAAAATTGGTCATTTTAGTACTCTTTGATAGTTATATACTTCACTTTAAATAAGTATAAATTATATACTTATTTCATATTTTTTACTTAGGTTGGCGATGGGAAGGAAGAATACACAGATGATGACATTGATGATATTCGCAAAGAATGGGTATCTTATGTGGCAAACTTTATTATGCCGTGATATTTTTTATTGACATATGATTACAATATTTTTTATAACTTAAGTTAATATATTGAATGCAAATGGATTGCTTATATATAATATGATATATATATATATATTTAGTATTATGAGGCATTAAATGTGATTTAGTTTGATTATTTGTCAATCTACAATATATATATATATATATACATATATAATTTACGACATACAATCACGACAAACGAATGTGTGTCATCTTTTTTAATGACGTGTGCTTCAATGACAGGCAATGTAAGTCGTAAATGCGTGTCATAAATTTATGACACACAAATGTGTCTCATCTTCATTTATGATGGGGGCTTCAATGACGCGCAATGCGCGTTATAAATGTGTGTCATAAATACGGGTCATATATTTATGACACACAATTGCGTGTCATCTGAGATTTATGACAGTGGCTTCAATGACACACATTTGTATGTCATCTGCACCCATAGATGACGCGCAATGCGCGTCATTAAAGGGGTTTTTTCTAGTAGTGCCATGAATTTGAGAAAAACTAACCTTGTAGAGAAAACCATTCGAGCATCAATTAATTGTAGAGTCCCGTAAAAACAACTCTGATAGCACAATTGAGTCAATGACAGAAAGGGGCATTAAAGACATATTTCTGACCGCAACAAGAATTGAAGAAATGAAATATTTCTTCTGAGATTTTAATGCAGATGGCTCTTCAAAAATGCAAGCTTGAATGAGTAAACTCTAGAGATGAATGATCAAGTGGAAGAAGACTGAGTTCTCCACTTTGGAGTCATAGGAAAATTGAATCAACATTTATGCATTCATGAGAAAATCATTTTCATAAAAAAATGCATTACATTGATACATTTAATTGCAATCACATTTCATACATATATGGTTTTTACAGATCTTGCAATGAAAAGAGAAGATTCATGATGTCCAAATCCCAACAAGTGAAAGCTAGAATTCAAATCTCAAATGCACGGAATCATCTTTAGAGAGAAAGACCCTGAAGAACAGAAGGGCTCAATCCACGGAAGAATCATTACTTTGAAATGGGGCATGTTACCCGACCATCAAGATGTTTTCATATGATGTTTGTGAAAAATGAGAAAAGCAATTTTTAAAGTTTCTCATTTCATGTTTTCAAAAAATGAAATTTTTGAAAAGTAAGAAAACGATTTCCAAAGTTTCTTACTGAGTAAGTCCTTTGGGCCATCAGTAAGTCTTTCAAGTAAGATGATTAAATCCTTTGGGCCATCTGTCAGTCTTTCGAGCGAGATGATAACTCCTTCGGGCAAGATGCTTTCATATGATGTTTTTGAAAAATGAGAAAAGCAATTTTCAAAGTTTCTCATTTAATGTTTTCAAAAAATGAAATTTTTGAACAGTAATAAAGCAATTTCCAAAGTTTCTTACCTAGTAAACTATTTTCAAAATTGGTAAGTCCTTCGGGCTATCAGGAAGTCTTTCGAACATTATGATTAAATCCTTCGGGTCATTTGTTAGTCTTTCGAGCAAGATGATAAGTCCTTTGGGTCATCTATAAGACCTTCGGGCATGATGTTTTCACATTAATTTTGAAAAATGAGAAAAAAATTTTCAAAGTTTCTCATTTAATATTTTCAGAAAATGAAATTTTTTGAAAAGTAAGAAAGTGATTTCCAAAGTTTCTTACCTAGTAAACTATTTTCAAAATTGGTAAGTCTTTCGGGCCACCAATAAGTCTTTCGAGCATGATGATTAAATAATTCGGGTCATCTATCAGTCTTTCGAGCAAGATGATAAGTCATTTGGGCCATCTATAAGACCTTCGGGCATGATGTTTTCACATGATTTTCGAAAAATAAGAAAAGCAATTTTCAAAGTTTCTCATTTAATATTTTAAGAAAATAAAATTTTTGAAAAGAAAGAAAGCGATTTACAAAGTTTCTTACCTAGTAAACTATTGGTAAGTATTTCGGGCCATTAGTAAGTCTTCCGAGCATGATGATTAAATTCTTCGGGTCATCTGTCAATCTTTCGAGTGAGATGATAAGTCATTCGGGCCATTTATAAGACCTTCAGGGAAGATGTTTTCATATGATGTTTGTGAAAAATAAGAAAAGCAATTTTCAAAGTTTCTCATTTAATATTTTCAGAAAATGACATTTTTGAAAAGTAAGAAAGCGATTTCCAAAGTTTCTTACTTAGTAAACTATTTCCAAAATTGTAAGTCCTCCAGGCTATCAGTAAGTATTTCGAGCATGATGATTAAATCTTTTAGGTTATCTATCAGTCTCACTTGAGACAATATCGAGATGGAACTGGACAAAAACGTGTAGTCTTTTTAACTTTGTCCTATTATTGTTAACACAAGTATGGGAAAAGAGGGGCAACTGTAGATACTTGTTTTATTCGAGTTATTATTATTAATATTAATTATTACTACTATTATTATTATTTATTATTATTACAGGTTTTTGGTTACAGGCCCAAAACTGGGTCGAAACTGTTGCAACCCAATAAGAAAGCCCAAGACCCAAAATCCTAGGGTTTCCAACTACAACTTCCAGTCGCCACCTCATCTCAACCGTTGGATCTGCCTAGATCCAACGGTCATGATCCTTGGATGATTAGGGTTTTGATCTAAACACATTTTCCACCACATGCCAAGCCCGCAGCCTCCACGCGCCCACGCATAAGATCTAGGAGCTTTTCTCGTGACTTCTCACCTTCCCGAGGTCTGCTAACGCCACTGAATTTTACGCCGGTCACCATGAAAATGATGGGGCTTCGGGGTAAACATTTTTACCCCATCCTTTGCTCACGTCATAGCTGAACCCATCAGGTTGCTGTCCCCAGCCGCTTGCTCCCTTTTCAGAAAAAAAAAAAGCCAAAAGAAACGCCAAAAGGAGAGATTTCTCTCTCCATATAACATACAAGAATGAGAAAAAAGGAACCATCAACAAAAAACGAACAATGGAGGAGATTCCAAATAACTCATAACATTTTTCATAACGAAAAAATGCGAAAATGGATAAAAATAGAAGTCTTACCCTTGTTCGTCGAAGCCTCTAAATGTCGTCAAGAAACCTCCAGTTCGAATGTAAATATATTGATCTAGGATGGTGGGGGAAATTTTAGGAAGAATGAAGGTTGTTTTTGGATTTAGGGGAGAGTAGGATTTGTTTACGGTTGAGTTTCTAAGACTTCAACTGCAGTGTGCAGCGGCGGAGCACTCCGATGAGAGGTGGCCAAAGGCTTTCGGCCTCTCTCGACGGGGAAGGGAAGAGAGAAGGCAGAGATAAGAGAGTTTTCTCTCTTTAGAAAGAAAATGGAAATGAAGTAAAAGAGAAAACAATGACATTTTCGGCCATGGGTTGGGTTTATATACCAAAGCCCAGACGACGTCGTTTTGGGAGGGGAGTTATGCATTTTCAGCGCATGAGAAAACCATTTTTGTAGCCCTTCGGGTTTTGTAACCATTTCTATTTAGTAATTAAATGAAGTTGGTTTTTCTACTACTTCGAGCACTTTATTTTGCCAACGTTACATTTCGATCCCCGCTTCATACTATTAATATAGTTATGTGATTATTCTAATTTTGGCTATCTATTTTTCATGCATTATATTTTAGTCCCTGCTACTTATTTATTTCAATTTTATGTTAATTTTAAATTTGAGTACCATATTTTAATAATTTTCATTTTAGTCCTGAATATTGATGATGGTTTTATTACGGTTCCATTGCCTAGTTTGTATGATACTTTTGTTTAGTTTTACAGTTTAACCCTTATAGTTACTATCTTTTTACTCTGGTTATCCATTCACATATTCGTATAATTTCCAATTATTCGCATTTAAACTTCTTATATTTATGCTATTTTGTTTAAAGACCTCGTTGGTTTCTCTTTATTTAAAGGCACATTGTATTGAGATAACATGTTGTACGAGGAATTTATGGAAACGTGCCTTAACTAACAAGGAGTTTACTTCCGAGAATTGTTCGTACAAAATAATATATGCATATATTTTTTACGTCCCAATGATTTTTTTATATAGATATTTATTAAATATGAGTATTTTCCCTAGAAAAATTAAATAAATATTGTTTTGTATGGGATATTTATGAAAACACGCCTTAACAAACAAGGAATGTGTTTTTGAAGATGGTTCGTACGAAGTAATTTTCGAATTCTTTTCTAATAGGATCATAATTCAAATGTATATTCAAATTTGCAAATTTCAAAATTTAGATAACGTATAATCGCTTATGTACCGATATTGGGCGTTGAAGGGTACTAATTCTTCCTCACGCGTAATCGGCTCCTGAATCCTTTTCAAAACGAGTTTCTGGTTAATAGCATATCACTTTTTATCTTAAACATCATTTTTCTTAAAATTATTTTAAAGGATATTTTTAGGTATTCGACCTACCTAATTCAAATGTCGATGGCCACTCCAAATTTATTTATTCATTTTAAAACCCAATATTTTCTAAAATTAAGTTGGATCGTTTCCCCCACAATAGCCCCCCAAAAAAAAAGCTTAAGGACCGTTCCGACATATATTGTATTTAAATACAATATATTTTGGCCCACATGGGAGGTGGGCTGCTACCATCTTCTTTTTAAGTATTTTTAATGAATATTTTTCTATAAAAAAGTTTAATTGATAAATAATAATATTAAAAGAACTGAGGTATTGATTTTTATATAAAAGAGTTCAATTGAAAATTAATGGAACTCCGATTGGGTGGTGGGCCGCAAATTGAGCTAGTACAAGAAGTGGATCTTCCTGTTATTGGGCTTGACTTTGGTCCAAGAAGCCTCCTACAGATTTGCATGGAGATCTTAGATCGGTTATGACTTTGGACTTGGGTAATTATTCGTATTCGATCTAATTTAAATTAAATATTGTAAAGATCTAATATGTAAATGACCCTTTTAGTCTTAATTAGTCTCTGTACGGTTTTCCTCGAAACAATTACGAAGATCATTGGAAATCGTTTAAAGTTTTTTTTTTTTGTCTGCATGGATCTTGGAAGGCCAAACGTATTTTGTTCCTAGCCGCAACATCTCTGATAACATTGTTATTGCTTATGAGATGGTTCACTCGATCAAGCAAAAGAAAGGTTGAGTTGGATATATAACCATTAAGACCGATATTGAGAAAGTTTACGGTCGATTAGAATGGTCTTCATATATGATATTCTATGTGATATTGAGTGCCCAGATGACCTTTGACGATTGATCATAAATTGTGTTTCGAATACCTCGACTCAGGTTCTTTAGAATGGAGTTATGATAGATATCTTTAAACATTCAAGAGGGATCTGACAAGGAGATCCATTATCTCTTTATTTATTCGTTCTTTGTATGGAACACCTTGCTCAGATTATCCAAGGCGAACTTGATGAATGTAGGGGTGAGCCAAATTTGACTCGAATGGATTTTGAGTTGTAATTTCATAAATTCGACTTGAAAAAATTTCATGTTCAAATTGAGTTGTAAAATACAACTCGAATAGTAACTCAAATAATTCGAAAATTTTAGTAATTAGTAGATTGATTTTCAAGTTTTAGTCAAGTCCCTCGACTTTGTATGATATATGTATACCACATATGAAAAAAATATGAAGAAATATATAAGAATTGTATATGTTTATAAAAAAAATATTTAAATTAGAATCAAATAATATCATAATATTACAAATATTTATAATTAAATTTAAACAGAAACTCAAAAATTCAACTTGAGTAGAAAAATTTTCAAGTAAACTGCGAGTTATAAAATAGAACTAGTCAACTTGAATAACTCAAAATTTTTTGACTCGACTCGATCGGACACTCACCCCTATACGAGGGTTTATGGAAGCCAATTAAAATTAATAAAAATAATCCTTCGATGTCTCACTTATTTTTCACGAATGACTTGATATTCTTTGATAATACAATTGTTTGTTACTTAAATTTTATTTTTTATCATGATAAATTTTGACACTAATAAAAATTAAAATTAATTTTAAATAGGTATTATCACATTAATACATTTATTTTTATAATTATTATAATAATGAAAATTATAAAAATTGAAGTTACCATAAAAAAGTTTTTGTCAGAAAGTAAAATTTTTTCATTAGTCTCTAAACTATATGTAAATTGTGATTTTAGTCATTATATTTTAATGCAATCAATTTTAATCCATATATTTTTTAAATTTTGAATTTTCAGTCCTAATCCAAATGGTACAATGAAACTATAACTAAACTACAAGGATTAAAAATGGTCAAATTGAAAAAAGAATCTATATTATTTATGTATAATAAGAGACTAACAACAAATTTTTACTTAATAGATTAAACTACTATCATTAATGTCGAGATCGAAATTTTAAAGTTTAAAAAGTGTAGAAACTTAAAATGACCAAAATTAAAGTACAAAGATTTATATGTAATTTAGGTATAATACATGATATTGAAATTTTATCTTTTGAAAATTTTAAAAGAAATAATTTTATGTGTGCTACATATGACTAATCAGATTAACTCAAACTTCTAAATGCTATAATTCTACATTATTATGAATTTTATTAATTAATTAAATGATCGAGGGTAATATAAGTTTTGCCTGTGTTATTTAATCTTCAATCATGATTAGTTTTTTTTAAATGATTATTATTTTTTGTATAATCACCGGTATATGATCTATTAAGATATATGTGAATTTTACAAATACCAATCAATTATTAGTACTTTTGTTGTTCGAATATTAGGACTTTCACTCACCAGTGAGATTAATACGCTCTCAAATATTAATTACAGGTTATTGAATATAATTTAAGGACATTTGATATTATTCTAACTTCATTAAGAATATTTGATATTATTTTAATCCAATGTGTGGGATTAAAATTTACACTACAAATATATCGAATATTTATCACATAAAATGTCATTCTACTTTAATTTAATATATGTAATTATTTTAAAATATAATATTCATATTTTAGGTTTAAATCTCAATATTTATATACATATATTTTAAAATCAACTTAATATTTTTTATATTTCTTTTCTATAAACATATTTTGTATGAGAAATTATAAAAAAAATTAGTTAAGTTATTATTATAATAATTAATATTATAATTAATATATTGTTTTTATAAAATATTGAAATTAATTTCAATCAATGAGTTAATTTAAATATTGTTTTTATTAAAATACAGGAAATTTATTGTTTAACTTAGTTGTTAGTCACTACACCTCTTACAGATCTCAAGTTCAATCTTCATTGAAACCATATATTGTTCTAATTTATTAAAAAAAAATAACACATCAAGATGTAAGAATATAAAGCTTTGCTGCCAAAAAACGTTGTTGTCATGGAATTGTAAAGCTTTGCTCCCAAATGTTAGAAATATTTTTTATGATCATATTTACGTTGATATAATGTCGTAACGTTTGATTAAGTAGTTATTTTGGTTTATATATCTTTTAAAATTATTTTGGTCTCCAATATTTTATGTTAGGGTAGAAAGACCTCTACTTTGAAGCATTTATTATTTGTTGATTAACGGTTTCTTTTAACACACGAATTTTTTTGCCCAAAATAAAACATCAAAGGCTAAAATACTTAAGAAAGAATAAGGATTAAAGTGATTATTTAATTAAATATTGAGGTGATTACCGTAGGAAACTAGAAAACCATTGAATGTTGTTGAAGTTGAGGGCTTGGCTGATAGTATAAAAGCTTGGGGAGTGGACCCACACTCTTCAAATATATTATATGAAAAAAGTAAGATAACTTATCTCTTTGAGGTTGAGCTTATCTGTCCGTTTATGCATACATGATTATATTGCATGCATGCATACATGATTCTATTGCATGTAATCTCATAATATTACATCCAATGCCTGATACTGATGGGATGGATTTTGGAGGTTGGCAAAACGTGGATTGGGCACATCCACAGGAAACAAGGGGAAAAGATTAAGAACAGAACTCGTAACATGTAAGGAAATGTTTGTCCCACTAACGTTGCTTGAAAAACAGTAACATTTCTTTAACAAATATTGTCGAAATTGGTTGTGGGGAATAAACGTACTCTCTTTGGTCCCTTCAATGATAATGGTCCATGGAATACGCATTTGCATTGGTTTACATCAGTTACTTAAAATGAAAAAGGACAATTAGTAAAATCCGGCAATGTTGTAGTGGTTGGAATCGCAGATGGTTTAGGACAAAATAAGAAGCAGAACCTCCCAACCTTTGAGAGAAGCATTTGTAGTCCCAATTTCCATTTTTCTTTTTTTGGTGGTCCAAATGAAAAATGAAAAGGGCATGCAATTGCAAACCAATCTCCTTACTAACCTTAACCCATTATTTGTTGTCATAAATAAGACTGATATATATGTTATCCTTACAAACTTGTTTTGCCTCTTCTTCATTAATGTTTAGGACACCATGGTGCAATATTGGAAGGTAATGAGGGGACCATGGCCCCCAAAATTCAAAAAATAAATGATCTTTCATTTTAAAAAAATAATTTAGTTTTTTCTCCACATTTTTAGAATTATATATATATATATATATATATATTCCAAAGTCTAAATCTAATTACTAAACTTAAAGCATATCATAAACTTCTCTTTTGTCAAATTAAAATTCAAAATAAGAAAAGATTGGAGCATTGATTATGATTGTTTTATCAAATTTTATGTTTTTTCATTGGTCCATCAAAAAAAAATATTATGTGGACTACATGTGTTCAAATTTTCGAACTAATTCAGCTAACTGACTGAACCGAATTAGTTCGGTCGGTTAACGGTTAAAAAAATTAGAATTCGGTTAACAGTTAATTCAGTTCGAAATCAGTTAATTAACCAAATTAACCGAAATTAAATTTTAAATTTTAAATATATTATATATAACATATGGGCTCAGCCCAAACCATTTAAAACCCAATTAATAATTTAAGATCCAATAAATTTTAAACCTAAATCAATATTAATTAATTAAAAATTTATATAAAATTTTTATTTTATAATTGTATATTATTTAAATTAATTGTAAACTATTTTTTTGAATTAAAAAATATTAAATATATTGCCCAAACCATTTAAAACCCAAATAATAATTTAAGATTCAATAACTTTTAAATCTAAATCAATATTAATTAATTAAAAATTTTATATAAAATTTTTATTTTATAATTATATATTATTTAAATTAATTAGAAACTGTTTTTTTGAATTAAAGAATATTTAATTTTTATATAAATTAGAAAATTTTAAATTTTTTTGATTAATTCAAAAATTAACCGAAATTTATTCAGTTCGGTTAATATTTTCGAAAAAAAGTTCAGTTTGGTTAACGGTTAAAGAAAAAAAAGTTTGGTTAATTCGTTTAATGGTAATTCGGTTCGGTCGACCACCGAATTAACCGAATGAACAACCCTAATGTGGACGGCTAAGAATTTGGAAGCGAAAATCAAAACGAAATTAGCATGAAGTAAGACACATATAAGAGATGAGATTTAACATGATTTGACTTTATTTAGATGAGAAAAATAATGATTCATTTTAAATGCAGAAATCATTAAGAGTGTAAATATATGATATATCATGAATCTCAAAATTATGTATATATATTATACCAAATATAGAATTTATTTGATATATATACCAAAACTTGGTGTATCATGAAATACTCTCTCAACATCCCTACAAAATTCATCCCTGCAACGTAAACTCCAAAAATTACATAGATTACAAAAGGCTTATATCTTTTCAAAATAATTATCTCTCATAATTCTAAAAGTTAAGACATATTTTATATTTACACGGAAACAAACTTAATTACAATGAACCCTTGTTACATAAGAATTCTTTAATAAGTAAACTTAATTATCAAATAATCTTAAACTAGTAGAATTACAACAAAAAACAACTTAATTTGTAATTAGAATTTGAGTTAATATCTAATAATCTCTCATTTGACATAAATTGTATTGAAAATTGTTAGTCTTCGAATCTTCAAAAACTCCAATTCTTACATAAGCCAAATATCTATTGAAAATATATCGTTAAGTCTTCCACAACTTCAATTCTTACATATTATCCGTTGAAGTATCGTTGAATCGACCTGTATACCCTTTAATTGAAAACTCGTTGCAACAAAACTTTTCTTGCGTGTCTCCAATATCACTAACAAAATTCATAAGAAAAAATTCATTTGAAATTTTATAACTCAAATTATAACTCTGATACCACTTGTTAGAAATTTATAAGCGAAAACAATCGAAGTGAAATCAACATGAAATAAGATACGCGCAAGAGACGAAATTTAACGTGATTCGACTTTACCTAAATGAGTGGATGAAAGAATAACTACTATAATTTCTTTTACAACAAGATAATGAAATAGATTATCCAAACACTTTGAAAGTCAAATGTTAGAGTGATGGAGTTTCGACACTAAAATTAGTCTTCTAACTTTTTGGATCTGAAGAATACTTATTTGTAAGAGAAATTAAATATTAATTAAAAATAAAATCATATTCTAATTCATCTATATCTTTTTTTATTTTTCAAATCTTAAAAATAATCTTAGGTAAATACGTGAAGATAAAAATTCATCTTTGATACGTTCCCAAAAATTTCTCAAATGTACTCAATTAATGTCAGTTGTACCCTTTAAACATGAGACGTCTCCGGTATGTACCCAAACTGTACCTGTCTTGTACCTGTCTCCGTCTCCGGTAATGTAAATTCAAGTGAAAATGGGTTTCTTCTCATTTGGAACTGCAAATTTGCAACTGCAGCAGGGGAAGGGGGTTGACCGTTTGGTGATCTGGGTGGTGGAAATCAATAAGGTAAGTTGTGCTGTTTTTGACAAAAACAAAATAAAAAGGAATCGGATAGTCGGGTAATCAGGTATCCGGTTAGGTGAGATTTTATTACTCCAACTCGACCTATAATCATGTTAAAAATAGTATATCTAATATTCGACCTACAAATTGGAGTATTTTCCTTTAAAATATCCTATAATTTTTTATGGGGTTGACAAATAACTGTAGTTGATATTAATTATAAATTGTGAAATATGCATTATGCAGTATCTGTTGCAGTGTTGTTTGCTTATCGATGAGGCTTCCAAAAACACTGCTCACAAGTCTACGTTCACGACTTATATCATTATATCTGGTTTTGCACAAACTATATCTCAAAAAAAAAAGTAAAAAAATCTCTTGGGATCGTGACATTTCAGTTCTGAAGCAATAGTACTTGCTAAATTCCATATCTGGGGTTGCTTCCACGAAAGATGTACGCTTAAGAAGCTGCCAAACAGTGTTCATGTTGTCTTTATAATCAAATAAGAAAGAAAGCTCACCCTCCACTCGTCTCCAACAGTACTGTTCCATGCCTTATTTGATAATCAAGTATAGAAAAAAGTGTTCCAGATTTAGCTTGTCTTGCTCCCTTGTTTCATTGATGTCTGAATTGATTCCACCCCACTCTGGTAAATAATAAACGTGGCAGATAACCAAAACCAAAGGTTCTTATTCTTTACCTTGTATATATTCACTAAAGAAAGCAATTGGTTGATTTGAAACGTGAGGATCAACAAATTTAATGATGGGATGAGGCTTGGAAGTAGTATTCATTAGGGTATTGAAGCAGTGTTTTCTGGTGTTTTCTACCACATGAAATCTAGAAATTAATGGTAAAGATTATTAATGCGAGAACAAATGAGGTTGAGAGATCTAACAACTAACAGGCTGCCACTACGAACCATCGTTATTCGTTTGTACTCGGGGTGGGGATAAAAAACAACACATTAATTGTTATCTGTTATCTGTAAAAATGGATCTTTCATCAGCTACAGAAGATGCATGTGAAAAACCCTGATTTTTCAATAACAACGTAATTGTAAAGCGTGGAAACGACGAAGGGTACGGCTTTGATTACTGTACTTTGGTTGTTGTCCGGACCATGTGATAGTTACGGCGGAGGTGGTGCTTTTTGTAAACGAAAGGGGCAGCTTGAATCCAGCATGCATCATTACTCAGATAACATATGATTTAACCATTGAATATTTTGATCTTAGACAAGAAAAAAAATAATCTTTTACATGTTGATGCTTTCAGAGTTCCCTTTTCTCCTTGATAGCGCCATGGATTTGGAGTTTGAAGAAGTGCAAAGCTAATGAAGACGTTTCTTTAAGGAACTCCAACAACTGCAAATGAAGTTAAGCATATGTTTTATGCTTTGAATAGGTTGAAAAAGAAGCTCTATTGTACAACAAGTTTCCTCAACTACTTGGATTGGAATTGTGTGATTGAATCAATTCGTTTCATGGGATGGATGGAGCACTTTATTCTATTTAAGAAAACCTTATCTTTGGTTGGATTTGACGTCGTCAAAACTGATAAGATGAAACTTATTTATTATTATAATAACATTTTTTACTTTTGACCCTCGATTACGTGATTTGCATTCATGGATAATTTTCTCATATCACTCGTTTACAATTGGAATAACCATCTAATTATGGAGTTATGACATTTTGCCTGAGATTATAACTAGTAAACTGAAGACTCTCTCAACATTTAAATCTGGCTATATTTTTAGAATAATGTAGTTGAGTTTTTATTTTGTAAAATAATGCACATTTGGGATTAATTCTTTAATTGTGGTGATTGCTACAGTACACCGAGGAGTCACGCAATGGTCCATACGACCAAGGGGAGACACCATGCCTACAATGCGTCTCCCACCTCCACTTGTCAAGACTGCCCGACTTTTCATGCCACCCTGCATGCCCCATGCGCTGCTGCTGCATGGACCAAAAACCCCTGGGAGATGCATGAAAATTCATGCGACTCCCCCACCTCCGAAGACGCATGGAAATCCATGCGACTCCCCTTACAAACCACGTGAAGGCATCCTCGGGCAGCAATAATGTTGCAACTATTGGAGCAATGATGGGAGGGAGGGAGGGAGGGACGGTTGGGGGTTGGGGTTGGGTTTTAAATTATATATATATATGAGGTGTAGGGAGGGAGGGTTACAATGGGAGTGAAAGAAAGAATGGGAGAAGAAAGAAAAGAAAAGAGAAAGAAAGAAGAAGAAGAGAAGAAAGTTAAAGTCGGTCCGTGCTACATTATTCAACAAATTTAACCCGGTTAGTTTTATTTTTTTTTAAATCTATATTATTTATAAAATAAGATGAATAACGTAGACGATAACTTTTTATTTGTTCGATTTATTAAAGTGATTATTTAATTAATTAATGTTGTTGAGTTTGAATGGAATTTAGTTTGAAAAAATAATTATCTTGAATTTAACTTAAAAATATAATAGATTAGGTTTAAAAGTGAATACGAGCAACAAGGTAATTTTCGTTTTTATTGTTGTTTTTTACGAATTTTTACTTGTTTAAATTAAATTAGTTACTTGGTAGATTATTTTTAGATTAAATTAATGTTTATATTAAATGTAATCTTTAAATTGAATTCATTGCGAAATGACCATCCAGCTCAGTTGGTAGAGCACAAGGTTCTTAACCTTGGGGTCGTGGGATCGAGTCCCACGGAGGGCATTTCATAATTCAGAGGTCTCCTACGGAAGCTACTCTCAACCTGGTGTTGGGGGCATCCTACTATCTTACCTCCCCCTTACCCCATTACATATGGGAATAAGGGTCAGCTAATTTTTTATTTTTTTTTAAATTGAATTCATTATAATATTGCCATTATTCAACATTTAATATACTAAACTCGATCAAATTATATGCATGGATAGATATTGCTTTTGTATGTAACTTGTATGTGTTTCTTATTTGTGTTAAAGAATACCTAGATCTAGTCAGTAGTATTTTTTTAAGCAACATTTTCCTCCAAGTAGCAGTAACTTCATGTGTTATTAAATTATTAATGTTATTAAATTTTCTTCTACAGATTCGTTCAAATGACAGAACAAAATCAACTACATCATCTTGATGCTCAACATATTTTGAGCCATTTGAGAGCGATGGTGTTATTATTATTTAATAAAATATTATAATTGTTTATTAAATATAAAAAATATTAATTTTTATTTTATGATTAATTGATTAATTTCATGAATATTATAATTGTAGGAAGATGAGCAGCGAGTCCTCCGTAATCGGATCAATATTCTCGCTAAGCCACACCCTTTGATTAAAGATCACCTGGAAGGGACTGGATTTTATTATGTTACATTTGTTCGAGAGTATAAGTTGGTCACGGGGTTGATAAGTGCATTGATTGAATGTTGGAAGCCAGAAACACATACATTTCATTTTCCGTGCGGAGAATGCACAATTGCCCTAGAAGATGTGGCCTTCTAACTCGGTGTATCAACAAATGGGATGCCAGTGGTGATGAGAAATGATTACAATACCGTGGAAGAACTTTACAATGAGTTTCTTGGGCAAACGGTAGTAGGCCCAGATTTAAAAGGGTAGTGTTTGAGGCTGTCGTGGTTGGAGAATCAATTTAAACTCCAAGAAAATAGTACCCAAGAAGAATTTGTATATGCAACTCGAGCATATATATTGCATTTGATTGGGGGAGTTTTGATACCGGATAAATCCATTAATGTGGTTCATACGCAGTATTTCCCATTTTTTGAGAAATTTTAACGATACACATCAGTACATTTAGGGATATGCGATATTGGTGTTCTTGTACCGTGAGATGTGCAAGGTGTCAGTAATCATCAATAATATTAATACAATATAAATCGGTAGATGTCTGATATTGCTACAATCTTGGGCTTGGCACATACTTCCATTTTAACACCAATTAGTCGAACAACGATTGAAATTCCTCTTGTCGGAAGGTAATATTTCTTTTCTCTATTTTAATTTAAATTATTAATTAGAATTTATTTATTGTGATTAAAAAAAAGTAATTAATATTTTTTTTGATTTATAGATGGAGACATAAAATAGAAAGAACGGGACTAGTGCATAATAATGTCAAAGAGTTTTGCTTGAAGTTTGACATTTATAGCAAAAACAATGTATATTTTATAATATATATAATAATAATAATAATATATAATTTAATTTAATTATGTTATTTATTTATATTTATTTCTTTATTTACAATTTTATAAGTTTGCCTAATGAATTAATTTTTGGATGCCTAATTTTATAATATAAATATAAAATAAAATTTATTTATTTATTTAGAATTTTAGAATTTTGTGTCTAATTAATTTTTATAAATGTTAATTTTATAGTTTAATTGGAGGTCGTATATGGAGCCAGAAGTTTTAGCATGTGTGCCACCATAGCTTTTGGAGGGTTTTCAAAATTGGGGTGATGTTACACCATTGATTCATTTTGCTATTGTTGAGATATTATTTGTGGATCGAGTATTGAGGCAGTTTGGGTGCCACCAACCTATTCCGCCCATTCCATGGGATCATTACCCCTTGCACAAATTAGATGGATGGGGTAAGTACAACGTGAATTGGGTTGCGAAGCACGCGGACTACATTAATGCTTGGAACAACAGAACTTCATATGTGACACCTCTTGATCCAATGCAAGATGATGAATTTAATTTTGAGAATTTGACTTACCTTCAATATTACTGGATCATGGAAAGTCATACCTGACGACATTGGGAGAAAGGCAACAGTCTAAAAAATATAAGAAAAATTTTGATACAGTCGGTAAATTTATACCGAGTGGAAGTGGGAGCTTATCTCAACAACATGAAGCGGGAGCAACGCAACCGTTTGATAATTCTTATGTTCTGGAATACATGCCAGAGTTGATGCATCCTCATGCACCCATCAACTCTTCCATGTTTGAATCAACGTATGACTTTGAGCAAATGACATATATGATGTCAAATACGACTATTTTTCACTCTAGGTTTCCAGGAGGAATAGAAGAGCAAAGTGGTGGAATGTGAGAGCATAGTGGTGGGCATATATTTACAACACCAACTAATATGCCCCCAATAAATAAGGAGGATGAGTATCATACTCTTGAGCAAGTGCAACGGCCACAACGCATTAGATGCTCGCCTCGAAATTATCATTCCACAACACC
This sequence comes from Hibiscus syriacus, assembly GCF_006381635.1. NCBI lineage: Eukaryota > Viridiplantae > Streptophyta > Magnoliopsida > Malvales > Malvaceae > Hibiscus > Hibiscus syriacus. Next base: position 3,814,560 of record NW_024063533.1, on the reverse strand, counting down.
CCGACATCGACAAGAATTATAATCTCGATTATTATTTGTATAAAAATTAATAGTAAATAAAATGTTATTATATGTTAAAATTAAATATTTAAATTATATTAGGATTTTATTTTGGAAACATAAGTAAATATTTTTTTTTAGAAATTTTTAACTGTTGGGATTGATGAAACTCAAATGATCAATCGAATATTTTGCCAAGAGGGGTGAATTGACTTTTTGAGTTTAGAGAGTATGGAGTATAAAGATAAAACAATTTGCACAAGGATTTATAGTGGATTAATTTTGGAGCCGTTGGAGATTAATTTTCTACAAAATAAAACTACCCAGAACAGGAAGTATTGATACTCCTTTAATGAGTATTGGTACTACCTTTGTAATATTTAAATAAACTAGTAGTTGAAGACCGTTGGACTTGACCAGTATCGATACTATACTTCAAGATATCGATACCACTGTGTAAAGTAGTATCAGTACTCCTTGAGTATCAATACCTATTTTGCATTCTTAAATTTGAGCGGTTTGGAAAACAACTGGTAGTATTGATACTACCCAGAGAGTATCGATACTTCTCTTACCTTTGGTATTGGTACCATATGAATAGTATCAGTATTGTTCATGTAGTATCGATACTGTAAGAATAGTATTGGTACTACGTACCCAGAAAACTATTTTGTGCTTAAATTCTAGTTTAATAGACTTTGAATTATTTTTGAAAACTTTGAACAAATTCAATCAATTCCAAAAACATATTGTCTTAATTTGTTATATCAAAATATTATGAAACATAGTTCAACCTAAATATTAAAAAATATATTTTCAAACTTAAAACACATAAATTATTATAATAAAAATACATAATTTTTTATAAAATAAAGTTAACTACTATACATATATGATTATTGATGAGGCCTATATCTTGGTAGATTTGGACATTTCTTTCTTGAATAACCTTCACCCCTACATAATCCACATCTCTTTGGTTGACCTTTCTCTCTAGCATGGAAATCATACTGGTATGAATATAACTAGACTCAGGTCAACCCTTTAGACTTCTCCGAAGCATTGGATTTGGCAACCATTCGTCATGATCCTTTTCAGGCAATATGATTTATTTGGGATCTATTTGAACGCATAGCTGTAGACATTTAATACCCTATGTAGGTGAAAGAACTTTTCAACATAACTATATGCGCTTACACCAGCATACATACATGCCGCGACTGTATGAGCACATGGATATCTCCATGCCTGAAAGTGACCACAATCACGTAATTTGTGTCATAAATCAACTTTAAATGTTTGGCCTTATCCTCCTTTATTGTGGCGTATGCATGACACAATAAAAGTATGACCAACTCGGTCGAAATTATGAACAAGCATTGAGGTTTGCAATCACTCGTTTGCTTCCATTGCTTCCACCACTATAGGAGCCCATGTTTGATCTCTATTTATGAGACATTCAATCTCCTTACCTTTATCGAACCAAACCTTAGCCAAACTAAATTATGTCTCCTTTACCACACTCTCTATTGGGAGATGATGTGTACCTTTTAGTACTGAATTAATGGCCTCAGCAAAGTTTGTGGCCATGTGTTTGTATCGTCGACCCTCGTTGTATGCTTGCGACCATTTTTCTCACGGTATTTTTGAAGCCCACTTCCAAACACGCTGATCATCATAAAATACCTTCAAATTCTCCAACCTCTTGTCAAAATTTGGTCGTCACAGTTCGTATCCTGTTTCCAAATATATATTGTGTTAAACCTCAATTAAAAAAACACATAAATCAATACACACATGTTGAAAATAAAACTTACCCATGCTTATTACCTCGTTACAAATGTGGGCGTTATGAAACTGATCAATACTATTTTTACCAATATGGTGGATACAAAATGTGGGATATGCATGTGGAGGTATCCAACGACTTTCTGGTCGTTCTATTACCGACAAAATGCTTGTTCCTCGATCGGATATCAAGCAAACTCCATCTTCTCAAACAACATATTGACGTAGATTGGTAAAAAAGATATCACATGCCTCTGTTGTCTCTCCTTCAACAATGGCAAATGCAATTGAGAAGATATTTCGTTCACCATCTTGCGCAACTGCCATCGACAATACATGCTTATATTGATCATACAACCACATACCATCTATTTGGACTATACATTTGCAAAATGGAAATTCTTCTATGCATGACTTGAATGCTCAAAAGAGTCTATGAGATATTTTCTTCCCTAGAACAAGTTGACATTCTTCGTCATATGCAGTCATGGTTTGAGACTTCACTATGGTTCCCGAGATGAATCTCTTCATCGCTTGTAACAAATATAGGTGCTCATTGTACGATGTATCCCAATCTCCATATGTCAGCTTCATTGCCTTCATTTTCGCATTCCAAACCTTACAGTATTTTACTTGATATCCAAATTGGCTTCGAATAGATGCAACTAACACTGAATAAGGGATCCTTGGATTCTTCTTAACCAACACCTTCATGTATTTGCATATTACATCGGAGTTCAATATTCGATCGTATTGTTCGATTGAGTTTCGCAAATGTGTGAGGACCATTGTACCTTATGATGACCCAAGCATCGTGCCTCTAAATTTTGGACACTCTGATCTTCCACTTGCACTCTAGGCTATATTTAACACACTTCGCATATATGGTTTTTTTGTTGGACTCTGCAACATGGAAATCAACCTGGTCTTTGATGCAATACTCTTTAATTTCCAGCTTAACTTCATATTTTCCTCTAAATTGTATCCCAACCTAAAATTCACCAGAATTTTCGAATGATTCAACCATGTGGTATGGATGTATATGTGGCATGTCTGGGAATTCTAGTGCCCTCATCGCATCATAGTCTATTTTCTGCATGTGAGGGGTAGGTTGATATGGTGTCGGAACTTCATCAGTGGCTACGTTAGGTGCACCACCACAACCAAAATTATCATCATCGGCCAAAACCGGTTCCTTAGTTTCTTCATCTTCGCTGAAATTATCATGGATTTCTCTACATCGATTTTCAGCATCATCATCAACAATCAATTCTGAGTTCTATATGTTTCTCTTCTTGTACTCTGCTGCTGCTGATGTTCTATCGACTTTATTTCCACTTTCCAATAGCGCCATAAAATTGTTTATTGATATGTATGTCGGGTTTTCAAACTCATTTCCGAAAGCCATTTGAGATGAATCTCCAACCACATTTCTTGATGACATAGGAACATCAAATATCTTATGCACATCAACAAATAACTCAATAACTAAAATATTTGTTGACTCGGTGTAATCCAATTATGGTTTCAATATCATCATCTTCTTCAACTAGTACTGTATCATATCTGCTGCTGCGGATGTTCTATCGACTTTATTTCCACTTTCCAATAGCGTCATAAAATTGTTTATTGATATGTATGTCGGGTTTTCAAACTCATTTCCGAAAGCCATTTGAGATGAATCTCCAGCCACATTTCTTGATGACATAGGAACATCAAATATCTTATGCACATCAACAAATAACTCAATAACTAAAATATTTGTTGACTCGTGTAATCTAATTATGGTTTCAATATCATCATCTTCTTCAACTAGTATTGTATCATATCTATCTGGACTGGGACATACCATGAACTTGTACTTCAAACCATCAATTGTAACTCAGATTTTCCTTTCTATCATATGCTTCATTTCTACAAATGTGTTGTCCCTTTTGAATATCATATTTATAGGTCTTTCAGACTGAAAAACAACTCCGACCTCATTTTCCATAATATGTCCATTATAATGGACAATCGTAAAAAACTTGTTGCTCATTTTCTCTACAAATTCAAAATTTATGTTTAGAATAACAAAAATAATATTAATATAACAACAATCGTAAAAATAACAAATATTTATAAAAATAATATTAACATAATAATCAATAGTCAAATACCTTAAATAAAATATCTTCAAACTAAATTCACCTTCGTTCTACAAAAACAATTAACAAACTATTACACTAATTTCAGAGAAATAACATAAATTTAAACCAATTTACCATATACATGGCTGAATTTTTAGAATAATGCAATCAAAAAATTCGTAAAAAACAACAATAACAACGAAAAATTACCTTGTTGCTCATCTTCTCCTTTAATCCTAATCTATTATATTTTAAAGTTAAATTCAATATAATTTATTTTTTAAAACTAAATTCTATTCGAACTCAACAACAATAATTAATTAAATAATCTCTTTAATAAATCAAACAAATTAAAATTTATCGTCTACATTATTCATCTTATTTTATAAATAATATAGATTTTAAAAAAGAAAACTAACCGGGTTAAATTTGTCGAATAATATAGCACATACCGACTTTAACTTCCTTCTCTTTTCTCTTCTTTCTTCCTCTTTTCTCTTCTTTCTTCCTCTTTTATCTTCTTTCTTCTCCCTTTCTTTCTTTCACTCCCGGTGTAACCCTCCATCCCTACACCCCAAATATATATTTAAAACCCAACCGTCCCTTCCTCCGTCCCCTTATTGTTGCAATAGTTGCATCATTATTGCTACCTGAGGACGTAGTCTACATGGATGGTAGCCTTTACATGGTTCGCATGCAGGGGGAGTCGCATGGATTTCCATGCGTCTCCTAGGGGTTTTTGGTCCAAGTAGTAGCAACGCATGGGGCATGCAGGGGTGGCATGGAAAGCCGGGCAGTCTTGGCACAGTGGAGGTGGGAGACGCCTTGTAGGCATAGCGTCTCCCCTTGGTCGCATGGACCACCGTGCGACTTCCCGGTGTACTGTAGCAATCACTTCATTTGAAGAACTAATACCAAATGTGCATTATTTTACGAAATAAAAAACTCAACTGCATTATTCTAAAAATATAGCCATTTAAATTCATGATGAATGTTGCATGCATTGAAAAAAGATTACTAGATTGAGCCTTCTTGATCCATCTAATTTCATGCAGAATTTGAATGGTAAATCATTCCTTTTTTTTCAAAACATTATTTGGCAGTAAGAAAACAATGTCTCCATTGAAACTATAAAGAATCCCTCCGTATATATAAATCAAGCATTGGGTCCATAAAATCAGCATTGAAGATTCTGGTTTAGAAGTTGCCATAAAATTTTGTGAAAAATTCTGTATCTGGAATTAATGGCAATAGTTTTCGCTGGCTTTTCAAGAAATCCAATCATTTAACAACTCATTGTTGAAACCTCTTCACCAGATGTGTTCAATATATAATATATTAATTAAACAAAATTATGTAATGAATAGAGGACTCTTTCTATCTGTTTTAAACATAACGACAACCTTGTTTTCTTTTTTTCTACAAGGAATGGGGAATTACATATAAGCCACATAAATTAGGATGCTAAAAATATAGGTAAATAATGAAACGGCTCAATTACACTCCGGATTTCTCCGTAAAATATTTCCTCCGCAGTCTACATTATACTGTATCTTTACTGCTATTCTTCCAAAGTTTTATATCATTTGGTGATTTATAACCTTTGGGATCTCCAAAAGAATCTAAAATTTGGATAAATTACAAATTTCATCACTGATTTTTTTTTCTATTTTTCTTGTTGAACTTTAAAAAATTTCAATTTTCTCACTTAACTTAATATATTGGGTTTTTTTAACTCTGCTGTTAAATAGTTAAGGGCATTAGAACGATGTCGTTTTAACAAAAATAAAATTTTCACAGAAATGACATCGTTTTGCATATATATAGCAGTCCATTTATAATGCCGTTAGTGAGAAAACGACTGAATGACAAAAAAAAATTTAATGTATTAAGTTCAGTGAGAAAATTGAAAAGATTTAAAGTGCAATGAGTGAAATAAGAGAGAAAGTAAAGTTTAGTTACTAAATTTTTAATTTACCCCTAAAAATTTTATAGTTTATGATCAGATTTGACATGATCGCACTTGCTTATGTCATCTACCCCTAAAAGTTTAGTTACCAAAGAAAGACGTAATCTAGAACCAACTGTTACTCATGCGAATGTTGTGAATGATAGAGGTTTCCCCCGAGGACTAGCCCAAAGGGGGTCAACATTGAATGTGCCTCACCATATTACCTCAAAAGAGAAAGAATAAAGGAAACAAATATGAATCATGCAAAGGCAGACCAATGATCTTCAAACCTCAAACAACTCCAAAGAAAATTAGGCTACAAAGGATCATAATCCTCTCATTCCCCATGTGTTGACAGTTTCCTACCCTCCGCACCTCAGATTGTCCAAGGAGACCTATGATGGAATCAAAGACCTCATCGCATACCTATCTCAATATTGAAACCATATAGATATTATAGGAGTTTTTAACAAGCTAAAATGTAAAGTCTTCCCGATCACTATGCGAATAAGAACAAAAAATTGATACGATTCTCTACCCATGACAACTGTAAGAGATTTCAAACATTTATCACGTATGTTCGTCAAACGATGTTTGGCTAACAAAGCTTTCCTCCGCTTAAACACTAGCCTGCCCATTATGGTCCAGAGATATGGTAAACTTCTCATGCACTACAAGAGGAGATTCTATAGAGTTACACATGATATATGTGACCTTTTAGACGATTGAACAGTCTCCACGTACATTTTTAAACTTCGACACAAGCCTCTAAAGTATACCTTGGTAAACAATGAGTAGAGAAGGATCAATCATCTGTATGAATTATCCAGAAGGTATTTTCTGGTATACTAAAGAAGAGGAAATAAGAATTTTATAAAACACAGAGGGAGTCGCACCTTAGTAATTGACATATAGCCTATGATGACAGGAAGACCTATCACGATAGCTCTCTATACTACTCACTACACAGTTACTAGGGAAAACTCTATTCCCTTGATACATATTAGTGTTGAAGTACTTTTAATGCACATAAACATCATAGTTTTGCTTCCTTTATTTGAATGTTGGAATCCTTCAAAAGTATCTTCACATGATCTCTTCAAGAACGTTAATATCTTCCGTTATATAAACCATAACATTGAGGTACATTTGCTCATTTTATAGCCTCTCTCCAAAAGTATTGAGATGCATTCTCTCTAGATAAAGCGTTGAACTATCTCTGCTACACTTTAACTAAAATGATTTCTTCAATATCTCTTCATTATCTAGTCATAAGAGTTGATATGCCTCTATTACGGATAAGTGACATCGAGATGCCTCCACCCACTTACTACAACATTCCTCCAGAAGTGTTAAGACACATCAACACATTCTGTAGTCTCTTTATAAAGGCATAGAGTTGCTTCTACCCCAGCTTACGACTTATAGAATCCATCCAAGGGGTCGAGTTAACCCGTTACTATAATAGGAGTTCCTCCATTATGTTTTAAGGATCATCGAGATGTCTTTTTCCTAGCGAGGGAATCCTTTCATTTCTTCTATCAAGGTGAATATTCTCAGCTCACGCTACAGTATCTCTTTGAAAGCGTAGAGATACCTTTGCTCATCCTGCATTATTTCGTCAAGGGTTGAGTTTCCTTCTCTCTACCAAGAGTGTTGAGATATCCCCGTTCCTATCTAATTAAAGGAATTCTCTAATTAAAGCACAACATTATATTTATGAAATTATAGTGATATTAATTATTATACTATACATATTTTAAAATAATTACCATATCTGAAATAATAGTGATCCAATGGTAGTAAATCAAGTTTTTGTATTATTGACAATGAAATAATTTTGTATTATTAGCAGGTAAATAAATTGATATTGTTTAAACATATTTCAAGTTAGATGTCTCGTACATATATATATATTATATATATATATATATATATATATATATACTAGAAGATTCATATATTAAAATTAGGTGTAATACACAAATAAATTAAAATAAAACTTTGAGGAGCCAGAATAAAAAAAGAAAATAAAAATCAGAAATAATAAAAAAAAAAGAGCAACAATTTCTCATCTGATCAGTAAAAGAAGAGCAACATTTTGTCCAATTATTAAGTCCTACTTTCTCCAATGAAAAATACCCAAATTTCAGTGATGTTTGTAAAAGCTATTTCCCTTCACAAAGGCTATAAAGAAGCGTTTGACCTTGTAACAAATATCGTCCGCCATGAATGACCACCCTTTTCTTCTTTCTTCCTCTCCACTTTTATAACGCAAAAACTACATAAAACCCCCTCATTACCTCCGCTCATCAAAACGCCATAAACCCAAGAAATCTCTGGCATTTTCTCTTTGATTTGATTTATTTTTCCATTTTTTGATCTCATAAAGTTTACCCTTTTTTTCGTTTGATTTGATGGCAGATATAGTGAAGCAAATCTTGGCAAAGCCAATTCAGTTAGCGGACCAAGTGACAAAAGCGGCGGACGAAGCGAGTTCGTTCAAGCAAGAGTCTGCGGAGCTTAAGTCCAAGACAGAGAAACTCGTTGGCTTGCTCCGGCAGGCGGCGCGTGCGAGTTCCGATCTTTACGAACGTCCCACGCGCCGCATCATCGATGATACCGAAAAAGTCCTCGATAAGGCCTTGTCTTTGGTCCTCAAATGCCGCGCCAATGGCCTTATGAAGCGCGTGTTTACAATCATCCCCGCCACCGCGTTCCGTAAAATGTCTTCTCAGCTCGAGAACTCAATCGGCGACGTCTCCTGGCTTCTGCGCGTATCGGCTTCCGGTGACGATCGCGACAATGAGTACTTAGGCCTTCCTCCGATCGCTGCAAACGAGCCCATTTTATGTCTAATATGGGAACAAATCGCGATCCTTTACACCGGCTCACTTGGCAACCGCTCCGACGCGGCGGCTTCTCTCGTTTCCCTGGCCAGAGACAACGATCGTTACGGGAAACTGATTATAGAAGAAGGAGGGGTTGGACCGTTATTGAAATTACTCAAGGAAGGGAAAATTGAAGGTCAAGAAAACGCCGCCAAAGCAATTGGGCTTCTGGGTAAGGACCCGGAAAGCGTGGAGCACATGATCCACGCCGGCGTTTGCACGGTGTTTACGAAAATCCTCAAAGAAGGTCCTATGAAAGTTCAAGCCGTGACGGCGTGGGCGGTGTCTGAACTGGCAGCTAATTACCCAAAATGTCAAGATTTATTCGCTCAGCATAATATAATCCGATTACTCGTTAGCCATTTGGCGTTTGAAACGATTCAAGAACATAGTAATTATGCTATTGCTAGCAACAAGGCCACCTTGATCCACGGGGTGGTAATGGCGAATAGTAATAAAGCCACTGTGAAAGTAGCTGTTGAAGAAGATCATCAGAGTCCGATTCTGCATCCGATGGGGAACCAAACCCCGAATCAGATGCACAATGTGGTTACGAATACAATGGCAATGAAGGGAGGGGCGAAATCGCCGCAAAAGCCGAGTAATAATCATGTTAGGAGTAACAGTCAGGGCAATGTGAAGCAATTTCATCATGTTTATTATCAACCACAGCAATCCGGCGCGACTTTGAAGGGAAGGGAACTTGAAGATCCTGCTACCAAGTTTTATATGAAGGCAATGGCAGCTAGAGCTTTGTGGCATCTTGCCAAGGAGAATTCGTCTATATGTCGGAGTATCACCGAGTCTAGAGCATTGCTATGTTTTGCAGTTTTGTTAGAAAAAGGTACCGATGATGTGCAGTTTAATTCGGCTATGGCATTAATGGAAATTACTGCTGTGGCAGCACGGGATACCGAGTTGAGAAGGTCTGCATTTAAACCGAATTCTCATGCTTGTAAGCTTGTAGTTGATCAGCTGTTGAAGATTATCGAGAAGGCTGATTCGGAGCTGCTGATTCCTTGTATCAAGGCTATTGGTAATTTGGCCAGGACGTTTAGATCAACCGAAACAAGGATGATTGCCCCATTGGTTAAACTTCTTGATGATAGGGAAGCTGAGGTTTCCAAGGAGGCTGCTATTGCACTTACCAAGTTTGCTTGCACCGATAACTACCTACACCTTGATCACTCCAAGGCAATCATTAGTGCAGGAGGTGCAAAGCATTTGATTCAGCTTGTGTATTTCGGAGAACAAACCGTTCAACTCTCAGCATTGGTTCTCCTATGCTACATTGCCCTCCACATACCGGATAGCGAAGAACTCGCCCAAGCCGAGGCACTTACGGTGCTTGAATGGGCATCGAAGCAATCCTACATGACCCAGGATGAAACTATAGACGCTCTTTTACAAGAGGCCAAAAGTAGACTGGAGCTGTATCAGTCAAGAAGTTCAAGGGGATTTCATTGATTCAATCGCAATTCCATTGTAATTCCTTGTTCGAAACAATGTCCTGTCATTTTCTAAAGGAGTGTACATACAGTTATCGGTCTTCCATCGGTGATCACAAGTATTTTCAGTCATTTGCAGAGCTGCATTGCCGGTATAAGGCTGGCCAGGAAGGAGTTCATGATATATTTGTTATGGGGTTCATATTGTAGCCCACATAAATATTTTTGTTCCTATCGGAATAATGTTTCCCCTTTGGGAATCACTACTGTATGTTGGTTTTAACTTATAAAGTTTAAATACATTTATTCATATTTTGCTAATTTGCATTATTGATACTTTGATAAGTTGGTTATATCTTGGAACAGCTAGGAATGAGGTAATGTAGGGAAAAAGTAGTCTGAAAAAAGACTGCATATTATCAGGAAATCAAAAACAAAAGAAGCTTACTGTATAAATTGGAGGCAGCGTGTCAAAAGGAAAACCCCTAGTTAAAGAAGATAGTATACAGATTTCAATCACCTTTTTAGCTCCAAAGTCATACAAGTTTTATGATTGGAAAAGGGAAAGAGTTTGCATTTGTGCAGCAGTTGCATGTAACATCTTCATAAATATAGTGGAGATGAATAATTTGACTCAGACTAGTCAACTGTAAATGATTCACGGTGCAGCTTCTCTGTTAAAAAATGATCAACTAACACCTCAAAACCATCCACGTCTATCACCTAACTTGCACTATTTTTGTCTTGTTTTGGTGGAACATGGAAAATAGAATTTAATACATCTTAGTGTTGATGCAAGGATTGTGAAAATGCATTTGCAATGAGATATTATTAGGTTTCATTCATGTTGGGCTTAAATCACCTGTCAAGTGGGTATTAGAAGTAGTATAAAATAAACTGAGTGGACTGGCCTAAAATAAGCCATAGTTTGCCTTAGATTGGCCCTTCAAAATATGGTTTAAATATTTTTGAATTTATTCATACCTTTTCAAATATTTACTTGATGGTTTTTGAGCTTAAAACTTATGTTTTCTAGGAATTTTAGTTCAAAGTATCGATCCATTTGATTCCAGTAGCTAGTGGACCGATCTAATTTTAAAAAGGATTGATCACTTTCTCAAAATGATTGATCCTTTCACGAAAAAAATGGACCCCTTGTAAGAAAAAATCGATCACTTTGTTGATAGCAGTCAAATATTTGAAAAATGATCAAACACTTTCAGAAATGGATTGATCTCTTGTGTAATAAAAGTTATTTTTCTTTACAGGTAACGACTATTTTTGCATCACAAATAATTATAACTCATCTCTAACGACAATAAATGGCTAGAAACTCATTCCACATTATATAAATAATTCAATGCCACTTAAAAAGGTTACTACACTTGTCCAAGCTTAAAGATCAAGAGAAAAAAGTTTCAATCTTCATTCTTTCATTTTTGTCTAGTATATAGTGTGTATAGCTTTATTGAATATCTTTTATAGTCATACTTTGTGAGCATAATCTTTGTAAACACTCATCTTGTAACACCCCCAACCCGTATCCGACCCGGATCCGAGTCCGAGGTGTCACATTAGCTTTTCAAAACTTTGTTCTTTACAATTCCGTAAAATCTTAAATTCATCATTTAAGAAAATAGGTACTTTACATTAATAATTACAATCAAATTGTTTCTTTAAAACGATCAGAGCATATTCAATTCAAATCTTGTAACTACATGCAAACTAAACTCTATAAACAAAATACATATGTTCAATATGTTTCTGATATGATCCTCGTAAGGAAGATACTGACCTATCTTGCTCCTCGCTACTTTCATTCTCGCTTCTCAAACCTACGTGTGAAGCATTCACACGCTAAGTCTATGACTTAGTGAGGCATTAAACTTATAAGAGAAACTCTAACTTTTTAACCATGCATGAACATATCATACCATGTTATCACACAAAACAATATAACATTACGTATAATTAAATGTACACAGATACAAATCACTCATCATTTACTTCATTAATCTTATATCACAAAAGCATATTCTTCACAAATATTTATATATGTTAATCATATCCTCTTGTCCTAACCTTTTTAACCAACATATATTATTTATAAACCAAACAATACAAATATCATCATATATCACAAAAGCATATTCTTTACATGGAATATATTTATTGTTATATCTTTATTTAGCCCATGAATATTTCTGAGAGCTAAAGATACGTGAGTACATAGAGGTTGTGCACTATGCTGTCACCACAGCTCGTAAAATTCCCACTAGGGGCGCGTAGAATTTGTCCCGTAGGACCACTATCTCCCGAATAACCACTATGTCCCAAAGGACCACTATGTCCCGAAAGACCACTGATAATTCCTCGACTCTTGGCATGCCAACTATATCTCTAGATCTCATAACACATAACATGGGCATTATCTTTATATCATTTCACATATTCTTATCACATAGGCACATAGCTTCTTATCACATTTCATATGATCACATAGTCACGTAGTTCACTTTCATATAATTCCTATGTCACATATACCTTTTCTCATATTCCTGTCATTCATAATCACATATACATGTGCTCATATCATTTCTCATTTAATCACATAGCTTATGTCATGTTTCATACAATTTCATATTCCTTTATCACTTGACTTGTTTCTTGTTTTTATATCTTCTCATATATATATAAAATACATATTTTCCCATATTATAACTTATATTACATATGCATGCAATCTTATGACTTATTATTAACTCAAATAATATTCCTATATTGTTTCCTAAATCATTATCATATAACACATAAATACACATCACATAACATGTAATGCAAGCATGGCACATTCACATAGTACACAATCCTAATCATGCTTGGACTCATGCTATCATATATTCAAAATATCGGGAACAGACTTATCACAAGTCTAATTCCCATGTAGAAATACATATATTCCAATAGTATGCACTCACCTTGGCCTCACTAAGTTCCAATCCCCTTTTATGATTCATTTCTTTCGATCGAATCTTAACCTGATAGTCGTCCTGGAACTTGTTCGTGCTCGATATCTACATAATCATACATTGATAAATATCAGTATCCAATTGATGTATTTTAATCTATCATTTCTTAGACCACAAGAAATGTCTAATTCTATTTCCCCTTGAAGTGCATCAGTACATTCTACAGTGCATCGATGCATTCCTTAACATGTGCATCGATGCACTATCCATGAATCGGTGCACAAATTACATTCGATGTTTTCATTTTAAGGGGGTGCATCGATGCACTTCTTATGCATCGATGCACTAATTGCATTCGATGTTTATTTATTTGAGAGTGCATCGATACACATTGAAGATGCTCGATGCACACAACCCAAAAATTCCATTTTGAGCACGAAAATGTCTTACTTTGTCCTCAAATTCTACTTATTAAAATCTCCTTATACCTTAAAACTTATATATATATATATATGTAAACCTTCTTATAACACTATAACACTTCATCATCTCTCATAATTCACCATAATTCTTGAATCAAAGAATTTCATCAAATTTTCCATGTGTTCTTAATTCAATTCTATCACCTCTAACTTCTTAATTAACCCTTTGACAAGTCAAATTTAACTTCAAATTCTACTTATCAAATCTTTTCCAAAATTTCTTATAAAAACTTCTAATCTTTAATCTCTCTTAACTCCTTCATCTTATGGTTTTAAGATAAATTAAGCTTTCCTTAAGCTTAATTATCATCTCAAGAATTAAACCCAACTTCAAATTAAAAGAAAACAATCACTTGACATAATCTTACCTTACCAATGGAGCCACGGGAAGAAAGGAAAAAGAAAGCCAAGCATCTCTAGAGTCTTCTTATTTTTCTTCTCCTCTCCATGTGTCTACTTCTTTTATAAGGGAAAATAAAAATATTTCTTTGTCAAATGACCATTATACCCCTTATTCCATCAGTTATTTACTGAACAATAAAAAATATTTCAAATCTTTCAAAATCAGACTTTAAGTTTTCAAAACTTCTATTTTAGTCACTTGCTCTTGTTTTGGGATGTTACACATCTAGAGAGGTATCCCTTGTTTACACAAATCAAACATTGTAAAAGGGAGTGGTTTTCGTTTAGCTTTAAAAAAAAGCTAGAGTGGTCCTATCTTAGCTATCCTAAAAGATAGGGGAGGTTTCTATCTAAGACTTGAAAAAATAGTGTTGTAACAGTTAAACATTGTCCTTGAAAAGTTCAATTCAAGTTAATGAATTGGGAAATCCTTAGCAGTGGAAAGCTAAGGTAGTATATAGACCTTAGTTGATAAAGTCAAACCACTCTAAATCAATTATGCCAAAAGTTTTTATTTTTATCAAGTTTCCACCAAATTTTGTAAAACTCAATTCAACATCTCTTGATAGTGTTCGATTGATCAATCAATCTAACCATTGTAACCATCCATAAATGTGAATATGACATTTTCGTAACTCATGTCCAAGACTTGTAACATGAATAGGGATGGTAACGTATCAAATTTTTGACCCACCCAAATCTGACCAGAAAATTAAAACCCTCTATTCGTACCTGACCCGATTTGGGTTTAGGAGGGCTCCACCGATTTGAAACTCGTCCCCATATTTAGGTTAAAACCCATGCCCATATCAAAATCAAAATCCAACCCAACCCAATCTCTCTTTATATAAATTAATTGTTATTAGGTAAAATAAGGACCTAATTAAAAAAAATAGAAAAGATATTATTGTAATTATCCCTGAATATATAAAGAATAATTATAATATTATGTTGGTCCGAATTGGGTAAGATTTATTTCACCCTAAAACCAATCGAACTCGAACTCAAATTTTCAAAATAAAAAACCGACCTGAACAGACCGGGTTAAGTTGAAACCTATTGAGCTCGAGTGAAATTACCATATCTAAGCACGAGCTGACGAAATTGACTTATCATGTTTAAGACACCTCAACTTTGACTGAATTTTATCTTCAACATATTCTTGAAAAACGTGTTGTTTAAACTTCAATTAAAATTCTCCACAGATTCTAATGGAAGTACCTTCATATTTCTTATCGGAGCATCAATGAAGTCACGATAACAATGTAATATCAGTTAAATAAATACTAATAATATTTACCTTATCGACATTTTCCTCAATATCCATAACTCAATAATATTGCTTCATATTTCATATAAAGTTCTCCACATCCATGACACATATAATCCCTTTGAACTCTTTCTTAAGGCATCCACCTTGGGCTTGATTGAAACAATCAACATTTCACTACTCATGGTTGCCTTACTCAAAAGTAGTTCTCCCTTGAGTTCTTATACCTCTTTCCTAAAGACTAATATATTTACTTTGAGTATCACTTTTTTGACCCACCTTGTCTACAGTTGAGATGAGCACGTCTTATATATTATTTTCGAGCTTTTCTCCCTTAGAGATAGGGATGTCAATTTAATCTGATTTCGACGGATCCCAACCTAATAGAAGTGGGTTTTTTCTTTTAAATTTTGGGTTCAAGTTGGATTCAGTGTACAAATTTTTTGAATTTAGGGCGAGGTTGAATTTTAGCGTGAAAAAATACTTGACCCGACCTAGATATTTTTAATTATATTATATAGTTTAAATTGTTTACAAAAATGTCACCCTATATATATTGTTTTAAGATATCTCTCATTTCATTTCTTCCCTCCTTCTACCTCATGTTTGAATTTTTTCACTCAACTTGTCTTCATTTCCTCCCTCAAATTCTATTTCTCTTCCACTCTAATATTTGAATAACAAAATTTAACTTTGTTTTTTGTTTCGTTATTTAGATGATTAGATCCTCTCATTTTTAAATTTTTTTTCTTTTGTTCAAAGAAAAATCTAAACTTTGAGAGCTATTTTATTTAAAGATTTAGGTTATTTAGTTTATGAATTCTTTTAATCCATTTTCTTTTTATTTTAAATTATTGATCTAAAATTCTTTGTAATTTATGTTATTGTTTATAAAAAATTAATTTTTATCTACAAGAAAATATACCTTTAATGACACACATATAAAGGAAACAAGCGTGGATTATGCTCAATCAAACCAGAGCAACTTCAACCTAAAATCATGACAAACATTTGGTTATAAATTCCATACGTGTAACTAATTATATACTTGTATTGTACACCTATCCATTGTAATCTCTAGCACAATTCTAGCATTATCATTTATGTATTTCCTAAATTAATTTCTCTCATTCTTGTATATAACTACATAGAATCTCTATCAATAAAGTGTGAGAAAATATTCATTGAAACCTTTGCAGTGCTTATCTTCTATATGATATCAGAAGAGCCGATCTCTACCAAGCGACCGATCCAAGTAACTACAATGTCTTCCTCCGATCAAACTCCTAATTTTAATCTCAACACCCAACCCCTTTTCGCATCTGAAAAACCCCTTATCGCTCTCAACATCACTGCCCAAATCAATGAAAATTTGACTCCCTCCACTTTTCCTCAATGGCGTGCTCAATTTGAAGCACTTCTTATTGGTTATGATCTTCTCAACTATGTTGAAGGCACCTTTCGGTGTCCTTCTTCAGATGGCACCCCGACAGAAGAACTGCGCAAGACCCATTGGGTCTGACAATATAAACTTATCATGAGTGCGATTTTAGCCTCTACCTCTCCGACCATTACACCACTCATTGCTACCTCAAAATCCTCCTATAAAGCTTGGAAAAGCTCACTCATGTTTATGCTAGCCGATCTCGAACTCATGCAATGCAGTTAAATGAGGAACTTACCTTAATCCAGCGTGGAAATAGGACCATCACTGAATATCTCCATACTGTGAAGACAGTAGTCGATGAATTAGCCATCATAGATTATTCAATTTCGGATGATGACCTAACACTTTATGTATTAAATGGCTTAAGTCCAGATTTTCGAGAGATTACAACGCCGATTTGTGCCCATGAGTCATCTCTGATTTTTGAGGAGCTGCACCACCTGCTAGTTGGTCACGAGGCTTATCTGAGGCGCCTGTAAACTGCAACGCAAAACTTAGTTGCATCTACCAATTTTACGAATATGAAGACGTCGGTAAATGGAGGAAGTCGTCAGTGTTTCTCTAAACACAATGACCATTCCTGTGGGCCTCAAGGCTCCAGTCCAAACCGGTACTCAAATGGAGCCCAACGTGATAGACGTCGCCCCAATACAAGTACTGGTAAGCCAAATCACTCTAACCGGCACTATCAACCCAAGTGCCAACTGTGTGATCAATTAGGCCATATTTCCAAGGCCTGCCCTCAGTTCATTCTCAGAATGTCTCTATCAATTATGCTACCACTTCTACGGGAAAATATAAAAATTGGCTACTTGATTCAACCGCTTCTCATAATATCACGGGTGATCTTTCCAATTTATCTATTTGTTCCGAATATGATGGAACCGATGAAGTAATTCTCGGTGATGGTTCAGGTTTGGCCATCTCACATATTGATTCTTTGTCTTTACACTCTCCGCACCGAACATTTACATTACGTGATATTCTCTATGTTCCCAATCTTTGCAAAAATTTAATTTCTGTGCATCATCTCACCAAACAAAATGATGTCTTTATAGAATTTCATCCCTTTCATTTTTTTGTGAATGACAAGATCACGGGGGCGATCCTACTAAAAGGAGCATGTAATAATTGCATCTACACCTTTTCAGAATCATTGGCGATATCCAAAAAGGTTGCTAATGTGCATTAAATGATCTCCATTGATGGATGGCGCAAGCGTCTTGGGAATCCTTCTCTTAAAATTATTCATCATCTTGTCATGAAATTTTCTCTTCTTATTTTCTCGCATAAAAATATGTCTTCATTATGTCATTCATGTTCTATTAATAAAGCACATCAACAACCTTTTCGTGTCACAAGTCTCCAAAGTCATGAACCTCTTGAACTTATTTACACGGATGTATGGGGACCCGCCAGTTATATTGGGATTGATGGATCACAATATTATCTTATTTTTGTTTATCATTATACAAAATATATATGGTTTTATCCCATGACCACCAAATCTGGCGTTTCTATAATTTTTTCGCACTTCAAAAAATTTGTTGAAACTCGCTTTCAAAAATCCATCAAAACAATATATTCAGATAATGGAGGTGAGTTTATTGCTTTAAAATCATATCTCTTACTTCATGGTATAACTCATCTCACCACTGCCCCTCACACTCCACAACAAAATGGTGTCTCTGAACGTCGTCACCATCATCTAGTTGAAACGGGCCTCACCATCCTCTATAATGCAAATCTTGATTTTTCATACTGACCCCATGCTTTTAAAACAGCCTCTTATCTCATAAACCGATAGCCCACGTCTCTCCTACAAAACAAATCACCTTTTGAAGCTCTTTTTGGTCAATCACCCAGTTATTTAAAATTTAAAAAATTTGGGTGTATTTTTTATCCTCTCACAAGGGCCTATAACTCAAACAAAATGAAGCCAAAATCCAAAGAATGTATCTTTCTCGGATATTCACTAACTCAAAATGGCTACAAGTATTTTGAGCCTAAAACGAAAAAGTTCTTCATCTCTCGTCACGTGTTATTCGATGAAAATTGAACTCACTTCAGCCAATCTTCCCCCATCCCTTCCAAGCTCAACCCAAACCTTCAAAACCCTCATCAGCTGCTCTCTCTTCACTTCGGTGCCTAGCCGACTGCAATACCCTCCTCAACGGTCTTCAATGTGTTGGCACCCTCGCTGCCTCTGGAAGGTTCACCTGCCATTGTTGCATCCTCCCCAGGTACTTTCGCACCATATGCTCCTTTCATTTATGAGTCCTTGCATGCTGTAGATAATAACCCCACTCATCCGAATAAATATCCAGCTTATAATCGGACTAGGTCTTTACCAGATTTTACAACGTCCCCTTCACCTCACCAAAATTTCCCTACAGCTAATCATCTCCCAAATCCAAATCTCATAAACCATAACCCAACAAGCCCTCCACCTCAACGCACTCACATCATGACCATAAGATCAATGAACCAAATTTTTAAACCTAAACAAATCCACACCGTGTCAAAACATTCCCTCCCTCAAACCATTGAACCAACAAGTGTGAGCCAAGCCATCTCTCAACCTCACTGGCGTGAGGCCATGTCCACAAAGATCACTGCCTTGATGAAACATGGGACTTGGGATTTAGTTTTATCCACTTCTGAATGTAAACCCGTGGGGTGTAAGTGGATATCTCGGGTAAAATGGAAGGTTGATGGTTCTGTTGATAAATTTAAAGCCAGACTCGTGGCTAAGGGCTACAATCAACGTCCTGGTGTTGATTACACAAGGACATTTAGCCCTGCAGTTAAACCAGCCACTATTAGAGCTGTATTATCTATTGCAGTGATGAATGGATGGGATCTAAGGCAAATGGACGTTAATAATGCCTTTCTAAATGGTGCCTTAACTGAAACTGTTTTTATGGCACAACCTCCGGGATTCAAAAATCTTTCCAAACCCCATCATGTGTACAGACTAAAAAAGGCTATCTATGGGCTCAAACAAGCCCCACGAGCTTGGTACACTGCCCTCAAAACTGTAATTCTTCAAATAGAATTTCGAAACTCCAAGATAGAATCTTCTCTCTTTATATACAGCCACGGCTCTACTCTTTGCTACCTTGTGGTGTATGTTGATGATCTTATCATCACAGTAAATAATTCATCCCTCATGACCTCCATCATTAAACAGTTGGGTGACATGTTTTCTCTTAAGGATATCGGCCCCCTTCATTTTTTCTTAGGGATTGAAGTCATTCCTACCAAATCATGATTATTTCTCTCTCAATATAAATTCATTCGTGGGCTTTTAGACACTACAAGTATGAGTGGTGTGAAAGATGTCTCAACCCCTCTTTCCACCACCTAACCTCTACAACTGATTAATGGCACGGCTGCTGTAGACAGCTTTGAGTTTCATCGAATAATTGGTAGTCTTCAATATTTGTCATTGGCATGTCCAAATATCTCTTTTGCAATCAATAAACTATCTTAATTTATGCACAAGCCCACTGCAAATCACTGGACAACAACAAAACGACTCCTTCGCTACTTAAAACAACCCATTTTTTATGGTATTCAGATCCACAAAGTTGGATCTTCTGTTCTAAGGACATACACTGATGTCGATTGGGCTAGAAATATCGATGACCGCACGTCAACCTCTGCTTACATAAGTTTCTTGGATCTTAATCTAATTTCATGGACCTCCAAGAAACAACGTGTAGTTGCAAGATCCTCAACTGAGGCTGAATATCGGGCCCTAGCAAATGTGGCTTCCGAGATAATATGGATGTCTACCCTTTGTAAAGAACTTCACATTCCACTCAAAGACTTTCATCATCTGTTATGTGACAACATTGGAGCCACACATCTAAGTTTTAACCCAGTCAATCATTCACGCATGAAACACATTCAAATTGACCTTCACTTTGTGCGTGACTTAGTTCAAAATGGAAGCCTTCAAGTCAGACATGTTCACACTCAAGATCAGTTAGCTGACCTCCTCACCAAGCCACTGTCAAAACAGCGTACATAATTGTTGCGTACCAAGATTGGTCTTGCCTATGGAAGCTCAATCTTGTGAGGGCGTATAAAGGAAATAAGTGTGGATTCTGCTCAATCAAACCAGAGAACGTTCATCCCAAAATCATGACAAACATTTGGTCATAAATTCCATACGTGTAACTGATTATATCCTTGTATTGTACACCTGTCCACTGTAATCTCTAGCACAATTCTAGCATTATCATTTATGTATTTCCTAAATTAATTTCTCTAATTCTTGTATATAACTACATAGAATCTCTATCAATAAAGTGTGAGAAAATATTCATTGAAACCTCTACATTGCTTATCTTCTATAACATGAACGATGACATGTGCTAATTTATGACTTGCAAAAAATGTCACGTTTCTTAAAATCTGAACGATTTATGACTTACAATAATGTGTGTCATATTTAATAGTCATAATCCAAAAGATTTAGCAAACACACGGAGTACACTTTTCATTATGTGTCATCTCTAAAAGTCATCTTTTAATTCGGGAACTATATATTTTAGCCTAAAATAAATATAAAAAAAACTCGTTCTAGTTTACCCAAATAAATAATAAATTGAATCCTTCGACTCTGAAATCAGTCCCTCAAACATTCATTGATTTGATCGAATTCAAACTGTTCAAAAGAAATATTAAAATTATTTCTCCAATTCTGTGAAGAACAAGTCTTGGTTCCAACCTTGAAATGGGGAAGGATGAAATACCCGATTGTCTCAACAGTTCGCTGTGGTCTACAACTCTCAGCAGCGGTGATGATCACATCCACCGTCACTCGCCTTCTCCCACTATCTCTTCCAATGCCGTCTTCGAGCCAATTGTTCAGCCTCTGGTTCAAGTGCATCCTCCCGTAGCGGCCTTGAGTCCTCAGTCCACTGCTACTTCCCCCAAATCTGAATCCAGAGATCAAGTTGATAAAAATAGTGACGATAATAGCAATGATAATGACCAAAATGCTAGTTCTTCCGGCGGTTCTCCGGATGATATCTCTCGCCAGGCTCAGATTTTAACCGAGGTTTTTAATTGTATCTCAATTTTTTTATTGTTTTTATTCTTTCTTTCTTTCTAATTCCCATCTTCTTCGTGACAATTGTCAAAGAAGGTAGTAAATTTGTGGGAACTGCGGCAGATTGCGTCGCAGGGAATTCCTGAAGGTGTATGAATAAGGTCTACAGTGTGGAAGGTGGTGTCTTTGTCTTTTTTGTTTGGTTGCTGAGAAATTTTGAAATTTGTTGAGATTCCTATATTTTTAGTCTCTGAATCGAATGAATCTTCAATTCCATACATTCAAAGTTGCTTTGCTTTTCTTTTTGGATTAATGCTGAGATAGGGTTATTTGGTTGCTCTGGCAGTTATTATTAGGGTATCTACCACCAGATCGTGTGCAGTGGTCGTATGAATTAGCTAAGAAAAGGTATAAGTACAAACAGTTTAAATAAGAGCTATTGATGAATCATGTAAGTGTTTCTTTTTCCTTTTGCGTGTTAAAATAGTGTAATAGATGAATCCCTATAGGTCACAACTACAATTTAGTTATAAAATCGTGTAATTTAATCTCATATTTGATTTCATCATAGGCAAGTAAAATCAATAATGGTTACTGGAGAAATGTCTAAATGTTGACACATATTTCTGAAATATTACAATACGTACTGTAGATGGAACTAAAGCGGCAAACTAATTTTTCCTATTAACGAACACATGCATTGTGAAATTTGAATTCATATACTTGGTCAGATTTTAAAAGATCATGTCAACATTTAAATGATTTTTCATGAACATTGTTTTCAGTAAAACTTGTTTGCACCATACAAAGATTAAATTAACAGTCCTATTTATTGAAAAAGATGAAAACCAATTCTCTGGTATGAGTAAAATTGATATTGGCATTGATGGAAAGCCATCTATATGCTAAGATGGGCTTCTGAAATATGAAAATACAGACTTGTAGATTAACTTAAGCAGCAAATGGATTTCTTCTATTATAAAACAGTGGTTGTGTCAATTTTCGACTCATATGCTTTGTTAACTTTTAGAAGTTCAAGTCAACATTTAGATGATTTTATACGAACATTGTTATAGATTTTTCTTGTTTATACCATACAAAGATTGAATTACACAATTATATTGTACACGGGTTAAATTTCACTTTTAACTATAGTTTGAATATAGTACCAAGACTGTATAGATACTTTAACCAAATAGTGTATTAATAAATACATTATAATGATTTCATACACTATGGGCAAGTATGATATTATAAGTTCCTTTGTTTACTGGCATGGTAAAATTTTAACAGCATTTTTAATGTTATCTTGTGTGTTCGATCTCTTTCTCTATTTCTGTGAGAGTTTTGGGTTTTTGAATGTTTTGTTCCTAGTCAGACAGAAATGGCAAGGAAGTTGGAGAAGTCTGTGGTTCGTGACAATGATCATTCAGAATCTGAATGCAGTGGTCTGCTTTCAAGATCACAGGTAACTCATGGAGAAAATCCTTTAAGCCTTGGAGAAAGCAGCATATGGAATCAATTCTTTCAAGTATATTGTTAGGCTTATTTGAAAATATGTTATTGGAACTGTACTGCATCTGTGGTGTTTTCTTTTATGTTAAATGCATTAAATAAAGACTGTGAACGCTAAGTTGAGCTTCCTCCCATTAATTTAGTTCATTTGTTTTTATTGGAGCCTGACTTCTAGTGCTTAGTTGACGTTAAGGATAGAAGAAAGAAAGAAGGATAACAACTATATGGACAGAAGTAAAAAAACATTGAAGGGGTATTACACTTTGATGTAAAATATATTGAATTATAATTAAAAGATTGAATAGTTTCTTGCACAATTGTGTTGTTGTTAGCATTAAAATATCTATCCCATATATTATCTTTAGCTTTAATTTACTAAGAATAATCATATGTTTTATAATGTGTTATCTGATTATCTCTGTTATTATTAGATCCTGATATTTGGTATTTATAATTGTCAGTGTTATATAGCAATATTATAGTAAGAAATCCAAGAAGTTGGACGAGGGGAAAACAATTCATGCTACACATATTAGTTTTTGGTCAATACTTAGTTGAGAGAACATGAACTGAGCATTACTTGTTTACAACTGTATTTGTATACTAGTTTATACATGAAAGTAGTGACGGAGAGTTCTGATTTTTCAATTATAAATTGAATCTGTCATTTATTTTATTCTCTAGTCCTTAAAGTTTTCCTGATTTAGCAAGCATTTAGGAAAAGGTTTTTTCCCCATTTGTTTGCTTAGTTTTCTTGCGATGTTAGTCATGTTGTTGATAAGCTGATTTTTTTTTTAAAAATGTCCTCCTTTTAAGTTCTAGATAAAGATTAAGTGACTTTTTTTTGGGCTGGTGGTATTTCAAGGACTTGGAAATTATAGAATAGATTGACCGAGATATGAAACCCACTCATCCAGATATGAACTTCTTTTCCGGAAACTCGCAGCTTGCAAAGTCTAACCGGGTATGCATTTTCTTTCTTGTGATTTTGTTGTTTAACCCTTTGGACTCAAGTTTTGATATGAGAAACAGAGCCATTTCTGACTTATACTTGCTCATTCAGGATGCATTGAAGGACATTTTAATTGTATTTGCCAAGTTAAATCCAGGTATAAGATATGTTCAAGGGATGAATAAAATCTTGGCACCTCTATTTTATGTATTCAGAAATGATACGATGAAGATATGGCGGTAAAGATCTCATTGTCTTTCCTATCTAGTATGTATTATTTGTTTTAATGTTTTTCTTCATGCAAAACTTGTTGGTGCAACCAAAACAGTGTTTTCTGCTTCCGGATCCTTCCACTTTTTTCAGCTTTGAGATTTACATTTTGTTTATCGTTTGGTGTTCTTGTCAAACCTGTATTTGCCCATTTCTATCTGCAACACTATTACCACCAACTCCCACTTTTTTCTTGTCTCAAGCAACATGATGAAGAAAATTTTCATTTACTTAGTTGACACTTGCTTAAACTTTATTCTTCTTGAAACACCTATACTTAACGCATATAAAGACATGGGTTTGAACTTAGGAGATATCACCCTACAAGGTGTATCCAAATACTACTTGATTTTTTTTAAATTGAACACACCCATTTCAGATACATATTCACATGTGACATGACATCATATTTGAGTCTTGAGTAACAAACTAATGCATACAAGCCAGAAATGTTTATATGCTCCAAAACTGATGAATACATTTCCGTATTGAACTCTTGCAGGCCGTTGCTGAAGCTGATTCATTCTTTTATTTTGTTGAGTTGCTAAGTGGATTTCGTGATCATTTCTACAAGCAACTTGACAACATCAATGTTGGAATTCGTGCCACAATTACCCAGTTGTCACAATTTCTGAAAGAACATGATGAAGAGCTTTGGAGTCATCTAGAGATCACAACTAAAGTAAGATATCATTGCAAAATCCAAACATCTTTTTGTATTGTTTAGATTTTATCTATTCATACATTTCTTGTCATCTTCTGTATCTGGGTCATGCTTACCTATTACAACAACCCCACCTAGGGGGACAATTAAGCCAATTTGAACTGTAAAAGCTCGAGAGCTCTACTTGAAACTCCATACCTTGAAGTTTGGCTTGAGCTCAATAAAGTTTCACGTTTAAAGCTTGATTCAAAATAAAAATTGATTTGCTCAAATTTGTTCAATTAATCTTGTTTATCTAGTAAAAGATAAGTTTAATATGATGCTTTGACTTCAAACTCGGTTATTTATACTTAAGCTCGAGTTAGAATTTAGATTTTTCAATATTCATTAGAATAGTATAATATTGAATTAGAAAAGCTTGGTTAGGCTTGCAAGCTATTTGAGTCTAGCATTAGGATGCTTGAATTCAACTGGCTCAGTGGCTCGAGCTTTTTATTAGACTATGACTGAGCCATATTATATTTTTTCTTATAAGCCTAATTTGAATACCTTGTAAGTGCAAGTGTCTCATTTACCCTCGTTAGCCTCGGCTCCTCTATAATTCCAGTCCCCTTCTTACCTTGTCATTTCTTGGCGTGACAATTATTTAAGTCTAATGTTAACTGCTGTGAATAAATATCACAGGTCAACCCCTAATTTTATGCATTTAGGTGGATTACTATGCTATTGACACAAGAATTCAATTTTGTGGATAGCCTTCATATCTGGGACACACTTTTAAGAGATCCGGAAAGTCCTCCGGTATGATTGGAATTATAATGCCCCATCCCCCTTTTGCTCTAACCTTATTAGCATGATAAATGGTTTTAGTCGTGTTTGAAATTTGATCAAATGTTATCTAGTTGATTTCAATCCAAATTGTACCAAATTTTTCTATTGGATTATTCTTTTATCCATTTATTTGGCGTTGAATTAAAGCTCCATTGATCAAATATGCATTATTAATGAAGCTCCATTGATCAAATACTTACATTAATTCTTGCAATGTTAATGCCCCCTCCCCCCTTTTACCCTAACCTTATTTGCAATTTGGATTGAAATCAGCTAGATAACATTTGATCAAATTTCAAACACGACTAGAACCATTTATCATGCTAATAAGGTTAGAGCAAAAGGGGGAGGGGCATTAAAATTGCAAGAATTAATGCAATAATTAATGCAACTATCATATGGACTTGAAGTAGGATGCTATTCTAAACAAATTAATGCAAGTATTGTTAGCAATACTGAAAACTGTGAATTCGTGTCGTGATAATGTATATAATTTATATGGGAAGTTTTACTAATTAAATGTGCAAAATTTATTTTTACATATGCTTCAAAGAATGCATATGTAAAATTGGTCATTTTAGTACTCTTTGATAGTTATATACTTCATTTTAAATAAGTATAAATTATATACTTATTTCATATTTTTTACTTAGGTTAGCGATGGGAATGAAGAATACACGAATGATGATATTCACAAAGAATGGGTATCTTATGTGGCAAACTTTATTATGCCGTGATATTTTGTATCGACATATGATTACAATATTTTTGATAACTTAATGTTAATAAATTGTATGCAAATGGATTGATTATATATAATATGATATATATATTTAGTATTATGAGGCATTAAATGTGATTTAGTTTGATTATTTGTCAATCTACATATATATATATATATTATATATATATATATATATATATATATATATATATATAATTTACGACATACAATCACGACACACGAATGTGTGTCATCTTTTTTAATGACGTGTGCTTCAATGACACGCAATGTAAGTCGTAAATGTATGCCATAAATGCGTGTCATAACTTTATGACACACAAATGTGTCATTTTCATTTATGACGGGGGCTTCAATGACACGCAATGCACGTCGTAAATGTCTGTTATAAATGTGTGTCATAGATTTATGACACACAATTGCGTGTTATCTGAGATTTATGATGGTGGCTTCAATGAAACGCATTTATGTGTCATCTGCACCCATAGATGACGCGCAATACGTGTCAGTAAAGAGGTTTTTTCTAGTAGTGATATTGTTTTCTTAATTTATGAATTTCTGCTATGACTATTTGGATTGATTTTTATTATAGTTATTTTTTGTTGTAAAATTCCAATATAATAAAATCAACATATTTTTACATATAAAGAGAAAAAGGAAACCATCAAGGTAGTTTTTTTAGCTAAATAAAAAAATTAAGTTAGGTTGGTAATAAAAAAGATGATGATGAGAACATTGATGTCATTAGGGTCATCTATTAGATATTTTTTTATTTTCAATAATATAAATCAAGTTAGGTTGGATCAGAGTTGGGTTTATATTTTATTTCCGAATTCGTTTTGATTTAGATTAAATAATATTAAAATTGATGTCGGGTTATGATTTTATTATGTCAGGTTAAACTTGGAGTAGACACAAATATGATCTAACTCGACCCGTTGTCATCTCTACTTTGAGTCCAGCTCATCAAGGTGTGTCCCATGTGTTTAAACATATGTATCTTTTGTATCCTTCGTGGATCTTTAGAGTCGAATGACCCTATCTTATAACGACAACAATATGTCCCTCAAGCGTTCCCTCTTTTGCTTAATATCACGGGTCTCCATACACTAGCATGCTAGAACTTTACTTATTTGATATGCCATCAGAAATTAGTTTTACTCGTAAACTTGGCTATGATATCAGTTTTTTACTGGACTAGAGTCAGACCTAACAAATCGTGCTTCCTTAAACACTGAAGCATGAGTTTAGCGTCTAAGTTAGCATTCAACCTAAATAAATACGACCTAAAACTTACTTAGGCGACGTGAAAAAGACACAACATATTAAAAGGGGGAAGTAGAATATGAGAAGACTTGTAATGAAAATGACGAGAAGAGAGAGATTGGAGTCAACGCTCGCCTTTTTTTATTCTCCCATAAAATCTATCTTGATAATTGAGGTGAAGAGAGCCTCTATTTATACTTGAATCATGTTACAACTGATTGTGTCCTAATTAGACATAAACCCATTTATTCTATCGACTACAGCTAAAAACCCTATCCACGTGGCAAAGTCCTAATACATTAGTGACCATTGGAGTAGTTTACCCTTCTATTTACTTGTGATTTGTGAATTGGGTCCTTCAAAGACGAGTTTTTTTTATGGCAATAAGCACAATTCAACTTTAAGTGGGCTTATTGGTTTCGATGCGTTTCACAAAATTCCTCAGCGCTTAAGTTTGCATGAATCTCAGACCTTGATTCGTGGCTCATTTCATATGTAATGCCTTCGTCCTTTTCGGCCACGCATGTCAAAGATGTGTCTAGTTGGAAATGTCTTTGCTAATGCACCACCAGCTAGATGCAACTTCGACTTACATGACCAAAAAGATTTCATTCCTCTAAATAATTTCTTTTTGGGTACTATTCTGATAACTTATTTTATAATGGATATTATTTCCATAAATTAGCCCTTAAATTAATTGGTTAATCCCAAACTCCGAATTTAGCTCGCATCCATTGGAGACAAATAAAATAATAGTAAATTAACGAATCATGTTTACCAATTCCACCAAGTTGCTTGCTTTTGCGTGTGTTAGCAAAGGTTTCATATTGGTCGAAGCCTTTTCCCTCCTTTAAAGGCCGCATTCCATGATGCTCACTTTGTAACAACAAGAGAATCCCAGTTGAAGGTCAAGTGAGCTGAACCTCACCACTCACCACCCTTTATATCCTTCTCTCTTTTTTTTGGTTTTTATTAATACTGTTCCACAGTAGACCCATACCTACCAGTATCACCTACATACTACTTTCTAACAACTTGCATATCAGATCAACATTAACCCTTCAGAACCTGCAGTGTTTATAATCTCGAGATTACTTGATTCTTGTTTTATTTTATGTTCAAATCTTTTGAAGAAAATCATATTATAGTCAGGAACTGCAAATCTGGTGGATTTTGTCCGTTGTTTCCTCAATCCATGTTCATGTTGCTTTTATTTTATGTAAGTTGGGAGCCGTCCTTTGTCTAGCCTCAAGGGGAAGAAATTCATGGCAACAAACAGAATCCCCATGTGCCTTATAAATATAAGTCCAAAACCTAATTTTATAATTCAATCATTAATGTTTACCTATATGTAATATTTGTATATTTATTTATCCAAAAAATATATATATTTGTATATTTATTCTGTTTTTAACGTCGGCTTGTGGCGGCCGACTTCAACTGTGTGCAGGTTCAGCATGTGACACTGCCACTGCCTCAGCACGTACCCCACTTCCCCAATCACATGGTACCCAAATAATAGTAAGTAGTACATCTCTCAACAACAAATATAGATCTCAAGTCTTATAATTTTCTCTTATACACTATAATAGTATATTTAATTTAATATGAATTAATCTAATCAAATATTATGAAAATTTATTATAAAAAAATCTTTATTCTATTTATAATATCAAATTTTAAATCTTTAATTTGGTTTAAAAAATTTAGTGGTTTATCCTACTAAATTAATTAGTTGTTTTTAGATCTCAATCATTTTTTTTTCAAATAATCTAATGTGATTATAATGAAGTATCTATTCATAGTATTTTTTATCCATAGAGTACGTCCATAAACATAATTACTTAAATCTAAGTCCTCTAAATAAAATAATACTCTTTTGAATCATCAATACCTTTATGAATTCACTATATCTCAATCTTACAATTTATTAATAAGAATATATTTTTATAGATGGTATCTGCATTAGATTATACATGGACTTCCTATTCAACCAATAAAAATAGCCACCCTTTACTGCTTTCAGAATGAGAAGTAAAAACAAGGAGCATTGGAGAATGGGAGAATGGGAAAATGGGAAAGATAAGAAAAAAATTAAAAAGAAAAAGGTCGGTGACACGTGGATAGCCTTACCCAGTTCCACTGTTTCCCCACTTGATACTCCACCTGTGTGTTTTCAACTATATATACATATACTCTTCGTCGGCCTCTGCCCCCATCTTATTCTAAATCCAAAAATTATCAACTTTTTCATATTTCTTCTTTGCTCCCTCTTCCTTATTCAATGGCTACTCTTCAGGTTTCCCTAGTGTTAGCCACCTTCTTCCTTCAACTCTTCTCAGGTCATTAATAAACTCACTGTTTATTTATAGTAACCATTTACGCATTAACCAATCAATCTATCATTCTTGATGTTTGGTGTGTTTTACAGGTGCTCATTCATCAACCTTTACTATAGAAAACAAATGCAGCTATACGGTTTGGCCTGGGGTGTTATCAGGTGCCAGAACCCCTCCGATTTCACCTACAGGTTTCGTTCTTCAACCAGGGCAGTCAACATCCATCTCTTTTCCAACATCCTGGTCGGGTCGGATATGGGGTCGAACCCTTTGCACCCAAGATTCTTTCGGAAAGTTCTCTTGCCTTACAGGAGACTGCGGCTCGTCGACACTCGAATGTTCAGGCGGTGGTGCCATCCCTCCCGCCTCGCTGGCGGAGTTTACGCTCAATGGTGCAGGTGGATTGGATTTCTATGATGTTAGCCTTGTTGACGGGTACAATCTTCCAATGATGATATCCCCAAGGGGTGGAACCGGAGGTAACTGTACCTCGGCGGGATGTGCGGCGGATTTGAACGGTGACTGTCCTGTGGAGCTTAAGGTTGTGGATGGGAGTGATGGGGTTGCATGTAAGAGTGCGTGCGATGCGTTTAGGGATCCCCAATATTGCTGCAGCGGAGCTTATGCTACTCCGAATACTTGCAAGCCTAGCTCTTACTCCCAATTCTTCAAGACTGCGTGTCCTACGGCTTATAGCTACGCCTATGATGATGGAACCAGTACCTTCACTTGTGCTGGAGCTGATTACGATATCACTTTCTGCCCTTCCCCTTCCACCAGGTAAAAATGCTTATTCGATCCTCATCGAGATCGAGGATTTCAATTGCAGTTGCATTCATCGAAGTTATAAACATAAAAACATTATTACTGTCATATAACGATCATTATTCTAATAAGAATCGTTGTTCAAATCAATATATAGAATCTATAGCATTAGCAATTTACCAATTTCTTTATTTCAAAGGTTTTAGTTCCAAAGTCGGTTTGGGAGTCACATGGGGACCGGTCCCCAGATATGGCTTGCACGTTCTTTTTTTAATGTTATTTTTAATCTTCACGTCATCACGTATGTTTCAAGTCTTAAAAATCAGCACCGTCCCATGGTGCAACTGCTGGACACCAGTTGTATACACGCAACTTATTTTAAAACTTTGTTGGTTGGATTTGCAGGCGCTGACACTTCGATTTGTGTGTGTTTGTAGTGTGAAATCGTCCAATCCCATGGCGGTTGACATCTCATCAGCCGATCCCCATCCCGCATCATCAGCTCTCATTGGCGGTGCCATCGCCACTCTGGCAGCAATATGGCGGTTGTGGCATCTCTTCTGAGAATAATGCCATCCATGCATTTTCCGCGTTTTCCCTTTCATATGACAAATTTTGTCATCTGAAACATGAGCAATTTGCAGGCGACAATCCGAACATCCAATGATATCACCGCCCTGCAATTTCCCTCAACTTGAAGGAACTAAGAGTTTTTTTTCTCTGTTGAAGGAAAGAGAGCTGGCAAATTAAGGGCATATTCTCGATTGATTTAGTGTAGGAACAGACAATTATTAGTTGGCTACGTACATTTTTTTAGCAACTGTCGCCTACTTCTAATTATGTTAACGGTGATGAGTTCATTTGTCACTAATTGTTTATAATGAAGTGCATTTTCCTTTGCCCATGTTTCCTATGCCTGATGACAATTACTTAAATGTTTTTTTTTAGTTTAAGGCGTGGGTTTGGCAGTCACCGCCCTTAATTATTTTACCAATCATGATTATTAAATAATTGGATTACATCTTATATGTTCCAAGGGTAAGTTTTTTATTCATCACTCAACTTCCTTTTTACTCTTATTTTAGTCGTTCAAATTTAAAATTTTTTAATTTAATAATTATACTTTTAAATTACTCTTATTTTGTTCACGTTAAATCTATTAAAACCATTATGACATGGCACGTTATAATCTCTTACGTCTTTGCTCTGCGCATTAATTTCATAAAATATTTAATAATTAAACTTTTCAATTACTCTTGTTTTGATCACTGCACCGTCAAATTCACTAATAACATTATGATATGGCACATTATATTATTTTGTCTTTGCTCTGCGCATTAATTTCACAAAATACTTTCCATTAGAATGGAACGTCGCTACTTTCCGTTAAATAATCTCTTTTATCTTCTCTTCTTGCTCCTCTTCTCGGTCATTGCTTTTAGGGTTAGCAACGAAATCGAGAAAACCGAAAAATCGATACGAATCGAGTAAAATGATTCGTTTCGGTTCGGTTTGGCTTTAAACGGTTCGGTTTTCGGTTCAGTTTAAAAGCTTTATTTTTTTGATTCGGTTCGGTTCGGGTTTTCCATATGGAACTCATTTGTTCCATATTAAACCGAATAGGCAATTTTTGTAAAAACAATTATAGTTTCAAGTGATTTTTTCATTGAAAAACCGAACCGAACCGAAAAACCTAAACCGTTAAAAAAACCGAACCGAACCGATAAAACCGGTTTCGATTTTTTCTATTTTTTAACTATTCAGTTTCGGTTTCGATTTAAATATTGAAAAATCGTTTATTTCGGTTCGATTCAATTTTTAGTAAAAAATCGAACCGAACCGAACCGAATACACCCCTAATTGCTTTCGTCATCGTTGCAGAGGTTGTCAGTAACGATGATCCTCTGATTCGTCAAGTGGTATCCAACAGAATTGTCGAGGAAGACTTTTATGACCAACTCCTCAACGTCGAGCACCATTTCACGGTGTTCAAGTCCAAATTCGAGAAGACTGGCGCTACAAAGGAGGAACACGACTACCGATTGGGAGTCTTCAAGGCTAAGTTTTGCCGCTCCAAGTGTCATAAGCTCCTGGAACCCACTACGATCCATGGGATCATGAATTTCTTCGATTTAACTCCATCGGAGTTTCGTCGTAAGCTCCTCAGCTTCAAATCACTCAAACTCCCAACCGATAATCAAATAGCTCATATTTTTCCTCTCTGTTTTGAAAACCGGACCGGACCGGCTGGTTCAATCGGGAACCATTGCTTAGTCCGGTTCAATCTAAACCGGTTGAACCGCTATTAGTGAACCGGCCAGAATCGCTGAACCGTTCGAACCGGACCGGAAAAAACCGGGAAAAATCGGGATTTTTGTTTTTTTTTTTAAAAAAAATTAGACCAAACAACGTCGTTTGTTAAACGAGCCAAATCGAACTCGAGTATTGCTGAGCTCGACTCGAACTTGAAAACTTTAAAAGTAAGCTCAACTCAACTCAAATTCACAAGCTAAAAATTATCAAGTTCAACTCAAACTCGAAATATAATATTGAAACTTGAACTCAAAAAGGCTTGAACTCAAAAAAAAATTAGAAGCTCGATTGAAGCCTAAAATTCGAGCTTGATTGAAGTGAAAGAATAGTTCACTCAATGCTCACCAAAAGACTCTATGATTTTGAATGCCAAATTACCTATATTATTTATAGAAGTTAGTTGTGATGCGCTTCTATGTTTCTTAGCAATGTGAGATTGTTTTGTTCTCATATTTTTATTCTTTAGACTTTTGGGATGCTCTTCTAAGTTTCTTAGCCATGTGGGATTGTTTTTTAAAAAAAAAATTAAACCAAACAATATCATTTTGTTATGATTTTTTTAACCCCAATTTTTTTTAATTATAGTTATATAATTATATTTATTATTTAATATGTTTTACCTTAAATATTATGTTGTAGTTAATTTGAATCATTTTGTTTCACTTGATTTTATGGTTTTTAACTTATATATGTTATAACTTGCTTTGAATATGATTTGTGATATAAAAAATTATTTTTTATTAAATATTTTTGGTATTTTTATTTAATTTTTTAAATAATTATGACGTCGTCCGGTTCTTTCGACCGATCAGACCGGTTCGACCGGTTCGACCGATTGAACCAATGAACCGGTAGCATGACCGGTTCGCTAACCGATCCGATTCTGAAAACCATGTTTTTCCTAAAAAAAATTTGCTTGTTGACTTTGACTGCGCGGCCACGGCACGCTTACCAGCATTAAAGATTAAGTAATAAAATTTAAGAGTTTAGTGTATTAGTTAAAAATAAAAAATTTTCCCCACTTTGAGAAAATAACTTTAGTGACCGAAAATGTCTTATAATATACGATTTTAACTATTATTTTTTTGATTTGCCAAAATGACCAACAAATTCGCAACGCGATCTCAAATTCGCAACGCGAACTCCAATTTTGCAACGTGAATATGTAAATCGTAACACATAAGTCAAATTCGCAACGCGATAGTCAAATGCACAACACAAAAGTCAAATTCGCAGCACAAAAGTTAAATTTGCAACGCGGAATTTCAAATTCGCAACTGAATTTCAAATTCGTAACTAGATTTTCGAATTCGCAACACGAATTTAATTTCGCAACAGGGTTTTAGTTTCGCAACACAAATGTTTTGGGTATATAACAACGCAGCAGCAACAACTCATAACCTAAATCCCTAAATCGCAACTCATTCCATCTCCATCTATCACTCTCTCCGGCGACATCCGTTCCTATATCCAACGACATCCTTCCCCATCTCAAATTTTTTTTTACATAATTTTATTTCTATATAATTTTTCAATGATTTCTCTCCCAAATTATCAACTATCAACTTAATAAAGGTATGTTTTTCTCTAAGTTAGTGATGATATCTAGTTTATAGCTCATTTGTTTAGTAAATTAATTTACAATTTGTATAATGAAATCATCTAATGTTGATCATGTTTGGATAAATTTGTGTTTTGGAGGGTCATGGGAGAATGTTCATGGTGTTTTACAATAAGTGCCTTTACCTATGAATCTTCAACTAAAAATGTCATTAAAAAATTAACTTATGAAACTCTAATGTTACATGTTGCAAAGAAATTGAATTTAGAGCCTCTAAGTGGATTTAGGTTTATCTTATCAGAGAAAATGTAAAGTTTATTTGTTAACCGACAATAAAGATGTTGAACGATTCATTGCTTACATTAGTGTTTCGCAAGAAGATGATGTTACATTGTATGTTATTGAACCTAGAAGTAGTGAAGTTGGGTCAGTAGCGGGTAGTAATCAACTAAGTTCTTCAACCCCAGTTTATGGTGCTCCCAATGTACAACGTTGTTATCAACCTCAAAATTTAATGGTTCCACCACAATTTCATCACCAAGAAAATTTTGTTTCACCACATTTCCAATACCAAACATAATCTCAAAACCCACAACTTTTTCCTAATTCAAATCCCAATCAACTTTCAGCGTCAAATTCCTGTTTTCGTATTGACCAGTTAGACAATTATGAGCCAACAGAAAAAATTGTGACTACTAGTCAGTATTCGAAATTTGATCTTGGTCAATACCCGGACTTTGACCTTGTTCAATACTCGGATTTTGATGATGTGATGGAAGAAGAAACATACCCTGCATATAATGATTTTGATATTGGTCAATACCCGAATTTTGATGATGAAACATTCGTTGCCGAGGAAGATGTTGTTGATGATAATGAGGAGGAAGTTATGACTGCGAATGAACATATTGAACATCCATTATGTAATTCATATAACCCTGAAGAAGAAAAAGAAGAAGTCCCCGAAGAAAATAAAAAAAAGAAAATGCCACGGGAGTATAACTGGAATATGCCAGAATTACTTTAGATACCAGAAGAAGAGTTGGTAAAGATAGCAGTTGATTGTTACACAAAAGTTATTCGTATCAAGAAAGATGATTGTTTTGATACAAATGAAGACTTGAAGATAGCTTTGTATACGAAATGTGTGAAAGATGACTATCAACTAAAAGTTAACAAATCAAGCAAAGATCGTTTCGAAACAATGTGTATGATTGACAAAAACTGTACGTGGTGTATGATTGCAAAGAGGATAAAAGATTGCGAAATGTTTCAAGTTAGGACTTTTATTGATAAACATACATGTTCAAGAACCCAAGTTTTTCCTCACCATAGACAGGAAACAAAAAGGTGTTGGGTGGTTTTCTGGCTGAGTTAATGTTTTTGAATGGAAGGGTATATCGGGGACATGAAATTATGACTGACATGAATGCTCGGTTCAAGATTAGTATCTCATATTCTCAAGCTTGGAGAGCCAAATGTTATGCCTTGGAATTATTGAGGGGGTCACCAGAAGCATCGTTTGCCCAACTGTCGGCTTATTGTAACAATTTAAAGCTAAAAAATTCTGGGTCGGTAACTCATATCAAAACAGATAGAGATGGACGCTTTGAATTGTTGTTTATCGCCATTGGTTCTGCGGTTAGTAAATAATTATAATTTTATTGACTCATTTTTGTTAGTTGCATGCATTTCACATTTAAATGATTTTGTAGATTCGTTCGTTTATTACTTGCATGCGCCCAGTTATTATAGTTGACGAAGCATATTTGAAAGGTTGATACCTTGGAGTAAACTTATTAGCAGTAGCCATGTATGCTAACAATGGGATACTGCCAATAGCTTACGGGGTTGGCAAATCTAAAACCTCTTATTCGTGAACATGGTTTATGGGGCATCTTAGGGATTGTATAGGTCCTATTAGCAATCTGACAATCATATCCGATAGGGAAAACTCAATTGACAACGCTGTTAGAATGTGTTTCCCAGATGCTTCTCATGGACAATCAACGCTCTAAGTCGTCATTCCCGGAAATTACCCATTACTATGTTAATGGAGTTTTTTCGAGCCTCTATTCAATAGTGGTACTACAAGAAAAGAAACCATGCAGGTATTATTTCTTTAAATTCGTAACTTATCATATATTTTACTAAGTATTATTTATTTAAATTTACAGGAACATTGGAACATCGTGTTACACCATGGACTGAAAAAAAGATAACGAAACGTGTATGAAGTCAACGTCATGGAGAGTTGAACCATGTTCAAACACTTTGTTTGAAGTATTGGATAATAACTTAAATGGGCTAGTCGATCTAAATACAAAGACGTGTAGTTGTAAGAAATGACAAACATCTGGTTATCCGTGTGGCCATGTTATAAAAGTTGCTCTTCATCTAAACCCAAGATGATTCAAGCTCATACGCTATGGATTGCTACACTACAGAAGTATATCGACAGACTTATGTCGAGATTGTCTACCCATGTCCATATCCTTCTGAGTGGGACATACCAGATGACTTACAAACAGTTTTTCCACCAGTCATGGACAGCAAGCTTCTTGGCCGACCAAAAAATCACGATCGTATACCGTCTAAGGGTGAAGAGAAGAGGATATCGACATGTAGTCGGTGCAAGAAAAGTGGTCATACAAGGTTAACCTATGGATCACCAGTGCCATCACAATCATCTTTTCCTCTACCAAAAAATGGATCCTTATCAAAATCCAAAGCTCATATGGTGCCAAGCAAAAGGAAAATCAAAATCGCAATCAAAATCAAAATCTCAATCGCAATCAAAATCAAAATCCCAATCACAACTGGCTTCACCTTTTGGGACTTATTAACTTAGGTGATTTTTAAATGCAAACGTTGTATTATGTGTATTTTATGTGTGAATGCATATATTTTCAGTTAGACATTCATTAGTAACTTGAGTTTGAACATTGCTATGATCTGTTAAGTTGATATCATGTTGGGATTTTCTCGTGTTTGATTGCTTGGATAGTTGTTCTCTTACATCTTCAAGTGTCCTTAGCTTGTATTTATAGCTTGGAATGTGTTTGATGTTGTATATAACTTGATGTTGAATGTTGCGATCAAGGCGAAAGTCAAATTCGCAACGCGAAATAAGCGTTGCGAAAGTCAAATTCGCAATGCGAAAGTTAAATTCGCAACGCGAAATCGCAAACCGAAAATCGCAACGCAAATTTGACTTTCGCGTTGCGAAAGTTTACCTTCAACAGGTCTTTTTTACCTTCAACATAATGCAGATTGAAAATTAAACAACAAATCAATTAAACATTGTTGTGGGTACATTATTTGAACATTGTTATGGATACATTATTTGGAAAATAATGTTCTGGACTTCGTTATAAATAACTCTTTTTCATCGGATTAATTTCATTTTTGTGGGTACATTATTTGAACATTGTTATGTATAAATTTGTTGTGTATGTATGTTTTGGTTTGATTATATTGTATGTATATTTTCATTCAGATGAGATGGGTTGTGCATAACAAAACAATCTATCTCTTCCATGTGAGTATTTTATTCCTACCATTTGACAAGTGTGACAACCCCATCAACTCACAACTCAGCTTTCAACTCAATCAATATTGTCTTTTAGCTTGATGGTTCATAAAAGCATGTTACTTGAACAATATGAATCAATTATGCAATTTTCATGTTCAATTTAACACTGCATTTCAAATTCATTTCATATGTAATTGGAGTTTGAATTTAAATTTCAATTTGAGTTTGAATTTCAATATAAATTTCGGCTCCATTATAAATATTAGCCCAAGCCTTTGTTCCATCCAAACAAAAACTTACTCAATGGAATAACTTAGTCAATATGCATGTTATCATTGATTATTCCTAATTTCCATTGTTTTTTTTTCAACTTTAAACGCGAGGGAAATCCCGACCATCGTAATTTTTGGTTAACAAGCAGGAAGATTAGATATCCGAAGAATGCCTTTCGGATATTATCCATTTCAGTTAGCTCATTGAGGTAGTTTAACCCTAAACTGAAACTATCTTAGCTAAACATACTTGATGTAGAAGCAACTGCAGATTTAAAATCTCAATGGTGATGCATTTGGTTCTCAAACAGTTAAAGCGTCAGAAAGGTTTCGGGCGTATGATCTGGGTGGTATACGAGAAATGCAACAAATGGCAACTAAAAATCCTGATAATTGAGGGCTACAACTCGTAATAATAATAAAAATAATAAGTCCGAAATGCTTCCGAGTACCACCCAAATCATAAGTCGGAAATGCTTCCGATGCTTTAAATGTTTAAGAACCAAATAGATTGCCTTCGAGATTTTAAATGCAGCTGCTTCTACATCAGCTATGTTTCTCTCAGACTGTTCGGTTAACGGTTATCCTATCATGAGGATGAAATGGATAATATTCGGAAGGCATTTTTTTGTATAATTTTATTTCTATATAATTTTTCAATGATTTCTCTCCCAAATTATCATCTATCAACTTAATAAAGGTATGTTCTTCTCTAAGTTAGTGATGATATATAGTTTATAGCTTGTTTGTTTAGTAAATGAATTTACAATCCCCCACTTTATTTTAAATGGCTGAAAAACTAAGGTGACATTTGTTCGCTGGAATTCTTTGGAATTAGGGGAATTGAAATCTAATTCTACCACTTTCTCATGTTTGGTTCAAGTTTTCAAAGGGGGAATGAAAGTAAATTTCATCCATAACATGATGGAATTGAAATCCTTTGGAGGAGGGAATGTGAAATTTGACCATACTACCCTCATCAATCTTTTGGTATTCAGGTCGAATTTTTTAAAAAAAAAATCAGGTTCGGTTCGGGTCGGGTCGGGTTTATTTAAGTTTGATATTCGGGTGGGTCAGACGGGTTTTTTTAAGTGTGATATTCGGGTCGGGTCGGATTTTTTTAAGTGCGATATTTGGGTCGGGTTTAGGGTTTAGGAATAATTACAATAATACCCCTCTATATATATATATATTTTCAATTAAGTCGTTTTTATTGAATAAAAATATTTTTTTATTATTTCGTGTCGGGTTGGGTTTCTAATTCATATATTTGGGTCGCGTGAAGTTTTATTTTGGTCGGGTCGGGTATCGGGTGGAGGTTCCCTTGTTCTCGGGTCGGGTCGGGTGGACCAAAAACCCGACCCAACCCGACCCATGGCCATCCCTAATTACGATAATTTTAACTTATAATGTTTATTAGCATAATTTTTATAATTTATTGAAATGAATAATCAATCAATAAAATGAAAATTTAATATTTTTTAAATTTTTATAATATATTGTTACACGTAAGTTATAAAACAAAATAAAATAAAGCAAAAAAATAAGGAGGACAATTCTGTCATTTTACATTACTGAAATCAAATTCATCTGATATGTCTGCGAACCAAATAGAAAATGAAATTGGATTCCAATTCAATTTCCTACCAACCAAACAAGTTTCAGATTCAGATTTCAATTCCTGATAGATTCCAATTCATTCACATATTCTAATTCTCTCAGAAACATTACAGCGAACCAAACGTCACCTAAGAGTGAAGTTTTTTTCTTTTTCTTTTTTTTCTTTTTGTGTGTGGATGTGGGGAGGGGAGGGGAGTTAGTGAAGTTTTTAGGAAGGGAGAGAGAGACGATGAGGGTTTGAGATAGGGGGATAGGGGTTGAGGTTTAGACTCGAAGTTTTGAAATTTTGAGAGTAGGGTTTGAGAATTTTATTTTTTATTTTAAATTTTATATATCATAATTAAATATTAATAAAAATGTTATATCATCTTTATATATTAATAAAAATAAGTTACGTCATTGGCCTATTATTGAGAAAACGAAAAAGTGACAAAAAATTAATTTGTAAATTTTTTATTTATTAAATTAAATTTTTTTATACTTGAGTAATCAAAATGGGTGTGAGAAAAAAGTTGAGTGATGAATTAAATTATTTACCCATGCCTCAAATATAGCTATCAACTTCTTAACCTTAACAAGGTGGATTTAGGGATGGGCATGGACCCGAATCCTACGGGTTTCGATCGGGTCGGCTTTAAAAAAATTGAGTTTGGGTCAGGTCGGATTCGGGTTTAGGGTTAAAAATACTTGACAAGGAAAAAATATAATTTTACCTTATATATTTTAGAATAATTACAATAATATCTCCCTATATACTTTTTCAATTAAATCATTGTCTTTATTGAATAAAAATAATATTTTTATTATTTCGGGTCAGATCGCGTTCAGATTTTATCTCAAAAAATCATGTTGGATTCGGGTCGGGTGGAGGATATATATTTTTCAGGTCAGGTGAATGATGTAAAATATTTTTCGATTCGAGTTAGGTTGGTCGAAACCCGACCCATGCCCATCCCTAGGTGGATCCGAGTTCGTTAGTTTATACATAAATAACTAAATATATTGGTAATTATTAAAAAATGACAGTAATATTGTTAGGAAATGATCATAATTCATTGTCAACAAATTAGGTTAGAATGATTTTGTATTCGATTCGGATTAATCTACTACTTTTTTTTTCTTTTGAAAAATCTTTAATAGAAATAGAAAAGTATAAATACGATGCACAAATACTATTACACTCATTTCCTACAAGGACATTGGCGACCATAAGTATGTTAATTTGATGATGGGTGACGGAGAAGATGAAGACCGAGAAGCTGGCGCAGGTGGGGGAGATATATTTTCGGGTAGATGAAGAAACACATATTAGAAAAGGGTAAATAAAAAAATTTATCCTAAACTATTTTGAATTTACAAAAATACTCATATTTAATATTCTATCTAAAATTCAAGGACTAAAATAAAAACTAAATCATTTCCCTAACGTATCACATAAACTAACGATACCCAACATCTCAGTGACCAAAACTTAATAAAATGATAACGTAAGTGATGATAACGTAAGTGACGATAACTAAGTGACTAAATTTAGCTTTTTCAAATTTGGTGAACAAAATTATACAAATATAAAAAGTAAGTGATAATTTATGTAGTTTACCTTAAATATTATGTACTTAGGGTGCGTTTGGTTCACGGAATGTAAAATTACCAGTGTGAGTAAAAGATTACCAAGGAATAGGATTACTGGGAATGTTGTATTTTGTGTTTGGTTGGATTAGCAAGAATATAAGATTACCGTGTTTGGTTAAAGGAATAAAATATTATTGGAATGTATATTTGACCAAATTGTCCTTATTATATATTTTTTTTAACAAGTTGGAAAATATTTATATATTTTCTTTAAAAAATTTAAATTCATAAAATTTATATAATTTTTTTACAAATTGAAATATAAAAGGTTTAATAAAAGGGTAAAATTTTATTTTAACCCCTGAACTTCATATAAAATTTTAATTATAGATTTTTTTTTTTGTAAATTTAAAATAGTTTAAGGATAAATTTATAATTTAACCTTCGTATAATTTTTATTATTCAATGACAGAATAAGAATATTTTTAAAAGAAAAAAATATTAAGTGCATTTTAGTCCAAAACGTCGGTAATCCAATAATACCTAAAGAAATTGAGGTAATGACATTCTAGGTAATATACTCCAAAAAATCCACTATTGGTAATGTAAGATTACCTGGAATGACATTCTCGACCAACCAAACGGGAGAATGTGGATTCTATTCCCATGGGAATCTCACATTCCCCCAACCAAACACACCATTAGTGTTTTTTTAGCATTTCACAATCGTAAAAACACTAAACTCGCATGTTAGTATATTTATATAATGGTTGAACTATACGGTCAGTAATGTTTAAGTGAGGTTTTGCTTTTTCTACTAAAATTTTAAATGTAATAAATTGATGACTAACATTATCAATTTATAACAATGTCACTCTACCGTTCTCTTATTAAATCGATGATGTGACAACGTTAACAAAAAAGTTAATATTTAATTTTATCCTTAAACTACTGCTAAAATATCAAATAATTCATTGAACAATAATTTTATATCTAATTTACCAAAAGCAAACTTTCTAATTTCTATTTTTTCCAAACACCCCATCACCTCCCCTATATTCAAACCACCTTCCTTACAAAACCAAAATCACACTTAAGCCATAATTGTTTGATAGATTGGAAGAAGAAGCTTTGTTATTAAAGATTCACAAAGCTTTGGGTTTTGCAGAGAAGGTTTGGTTCTTGATGAAGAAACTATGCCATTGGAAACATATATTGTCATTTTTGCTACTGGATACAAGAGTGAAATCAATTTCAGAAACATTTTTGAGTCTCCTGTTTTCCAAGAATGTATAAAGGGGTCACCTTCTGCACTTGCTCTCTATCGGTATTTTTTTTTCTCAACACGTGTATAAATATTCATTCATGGCTTTATTTTTAGCACGAACTGTAACTTCTCCTGAAACGATGCAGACAAATAGCCCATAACTCTGCCATAAGGACTGAACATGATCCTATAAAAACTCCTCGGCGGCGCCCATTGTTTGATCAGCTCTCCCATATCATCCTCTCTACAAAACCCAAAGCTTTGCGGATCTTTAATAACAATGCTTCCTTTTCCCAATCTGTCAAACAATTATGGAGAGGGTGGTTTAAGTTTGGTTTTGGTTTTGGTTTTGTAAGAAAAGCGGTTCGAATATAGTGGAGGTGGTAGGATGTTTGGGAAAAACGAAAATTAAAAAGCATTTAGGGGTAAATTGAATATAAAATCATTACTCAATGGTACTTATTTGATATTTTAGCAGTACTTTAGGGATAAAACTAAATATTAACATTTTTATTAATATTTTCACATCATCAATTAAATAGAATGACAGTGGAGTAACATTTTGGTACAAATCGATAACGTTAATGATCAATTTATTACTTTTAAAACTTTAGTAGGGAAAATAAAAATCCTATTTCATCACCAAATTAAACCCTATTTGTTACAAATGAAACTTTAGTAAGGTAAATGAAACTAAATATATTTTTCCTTATTTTTATACCTCACCAAATTTTAAAATTAAATAAATTAAATGTTATCCTCTTAATTATTTTGAAA
Source organism: Hibiscus syriacus (assembly GCF_006381635.1). Taxonomy (NCBI): domain Eukaryota; kingdom Viridiplantae; phylum Streptophyta; class Magnoliopsida; order Malvales; family Malvaceae; genus Hibiscus; species Hibiscus syriacus. Next base: position 3,770,457 of record NW_024063533.1, on the reverse strand, counting down.
TTAATTGATTTTCAAATATTGTTAATTTTAAAACTACATAAATTAAATCCTAGTTCTATTTTTTGTCCAATAATATTTTAGGTTCCTTTAAGCAAGTTAAATCCTGAACTATCATTTTTTTAATTTAAATCCCTATCAATTTCTAACATTAAATAAATTAAAAACTATTAATAACTAGTAGGTCTAGTGGGATGAGATATTAAATCCCGTAAGTTAGGCCAGGAGTTTGAATTCTGATACTTGTGAATGGAGCAAACTCAGTTAGAAAAATCACCCTCGCCTCTATAATATCTTATCCAAATTAATTAATCGATTAACAAGTTAGATACTAATGGATATACCAAAATAAATTAAATTTTATCCTCAATTTAAAATTTTATATTAATGATCTAACGAATAGACTAACCTTATTTTATTTTTATTATTTATATTTTACCCTCTAAAGTTTCGACTTCCTCCCTGATCTCATTAAAGATGATGAAGTCCATATTAATTGAACTGCAATTAGACCTACCTATATTGGGCTGATTTCCACCTCACCTTGTCTATCTAACCAAGTTGGAAAAAGTTAACTCCGCTTGTTCAAATTCTAGGATAATACATCTTGGGTACTATTTTTTCCTTCAAATCCAGGCAAAAATTATAGATATATCGATTAAAAGTGATCGAATCGAGTAAAAAAATTTAAGTTTTGTTGATTTGAAGAAAGCATAAGGCATTAAACTTTATAAAAGATCGGATGTGAATGCATTGAAGCTTTTAGTTTTCAATAAAGTTACTGATGTCATCCTCCGACAGAATTTGTGAAAAAGTTAAGAATTTCTCAAGGAAAAAAGCAGCAGCACCAGCAGGAGAAGGGGAAAAATGCATTTTCAATCTTCAACCTAGCCAATGAAACGCACCATATCTTGATAACCCTAGAGCCAAAGGCCATCTCAATATGTTTGACCTTCAATCCCTCAAATTTATTTTGTAACCAAAGTTCATCGTTTTCACGTCTCTTGTGCATATAATAATATTATGTGCTCTTTAATTATGCTAACTTCCATGTGATTTCCACTTCCCTTCTTTCCATGATACAGTCTTTTGCGATTAGAAAAAGGTGATATAAAGGAGGAGATGGCTTAACCAATAAAGATTCGAAGCAACCTATCACAAAGAATGTTTTTCTTTCCCTTTTACTATCAAGGTCACCATAGTGGAAAAGCTTGACACAGTAAACAACTTTATTAAAGAACGATAGGTTTGCAGAAGGAAGAAATGAGAAAAAAGCCTTATCTACACGACGTAACGCACATCTATGGAGGTCCCATGATGGTGATGGGAGTAAAAGGAACCCTAGTCTGCTTATACATTTGATTATGATCAGGTTATCATCTTATATTGATCTGCTACTTCATGTTTAGAAATATTTTCAAAGATAGATATACAAAATTTTGAATCTAGTAGAAAAAAAATAAAATTTCAGAGTAAACACTAACAGTAAAATAAATAATTAACTGAAGAAAATTTAAAATTCAGGATGCATACCTGCTCAATTTAGGAAACTGTGGATGCACCACTGGATACGATGAACATTGTTTTTAAGAGACGTGTGAAACCCTTCTCTTGATTTTATCAAAGCCTAAGTTCAACTGAGTTCAAGAATAGAGATTTCATAGCCGACACGGCCGAGGCACATTTGCCATGGTTATTTACAAACAAAACTTGACGACAAGAGAACATTATATATAGGGGTGAATAAAACTTGACTCGACTCGATTTGAAAAATTGATTTTTTTTTTTCAATTTCGAGTTATTCAAGTCAACTCAAATTATCAATTCAGTTTTCGAGTTCGAGTCGAGTTGAAATTTATAAATTTTGAGTTATTCAAAAAAAATATTTGTTGATTATTTTGACAATTTTAAGATTTAGTCCCTTATTTACTTATTATTTCAATTCCTTCTTCATTTTAAGTCCATTTTTTTTTTACCAAATTTAAACCATATACTCATAAATCATAAATACCCATGTGCTTTCAATTCCTCTTTTTCATGACATTTTTTAATTTAGTCCATCAACTTTTCATTATTTCCTTATTTATTCAATTCATCCTTCATTTTAAGTTCATTTTTTTTACCAAATTTGAACCACATGTTCCTATACCACTATAGATTACATATGTAACTTCAATTCCTGTTTTTCACTAAAAATATACTTTGTTTATTTAGTCCATTAATCTTGCATTTTACTCAATTTAATCTTTTGACTACAATTGTTTGCAAATTATTTCTTTCCATCAATTCCTCTACTCTTTTATACTCTCATCAATACTTTAACCTCAAAATATCTTCTTTAAAATATAATATTCTAAATATATTTTATAATTTTAGATTTTATTTGATATATTAATTAATATTATAGTATGGTTAGAGAAAATTGAGAATCAATCCTTATCATGCTACTATAAATAATTATAATAAAATTTGTATAGAAACTCCAATAACTCGACTCGAATTTCTTAAACTCGACTTAAAAAATTTTAAGTTAAGTAAAAGTTACAAAATACGACTCGTCAACTCGAATAACTCGAAATTTTTTAACTCAACTCGATCGAATGCGCACCCCTAATTATAGAAACCTACCAAAATTGGAAAAGGGGGATTGATTAAATTAGATTAGACCTTGCCCATTTGGATAAGTGCTTAATTTTGATTGCTCGGTCGCTTAATTGTTAGTGAAAGTCAAAATCATTATAGAAATATATTAATCTCACAATTACATTGCTACCTTTAAGTAAATGTTAAATTATATATAAAGAATTCCTTCTAATTTTTACTGATATGGGTTTTCTTTTTGTGTTGAATGATATTTTAGGACAAATTACCACTAAACATATCAATGCGTTGGTCATGATATTCTAACAATTTGGATTAACTAATGATATTCTAACAATTTGGATTAACTAATGACATTATAAATTAAAAGAAACATATTATGTCAAATTAATTAAGTATAGGAACTAAATCTCGAATTATACTAAATTAGAGGGACCAAAATCAGAATTTGAACTGAAAATACCTTTCATTGAGAAAATTCATTACATAAATACTGCTTTTTCTGTGGTTTTTCGCATCACATCTTTTGGCATTTAGTGCACATCATCTCCTTTTCACTTGACCACTTGGATAGAGTACTTTTGAAAGAAGTTGTTAATAAAATTTTGGAGACTAAATTGTGGTTCGAGATTAAAAGAAAATCGTAATAATATTAATTATGATTAATAATTCGATCGAGAATCATTAATTACATCAATTAAATTGGTTTGAACAATTTTTGTTAATATGCATATATAATGAGCTACTATTAAACTCATATATTGATGAATGAAGTCAAGAAAAAACGATTATTTTAAAATTTTAATGTTTGCTTTATCATACGATCATTATACTTACTGTTATCTTTCAATAGCTACTAATATTTTAAACCTCCGTGTGCATTAACCAATGGACAGATATAGAGGTAGGTATTGACAGTCAGCGTTGTCCATGTGGAATTGCTGGACTCTGATAATGACCAGGTTTACTGTTAAAAATTACAAGTGATCAAGCCTGGTGAATGGCAATACATAGCATCCACTCAATTAACATGTGCTTTGCCTCCTCTTTCGAAAGCAACTTTGACTACTTGGAATGCCAGGTTAAGATTCTATGTAATCTTCTTCAATGATGCCATAATAACAGCATTATTATGGAATATAAGAGATGAGTGGTTGGTGAAGGACTGAATTTGGACCTTAAATCCTCAATAAGTGTACAGTGAAAATAATAAATGAAAAAGTAGTGTTTTCCTAATACTATCTGGAATTATACTCTCATTTTTTTAGTAAAAAAACAAGGCCTTAACAGTGATTGGTAGGTAAGAGGGGCCAAAGAAGCAAACAAATGAAAGTGTGTCGGTGATTGAGCATATGTATGTTGCTTGTTTATTCAATGGATGTCCCTTTATAAATAGGTGCTGTAGAGCAGATGATTAGATTCCCCCACCACCACCACCACCACTCAACTTTGCCTTCTTACATCCACTCTTTTTTTCCCCAGAAAGGAGTGAAATATAGAGAAAAACTGTAGTGTTTTGCTTCTATTTTTCAATCACATCATTCCATTTTAGATAAGTGGAAGAAATCATAAACCTGTGAATTGAATCATTCATTTTCCCCATGGCTTGTCATCACCCTTCTTTAATCACGTTCTTGAGCTTCGTTCTCATCGTTTTTCTTAAAGGTAATGAGAATATATGCTTTGTTAGAAGTGGGGTTATTCGCATTTTCGTAAGTAGACGACTAATTTGACAATTGACACAGAGTTTCTCTTTTTCCATTTTGCAGGTGCTATGGCTGCTACCTTCACATTCGTCAACAAATGCGAGTACACCGTATGGCCTGGAGTTCTAGCTAATCCGGGGAGTCTAAAACTGGGAAGTACAGGCTTTGAACTTAGAAAAGGCGGCTCTCGTTCCTTCCAAGCCCCTACAGGTTGGGCCGGTCGCTTCTGGGGAAGAACAGGCTGCAGCTTCGATGACTCTGGCCATGGTTCATGCGCTACAGGCGACTGCGGCTCCGGTGAAGTCGAATGCAATGGAGCTGGCGCCATCCCACCAGCCACCTTAGCTGAGTTTACACTTGGTTCTGGATCGCAGGACTTCTATGATGTGAGCCTGGTTGACGGTTATAATCTGCCTATGATTGTGGAAGGAAATGGAGGGTCGGGAGTGTGCGCCACTACCGGTTGCGTGACCGATTTGAATAAAAAGTGCCCGTCTGAACTGAAAATTGATGGCGGCGACGCCTGCAAGAGCGCATGTGATGCCTTCGGCAACCCGGAGTATTGTTGTAGCGGTGCCTACAACAACCCGGCAGCCTGTAAACCGTCGACGATTCACTAGTGTTCAAGTCAGCTTGCCCCAAATCCTATAGCTACGCCTTTGATGATGCCACTAGCACTTTCACATGCACTGGGGCTGATTATACCATCACTTTCTGTCCCAATGCTCCAAGGTAAATTCCCAAAATCATCAATGTTTATAATTTTAATTCGTTAAACTTCTAAAAGTTTCATAGTTGCATGCGTACTTAATATGGCATTAATTTTGTGATGCAGTTTGAAATCTTCAAACGATCCTTCTCCAAATACAACCGGATCAACCGATGAATCGGGATCGGACCCGGAACCAATGAAGGAGCCTGCACTGGACAGTGAATGGCTAGCGAATTTGGCTACCGGAGACTCAACAAAGATCAAACCATTTTCCCCTATCCAATTTGGTTTTGTTGTGATCATCTCTCTGTTGCTGTAGTCTCTCAATTTCCCAATTCAACTTGAAAAAGAAACACAAAATCCAGATTGTATATGTTTGTCCACTCATATTTTGATAAAATACACGCTCTATGCAAATCATTTTGTTTCATAAATATATATATTTTGCAATTTTCTTTTCTTTAATTTTTAAAAAAATATTAACGAGTTTTAAATTTATTTCATACTTAATGTAACTTTTAAATAGAGAAAAAAAACCTCAAATTAATCATTTGACTAAAAAAAATCATCATTGATTATCACAATCTCCCTATAATAGTTCATGGTGATAACATATGATGTGGTAAATTGTTCAAAAAGTTCAAAGATTTAAATAATTGTATAAAGTTTAACAACTTATTTATTTATTTTTAAAAAATAAAAGCAAAAATTATCATGATGGATAAATAAAATAAATAATAATGATTAAATTTATTATTATAGCTTTATATTTATATGACAAGGCAAGGTCACGAGTTTCCCAATGGCCAAATTGAAGCTATCAGGTTGGTGTTGGTTGGTGCCAATAAATATATGGTGTAACTCTGATTTTAGTCCCTATATTATATTAAAAATTATAATTTAATGATTCTAATTTTGATTTAACATAATTTGATTGTTCTATTTTTATAATATTATTATTCAAATCAAATTAAAAACATACTTAAAATGATTTTCTTAAAATGATTTTACATTTATATTATTATTAGCTAAATACATAATTGATTATTTTTTCATATAATTCTAAATATGTTATCAAATAATAGTAAAAACTTTTAAGATTAAGGGTGATTATGGGTCGGACTAGATTGAGTTTTTGACCTACCCGAATATGACTCGAAAATTAAATTCTTTCACCTATATCTAACCTGACTCAAAATTAAGAGGACCTCACCCGATTCAAAACTTGACCTGATTTTTCAGGTTAAAATCAGTGTCTGATTAAACCCGACTTAAATATATATATATATATATATATATATATATATATATTAGGTAAAATAAGGATCTAATTGAAAAATAATATAAAAAGGGATATTATTATAATTATCTCTAAATATATAAGTGATTATTATAATATTATATCAGATGGAGTTTCTAAATCCAAATCTGAATCTATCTGATCACGCTTTTAAAGAAATTCAACCTGATCCATACCCAATTTATTTAAAATAAAAACTTAATTTAATCGAATCAGATCAAATCAAATCAAATTGAATATTATCAAATCCAAATCAAATATCCATCGAAGATATCACTTCAATGAAATTAACTAAAAATATTACCAATTTGAACTCATTAATAACATTACAAAAGTGGAGGAATAAATAATGTCAAATTAAAGTAAAAGGGATGAAATATAAAATTTTAAAGTTATGGAGGGACTAAACCCATAATAATAAACCGTTCACAAACAGCAAGGCAGGCACCGCATTATCAATACTGAATCGACACCCTCTATGTGCAGCGGCCAGTCTCCCGTACTTTTATTTTCCACTGTTTATCCGAAAGTTGAAGAAAAAAAATAAAAGAAAAGAATTGAAGATAGCAATGAGAGAAAGTGTGCTTGGATTTTGCTTACGATCATTATTTATTGCTTATTTCATTGAGTTTTCTTCCGCTATCGTTGTATTGGAGCCCTTCTCCATTGCCTTTCCCGACCTTCCCGCCAAATTCGGTAACTTTTCTTTTTGTATTCCCTGTTTGTTAACTCGGAAAACGTAAGAAAACTTAACAGAACAAACGAGTAAGCTTATTCTGGGCAGCCCCTATTCTGTTTATATGCTCTACTTTGAACTAAAATTTTTGCAAAAAGTCTAATTTTTTAAAAACTTTTTTAAAAAAGAAAGTTAACTCTTTTTTTTTGGTTTAGTTCGTGGGAATAGCACGGCCCTTTGCGGTGCAACTGAAGTAGCTGATCCATTGGATGCTTGTACACCGCTCCGTAATGAATTCGGGTCCAACAAAACTGACTCCACAAGGTTTGCTTTGATAATTAGAGGCAATTGTTCTTTCGACGAAAAAATTCGAAAAAGCTCAAAGCGGTGGTTTTTCTGCTGCAATTGTTTACGATGACAAAGATATTAACAATTTAGTATACAGTAAGTGAATTTGCTTTATGTTTTTTCCTTCATTATAGAATTTAGTATTATTAGTATAATTTGGAGAATTATTACTGAGGTATATTGTTGTTTGAAGTGACGGTGAACCCTAAGGGAATCAAAGTTTTGGCGGTTTTTGTTTCAAAATCTGCTGGTGAATTTTTGAAAGATCATGCTACAGGAGAAAAAGAGGAATGCTGCATTTATTTGCAGCCAAATGTGAATCCATTGACAGTTTTTGCCATATGCTTCCTATCACTTGTCGTTATAGCAGTTTTCCTGGTGACAGCCATGATTCCTCCCAGAATTTTGTCGAATTGGCGAAGAAAAAAATTAGTTAAAAGCGTGGATAGGAAGATAGTTGAAGCTCTTCCTCGTGTAATGTTTAGTTCTGCTCGTTTGAGTCATTGCCATACTGGAGAAACTTGTGCAATATGCCTTGAGGATTATAAGGATGGGGAAATTCTTAAAATTCTTCCTTGTCAACACGGTAGGATTTGCTCATGTGGCTTAGCTGTAGCCTTTAATGTTAGATTTGCAGTGCTTGTTTTCTTGTTTATATCATTGTTTTAACTACAACCATGCAAGGATTTTTTTTTTTTTGCTTTGACGGGTTAGCTCGACTTTTCATTGAGTTGGGCAATTACTTCATATGTAGATAGTGGAAAGATATACTATGTTTAGTTTATGGTAAGTTCCTTCATGGTAAAGTGTAAAGATCTGCACAGATTAAAAATATGAGAAAGAATGATATAGAGGAAACATTTAAATCCATAGAGCTATAGTTGTATCAAAGCATGCATTGTCGTTTTTGCAGTAATGCACATATTTCAACCATTCTACTTAGAAATGAATCTGTTCCTATCATCGGCAATAGGAAAAAGGTAGATAAATTGCAGTTTGTAAACAGATGAATATTTATATCACATTCTAATGTCGTTTCGTCAATCATTTTTATTTGAATTCTTGTTTCTATACTTACAGATATTAGCTAATCAACATGATAGTTGCTTGCAGATTTTCATTCAAGCTGTGTGGAGTCATGGCTGACTAAGTGGGGGACATTTTGCCCTGTATGCAAACTCGATATGATAACCAAAACCACATTTTCCGAGGTTAATGAGCAAAGGCCTTAGTTGTATGTATGTATGCAGATCCGGTTTTGCTCATTGAGTTTCAACATTGTAGAGTTATATACTCTTTAACAGGCATGCCTATATTTTCCATTTTATGCTATTGTTTTTTCCATTTTAATCTGAACTTTAAGCTATTGTAAATATGAAATCATATATAGTTATTATTTCACTGAAAGGAATTATAGTGACTGCTGTTATGTCCCATTGTTGATGATGTAAAATCGGACATTTTGCATGTACCATCATGTTTGTCATGATATTAAGATTGGTTGGTTGGTAAATTTAATGCCGGGCATTGCTTATCCTCTTTGATTTCATGTTCAGCATTCAGTTAACTAAGTACATACATAGTTTTAAGTATTACAGGTAACGGCATTTGAAAAAATCTAGATTGCTTGTTCAACAATGGACATATTTGCAATTCCAATAGCATAAAAGCATATGTAAATTGTAAAGCATAAATATGATTCCTGTATCCTGCTGAAACTGTTACAGGCTTGTTCGTTTTTTGAAACTTGTGTTGAATCTCAACCTTAAATTAGTACCTAAGCCGACCTACACTTGACTTGTGTGCTTGCTATTTTGTGTGTGTGTGTGGTTGACCTACAATGGACATATTTTGCTTACCATCTCTCCTTAACTGCTATGATAAGAATCTTTATCCAAATTGTTGTATCGATGCCGAGCTTTGTTCCGTCCTCCTTCGACGGATGAAGAGGAACAGCAGGGTTGGTGCACGTTTTGATTTCTTCCTAATTTCATGTTTCGATATGTTTTCCACTTGCGAACGCCATCCGTAGCTATCCGAATTTTGATTCTGCGCCCTACCAACCAAAAGTCCGAGACGATGCAGTTTGATGTAGAGCCGGTAAAATTGTTGGTGATGATACCCAACTAAAGCTACTTCCATCCATTAAACTGATCCGGCGGAGTCATCTTCCCATCTAATTTTCAACCGAAGGCTCCGATCCGCCGGTATGAAATCCTTTTAAATTGTACTTCGGTTTAGTCGAAAATTGCCGAAAATTTTAAAAGCCAAAACCAAAATGGTCGGTTGCCTTTCATGATAGCGATTCACCATGTGTGTTTTTTTCTTGATAAATTACACGTTTAATAATTAAACTATTGATTTTGTTTCGTTTTGGTATTAATTTTTTTTAAATCACACCTAATGTTTAGTTTAAGTTTCAGTTTGATAACTTGTTATTAAAAATTTAACAATAATATTGACGTATCATCATAAAATAATGATGACAGTGTCATGTCATCATTGAAAAAATAAAAAAAAATGTCATGTCAGTGGTTTTGTTAAATTTTTTAATGGTGAGTACATAATCGAAACCTAAATTAAACATTATGATAATTTTAAAAAATAAAATTTAGATACTAAAACGGAATAAAAATAATAATTTCACTATTAAACATATAATTTACTCTTTTTTATGAATAATTACTGTCTAGAGAAAAAATATTAACTGAGTTTTTAATCATATATATTTGTTGACCATTTGTGTGTTTTGTATCTTGGTAACATAACGAAGAATAATAATTTTGTTGTAATTAACGAAGAAGAAAGAGGAAAGTACATGGAATGTCATTGTCGGCCAATTAGAATGGTAAAAGGATAAGAAAATAACATTATGATGGAAAATTCTATAATAAATGTTGCATGCTAATTTTCTCCTCCTCTCCTTACGTATTATTACTTTTATAATGATTTTTTTTAAATATTCTAATCTATTTACATTGAGAGTACATATTCATATATAATATTAATAATTTATATAAATGTATGATATTCATTATAAAATTATCTTATCATGACGCTATGGAGGAGTGGTAATTGGCTGACAGTTGAGGTACAGAGTCCCGACAACGAGAAGAAGATAGATGTTAGTTAGGTTGCAATTTAATTTCAGAGATGACGTGGCACCATGCCATTGGTTCTGCTATGTATGAGTGTCGTTATTTCCCCCCCCCCCGGCGTAGTGATGGACCAAGTAGGGAGTAGAGTAAGGCGAAATCAATATTTAACTAAATTCATTACTAACCATTTCTGTTACTTAATTTTTCATGAAACGTAGAGCTTTAATTTTATAGCTCAATTTTGTCGAACCCCAATCCGTTATGAGCCTGAATGGATTAAAAATATGTAATCTCGGACGCCATTGGAATTTAATGATTATTCCTTAAAAAAACTGCTTCTGTGAAAGACTAGTAACTTTGTAGATTCTGTGTGTTCGTCTCATGATGATTTAATGATCAGCACACAAAACAACTATAAATAAATACACAAATCCCTGTCATAGGTAATTGTCACAATATTTGAAAGAAGTTCCGTCTCTCCCTCTGTCCATAAATCTTAAAAACAAGTGAATAATGTGCTGAATTTGTGCATAAAATCCGGTCCAAACCACCATTTTCATATTCTTTTTTTATGATATTTACACCAAAGAACCTCCCTCAGAAAATGGTGCAAGTGAAAAGACAAAGTCACGTTGCGCTTTCCAAATGTACAAATAACAACTCCCAAGTAACCAGTCTTGTAAACAACTTCAATGACTCATGCACGTGTTCTTAATTTTTCTTCACCTGAACGGTCTCAATTTCATGGCACAGCCCAACCTACACCATCAAATCTCTGCTATATTTATTGAAAACCCCATTCCGTGTTTGTTAATTGCTCAATCTATTCAATGCTCTGAAGAAGAAGAAGAAGAAGAAGAAGAAAGATAGGGAATGGAGAAAGGAGAGCCTGTGCTTAGAGAAGGGAAATCCTTGGAAGAAACCCCAACTTGGGCTCTTGCAACTGTGATCACTGTTATGGTTGCATTCGGTTTCCTGGTTCATCACTCTTTGAAAAGATTTGGGCGTGTAAAGAACACATCTTTCATCTCTCATCATGTTTCAATATTTTCAATGTATTTGATTTTCCATCTTTTTTTTTTCATTTTATAGTGGCTGGAAAAGACTAAGAGGAAATCTGTGCTCGCAGCCTTGGAGAAGATTGAAGATGGTAAACTTTTGTTTCAGATTGATTTTTATGTTATGGTTTCATTGTCACAAGCGTTATCAGTGTTATTATCTGTGAGCAGAATTGATGCTTTTTGGGGTTCTTTCGTTATTGATGGGCCATTGGATTGAATTTTTTGCTAAAATTTGCATCAAATCATCCTCCCTGAATAGCCGATTCTATCCCTGCCCAAAGCAACACAATCGGATCAATTTGCAACAGATGTTTGTTTTAAGTTCAAAGTACAGCGTGAGGTTGAACAGCACGGTTGCCAGAGAGCTTGAGGCTGCTGCTCATAGGCGGCATGAGCCGCATGACTACTGTCCTGAGGTACCCTCACTTGAGGCCATTTTGATTATAGTTTTGAGATGCCTGACCACTTTGATGCTCTGCATACCCTGTCAAGTCTTTCTAGTCTTATTGAATTTCATTTTACATTTGCAAATGGCATGCAGGGCAAAGATTCTTTTGCTTCATATGAAAGCCTTGAGCAGCTTCACCATTTTATATTCTTGCTCGGTGTCACCCATGTTTCTTACACATTTATCGCCATCGCATTAGCTATGATCAAGGTTAATGTATCACCTTAACCTTGATGATACAAATCCTAATAACCGCCTTGATTTGGCTCTTAATATTTGCCAAGAAAGCAGTAGATTACAGTCTAGTTTTTGCAGATATATAGCTGGAGAGCATGGGAGAATCATGCCAAGGCATCTGCCGCTCAACCTTTACAAGGTGCAACGTTTCTAGCTGTCCCTGCACTTCTAATCCTATTCGTTTTTCATTAGTTATTCGTACTATGATAGAGTATCAATCTCAGCCCTATTACATTAACACTTTAAATCTAGAATCTTCACCAACAGTCGAATCCAGTTTGAAAATTAGGCGACAGAGTACTTTCATTGCGCACAATGTTTCCCATCCATGGAGCCAACATGGAGTTCTTGTTTGGCTGGTATACCTTCTTGAGATCTACCTGCCATCTTTTGCCTAGCACTTGTATATGGTTTTTCATTATCATACACAAAAGGTGACTGTGGTTTTTCATATTCTTGCAGCTTTGCTTCAGCCGCCAGTTCTGGAGTTCTATAAACCAAGCTGACTATATGGCTTTGCGCTTGGGGTTCATTACAGTATGTCCACTAGGTTCAACTTGAGGTTTACTATATACTGTTATAAGCAACTGCCATAGTCCCAAGCCATAATCTCAGCGTTCCCCTTCACGACGCATGTAATGGGACATACAATGTGTTCTGTCCCAACATATTTACTTTCCAATAGAGTGCGAAAGAGATTGGCATGTGGTTAGATTTGTATAGTTAAATACTAATTTCCTTTTTACTTTCACTCTTCCTAGACCCATGAGCTGCCTTTGACATATGATTTCCATAATTATATGGTACGAAGCATGGAAGACGAATTCCGCGATATAGTTGGCATTAGGTATTGTATCTACTCTGCTATGCACACTAGTAACCACTTCGAATTTATAGATGCATGATTTGTATTGGTATTTCTCCTTCAATACCTACAGATTGATTTGGTTATATTGGATTTCTATTGCAGCGTGCCCTTCTGGATTTATTGCATATTGTGCGTCTTTCTTGACTTCCACGGTAATTTTCTGTGTGCTGTGAAATTGATCCATTAGGCACATTAGCTTGGCTATTGCGGTGTTTTCACCTCTGTTACCCAAACTCGGGTTTGTGTCCGTTTACGTATCGGACACATTGTAGTTTGTACCTTATGAATATATTATATGAACTGGAGACGAGTGTCTTTTAGGAAAAGAATTAACATTGGATTGCACTCCGCTGATGCATGTAGGCTAAGACACCATTTTAGCTACATAATATTGTGTTTTTCGTATTGTGAGATCTTTTGAAGCTAAAATCAATTAAACCAAATTGTCATGAAGAGAACTTTGATGTCCCTTGAGCCTTGAGGTTTTCTTGACATCCATGGAAACCGAATGGCGATTTGAGGCCTCGACTAAATGAAGCTTTCTGCAATTTCCACCTTTTTCTCTGTTGACAACTACCTGTAATTGCTTGTAATGACCTCAGAAACACATGCAAGTCTATATTCATGCATCATCAATGCTTCCCTTTTTCATTAATTATCAATTGTATTTCTTGCTTGATGTTGTCATGAAGTCAACTTCTGAAGGATTCATTTTCTTTTGCCAGGAACCCATATTTACTTTTGGCTTTCGTTCCTTCCTGCCATTGTATGTCTTCATCGATGCATCGGGCTTCTATTCTTATGGAAACTAACGCATTCCTGATTTTCTTCCTTGTTTCTGCGTTTTCTTCCATTGTTGATGCATGTAAAAGTTGATTCTGCTAATTGGGACAAAACTGCACCGCGTTGTCGTAAAATTGGCCGTCGAAAACATGCAAAATAGTCCATCTGAGGGTTTCCATAAATTTAATCTGAGGGATGAACTCTTTTGGTTCGGAAGGCCCCGGCTTCTCTTACGTTTGATACAACTTATTTCTTTTCAAGTGAGTATACCGATACAGATAACATTTTATGTGGCTTTAAATTGTACTACAAAATTCGATTTTTGGTCCATTAACATGCATTCTTGCTAACAGAATGCATTTGAGATGGCTTCATTCCTTTGGTCACTGGTAAGACTTTTACAATGATCCTCATTTTGAATAGCAATGTGGCAGCCATTTGTAAACTGATACTTTATCATCTTCCTTAATTCTTTCATTAGTTCCAAACAAACTTAGATAGAACAAGATTTTTTTTCCCTGGTTTTTATGCCATTTTATGGTTCTGATTCTGAGTCGTTGCTTTCAGTGGGAAATTAAGGATCCTTCTTGCTTCATGGAGAACCGTGCCTTCCTTGTGACTCGTTTGGCATTCGGGTAATCATGAAATTTCAATAGTGTTAGGCTCTCTGCATTTGTTTTTTTTTTTAGTTATTTCATCAACAATCTTATGGTGTATATTTCTGCTGGTTCATGCAGTATAATCTCCCAGTGCTGGTGTAGCTACATAACATTCCCACTCTATGTTATAGTTACACAGGTTAGGCCATTGAATGCTTATGCTTCATAGTCATAATCTTCATCTTTCTTTATATTTCTCAAATGTTGGGTCCTTCAATGCTACTTAGATGGGTTCGAAGTTCAAAAGTGGATTAGTTTCTGAAAATGTGAGACGATCGCTATCCAAATGGAAAAGAAGAGTGCAGGAAAAGCAGAGTGCCTCAAATTCAGTCAGGGAATCACCCTCAACCTCGTCTTTGGACTCCATGGGAACCGAGCTAAGCAAAGGCCACGGCGTTGGCACTAGCCGCTATGGGCTGAGAACCACATCAGATAAAGATTCAGCATCACCGTCTCAGCATCATCAAGAGGCCTATGCAATGCAATACTCACCATCTTCGTTTAAAGGCAACAAGTTGAAGGCTCCACATAGCTATTACTCCGAGGATGATTACAGTCCTGATTATGACCATGTGGATGCCCGTAATAACGATGAAAGTTTTGATGCTGAAGATGAAATACATCACATTGAACCTTGATCCTTGCGGCTGATGAAAAACAAAGCACAACGAAAATTTCGAAGTATTGTATTATAAGATAACTGCAAATATAATGATAGCACAAGTACAAGAGATATCAAGATTTTACTTAAAAAATCCTTTACGAAAAAAAATCACATGTAATTTCTTTTTTATTTTGCTAATGTCGAACATAGAATGATATAAGAGGATTTGTGGAATCGACTTGACTTTCAACCCTACTCCTAGTATCTAATTATATGGATAATTATTTGATTACAATAGAAATTTGCTTAGTAAAAATATACTCAAATTAGGTTTTTTTTTTACTTTTATCAATGATCATTATTAAAAAGTATGATTTAAATAAAATTAAAATTATAAAAACTCTAATAATATTCACCTTGATACAAATTCTGAAAGTGCGAGGAGTTTAAGACAAGTAAACTCGAATTCAAAGAAAAGTCCAAATTCAAAAAAAAAAACTCTTCATTTCGACGAACAATTCCCCACCTCGAGAGCATATTCTCCATCTCTTTCTTGAAAAATCTAAAAGTGATTTCCATTTGAATCCAAGTTTTACCCTAACTTAGATAAACGAGATAATTTAATCTTCATATTACTAAAATCTTCCTAAATGTCACAATCGTATCACTACAAGTAATATTATCCACAACGCGAAACATAACAGTAAATATTGTTTTGAAAAAAAAAAACAGTTTGATAATTAAAATAGAAATTTGAGGATAGGGGATGATTAATTAAATAGTTTATCATATTTTTAAAGGAAAACATAATTATCCCTGTTTTCATTTTGAATCTTCCTAGTCTAACTTCTTGTCTATGTAAAGGCAATATAGCCCAAAGACAGGTCCTGAATAGCAAAAGCAAAAACAAATCAACGAGTAGAAGAAAATGGCGAGGTACGACAGAGCGATTACTGTGTTCTCGCCGGACGGCCATTTGTTCCAAGTGGAGTACGCCCTCGAAGCCGTTCGTAAAGTAATGCCGCCGTCGGCGTCCGCGGCACCGACATCGTCGTTCTTGGCGTCGAGAAAAAATCCGCTGCCCAGCTCCAGGACTCCAGGTTTTCTTTACTATTCTTTCTCTCCACTTACTTATTTCCATTTTGTCTCTTAAAAATGGACTGTTTATGTTTAGAACGGCATAAATTTAGGTTTTGGGTTTTATTGATTTGTAAATAAAAGGGTTACATCATTATTTAGCTTAAGTTTTATCTTTATCATGTAAAAAGACATGAACTTCTGGCCCAAGTAAGGATACCGACAAGATTTTATTGATGATGTGGAAACTGAAAACTTCAGTAATTTTATGATTAAAAAGAACTTGTATTAGGAAAATCGTTGAGTTCTTTAATTTCTTCAAATTGGGTTGTGTTTTACCCTTTTACTATTATTGTGTTGATCGGTTAGGAAGATTGTAAACTTGGATAATCACATTGCATTGGCATGTGCTGGGCTCAAAGCCGATGCCCATGTCCTCATAAATAGGGCTCGGATTGAATGTCAAAGCCACAGGCTGACTGTCGAAGATCCAGGTACTGTTGAGTATCTTACTCGATACATTGCAGGTCTTCAGCAGAAGTACACTCAAAGTGGAGGTGTTAGGCCGTTTGGTCTCTCAACTCTGATTGTGGGCTTTGATCCATACTCCGGTGTACCATCACTATATCAGACAGATCAGGGACATTTTCAGCTTGGAAAGCTAATGCCACCGGGAGAAACTCTAACTTGATTAGGGAGTTCCTAGAGAAGAACTATAAGGAAACCTCTGGACAAGAAACCATCAAGCTTGCAATTCGTGCATTGCTTGAGGTAAGTTCCGTTGCCTTGTTCTTCTTTTGTTAACTTTTACTTTGTTTTCTAGTGTTGTTGTTCCTTGATCTCTGGTCAGTTGTCATTTAGGCTTTTCTTGGTTGAGTGGAAAGATGGAAGGAGAGTGGAGAAGTGGAAGGAAAATAAATTTCAAGTGTGCTTGGCAGGAAAGGAAGTGAGAGGGGTGATCATTTTCCATCCTTATATGTAAAAACAAGCCACTCCAATTTGGAAGGAAAAGCTGAGGGAAAATGTGAGAGGTGATGTAGTTCAAAATATGTATTTTTCAAAACTTATTTTCTTTTACTCTCATTTTTCAACTCTACCAAGCAATGATTGGAAAGGAAAGTGCATTTTCTTTCATTTTTTTGATCCATCCTACCAAGCACATCAATGGAAAGGAAAATTTAATTTTCCATCTTTTCACTTTTATACCCATCTAGTTTTCTGCCCTTTCAATTTTCTTTCCAGTCTAGCAAGCAAAGCCTTGATGAATTCGATGATACAAATTCTGCTGCTTCTCACTTGTCAGTTGTTTAAGCCACAGATATATGAATAAAAGCTATCTTTAACTTGAAGCCATTCTCCTTCGTAGCTTATGCATCATATGTTTTAAGATCATTCATGGATTTGTAAGCCTTATAGAAGTCACATGATTTATCAACATGTGTCTCTAGAAAATGGAACATACCTTAATGAAAATTATTAAGTGCAGCGAAATGAAGTGGAACTTATATGATATTGCTATTTATATTTCCCCCAGAGAGTAATCTTTTCATTAGTGCTTTAGTTTGGAGCATAGGCACTCAAGAAAGAAATTGTTTTTAAGTATTCTTTGTGCCATATCATGCAGTAATCATTTCATTGACTGCAGGGCTATTCGGAAGCACGAGGGCAGTAAAAAATGTTATTTCATGTAATAATTATGCACTCGGTGCTACATTATGGAAAACTGCGTCAGAGATTTACTTGTCTGAATTAGTTGGGATTATGCTTTTTGCTACCACTCCTCTGAACATAACATATGCATGTAGTTGATTACATGGCTTACTAACATGGTAAAAGTGCATGTTTTATGTCAAATAATGACTACTCGTCTTTATCCGTGTCTCTTGCATGGAGGTTGTTGAGAGTGGGGGAAAGAATATTGAAGTTGCTGTGATGACAAAAGAGCATAGCCTGCGGCAGCTTGATGAAGCTGAAATTGATGCCATTGCAGCCGAGATTGAAGCTGAGAAGGAAGCTGCAGAGGCTGCAAAGAAAGCCCCTCCAATGAACAAGTGAAGCATCAGCTGTTTGACCTCTTTTTACATCTCTCCTTTGTTCTTTTTAGGGTTCTCCCCCCCCCCCTTTTTGTACTCACCCTCGAACTTCCATTCACCTGTTGGAGATTCATTATACAAATCATAAATTTATTTACCATTGTTGCCTTTTTTTTTGGTTGATTTATTTCACTTTTGAAGTTGAATAATTGATTAGTTAAAGCCATTTGTAAAATGTTTCTATGTTAAAGTAAAATTGTCAATACAATTCAGATGGATGAGACTTGCTGTTGCAAATATTAATTGCTATAAAACACTTCTAAAAGACAACTAAGAACGTGTTTTTGACCTCTTATTCTAATGCACTGTAGATTACCCAGCTACTATCTAAGGCGATCTTTCTTCGGTTTTATGGTTCATAAAGAAAAAAAAGATGAAAGTGGCCCATGCAGGTCTCGAACCCTGCGACTTTCGCGTTATTAGCACGACGCTCTAACCAACTGAGCTAATAGGCCAGTTTTGTTTAATTTTATAAAATATTTTAGTAACTATTTTTTTAATTCAATTTAACGTTCCATCTAGAAACGAAAACTGGAAAGCAAGATCCAATAATGAAATAAAGAGGAGAAATCGAAACTCCAGAGAAGTCAAATGCAAAGCATGAAAGAAGATTACGAGGTACTCCTACTTGTTTCAATTATTTTACGGTTAATATAATATTTAATAATGAAGTCATTAGTTGATGCAACCCTTGGTTGAATCCCTTCCGTTCATGATATCAATCCTATTGTTACTAGTTTTCGATTAAAGAAAGAGATTCTGATACCCTCTCTTCTCGCCTTCTTGTATTAAGCTCTACCTACTTTAATTTCTAAATAGTCTCTGCAACTGGGCATCAATTATTCCTTCTTATAACCACGTTTTAATTGCTAATTTTCATGTAAAATATGCCTCTTTTCAGCTTTGGCTTCTGTTGAAAATTAGTTTCCATGTATTTAATTTGATTGGTTCTTCTGGGCAATTGTTTTCTAGGTTTAGAATGTGAAAAATCATTAGCAATTCTCTGTGCTGTGAAGTTATTCTGATAGGGAGCAGCGTAAATTAGAAGTTCTAAGTGTTGCTCTTCTATCAATATTTTGTGGATCAAGACAATTTCAGCATTTCAAATTCATTTCATTTTCTTCTACTCTGGAATCATAGTATGTTCGATCACTTGGAAGAAAGAGACTCATCTGAGGTTGAAACAAGGATTTTTTTTGTTGGGGGGGGGGGGGAGAGACTTTCTAGCTAATGGATTTATGAAATTGATTTTGGCAGATTGGTTTCCAACTTTGCGTATCTTTATTTTGAGAGCCATAGCTGCATCTGCTATCTCTTATTGGTTCACTAGGAAGGATATGGTGTTCCGATTACGGAATCATTCCTAAAGCATGGGATGATCCATCAGCTAGATCCGAGTTGTGGAACAGATATGATTATATATGCGGATCAATAAAATAAGGGTTATACCTTTTTCTCGTCCTCTCAATTCATTTGTAAACACAAAATCAGTGTGCAAGTTTGTCTCCATGTGATGGTGTTAGTACTCCTAATCGAAGTTGGAATTATGTTTCTTCTTTTAGTATCTTTTACATAATGACTTATGCTAACCGGTCAGACTCTAGGAGTGTGTGGTTGTGTTTTAATCTCCTCCTTGACGGAAAGCTGTTTTGACCTACTTCATTTTGTTTATCATAATATCTTGTATGTCAGACTGAAGAGAAAAAACAAGCCGCTGCCGATGTACTGTTTCAATATTCAAAATTTGCAATGGCATGCATAGGAAACCAAGTCCGACCTTGTGATCTGAGGCTGCATTTGATGAAGGTAACTTGAAAAAAAGGTTACAATAATATCTATTATATGCCTTTGAAATGATGTTTTGTAGTGGTTGCATTAGCTACCATGAATATTGTCATGTGAACTCACCTGCCATGCATATGAAGAGTAAAGGGTTCAATATCAAGGGCCAAATTTCTGCCAAGATAATTGACAAAAGCTTTTTCCAATTGTTTAGGAAATATCAGGGCTGCCAACTTCCCTGAAGAGAGCTTCATCCCAAGTTGCTGCTTCTCCTGATTCAATGGGCGAGTCATCAAGCTCAGGTACATCAAGACTTGATAAGAAAGCTGATAAAGCTGATATATGAGGTGAATTGAGAGCGATTCTCATATCACTTGAAGCACCATTATAATTTTTGAAAGTTTCAAGTTATACGTAAACTGTGTGCTTCTTATCGTACTAGATTCTTAATGCAACTTCGGATGTTCCGAAGATGTTTGATGGTAGAAAAATTGTTTAGATTGTTTGGTATAAGTGGCATTTCTGTGTACAATGACGATGACAAATAAAGCATTTGTTGCTTGAAAGTTGTCTTCAATATACTAATAGAATCATGACACCGTCATCATCAATCAATCATCTTATGGGGAGAATGCAATGAAGCTCATTTGATTCATCTTTCGAGATTGATATGCCTTTATCAACCATTGATCCTTTCTCAACCATTGATCCCCCATATTACCAACATTTTATGAAGATCGGGAAGTTTTCTTATCCTATTCTAGTTAAAAGAAAACAGTAAAAAGCATATGATCTTAGTTAATGGACCATTAACCAATGGAGGCTATTCTTTTTGGGAGATGTACATACTTGCTATAATGTGAACATGTGTTTAGTGTTGCATATTTTTATAGTATGAATTATGGAACTTTAAAATGTTCATGTTATGTTATTTTTGAAAAATAATTATAACAAGTTAACCTGTAAATGAACCGTTAACGGTTAGGTTATGGTTAAAAAAATCTCGTAACTGTCCATGAACAACCTTACTTACGTCATTTTCACGTTATGATGCGGTTAAACTTTAACAATTTAATAATATAAGTGAAGTTCAAATTTAGATTTAACGTTAAAATAATATCGTTGATTAGTTTTGTGATAAAATTGATATATGTATATTAAAATTCAATGGTATACTTAGTAGTTTACCCTTTAAATATTCAACTTTTGTAATAATTAATGACGGCTCTTTCTCTTTTACTACTGAAAGTAAAGCTGGTAAGGAAAGAACATGAACTTTGAATTACTAATTAACTTCTCTAACGAGGCTCCCCTCACCCCATTTTACTTTCATTTTATGTCTAGATTTAAATAAACTCAAAAAACATAGATGAATATAACTAATAACAAGCTTAACAATTTCTTCAAGAAAAAATATATTGTAGTTAAGATTTCATAATATTGTTGGAATTTGAGGAGATGATCTGATCATTATCGGAAATGTAATATTTTATAAATAAGCCTCAAAATTTTCAGGATCTCATACAAAACATATTAACGATAAACTGACATTAGAAAAATTATCTTAATTTGGTTGTTTCGTCAATCCTTCTGTGTCAAAGGTGTTGTTTTTCTGAAAACGACCACCCTCTACAAGTATCCACACACGAACAGATGACGAACGATTGTCAGAATACTAGTTCCGCATCAATTTTTCTTAAAACATATTTTTGCGAAGCATGCTGTCAATTGGGATCCCATGTTTGCTGCGACTATTTGGACTTTATGGCTCACATGTAATGCTAAGGTGTTTGATATTCTTATGGAAGGAAATGGTCAATAATTGATCGAAGCAGGCGGCTTGTTCAATTGACTATCCAAGCTTTCGAGGAGAAAAAAATGGTTTCGATCACTGTTCCTCTATTCCTCGTGGTCCTTCTCGTTGGGTACCCCCGCCCTCTCAGTGGGTTAAGCTTAATACGGGTGCTGAGTGGAGAGAGGATGACAGTTACGCTTGATGTGGGGTAGCTCGGGATTGCTCCGGTACGTGGAAATTCGGACAGAATTCTTTTTCGTTCATGTCACCAGTGCCACTTGAGCCAATCGATGCACCATCTTCAAAATAATTCTCAAGTGTCTTCAATCTAATTTTAATTTTCGGACAAAATTAGAGTATTACACTCATGATATCTTGAAAGAATATAAGGCATGAAAATTGTCAGCCTTATATCGTTCTATCTTCAATTTCTCGATGTCCAATTGGACTGACTAAACAAATGGCATTGATCTTCATCAATTCATTTGAGCACAATCATGCATTTCTTAGTCTCAATCATCATCGAGGGGGCCTAAGATATCTCTTTTATGATAAAAGATATAAATTTCATCTTAAGCACTCACATCACGCAACATTATTTTGGTCATGTTCAAGCATAACTTTTATAATCGTACGATTAAAGACAACGTTTGACCATATCAAAGCATAATGTTATGTTGAGAATTATAGAAATTTCAGGTATAAGAATTTAATGACATAACCGTTGAAGATTAATATATGACATTGACCAACGTATTAATCTCAAAACGAGTCGATCCAATATTTATTTTCAACAATTACACATGAATTTATGTTGAATCTCATTAACTTTTTCATCTCATGAATATTTATTAAACTCTATACTTATCTTATTTTATTATTATTCTCATAATAATAATAATAATCAATTAAAGATATTTAAAATAATTAATAATAATATAAAAAATTATTATACAAAAAATATAAATTATAATAATAAATTTAATAATCAAAATATTATATCTATACAATAAGTATAATTATCTCCTCCTCCTCCTCTCTTTTCTAGCCTCATTCAACTTTGACTAAATCCTTGCCCTATCATGTCCACATCTTGCTCCGTTTGCCGCAACATCGACAAAGTTGTTTTGTTCCCTTAGTATCCACTCAAATGTACAACCATCAAATTTAGTATCAATCTTTTTGAATACCTCCCTACGATTAATTGATATTAGAAAAAATAAAATAATATTTTTTAAGTTTAAAATTTTAAATTTAATTGTCATAACCCAATTTTGGAGCTAAATTTATTTAGCTAATTTAAGGATCAAAATGAGTTTTGGAGAAATTATTGGTCATTTTCATTAATTATAAAAGATTAATGGTGTTTAGAGTGATTTACCCATTTTAAGAATTTAAGATTCTAATACCCATGGGTTTAGGCTTCAGTCACGGCCTCTTCCCTATTTTATTATTATTAATGGATTTTCTTTTATTTTACTTCTTATTTGTTTCCCTAATTTACTTTAAAAACCATATCTTTATCGTTTCCATCGAAAGCTGTAACCCTTATTCTTTGTAACTCCCACCGATTTGGCTATTTTTTTTTTGGATCTGATGGCAGGGCAAGAAAACAATTAACAATTGTCGCCAAATCACGGTAAGGCTGACCACCATTTTCAGGAGCCATGTTTTAAAACATTTCTTTTAACATTTATAGTTTCATTAATTCATTTGTTTGTTTTAATCATTATTTGATTCGTTTACCTAGAAAACTAATATTGTATTTCTGCTACAATGATTCGACTATATATTTTTCTCACCTAACTTGTTTATATTTATATTCATACCAAACTTTTAGGATTCCAGCAACACAATTCTCTTTTCTATTAAATCATCCATGGAACAGTTTACAAACCGCATGCCTAGTTGAGTCATCGTTTCGTTGTTATTTGTTTGAAAACTCGATGTCACTTTTCCTACGCTTGATTTAAGCCGAAGCTTTATATTGTCTGCATCTTAACCCATCCACGTAGGTTACGTTAATTTCATCTGTTCATTTGTTAGTGCAGTTTAACTAGGTACATCGAATACTAACATTAATAGTCCTAATAATATTTTATTAATATTTGGTATGAGTAAACGATCAGGTTCCAATATGTTGTCCTGAGTTTGAGATTAAGAGTTTAGGATACATCGATACTAGTACATTTGTAACTTTTAGGAAGCTTCCAAGTCGGTGACTGGTTGACTTGTGTATTTAGGTGACCCGACTTCACCTGAGCGATCATTAGTAAACCTGGATTTGTCTCGTCCTATTTAGTTAGATTCTAACTATTTGATTAGCGTTGCGCGTTTTAATACTGCAGGACCTGCTGATGCCGAGTGTGGGAAATATATAGCTTAACTTGAGTTTTTATCTTGATAAAGGTGTGTTCCTCGACTTGTGCTACAAATCTTGTGTGTGAATGATTTAGGTGTGTTTATGTATGGGTATCGATGGTATGTTATGTGTGTATGCATGTATGTGTATATGTTGTATGTGAGCAAGAGTAGAGAATAGATGCATGTTTTTATTGTTTATTTATTATTGTTATCGTATTATGTATATGTATGAATTACCGATATATATTGTTATGACATTCTTCATGTATGAAGCATTGGGTTGGGCTTGTGAAGAGGAAAAGTAATCGAATAATTGAAATACAGGCTGATGCATTCTTATCGGATGGTAATTCCAATTATCGACTTACAGGATGGTGCATCCTTATTGGATGGTAATCCCAATTACCATATTACAGGCTAGTGCATCCTTAGTGGACGTTAACCTCAATTACCGTATGATAGGCCGGTGCATCCTTAGCGGATGATAATTCCAATTACCGTATTTCAGGCTGGTGCATCCTTAGCGGATGGTAATTCCTATTACCGTATTACAGGTTGGTGCATCCATAACGGATGGTAATCCCAATTATCGTATTACAGGTTGGTGCATCCTTACATGATGGTAATGTCCAATTACCGGGTAGTCATATGACGATGTAAATGAGTGAGAGATTTGCATTACATGCATATTATGTTCGATGATGTGTGAATATACCATGTCTAAAGTACCGTTGTCATGAACTAATTGTTTGTTATGTTTTGTGATGTTTGTTCCACACTTAGAGGACACATTGAGTTTTATAGCTCACCCTTTAGTTTTTTTTACTTTCAAATTCACTTGACCATTAAGAACATTATGGTACTTGGAGGATCGTTAGCGACATATCTATTTGTTCACATCATTATTTTATCGAACTTTATGATATTTTAAACTCTTTTATCAGATTATGAAAAAAAAAATTGTATACAAACTCTTCAGATGATATTTTGGGACTTTGAATTGCATGATTTATCATGCATTATTTCATTAGATATGAATATTTATTATTATTGATTTATTAGTATTTTTTAACTAATGTTTTCTTATTTTTAAACTACTTCAATATTGTTTATATTCTTTAAAAGGGTTGTGTTTTTATAAGTTATCGTTAGTGTGATCTCCAAGATTCAGCCGTAACGTCTAAGCCTAGTCTAGGGGTTATATTAATAACTTACTTATATATCGGGAGGCTCCTTACTACGTGATAACACAAACATGATAAAGTCTATGGCATTGTCTTTACGTTTTGGATGGCATTGTCTTTATGTTTTGGAGAACGACTCTACCACCTGTGTTGTTTCTCCTAATGAAAGCATCCCCTGAAAGTACATAGTACCTTCCAACTTTTTCCCACGTATTGCGAACTCGAACTTGAAAAAAAAAAAGTATCTTCCAATTGAGATGAAAAATATAAAAAAGTTATTCGATCAAAAAATAAAAAATAAAAAATAAAAAATAAAAATCAGAATAAAATATTAAAACATGGATAGAATGAAAAAAACCTCCCTTAGCAAGATATATAGTATATTCGTCCATCTACCAAATAACAGGGATAATCTTTATTTATAAACTTAGACCTCTTACATCCAATGGTTGAGACACTACAAAATGGACAACTAAAATTTGAAAGAGGTGGAATAAGGTTCTCTATGTTGTGCCTCTTCTAGAGCATTGTAGACCAATGTACCTTTATTTGGGTGGAATTAACAATTAGAGGGTCTTCAACATTCATTTAGTCTAAAAAAGGTCTACAAGGTGGCGTCTAATAAAAATATATAACATAATGTCAAAAATTTAATCTTATTGTTAGATTGATAGTTACTTTAACCTTAATTTTTTAAGCACTTTAGCTATTGATGTTTTATTATTTTTGGATCAAAATGATAATTTTTCAAATGAAATTGTTGGTTGACCAACAAACAAGCCATGTCAGTGCACTGTAACATGTACATAAGTAATTATGTGACATATGCGATATGTCTAAAATTATTATGTGACATATGTTATATGTATATAAATGATGATGTGATAAATGTTATGTGTCTAAAGTTATGACATAACAGATGATACGCTAATAAAAATATTTTATTTTTATTTATTAAATTAATTTCATCCAATGAAATTATCACGTCCTAAATTTGATAATATATATTATATTATAATCACACCGGACTTGATCAAAGTTAGGTATGATGATTCATTCCAATGGCATAGCCTTTTGTTTAATAATATTCATATGTTATTTGTAAAGATTTTAATAATATGACACGGTTATAACATGATATATGTTCATAATTTTCTTTAATTAATTTTTTGGTTACCCTTTTTTAATTATTAACAACATATACACATCTTATAAATATAATTGTTTAAATATGAGAACCTTTAAAAGGATAAGATTTTTTATCATTAAGTTTACTCAATAAATTTTGTTATAGGTAAACCTTTTTTTTCTGACAAATGTTATAGGTAAAACTTAAAATAAGTATTAAAGTATTTTTACTGGCATGAATGAATCATTCCAAGGTGCATTTAATTGTTCTGTTGGCAATAAATTTCTCAAGTAGTTGGATAATATATTGATAGTGTTATTATTAGTTAAGTTAATATTAAGATTATTATTATTATTTAAAAATAACTATAACCATTATTAAAGTTATTATTGTTATTTGAATTACAAGTGCAACTGTTATTTAAATAATTATTGTTATTGTTACTATTTTAAATATTTTATTATAAAAATTATTAGTCTTTAATATCAAATCTATGAATATAATTTTTATCATTAACAAAATTACAATCATTATTATTTTTATTTTTAAAAGTATATTAGGTACAAATATCTATATTAATCAAAAGTAGTAACTCTGATTTCTTTTATTTGACCATAGAGTTTGATTACCTCAGTCTTCGACTGTGGTGAAGTCTCAGCTTGTCGGTAAGTTTAATCTGCGCAATTTTAAAGATACGACTATTCGAATTACTTATTTATTATATTAATAATTAAATTATGTGTATATCT
Source organism: Hibiscus syriacus (assembly GCF_006381635.1). Lineage (NCBI taxonomy): Eukaryota > Viridiplantae > Streptophyta > Magnoliopsida > Malvales > Malvaceae > Hibiscus > Hibiscus syriacus. The sequence continues at coordinate 3,743,186 of NW_024063533.1, read as the reverse complement.
ATTACGTGTTGTATCAGTTTATTTATTCAATGTGCATCTTATCCTCATTTTGATGCTAAACGTCTATAAAGTGTTAATACTTTATAAAAATGTATCGATTCATAATAAAATAACAGGTAAAAATATGATAAAATCGGTCTCAAAATAACAAAACCGGTAAAACGCTACTGGATATATTGAAAGCGTCGATACTTTCATATAAGAATCGACACTTTGGGAATTTAAAAGAGAAGCAATAATAGCGCCTATAAAGTGTCGATACTTTATAAAAATGTATCGATCCGAAACGATATAATATATAAAAATATGACAAAACCGGTCTCGAAATGACAAAACCGGTAAAGCGTTACCGGATATATTGAAAGTGTCGATACTTTAATAAGTACGCGTAATAAATTATCGATGCATTCAAAGAAATAGGTAATTATCCTATCGAAAGTATTGACATTTGACATAAAAGTATCGACACTTGGGTAGTTGTATCGATTAAATATAAATAACATATCCGGTGAAAATATAAAGGGCATAGCTAAATATCCTCTGAAAAATAGATAGAACGAACGAGTTTTTGAAATCGAAGCGTAATTGTTGCTGCATTTCAGAAGGTGTTTCTAAAACGAAGTTTGTTTGTTTATTGCTGCAGGCGAATCGAAAAGTACGTTGTCGAAACCCTAGTTTTTTATTATTACAGTAATCTGAAATAGAGTTTTTATGTGTTGTTTGGGGTTTTCTAAGTAAAGAAGCATTTGAGACCGATTACAGGTAGAAAGTGATATTCTAGGTAAAATATAAATATCGATACTTTTATTAAATATTATAGGTAGAAATGACATTATAGGTTGTATAAATGTGCCGATACTTGGAGTATTGAGTGTTCCTATTCGTTTGAAGGAATAGGGATTAGGCTTTTTGGGTTTGGTTTGGGGATTTTGAATCGAAGCCAAGAAGGATCTATGACCGATTATATAATATTATAGGTAGAAAATAAATATGGATACATGTTTATAATATTATAGGTAGAAAATGATATTGTACGTTGTATAAATGTGCGGACACTTGTTGTAGTGGCCATTCAAATTCTTTTGAAGGAAATCGTTTTACTACAAGAGTAGTTATCGATATTTGTATATTAAATAAAGTGTATGTAACCAGTATTTGATTTGATTTGCGTAAACTGATATATGAAGGAAAATGAAGTCAAAGGATCTTGGAATTGTTGGTGGCGAATATGACTTTGAAATTGAGGTCGAGATTCGAAAGCAACCAAAGGGTAGATATATGTACTTCTAGTAAGTATCAATGTCTTTTTATTATTATTGTTGAAATGGTAATTGGATTAAAGTATTTAAGAACTTTAAATTGATTACAAATTTTAGATGTTGACAGTATGATCGAATACCAAAGGATGAAGGAAGCTGGCAAACACATCGGTTCGGTATGTAAATTGAAATTGGCATTGAGTATTATTTAGCGTTAATGTATTGATTAAGAAATGTTTATGCTTAATATTAGGTGAGAAATGATGTGTTGGAGAAATGGAATTCGATGAGTGATCCTGAGAAGGAACCTTACATCGCACAGTCAAAGATGGATAGTGAAGAATACAAAGAATGAAGGAAAGCACATGAAAAGAAGGTATTCATTAAACTTGTAAATAAGTTGATACAAAATATATAAGAACAATAACATTATATATTGTTAAAAAATGTAGGAAGTGTCGATAAGGTGCATCATTAAAAGGGTGAATTCATTAGTTAAACACCTTAAGGAGAATGATCAGTTGAATGTGCTGGAAGAAATGGGGTTTGGATCGTTGGTAGGAGTAAGGGATCGACCTATTCGGAGGGAATTGTGTCGATCCTTGACGGAGCAATTTGATGTCGAACAATGTATTGCTAAATATGGTGATTATTCATTTTCTCTGGAGATCCCATGTGCTGCAGCCGTCTTGGGGGTAGGAAATGAAGGCAAAAGTGTTGTAGAAGTCTCTAAGAGTTAGAATTGGAAAACACTTGCCTCCAAATATGGTTTAAAGCAGAAGGCGACATATGCTAAACTTGAAGAGGAAATCAAAAGTGGATCTTACGGGGGGGGATGACCTGAAGGCCCGAGTTCTATTGTACCTTGTCGGGATCTTTATTTGTCCAACGGGTGATACGTCAATGAACAAGGATTATATGAAGCTCATTTGCGATGAAGGCTTGAAGGGTGAATTCAATTGGGCTGAATATGTCTATTCAAGATTGATTGAATCAATAATCACCTTTAAAAAGGGCAGCCAGAGATACCTTAAAGGGTGCATAGCAATCTTAGAGGTAAATGAGTTGAAGAACGTTTTTGTTTTTTTATATAAAATGATAGTATAGTTATTATATAAAATGATAAATTTTATTATAAATACAGGTTACACTGTTCGATTTTTGGTCGGGCTGTGAGTGTGTGTCGGCTTATGAAATAACCGGAGTTGCACGCATCCATGCATGGGGGAAGGAAGATGTTGTTAGAGTGATGGCGAAATTGAAGTTGGATAGATTGAGGAAGCAAGAAAGGGTAATAAATGTAATTAAATAATATTAAGAATATAATCAATGTCTTAATATTGTAATTTAATTTTGAAGGTTATTGGCAAGGAGGTAGAGGAGGCAGTGGAGGCAGAGGAGAAGGAAGAAGAGGTGGTTGTAGGGGGATGACGGTGAGGGAAAACAGAGTAAATTCGACATTTTGATGTCTGAATTGGCTGATATAAAAAATTCCTTTTTGATATTCTGCAAAGACAATCAAGATTTGAAGAGACACTTTAGAGGCATAAGGGGAAAATGGAAGGAAAAATAGATGGAGTGGTGAAAGAAGTTGAGGTGTTGAGGGGTGAAGTGGTGAAAGAAGTTGAGATGTTGAGGGGTGAACTTAAGATGGTGACGGGTGAAAAAATTGATGGAGTTGCCAAGGAGGTTATGGAATTGAGGAGTGAACTTACGGGGTGAAGGGGGTGGTTGAGAAAAACTTGGATGAATTGGAAAAATGAAGGGTGAAATAAAAGAGATGAAGAGCTATGTAGAGCAAAAATATGATGAACTGAAAGAATATAAAGAAGAAAATATGGAGGAAATGAGGAGAAATGATGTCGATGTGATCTATACACCGGAGAGTGTTATAGATGCAGATTTGGATTCAGAATGTCCTGTACCCCAGAAGAATAAGCAGAAGGTAAGTTGAATAAAAGAAAACTTAATTTGATATCTATCATGTTGTTGTGCCAAAAATTTGTATGCAAAATTGTAGGTTGAAAAAGCTGATATTCCAAGCGGAATTGATGAGCTCGAAGCTGCAATGTGTGATTATTTATGGAATAGTGGGTTAGAATGGGAGTAAGTGAAATATATTGCTTTGTGAGTGATATTTAAATATTTCATGACAAGATATTAATCCTAATGATTCATACAGTCTTTCTGTAATCTCAATGGGAAATCAATACGCTAGTGTATCCGACGTTGCAACGTTGAAGCCTACAGAATGGGTTGGCAGTGTGGTAAGTAGAAAGTACAAAATGTTAAAACCTATTGAATATGTTCTGATTGTGTAATTAATTTTGTTAGGTTGTTGATTTGCTCTCCTGGACAGTATGCAACGATGCGAAAAAGTCACTCCAGAGGATTGGCTACCTTCTATACCACTTAGCGGTGAGTTAAATTAATAAATGTTGAAAAGTAGTGTTATAGAAGGTAAATTAATAATAATTGTCGCGTAATTGCAGCAACAGGCGTTGGAGACCAACAACAAAGTAACTGTTGAGGGTATTACGAGCTTTTGGGGTCTCATATTGGATAACTATGTGAAATTCACCGACTGTGAGAGGTAAGACACCATACGAATTGTAAATGATGTTTTCGGATATATAATGTTGAATTTTTTCAAATTGGGTGTGAAATTTATTACAGATCATGATCACAATAAACTACCATAATTCAAATTGGTATCTGTTGGTGTTGGATATGGTAGAACGTGTTGCAACGGTATATGATAGTCTGTTTACGTCTGAAGCTGCTAAACAGAGAGTGAATGATGCTAAGAGATTGGTATGTATGAAAGGAAATTATGAAAATTATAATGCATAATTTGTTTGGATCATAACTTCATATTTTTTAATACAGACGAAAATATTAGATAATTATAATAAGAAATGCAATTGGGTAGAAGCATGTGGCTCTCTAGGAAAGGTCCCCTTGAAAAATTTCAAATTTGTGGAGCATAAGATGAATGATCAATTGAATGGGTATGAGATGTTATCATAAATAGAAAGCTTAATTTATGCAAGTTTCATAATTGACATGTGTGGTATTCAAATTTTGTAACAGATATGATTGCGGCATTTATATGATGATGCGGATGGATTCGATCGGTTCTACAGGGGCAACTGGTGATTTTGTAAGTGGAATTAAAAATTAGTTTGTGGTTAAATTGTTAAAAGTCGTAGATTGAACGCTATGGTTTACAATACTTAACGTACTGACAATTTGAATATAGGTTGTTGGAGATTGGGATCGTATACGAATATTAAATGATCTCGTAAGCCACAATCAAAATAAACTAAGAGAGGAGATGACAAAAGCTGCCATGAAACACAAGAATAACAAAAGGAAGCGATGATGTAAATGTATGGTTAATTTTGTATAAGATTTATAATTTTGTATACGATTTATAATTTTGTATGTGAATGTAATTATGTATGAGATGAGAAAAGTTAGCAATAGGTTGTTGTACATGTTTCTTATACACAGTATGAGTCATGCTGATAATTACGATATATAGATATCGTTGTCTGCATTATTCCAAATGTCACTAACATAATTGTCATCATGTGTGGGACTGAAAGGTCATTTCATATTTAGGTATATACAATAACTACAAAATTCAATAACTTTAAAGTAATAGGTAAATTTACAATGTAGGTGGTATACGGGAAATGCAACAAATGGCAACTAAAAATCCCGATAATTGAGGGCTACAACTTATAATAATAAAAAAAATAATTGAAGGGTACACGTGTATAAACTATCGATACTTTGCTAAATTAACAATGTAAATGGTAAAATTCTACTGGTGCAATGATAAGAGGCGTACATGACTAGCGTCTGAACTTGTCATTTACGACTATTTTCACTATACCAGAGAACTTTTATCTGTTTACATTGTTAATTGTACTGGCATTTATGCTTTACGTGTGTATCTTCCATTATTTAACATTATTATTAAAAGATCTAGCGTTTAATTCTCGAGAATTTTTTGATGCATTTTGTTGCATTACCCGTGTAGCACCCAAATCATAAGTCTGAAATGCTTCCGATGCTTTAAATGTTTGAGAACCAAATGGATCGCCTTCGAGATTTTAAATATGCAGCTACTTCTACATCAGGTATGTTTCTCTCAGACGGTTTTGGTTTACAATTATTCTATCTTCGTGAGTTGGATGAAATGGATAGTATTCAGAAGGCATTATTCGCCTTTCCAGTCTTCCTGTTTGATACTCAAAATTATGATGGTCAGGATTTCTCTCGCGTTTCATTTAGGTTGATTGCTCGGAATATATAACGACATTTGATCCCCGAATCGTTGTTGGTTGATAGATCAAGCTTTTATATCCATATTTGCTTCTCTGTATACCGAGACATTTGAGGATTGTTGAAATATCAATACTAGTTATTAATGTATTTTATATCTGCGTGCAAATGTATCGAAATAAATTATTAAAGAATCATTTTCAGTAATCTCTAGAATGAATGCCCAACCGATGTGCAAGAATAAAGTGTTGATACATTTATTAAAAGTATCGATCCCAAAAACATCGAATAAGATAATTATAATGTAATAAGTAAATTTACAATGTAACTGGTAGATATGTATCGGTTAATTAGAAAATAGGTCTACATAATATATCTACACTTTTTAAATTGTGTCGATACTTTTTGTCCATAATGAATGACCAACCGAAGTGCACGAATAAGTGTCGATACATTTATAAAAAGTATCGATCCCAAAAACATCGAATAAGATAATTATAATGTAATAGGTCAATTTTCAATGTAACCGGTAGAAATGTACCGGTTAATTAGAAAATAGGTCTACATAATGTATCGACACTTTTTAAATTTGCGTCGATACATTTTGACCAGAATGAATGCCCAACGAGGTGCACGAATAAAGTGTCGATACATTTATAAAACGTATCGATCCCAAAAACATCGAAACCAATAAATATAATGTAATAGGTACCAATGTAACCGGTAGAAATATACCGGTTAATTAGAGAATAGGTCTACATCATGTATCGAAACTTGTGGAATTTGTGTCGATACTTTTTGTCCAGAATGAATGCCTAAAAGAGTGCACGCATAAAGTGTCGATACATTTCAAATTGTATCGATCCCAAAAACATCGAAACCGATAATTATAATGTAATAGGTAACTTTATAATGTAACCGGTAGAAATATATCGGTTAATTAGAAAATAGGTCTACATCATGTATCAACACTTGTGAAATTTGTGTCGATACTTTTTGTCCAGAATGAATGCCTAAAAGAGTGCACGCATAAAGTGTCGATACATTTAAAATTGTATCGATCTCAAAAACATCGAAATCGATAATTATAATGTAATAGGTAACTTTACAATGTAACCGGTAGAAATATACCGGTTAATTAGAAAATAGGTCTACATTATGTATCGACACTTGTGGAATTTGTGTCGATACGTTTTGTCCAGAATGAATGCCTAAAGAGTGCACGCATAAAGTGTTGATACATTTAAAATTGTATCGATCCCAAAAACATCGAAACCGATAATTATAATGTAATAGGAAACTTTACAATGTAACCGGTAGAAATATATCGGTTAATTAGAAAATAGGTCTACATAATGTATAGACACTTTTTAAATTTGTGACGATACGTTTTGACCAGAAAGAATGCCCAACGGGGTATATGAATAAAGTATCGATCCCATAAACATCGAAACCGATAAATATAATGTAATAGGTAAATTTCCAATGTAACCTGTAGAAATATACCGGTTAATTAGAAAATATGACTACATAATGTATCGACACTGTTTAAAGTTGTGTCGATACTTTTTTAAATTACCCGTGTTTTTTTTCCTTTAATATTTATATGTAATGATTTATAAACCCTAAATTGACAAACCCTAAAGTCAAAAGAGAACTCTTCCACTCCGACAAATACCATCGTTTATAACAGTTATGATCAGTTCTTCATGAAAATTTATTGATATTATGATATTCAAATTAGTTTTTGATTGATTTCCAGATTGGACACTTTTTTCTCTACATGTGATATTCAAATTTTTTAGAATGTTAATCTTCGAAAAGAGAGGTTAGGTTTTAAAGTTTTCTGTTTTTGAATGGTTATAGGTTGAAAGTTCAATCTTTGTTCGCGAAGATGATGACCTTCAAATGGAGCCCCGGCGTATCAATATTGAAGAAAATCGAAAGCGACCTGTAACTATCAATGTATTCATGTAATTGTTCTTGAAATGGTAATTGGATTAAAGTATTTAATAACTTTTAATTGATTCAAATCTCTACAGTCTGACTGAATGCGAAAGGATAAAGGAAGCTCATAATCATGTTGGCTGCATAGCCAATAAAACCCCTTGCAGGGTCCAAATGGTAAGCTATGAATTGTGTTGGGATTTTTGGAAGCTCGAATCGACAACCGGAACGGTTTGCAAAGAGGGGTCGGAACGGTTTTGTGTTTAGGGAGTAAGGAGATTGAAAGATAGAGAATTGCATAGCGATTTATAGTGGTTCGACTTTCTCAACCAAAGTCTACGTCCACTACCTTAGCTCCTCACCAAGGATTTTCCAACAAATTCACTAATTTGTTCTTTCTTTTGAGGACAAAGAGATATCCCTTTTACAAAAGGATAAGAAATGTAAACAAGAAAACCTCTATAAGGTAGGTGTTTACAACAATTAAGCTCACAAGAACAAAATATTTACAAGAGAAAGATGAAATAAGAATGAAAAACTCTTCTCTTGTGTTTGATTGCTTGGATAGTTGTTCTCTTTCTTCTTCAAGTGTCCTTAGCTTGTATTTATAGCTTGGAATGTGTTTGATGTTGTATATAGCCGTTGGGGATGTTTTGGAGCCGTTTGGGGATGATTGTTCTACTCAAAAAGGCTGCCCATAACATGGTGCATCGATATCCCTTCATTAAATTCAAATAAACTAGTCGTTACTAGCCGTTGCAGCCTTCGTGCATGGATGCACAACAGGGTGCATCGATACACTAAGTGCATTCGAAATGGAGTGCATGGATGCACTGCAAGGTGCATCGATGAACTAGTGGCAGATGCATGGATGCACTGAAGGAGTGCATGGATGCACTGCAGGGGTGCATGGATACACTTTGACACCCTTTAGCATTTTTGCTCAAATCCGAATTTAATGGACTTTGAATTATTTTTGAAACCTTTTTAAAACTTTGAAAAAATTCAATTCAAGTCCAAAAACATTTTTCCTTTAAATTTGTTATATCGAAACATAATTCAACAATCTCCCCCTTTTTTATATAACAAAACATTTGAAAAATTATTTTTGGCAAAATTCCCCCTTAATAAAATTTTTAATGAAAAGGATAACAATTGTTAACAAAATGATATCAATTGTTTGAAAAATATGAAAATGTTAAGCTCCCCCTTTTCCATTAAGAAATTGAATTTTTTTAAACCAAACTTCTCCCCCCTTTTTGTTATATAAAAAATAATTCAATATTTGAAGTTCAAAATAACTTTGGAGAGTAAGTACTAAATTTGACATTTTAAAAATAATTTGAAAAATCAAAGCTCTCCCTCAATAAATGCATTCCAAACAAAATTTAGCTTTAAGAACTTGACACTTAAACAAAATTGAATTTCAACAAAGAATAACAAACATGTTAGTAGCTTTAAGAACTTGACATTAAGTGCATATGCATAAAGTTTTTCAAAAATGTTATGCATTTAAAAAATTTGATATCAATTGTTAAAGAGATATCATTTTCATTTAAATCACATGCATAAACATTTAAATTTAGGTAAAAAATTTAAAATTTGTAAAATCAAATTTTTTGAAAAATTGATATCAATTGTTAGAGATATATCATTTGCATTAAAACCCATTTTGACCAAAATTTCATTATGATGAACTAAGAATTATGTAAAATCATTAAATCATTAAAATGTTCATCATACCAATTGTTTTTAACATAAATGAGATTAAAACAAAAAATAATCATTTAAATCCAAAACTCATGCATTCTTAAAAATAAATGAGCAACCAAATAACCAAAATTAAAAGAATTAAGCTTAGAGGTTACACATTCCTTTTTCACGTGTGGCTAGAGCATCTTGAATATCATCACTTTCATCACCATTGCTCCCACACACCTACAAGAGACATTTAAGTAGATTTTGGTATCCAAATTGCTTTGGATCCTTGAACGTTAGTTTCAATGCCTCTTGTTCCTTTCGGAACCCATACTTGTCTAATTTTAAAATGTTTTCCTTTCTTCAAAGGACAAGTATGTTCCTTATGACCATAATAACGACAATGTGAGCATATTGTCATTATTGAATTAGATAAATTATTTAAAATGATTTCTTTTTCTTTTGTTAAGCATTCAAGCTTAACTTTTAAATCAAAATTTCCTTTTTCAAAACTTTCAATTTTCATTTTTGAAAGCTTTAAATCCTTTTTTTCAAAATTTCATTTTGGTTTTCAAAATCCATTTTTGCTTTCAAAAGAAAATTGTTTTCTTGTTTATATTTTGAAATCATTTTCTTATATTTGGAATTCATGGTCTCAAATCCCAAATACAACTTATTATAAGCATCTTGTAACTCATCAAAAGAATATGAATTAAATTCATTTGAGTTAGAAGATACCTCGGGCTCTTCATGAGCCATTAAAGACACCACATTTGTTGGTTCTTCTTTCTTGTTTCCATGGATTTCCTCGAGCTTATTCCAAAGCTCCTTGGCACTTGAACATGAAGAAACTCCTTTCTAGATTTCAGGACCAAATGCACACAACACCATGTGTATGACCTTGGCATTAAGTTGAGCTTTCTTCCATTCTTTGTCACTCTACTTCTTCTCCTTCTTCTTTGGAGAAGAGAAGCCATTCTCGATAATCTCCCATGCATCAAGATTATTGGATTAGATGAATACATTCATTGATTTCTTCCAATGATGATAGTTGACTCAATTGAAGTATGGAGGCATATCCGTTGGTAGGGAGTCTTCCATATGGAACGAGCCGGAGGTGGAAGTCATCTTCTCGGTTGTGTTGGGAATTGGTAGAGCTTCTTCGAGGATCATCTCAAGGTGGTTAAACCTTCTTAACGAGTTAGGCTCTGATGCCAATTGTTGGGATTTTTTGAAGCTCGAATCGACAACCGGAACGGTTTGCAAAGAGGGGTCGGAACAGTTTTGTGTTTAGGGAGTAAGGAGATTGAAAGATAGAGAATTGTACAGCGATTTATAGTGGTTCGACTTTCTCAACCAAAGTCTATGTCCACTAACTTAGCTCCTCACCAAGGATTTTCCAACAAATTCACTAATTTGTTCTTTCTTTTGAGGACAAAGAGATAACCTTATAACTCCCTAGTTTTTCCGGGCTAAACTAGAGCATTTCCCCTTTACAAAAGGATAAGAAATGTAAACAAGAAAACCTCTCTAAGGTAGGTGTTTACAAGAATTAAGCTCACAAGAACAAAATATTTATAAGAGAAAGATGAAATAAGAATGAAAAACTCTTCTCTTGTGTTTGATTGCTTGGATAGTTGTTCTCTTTCTTCTTCAAGTGTCATTAGCTTGTATTTATAGGTTGGAATGTGTTTGATGTTGTATATAACCATTGGGGATGTTTTGGAGCCGTTTGGGGATGATTTTTCTACTCAAAAAGGCTGCCCATAACATGGTGCATCGGTGCACTATCATGGTGCATCGATACCCCTTCATTAAATTCAAATAAACTAGCCGTTGCAGCCTTTGTGCATGGATGCACAGCAGGGTGCATCAATGCACTAAGTGCATTCAAAATGGAGTGCATGGATGTACTGCATGGTGCATCGATGCACTAGTGGCAGGTTCATAGATGCATTGCAGGAGTGTATGGATGCACTGCAGGGGTGCATGGATGCACTGCAGGAGTGCATGGATGCACTATAGGAGTGCATGGATACACTTTGACACCCTTTAGCATTTTTTCTCAAATCCGAATTTAATGGACTTTGAATTATTTTTTAAACCTTTTTAAAACTTTGAATAAATTCAATTCAAGTCCAAAAACATTTTGCCTTTAAATTTGTTATATCGAAAAATAATTCAACAAATTGGTAAGGTAAGCTTCCTTTGAGAGTTTAAGGTTTAGAGCCCTCCAACTTAAGGAGTGCATGATTGAACATTACGTATAATAGTTGTATTCAGTTGTTGAAGAAATGTTCTTAATTTTATATAAGGAAAGTTGTAATGATACACGTTCACATTTCGGGACCAATTAGTTAGATGCATGCAGTACCCTATATCATCGAGGCAGAGCACAAGAAATCTGGCACTTAAAAATTTACCAAAAGCGGTAGCTTTTGCTCTGCATGAAGACCGAACCTAGAATCAACTTTGCAATTATGTCTATACTGCTGAAGAGAACCTGCTGAATGATAGGATTTATGTAACCCCCTAGACCCGGCCTATGCGTTTCGACTAAGTCTAGTGGATCACATTATGATTATTAAAGACATTTTTCGAAACCGTTATTCCATCAATATAAAATCACATTATAAATAACATGAAATTATAAACAAATTATACTACCAAAATCCAACTCGTAAATATAGTACCAATAAATAATAATTTAATTTAAAACATGTCTTCAAATTCAATATCACAATAAACCGAGCAGTATTAGCAAAAGAGTTATCATTATAAAATCCGATATTTTAAAATAAGGTTCATGTCACCAAAATAAAGTCAACTTGCCAGATAAAAACATTACAATCTGATTTACTTCAAGAGATATGTTGATCCTCCAAGTGCTCGAACCAAGGTATCTAACCAACAGTATCTGAAAGGGGAAAACATTTTCAAAAGGTGAGCTAGGCTCAGTGTGTCCCAACATTTCCATAAAATCACAATAGGTACAAATCATAGTCCAGTAATCTCACAAATTCGTAAAAGAGTTTAACTTTTTGAAAATCATAGTTTAAACCCTTTTCCGGTACACCATCAGTAGTTCCCAAAATTATTTTCCATATAGCTTACTTTATGCACATAGCAAAAAAGAAAGCCGACTTAAGGATAGGCTTTGAAGCTTGTATCCTTAAACCCAAGTCAATAAGTCCATATAGCTTACCCTAAGCACACAGCAAAGGAAAGCCGACCTAATGAAACATCTTGGGGCCCTCAAGAGTCACATTAGGCCCAGTTAGCTTGATCAGAGCTATTCCATCGTAATTCAATTCCAAAATTCAATTGCACCGTGACATAAATTCCATAAATCCAAAAACATGGTAATCATATACCATTTCAAAACAAAAATTAGATAGCAGCCATATTCCATAAATTGTCACATTAAATTGGTGCATCAATAAAACAATAACCAATGAATTCGGTGTACCACATATTAAAACCAATAAAACAGTTCAATAATAAGTAGGGAACACACCTCGACAATAGATTCAAATAACAAATCTACTGATTGCTGGTTTCACCACGCTCTGCTACAGTTTTCGAACGGGTGAATACTGGCACACGTGGTTTAACTGATCTAGAAGAGCTGGGTCGAGCTGTCGAACGATCCGGAGAGTCTTTTGTACCTTCAAACAATAATATTTATCAGTCTCAAATCCTATTTAATTGTTCAAAGCTAAACTTCTTAAGTATATAAGCATTTTTCGGGTTTGACTATCAATTTGAGGTATTTCGAGTCTGAATTTGGCCAAACAGATTGCGGAATCGGAATCAGGGCGTCAAAAAACATAAAGTATGACTTTTCGAAAATTCAAATTCTTGGTCAAAGTCAAAGTCAACTACTTTGACCGTAGATTTGGAGACATTCGGATTCGAATTTGACAAAACGGACCACGGAAACGGATTTGGCACGTCGAAAACTATCAGGATAGGTATACTCAGAAAAGATTAACGGTCGTTTAATGCTCGGTCAAAGCCATTTTAAGTTTTGGTCAAAGAAAGTCAACGGTCAACGGTCGGGTCGGGTCAGACCGGTCAAACCGGTTCAGATCGGTCAAACCGGTTCAGACCGATTGAAACCGGTCAAACCGGTTAGAACCGGTTTCCAGCACCCACTCGCCCTACGGCGGCGCGTGTGGCGCGTGAGGCGTCCTCCGGGGCCCTAAAAATCTCGAAAATTTTTTTAAAAATTATTTTGAGCGATTTCGAGATACTTACAACGATCGATTCAAATTTTTGAACGGCGGAGAGCTCGATTTCAAATCGGTCGAATCTTTGACTGCACCACCTCCTCACGCGCCGTCGTCTACGGCGGACAAGGTTGACACCGGTGAACTCGGAACGGCACAAGGAACACGATGGTGCGGGAGGTGTCGTAAACGGAGCAACGATCAGCGGTGAATTTAAGATTTCCTCGACGATAGAGCTAACAAAACCGTCGCTACTTTGACTGGAAATTCTTGACGTTTGGCCGCATTTCGCTTCAATTAATTTGAAGGGTTTGTTCCTCGCTCAATGATGAACACAACGGTGGTTTCAAAACAACGATCGGAATTCGGACGGCGTTTGGATCGGACTTGAAAATGGAGGTGTGAGAGGAAGAAAATTAAAGAAATAGCATTTGTGATTTCTGATTGTAAATCAGAAATCACGCTTAAATCATCAAGCCTACCGACAGTTTTAGGGGAAATTCAGGGCTTGGTCCCTGAATTTCCTTTACTTCAAAAATGGCATACAAGTTTCCATAAATTTTAATTTAGTCACTTAATTTCACCCATTTTCACAATTTACCTCCAATTTCAATTAATATTATTTTGTAAATATTCGGGTTGTTACAATTCTCCCCCTCTACAAGAAATTTCGTCCTCGAAATTTACCTTACGAGAATAGTTGAGGAAACTGAGCCTCCATTGACTCCAATGTCTCCCAAGTAGCTTCTGAGGGGCCTCGATTACTCCACTGAACTTTGACCATTGGAATTCGTCTATTCCGAAGAACTCGTTCATCTCTCTCTAAGATCTGAATGAGCTCCTCTTCATATGACAAATCAGGTCTCAGCTCTAATTCTTCAACCTGAATAATGTGACCTGGATCTGGACAGTATCTCCTCAACATTGATATATGAAAGACATCATGAATACGACTTAGCTCAGAAGGCAACTCAAGCTGATATGCAACAGGTCCTACCCTCTTCAAGATACGAAATGGTCCAATAAATCTTGGAATCAATTTACCCTTACGCCCGAATCTCAATACTTTCTTCCAGGGTGAAACTTTCAAAAAGACCCGATCTCCCACTTCAAACTGTATATCTTTCCTTCTTTGATCTGCATAAGATTTCTGCCTATCAAATGCCTCTTTCAGACGGTCACGGATTAATCTGACTGTGTCCTCCGTCTCTCGCACTAACTCAGGTCCCAACGTTTTCCTATCACGCAACTCAGTCCAACAGATCGGAGTGCGACATTTACGCCCATAGAGCGCTTCATAGGGTGCCATACGAATGCTGGTCTAATAACTGTTATTGTAAGCAAATTCAGCCAACGGCAAAAAGTTCTCCCAACTACCATGAAAATCGATTACGCAACCCCGCAACATATCCTCCAGAATCTGAATTACTCTCTCAGATTGACCATCAGTTTGTGGATGAAAGGATGTACTATAATCCAATCTTGTTCCCAAAGCCGTATGTAACGCCTTCCAAAATCTCGAAGTAAATCTCGGATCTCGATCAGAAATAATAGACAATGGAACACCATGCAATCTGACAATCTCTGAAATATACAATCTTGCCAGCTTATCCAAAGTATAATTTACTCGCACAGGAATGAAGTGAGATGACTTTGTAAGTCTGTCAACAATCACCCAAACTGAATCTTTTTTCGAAGGAGTCATAGACAAGCCAGTAACAAAATCCATAGTAATACGCTCCCATTTCCATTCAGGAATCTTGATAGGCTGTAATAAACCTGATGGATGTTGATGTTCTGCCTTAACTTACTGACAAGTCAAACACCTAGCCACAAAGTCAGATATGACTTTCTTCATACCAATCCAATAATACCTCTCTCTCAAATTTCGGTACATCTTATCTCCTCCGGGGTGCATAGCATATGGACTACTATGAGCCTCAGTAAGGATAGTCTGCCTCAACTCAGCATCATCAGGCACACAATATCTACCTTTAAAACATAAAACTTCATCTTGATCAATTGCGTAATCTGAGTTTGTCCCCTGCTCTACTTGCTCAAAGATGGAAAGCAAGGAGCTATCAAGGGGCTGCTTAGCTTTGATCTCATCAACCAAGGTCGGCTTAACTTGCAATTCTGCTAACAAAGTGCCATCGTCATATAAATTCATCTTGGCCATTAAAGACCTCAACTCCGATACCGTCTTTCAACTCAAAGCATCTGCTACAATGTTAGCTTTACCAGGGTGGTAATCAATCACGCAATCATAATCCTTTAGAAGCTCTAACCAGCGACGTTGTCTCAAATTAAGTTCCTTCTGGGTCAGAAGATACTTTAAGCTCTTATGATCTGTGAAAATGTAACACTTCTCTCCATAAAGATAGTGTCTCCAAATCTTCAAGGCAAAAATTACTGCTGCCAACTCTAAATTGTGAGTAGGATAGTTACTCTCATGCGGTCGCAGCTGACGGGATGCATAAGCCACCACCTTACTTTCCTGCATTAAAACACAACCAAGTCCTGAATGTGAAGCATCACTATACACTGTAAAATCCTTCCCGGACTCTGGTTGAATCAACACCGGTGCTTGAGTCAAAACCGCCTTTAATTTCTCAAAGCTCTCCTGTTGTGCCTCGCCCCAGTCAAACAGCACATTCTTCCTTAACAACTTTGTCAAAGGAGAAGCAATGATCGAGAAGCCCTCAACAAAACGTCGATAATAACCAGCCAAGCCCAAGAAACTGCGGATTTCAGATACGTTCTTAGGTCGTTTCCAATTCATAATAGCCTCTATCTTGCTGGGATCCACCTGAACACCTCGCGCAGAAATAATATGCCCCAGAAATGACACTTCTTGAAGCCAAAACTCACATTTGCTTAGTTTGGCATATAGACTATGCTCTCTCAAAGTCCGCAGAATGATCTTCAAATGCTCGTCATGCTCTGCCTCAGTACGAGAATATATCAGAATATCGTCAATAAAGACCACCACAAATTGATCCAAATATGGTCGGAACACCCGATTCATCAAATCCATAAAAGCTGCAGGAGCGTTCGTCAAACCAAAAGGCATCACTAAAAATTCATAATGACCATATCTAGTGCGAATGGCCATTTTTGCAACATCAGATCCTTTAACTTTCAATTGATAATACCCCGAACGAAGATCAATCTTAGAGAATACAGTAGCTCCTCGCAATTGATCAAATAAGTCATCAATCCTGGCTAATGGGTATTTATTCTTGACCGTCATCTTGTTCAATTTCCGATAGTCAATACATAATCTTAGCGACCCATCCTTCTTTTTCACGAATAAAACTGGAGCTCCCCATGGTGAAGTACTATGTCGGATAAATCCTCGATCGAATAATTCTTGCAATTGGACTTTCAACTCCTTAAGTTCCTTTGGAGCCATACGATAAGGTGTCATAGAAATAGGTGAAGATCCCGGATAAGTCTCAATCTCGAACTCTACCTCTCTATCAGGAGGTAACTCATGCAACTCCTCCGGAAAAACATCAGGAAACTCGCTAACTGTACGAATCTCCTCGATCGTGGACAATGCACCTTTAGTGTTCAAAATACAAGCAATGAAGGTCTCATATCCCTTCCGGATCATATGATCAATTTCCATCGCTGAAACTATATTGGAGAGATAACCACGCCATTCACCAATTAACACAACAGTCCGACCATCTGAAGTCTTCAGAGTAGCCTGCTTGTATTCGCAATCCAGCTTTACCTTGTGTTTATTTAACCAATCCATTCCAAGAATTAGATCGAACTCCCCTAAAGGAAGTTCCATAAGATCAGCGAGAAAAATTTCTCCCTGAACCTCGAGAGGACAACGCCGAAATACTTTATTCACTAATACCGCTTGTCCTACTGGACTTGTAACTGTAACAGTATTTTCAGTGTTCTCGATCGGAATTTGAAGATTTCGAGATATTGAGCTCGATACATAGGAGTGAGTGGAGCCATTGTCCAATAATGCAAAGTATGGGGTAGAATAAATAGTAAATATACCTGCAATAACCTCAGGCTCATCTCTGTCATCACGACGTCTAGTTGCATAAACTAAAGCTGGCTGTCTAGCCTCAGAAGCTGTTGGCCCTCTATTTTGCTGAGGTCGGGCTCTACTGTCTGTCCTGGACGCTGATCCTCGAGTCTTTCCTTGACTACGATCTCTAATTGGGGTCTGTAATGTAGTCTGCGAACGCACAGGAGTTTGGGTAGTGGTTTGATTAAACGAGACTAACTGAGGACAATCCCTCCGATAATGACCACTAGATCCACACTGATAGCAAAGACCCATCTTCTTACGACACTCTCCTGAGTGCTGTTTACCACAATACTCACAAAGGGGCCCATTATAATACGACGAGGAACCGCCTCGACTGACAGCTAAAGGTGAGGATGCTGCAGGCCTGAAACGTGTATTGCTTCTCTGAGGGGCTGAAGTACGAGTCCTCTTTCCGGACTGTGCTGATGACTCCATCGGGCCTGAAAATTTCTTAGATCGATCTTGATCAACACGCTCTCTACCAGAAGCTAAAACCTCCACCTCTTCCGCATCTTTGGCTCTGCCCACCAGCACATCAAATATCTCATCCTGATGGGTTACAACCTGCCTACGCAGCTCGTATCTGAGTCCAAGGGCAAATTTACGACATCGATCTCTCTCCGTAGGTACCATACTAAATCCATACTTCAGCAACTTCAGGAACTCGATCTCATATTCAGAAACAGTCATGTCTCCCTGAACCAGGTCTTGAAACTGTTGTCGTCTCTGAGCTAAGTAGCGCTCTCCCAGAAAACGGCTCCGAAAGCGATCCTTAAAGAAATTCCAGGTCAAACGATCGGTAGGAACACTACTGGTCACTGACTCCCACCAAGTGTAGGCATTGCCATCTAACATCGCCACAACACCCTGATATCTCTTAGTTGAGTCCAAACCCAACTGATCCATGCGTCTCTCTGTATCCTGGAGCCAATCCTCAGCTTCAGTAGGAGCTCCACCTATTTGTCCCCCAAAAGTTCTAACTCCATTGGCAATCAAAGTCTGCGAAATAGGAACCTCAGATACAACACCAGTAGCTCTGACTGCTCTCTGTATTAACTGCAGAAATTGTCTACCAAAATTCTCATCCAAAGCAACTCCGGTAGACTCTGACTCAATATCGGTCGCTCCTATTATTGGTGTAGTCATGCCAATACCAGCGGCAGGAGGCAGATCCATTGGGGTCGTAGGAGCATGATCACCTATCGGAGGTGGGGGATCTACCCGTATCTCATCGATCGGATCTGCGAATCTAGCCACTCGACCTCGTCCACGGCTAGTTCGACGACCACGTCTAGCACTCATTTTGATGGATCTCAAGTTTACTACAGAAGATAAACTTAGGGTTAGATAAGCACTTGGAGTCTCAAACATAGTTAAAATCTTAATAACTTTGTGACATGGCCTTAGTAACTCGTTTTGTAAAATATTTCAAAACCGTATTTTCAATGTGGACTCATACACAGTCCGAGGGTTAAAAACCAAAAGCTCTGATACCAATAAATGTAACCCCCTAGACCCGACCTATGCGTTTCGACTAAGTCTAGTGGATCACATTATGATTATTAAAGACATTTTTCGAAACCGTTATTCCATCAATATAAAATCACATTATAAATAACATGAAATTATAAACAAATTATACTATCAAAATCCAACTCGTAAATATAGTACCAATAAATAATAATTTAATTTAAAACATGTCTTCAAATTCAATATCACAATAAACCGAGCAGTGTTAGCAAAAGAGTTATCATTATAAAATCCGATATTTTAAAATAAGGTCCATGTCACCAAAATAAAGTCAACTTGCCAGATAAAAACATTACAATCTGATTTACTTCAAGAGATATGTTGATCCTCCAAGTGCTCGAACCAAAGTATCTAACCAACAGTATCTGAAAGGGGAAAACATTTTCAAAAGGTGAGCTAGGCTCAGTGTGTCCCAACATTTCCATAAAATCACAATAGGTACAAATCATAGTCCAGTAATCTCACAAATTCGTAAAAGAGTTTAACTTTTTGAAAATCATAGTTTAAACCCTTTTCCGGTACACCATCAGTAGTTCCCAAAATTATTTTCCATATAGCTTACTTTATGCACATAGCAAAAAGAAAGCCGACTTAAGGATAGGCTTTGAAGCTTGTATCCTTAAACTCAAGTCAATAAGTTCATATAGCTTACCCTAAGCACACAGCAAAGGAAAGCCGACCTAATGAAACATCTTGGGGCCCTCAAGAGTCACATTAGGCCCAGTTAGCTTGATCAGAGCTATTCCATCGTAATTCAATTCCAAAATTCAATTGCACCGTGACATAAATTCCATAAATCCAAAAACATGGTAATCATATACCATTTCAAAACAAAAATTAGATAGCAGCCATATTCCATAAATTGTCACATTAAATTGGTGCATCAATAAAACAATAACCAATGAATTCGGTGTACCACATATTAAAACCAATAAAACAGTTCAATAATAAGTAGGGAACACACCTCGACAATAGATTCAAATAACAAATCTATTGATTGCTGGTTTCACCACGCTCTGCTACAGTTTTCGAACGGGTGAATACTGGCACACGTGGTTTAACTGATCTAGAAGAGTTGGGTTGAGCTGTCGAACGATCCGGAGAGTCTTTTGTACCTTCAAACAATAATATTTATCAGTCCCAAATCCTATTTAATTGTTCAAAGCTAAACTTCTTAAGTATATAAGCATTTTTCGGGTTTGACTATCAATTTGAGGTATTTCGAGTCTGAATTTGGCCAAACAGATTGCGGAATCGGAATCAGGGCGTCGAAAAACATAAAGTATGACTTTTCGAAAATTCAAATTCTTGGTCAAAGTCAAAGTCAACTACTTTGACCATAGATTTGGAGACATTCGGATTCGAATTTGACAAAACGGACCACGGAAACGGATTCGGCACGTCGAAAACTATCAGGATAGGTATACTCAGAAAAGATTAACGGTCGTTTAATGCTCGGTCAAAGCCATTTTAAGTTTTGGTCAAAGAAAGTCAACGTTCAACGGTCAACGGTCGGGTCGGGTCAACGGTCGGGTCGGGTCAGACCGGTCAAACCGGTTCAGACCGGTCAAACCGGTTCAGACCGATTGAAACCGGTCAGAACCGGTTGAAAACCGGGTTAAACCAGTTTCCAGCAGCCACTCGCCCTACGGCGGCGCCTGTGGCGCGTGAGGTGTCCTCCGGGGCCCTAAAAATCCCGAAAATTTTTTTAAAAATTATTTTGAGCGATTTCGAGATACTTACAACGATCGATTCAAAATTTTGAACGGCGGAGAGCTCGATTTCAAATCGGTCGAATCTTTGACTGCACCACCTCCTCACGCGCCGCCGTCTACGGCGGACAAGGTTGACACCGGTGAACTCGGAACGGCACAAGGAACACGATGGTGCGGGAGGTGTCGTAAACGGAGCAACGATCAGCGGTGAATTTAAGATTTCCTCGGTGATAGAGCTAACAAAACCGTCGCTACTTTGACTGGAAATTCCCGACGTTTGGCCGCATTTCGCTTCAATTAATTTGAAGGGTTTGTTCCTCGCTCGATGATGAACACAACGGTGGTTTCAAAACAACGATCGGAATTCGGACGGCGTTTGGATCGGACTTGAAAGTGGAGGTGTGAGAGGAAGAAGAAAATTAAAGAAATAGCATTTGTGATTTCTGATTGTAAATCAGAAATCACGCTTAAATCATCAAGCCTACCGACAGTTTTAGGGGAAATTCAGGGCTTGGTCCCTGAATTTCCTTTACTTCAAAAATGGCATACAAGTTTCCATAAATTTTAATTTAGTCACTTAATTTCACCCATTTTCACAATTTACCTCCAATTTCAATTAATATTATTTTGTAAATATTCGGGTTGTTACAATTTATACACAACTGCAAGTATTTTATGGGAAAACTTGATTACATCTCTGTTGCATAATTTTTCATGTGAGTAGTTGGGTTTAGGGTTTAAAATGCTTACAGTTGTGTGCAAATCCTATAATTTAGCAGGTTCTCTTTAGCATGATAGGTATAATTGCAAAGTTGATTCTAGGTTCGGTCTTCATTCAGAGCAAAAGGTATCGCTCTTGGTAAATCTTTAAGTGCCAGATTTCTTGTGCTCTGACTCGAGGATATAGGGTACTACATGCATCTAACTAATTGATCCCGAAACGTGAACGTATATCATTATAACTATCCTTATATAAAATTAAGAACAATTCTTCAACAACTGAATACAACTATTATACGTAATGTTCAATCATGCACTCCTTACGTTGGAGGGCTCTAAACCCTAAACCCTCAAAGGGAGCTTACCTTACCAATTCTTAGCTTACCATTTGGACCCCCAGGTTTTATTGGCTATGCAGTCAACATGATTAACCTGGATAATCTCAGTTACAAAACTGATTTCGGCCATGATTGCGGGATACTCTAGTCTACAGATTGTTTGGCATTTATGTGATGATGCGGATGGAATATTAAACAATCTCGTAAGCCACAATCAAAATAGACTAAAAGAGGAAATTTTATTAATGTAGGGAAAATTTTGTATACGATTTATAATTTTATATGTGATTGTAATTATGTATGAGATGAGAAAAGTTAACAATAGGTTGTTGTACATGTTTCTTATACACAATAGGAGTCATGTTGAAACTTACGATGTATGGAGATCATTGTCATCATGTGCGGGACTGAATGGTCATTCCATTCCGTCTTCGAAAAAATCAGTTGATGTAGGTTGTGTGCTTATATTCAAACTGAGCTTTACTTGAGGACATGTTAGATTGTTATGTCCCTCACCGTTGTAGAACCCACATCGAATAATTTTCTTCTCGACCTTGTTCTTTGGTACTTCTTTTCGCTTGCGTTACTTTCGTTGAGGGTCGCGAACGTTGTTTACTACACTGCTCTGGTTGACTAAATCATTCAAACCAAATGAGTTTTCAAATTCTTCTGTTAGTCCTTTCATCTCATATCTTGCGGTTTTGAAAGACACGTCTGTCTTTGATGCAATGTAGCATAACTTACTTGGCGTTGAACGTAGAGCAGCGAACCTTTCCATTTGCTTTACTTCTGGAGGCACATTCAAGTCAACAAAACTGGGTGTAGAAGCCTTCGCGTCTTTAGTCCACCTACTTTGAATCAAAGACCCGGGCAAATATGTGTAATCCAAGTGCTTCAAAATGTGAAGTTGATAGCGATACGGAAGTCCGACGGTCTCGAATTTTTTGTATGAGCAATTTAGGGTTTCTGTATGAGAATCAAAACTAATTTCAAATGTCCTATTTTTTTCTTTGTACTTTGTCAAAAATATAAGTTTGACATTCATCTGATAAGAACTGAATCTCTTTCTAAATCCGGTACAATGTTTCCCGTTGAAGTTCATCTTGGAACGCACGAAAAGATTCGCGCGTATAAATCTCAACAACATGGCTTTCAAGGTCAACTAGTTTTGTGATCTGGAAGGGCTTCGTCTGGGAACTTAAATAATCCGCTTTCAACTCGTTCATATGCATTCTACTAATTCCATCTTCAATTGCACGAACAACATCTAAATATGTCTTCTTGTGTTTCAGTGCAATCACGAGTGAAGCATTCATAGACTCGCACCTTTGTGTTGAGCGAATATTGGCAAAGAAATAACCGGTTAGATATGCTTGGGCCCATAAGTGTCGAGTATTTCTCTTCTCAATCACCCATGGATGCTTTCGACGTTGAATTTTGAAACAACCGAACGCCATTGAATATCAAATTCGTCGGTTGTCCACCAAGAAGCCATGCATTTTGAGAATACTGTTGTAAATTTTGGGTCACCAGTGTTAGCTTGTGCATTGCGAGAATGATGCCAATAACATAATTTGTGCTTAGCATAAGGGATGACATATTTGATAGCCCTCTGCATTGCCCTATCCCCATCGGCGACAACTGAAATAGACGATTTATTCATCATAGCTTCTAAAAAATTATGTAGCACCTACTTGAAAGATTGAGACGTCTCGTCAGCGATTATGACAGTAGCAAACACAATTGTGTTATGGTGATAATTGACACCGACAATAGACATAATTGGCCGACCATACAAGTTATCTTTGTACGTTGTATCGAACGTAAT
Organism: Hibiscus syriacus; assembly: GCF_006381635.1. Lineage (NCBI taxonomy): Eukaryota > Viridiplantae > Streptophyta > Magnoliopsida > Malvales > Malvaceae > Hibiscus > Hibiscus syriacus. Next base: position 3,719,560 of record NW_024063533.1, on the reverse strand, counting down.
TACATCACCGAAGCATGTGTAATCTTATCTCGATGTAGAATCTGATCTCGATGTAGAACCCGAGATCATTATGTTTCTTATAATCAAAGTAAGCAAAAAGCACATTCACATCCTTATCGACCATTTCCTTTGTTTTACCTCTTTGAAGTGCATTGTAGAGGTCTTTATGTGTAAATACAACATTATGATAGAAACTTCTTTCAATGTTGTTATCTCATCGATATCAGCCTTACTTATAACTCTATTAGAACGCATAAATGGTGTCATAGCATGTGTGCACAATGCATGATTATGTTTCTGATAAGACTTACTTATAACCCAATGATCGTTTGTATTTGTTGTTGTAAGTACGACTCTAGCCTTGCATCCTATTCTTGTGATTGGTGTATGAGCAACGTTGATGATCAACAGTATTTACTTTTGATACTCGAAACCCTTCTTTGGAACAACAAAATTCTTGTGTCTTCACATTCCCTTCCACGTCAAGCCGTGTTGTTCCCCGACATGCACTAAACCCATGTTCCCGTGCGAATCCCTTGTAAAAGTGCCAAGCTTGATCACGTGAAGAGAATAGCTGATCAACCAATCTGTCAGATTCATCAACATTATGTACTTCATGGCATTCCTCGGTTGGCTTAACATTGTCTGCATCAGTATTGTGTAAGTTCAGTGGTTCCAACATGAGTTGATGGAAATGTAAGTAAATGTTCATTGAACAACATGTTTCAGTCGTGCTTTCAATAGGATGTGGTATTGGTAGTGGTAGTTAAAGGGTGTGTACAACATTAAATTCGTATGACATATTTAGGTATGTACAATAACCACAAAATTCAATAACTTTAAAGTAATAGGTAAATTTACAATGTAGGTGGTAAAAATAGACTTTTTTAATGACAAAATTAATAAACACAAAGATTTGTTTCCAACATTTTGTCCAGTATGATTCTCAAACATAAAGTTTCTAAAAAAGTGTGTCGATACATTTATTGTAAGTATGAATCCTAAAAACATTGAAGCCAATTATTATAAAATAATAAGTAAAATATACCGGTTTAATGAGAGAATAGGTAAAAAGATGTGTCGATGCATTTTTTAAAAGTATCGACCCCAAAAACATCGAAACCAATAATTATAATGTAATATATAAATTAACAATGTACTCGGTATAAATATATCAGTTAATTACAAAACAGGTAAACATAATGTATCGACACTTGTGGAATTTGTGTTGATACTTATTGTCCAGAATGAATGCCTAAACGAGGTGCACGCATAAAGTGTCGATACATTTATTAAAAGTATCGATCCTAAAAACATCGAAATCGATAATTATGATGTAATAGGTAAATTTATAATGTAACCGGTATAAATATACTGATTTTATGATAGAATAGATCAACATAATGTATCGACACTTTTTAAATATGTGTCGATACTTTTTTCCAAAATGAGTGCCCAACGAAGTGCACGCATAAAATATCGATACATTTAAATTGTATCGATCCCAAAAACATCGAAAACGATAATTATAATGTAATAGGTAAATTTGCAATGTTACAGGTATAAATAAACCGGTTTAGTTAGAAAATAGGTCAATATAAACGCTACTTATTTTATTATATAAACGCTACCTAATATGTTATTGAACTTGATAATATTTCAGGTTAAATGATATAACATAACCGATTTAAATTTTAACCAGTCACTTGTTTAATCAATCATACCGTTTTTTAGCCGTTTTTTAACCGCCGCACAGCAGAACTTCCTGTGTTGCTTTACCTGATTCGTCTGGCCGATGTTTGTGGGCCTGATCTCGGCCACGCTCACATCACTCTGCTCCTCGCCCTCTAATTTTGTTCCCCTCCTAATTTCTTCCCTTTCTTTCTTCGTCTACAAAGGAAATTAGAAACCAATTTTTGTTTTTGTTTCGGTTGGTAGAAAAAGATCCGGAGAGGGCGATTCCTCTGTTTTGGGCAGCCATAAATCCAGGGGATAGTGTTGATAGTGCTTTGAAAGATATGTCCAGTGTAATGAAGCAACAAAATAGAGCAGAGGAAGCAATTGAAGCTGTCAAGTAGATGCTCAGATCAAGCTCAGGAGTCTCTTGGTAACATCCTATTGGATCTCTACAAGGTTTCTTCTTCTTCTTCTTCTTCTTCTTATTTTTCCTTTCACAAATGTAGAAGTTAATCAAGTTTATATGAAATTGCTTTGATCTCAACAGATGGTTATTCTAATTTCCAATCCTGCAGAGATGTGGAAGATTTGATGACTAAATATCTTTATTGAAGCACAAATTGTATTTGATTCAACAAGGGCTGGCTTTCAATGGGAAACGCACCAAGACAGCCCGATCTAACGGAAAGAAATTTCAGGTCTCCGTAGAGCAAGAAGCGACCCAGTTGCTGGTAAAACCTTCAGTCTTTTCATCTTTGTTTCGTTTACACACTCCATGGATACACAAGTTTAAAGAAACATCCATATTTTTTCAGGGAAACTTGGGGTGGGCATTGATGCAGCATAACAACTATGTCGAAGCTGAAGATGCTTATCGGAGGGTGCTTTCGATTTCTACTGATAATAACAAGATGTGTAATCTGGGTATTTGTTTGATGAAGCAAGGGAGAATTGGCGAGTCTAAAGAAACTTTGCGGAGAGTGAAACCGGCAGTGGCTGATGGACCAAGAGGGGTAGATTCCCATCTTAAGGCCTATGAGAGGGCGCAGCAAATGCTAATGGGACTTGAGTCGGAGACTATGAATAAAGAAGGGGATTTGGTCGACCAAAGTCGCCTATTTGATGCATTCCTCGGTTCATCATCAATTTGGCAACCTCAGCCTTGCAAGGACTCTATTATCACCTTGCCAACATCGAATGCAGCAGCCAAATCCCACAATGATTTTGCCGATGAGAACATCAATCCGCAACCGAAACAGGTTGGACATTCTCTAAATATTGTTGCACCACCGTTCTACACATTGAAATTCGTGAAGGAGGTGAAAGTTCCGGTTGTGAATCAATTGCATGAGACCCTTAACAGAACATGGTCAGGGAACTCAGTTAACTCGATCGTAGTGGGAAATTGCATAAAGCTCTTTATTGGCGCCATAAAGCTACAAGCCATAAAGCTACACCCATAAAGCGTGTGATTCATACCAGACGAAGAGACCCTTAAAAGGACAAGGTCAGGGAACTCAGTTAACTTGATCGTAGTGGGAAATTGCATAAAGCCTTTATCTGCAGAAATGGAAAAAACAGAGATTAAGGCAAGAAGGAAGCTCTCCCTTTCATCAAAAGAGAAAGGAGACAAATTGGGTGATTTATTACCAGATAGCGATGACTTTGAAGAGGCTATCATTGCTGCAACAGTTCTTGGCCCAATAAATGAACCAAGGACTCCAAGGATGCTTCAAAAGAAAATTGATAAGAAGCTTAAGGTTTTCCAAGATATTCTTTGTGTCCTAAAGCCTACTAGTTTAGTAAGTAACTTATTCTAAGGTTGGAGATGAACTTGTTCTCTAAACCAACTTGACTCCTATGCCTGAAAAAGGAGTGGCGGTTAGGCATTATTTACACTTTCAAAAGTTTGAGTCTATGCCTCTCAAATATGGATCCACACCCATCAAAATCAAAATAATAAAATTCACCTTCATTTCAAGTATAAGTCTCCTATGCTACTGGAATCCTTTCGGTGAATCTCAACAGTCCGCCATTGGTAACTGGTGGTCATACACACAAGAATTACTTTCTGATCTAATAAACACTAAATTTTGCCTTCTATCAATTTGGCCCGTTGGATGGAGTTCTGCACTTCCAACTCAACCAAGTCAAGCGCTTGTCTCGTTTGAGAGACAAGAACATTTCCCTAGCATTAGGATTGTTGAGTAACTCCAGTGCAGCAAAGTAGACACGCTCTTCAAGACCTTCCATTCCATCCAATTCTTTTATACAACTAGCTATGCTATATCTAGCATTACATTGCTTTACAGCGGCTGTCCTCAGCTTTGAAGCTGCTGCCATCTCCAATATTGCAGCTGCGATAGCATCATCAATTCCCCTGCGTCCCCTTTTGCGACTACTAATTATACCAGAAGCAAGAGGTTGAACTGCATCAGGATCATCTACCACATCCTCTACTTCCTCGGACTCGGATGAGGACTCTTCTTGAATTGTGCTCAATGGTTCCAAAGAAGGGTGGGAGGAAGGAACCTCTCCGCCAAATTCAGCATAGTAGTCATGCTTCCCATTGGTTGTTGGCTCCGACAAAATCGTACAAAGTTGTTTGTAAATCAAGCAGCCACTGGTTTTTATGGCTTCAGCATCTGGATGACCCTGTAAATGAAGAACACGTATGAGCTCGGGTTCAAAGGATTGAAGGAGATTTAATTCACACAGGACAAGCAAGCATATATAGAGAACCTTACCATGATAAAATCAGCCCAAGCTTCATCCTTGCCTATTATATACCCAGTAGATTCATCCCAACTGAAATCACTTCGATCAAGAAGCGACCTCACAAGAACATACTGCCTCCTCAAAACCCCATATCGATTCTTCAATTGCTCCTTGTCCCATTTCAAACCAGTTTTCTTATGGAAGTCATCACACATAGACTTCCATGCTTTCCTGTTGAAAGAATTGTTGCGTCTATTCCCTCTGTGAACCTGTTCAACCAACAGGTCTGCAAGTGTCCTGGTCAGGAATGTCGTCCATCGAGCTCTTGCCTGCTGTTTCTGCTGCTGAGATGGTTGTTGTTGCTGTTGTTGTCTCCTTGACCGAGTAACTCGGCTTGCCATCTACAAATCAACAACCAAAACCATTAATTAACCATGCACAACACTCAACAGTGTTTTAAAATTAAAGCAAACATGGATTCAGTATCAAACACACTTGTAACAGATAAAAATAATAATATATTTCAGAGAAGGGAAACAAATTCCATGACACTACACGACAGAAATTCTAATGACGTCATAGTAACACAAGAAATGCCGGTAGCCAAAGTCGAACAATGCTTTAAAAATCAAGAAAATTGAAAGAAGGAGAGAAAAACGCAGGGAGTGATGCATTAAATTGGCATAAAATCAAACAAAAATGCGAAAAGAGAATCTAAAATTAGAACCCTAACGCGGACAATGATAAAGAAATTGGCGTGAATCTATAATGGAATGGAAGAAAGGACTCACTCACCATCGACGAAATTGGGAGAGAGTAAGATGAAATAAGAGATATTATGATTATGGAGGAACCCTTCTTCTTGAAATGGGAATACAGTAATCGTCCATGCTTCTTGACTCCCACCCAAACAGCCTCCGCGTTTTTTCCCGTTTTCGGTGAGTGAGAGTGTTTTTTAGGGTAAACTACGCCAATGGTCACTGATGTTTGGGTAAGTTTTTGTTTTCAACACTAATGTTTAAAAAGTTACAAATTGGTTACTAACGTTATCGTTTGTCACAAAATGGTCACTGGCCATCAACAACCGTTAGGAGCCATCACGGAAAACACACGTGGAACGTTAGATGCTTACCTGGATGGTTTGATTGCCATGGTGGAAGAAAGCAGTACTCTAACGTTCATTTTCTTCTCCCCTTTAAATAAAACCAATCCCTAACCCTAATCTACCTCTTTTCCTTCATATTTTTCTTTGTTGAAATTTTTCTCAAATCCTTCCCAAGATAAAAGCTCGCTAGGGTGAAGATGGAAGACTCTATTGAAGTTCCACTTTGTAATTGTGGACAACCAGCTAAGGTGGTGACGGCTTGGACGAATGAAAATTGTGGGAGGAGGTTTTTTGGTTGTCGAAACTATGGGAAAAAAATGAGTACAAAATGTCATTTTTTTGTTTGGATTGATCCTCCCATGGTGCCTCGGGAAAGATTTGTTTGCTTAGGGTTGTTGAAGAAATTAAGAAGAGTCGAAAGGGAAAGGAGAAATGAGAGGATTTTTTGGCTTGTTATCTTGATTTTATGTGTCTATAAGCTTTGGGTTAACAAATGAAAATGTTGTTATTTGAATGGTGGATTAAAAGCTTTGTAATGGAAGTTTGAATGTGTTTCCATATTAATTCTTATGGTTCTATTATTTTGCAATGGTTTTTCTTCCTTTGTATGTCTATAAACTTTGATTTTTTGCATTGTGCATTTAATTTTTCTTCATTTGCATTGAACTGCAAGAATAATTAAAAAATGAATATTACAAAGAAATGTCAAAATATGATGTATTTCATTATCAGTAAACTGATACAAGTCAAAATACAAGTAAGAACAATAATTTGTCAAACCTACTCTAATTCAATATCACATTAAGCCTAAAGCTTAATTCATGTCAAAATATGGATAGTTAATAAGTAAACTTTACAAAAAGAATGGCTATGCATCAAAGCCAATCAAGCAGAAATAGGTATATGACAAAGTAAGTCAAGTTCCTAGGTAAACTACACAAAAAGTTCCATCAACATTACCCATTTCATTCTTTTGATGTTGTGTGCAAATCTTGATTGCGAGGGTTAGAAACAAAAGATTCTTGACTGCCAGGCATTGCATGGTCTGTTGTAGATGGTGGCATCATCCAACGGACTGTTGTTGGTGGATTAAGTGGCCTCATTGTAGGTAATTTTGGCCTTAATACTTGTTGCCTTGTAGGTTGGATGGTTCGAGCTTGTCGTTGCATTGGAGTTGAGTGTTGGGATGGCTGGTCAGGTGCATGTGGTTGGCTGGATCCTGATTCATGTTGGTTTAGACTCCTGTTACCGCCAACTTCTCCTCTACAGGTCCTCTTATTCTGGCCAGGTTTACCACACTTAGAGCAATTTCCCATCGAACCTTTCTTGCTTAATTTAGGTTCATTCTTATTTCCTTCATCAGCTTCCTTTCTCCTTTTTTTGGTTGGCCTTCTAGGCGGTCTTCTCAATTCTGGAGGCAGAATAGGCTCCATTTCAGTGACAGGAGTCCATTTCTTAGCACCTATTAACAAAGAAGAAAGAATTTAGAAAATTAACATGACATAAATTATTTAGGTATATGTAAATAGTTGAGTAGTTCACATTTGACAGGACAAATGAAATTAGAATATATTGCAAGTTGTGTGGATTTGTGGTAGCATGTATGAACATAAGGTTCAGGTCGATCATTGTGTAGTTGTATGACTACTACTACATGGATACATGGGATGCCTGTCAGGTCCCATTTTCTACAAGAACAAGAGTGGGAGACCATGTCCACCACATGTTGGTTTCCTGGACCACATTCAACCTGATATTTCAACCCTCCAGCATGTGTAGCGCAACACCTGCATATATCAATAAAAACAACATTGTTCGACAGAATATTTAAACATTCATAATGGTCTGCACATGTCAAATTTCAACATATCTCAACATATTTCAACAACATATCTTAACATATTTGATAGCATATGTCAGTATATCTCAACGAAATATTAAATTTGAAAAGAGTTACCTAGTTGCTTGATAAATTATAATGTTCAACTTCTTCTGAATATTTGGACATAATGGCCCATTAATCTTTTCAGCTACTTCATATCTGCAAACAATTCTTCTCATAATTTTGGTTCTAATTAGCTCCATCATAGTAAGGACGGGCTTGTCTCTAGCTTCCAAAATGATCTGCACAATATATAATTTATTAAGAGTTATAGAAAAATAATATATATATATAAACAATATTATAATAAGATTACCTTGTTAAAACATTCACAAAGGTTATTGAGAAGCATGTCAGATTTAGTAGTGGTGGAGAAGTGTGTTTTGGACCACTGTTGAGGGTTAAGATGTTTCAACCACTCAAATGCATCATTAGACAAAGTCTTCAATTTTGTTATGGCATCTTGGAATTCTCTATCATAAGTTGCTCTAGCAGCTCTCCACAGTGCATCATTAAGATCTTTTCCTTTGTGATCTTTTTTGAAGTTGGCATAAATATGCCTTACACAATTCCTGGCTTCAGCATTAGGGAATAACTCTGTCACAGCTTCAACAAGTCCCTACAAGGATAACTTAATAAATAATTATGATAATATGATTACTAATTTATAATAAATGCAAAAGTTAAGAACATAACATTTTGTCTATCAGACATAAAACACCATCCATATGAGTTGTCAATATCCAAGTCTCTTCCAAGAATTTCCAGAAACCATAACCATGAATACTGATTCTCACTCTCCACAACAGCATATGCTATGGGATAAATTCCACCATTAGCATCAGTACCAACTGCTGCTAGTAAGTAACCAGCATAATAACCCTTCAAGAAGCATCCATCAAGGCTGATAATCCTTCTACAACCTACTTTGAACCCCTCTTTGCAAGCTTGAAGACAAACATACATTCTTTGAAATAGTCTATTATCTAGTTTGCAAACAGTTGTAGTTCCAGCATTTGTATTCCTTAATTCAAGTAAATATTCATAGATCTTTCCATATTGTTCTTTCAATTTACCTTGAATCATTTCTAAGGCATGCTATCTAGCCCTTCCACATTTAGTCAAAGAACAAATTGTCCCATAGTCAGTCATCACATCTTGTTTGAGGGAAGTCAAAGAATAATTCATATCAGACATGAATTTCTGAATATATTTCATCTCGATGAACCTATAACTGACATTCTTATTTTTCAACAACTTAGCACAAGTGTGTTTGGACTCGTAAGTCTAAATATGCCAAGTGTTCGAATCAGAATCATGTGAATGCAATGGGGAAGCCCATAATTTCCATGGACAACCCTCCCTACAAATTGCTTGTAATCTCTTGTTGTCATTAACCTTAAACAAGACAGTTATTCTATTCACCCTCCCATATTGCCTAATTGCCTCCTTTAAAGTCTCTTTACTACAAAACAACATACCCTTTTAAAAATTAGGGTTCTCCATATCAGTCTCTTTATTGAACTCAGGGAAGGTAGGACGAGCATCTGAGTCAGAATCTCTGTCACTGTTTAATTCCCCTGAATTAACAGGACTAGAGTCAAACATTTCATCAGATCTATTATTAAACTCATGCCTACCCATGTCCCCTAAAATATTTATCACATCCTCCTCTACCATACTAGGTAAACTCTCCTCATCATCAAAAGAATTTTCACCATCAGTTTCTTGAAAATCAGAATATGATTCATTAGATCCATTGTTTTCATCTTCTACCACAACTTCTTCAAAATCAGCTTCTGTCCCTCTAACACCTTCATTACTAGACTTGTCTTTCTCATTGTCCCTTTCAACATTACTCATTTCAGCATTATCCATTTCTACACCAACACTTTCAACATTATCCCTTTCAACATTGTCCCTTTCAACACTACCCATTTCAGCATTGTCCCTTTCTACACTACCCATTTCAGCATTGTCCCTTTCTACACTACCCATTTCAGCATTGTCTCTTTCTACACTACCCATTTCATCATTATCCATTTATACACCACCACTTTCAGCATTGTCCCTTTCAACACTACCCATTTCAACATTGTCCCTTTCTACACTACCCATTTCAGCAATATCCATTTCTGCACCACCACTTTCAGCATTATCCATTTCTACACCACCACTTTCAGCATTATCCACTTCTACACCACCACTTTTATAACAACCACTTTCAGTTATACCCTTAAGTTGTGCATAGATGTGAATATATCTATTCCTAGGTAAACTTTGTACCATTTTCATTACATCAGAATCAGTTCCTAAAGAAATAATGGAAGACTCAGTTAATTTTGCATTTGGCAGTAACCAGAATAATTGTAAAGGAGTAGGGACTAATATTTGCTCCATTATTTCACAAAAGTCAAGCAAAGAGATTGTGTCACAATCACACAAGTCAAAATAAGCAATCTTGTTACCAGTGAACTTCATTCTAGGTGAATGTACAAATGATCCATCGTAGTGACACACAACAGAAAATTTTTCATCTTCACGACCTGTAACAAGATTTTTGAATTGATATTCAGCATAGTAGGACCCATAACACACATATACACTTTATCATATTAACATATGATCCAATATTATTACAATATTCAACATGCAAACATGTAGGGTCTGCAACAATACAATATTCAGAATATTTATAGTTACAAGCATATCACACATATACACATAAATAGTCATAAAGTCAGCATAATTTATCAAATCCTTGTGGTCCACAAGAACACAATATTAACCATTATTTTTCAAACATGTATGGATCACAACATTACAACATTCATAAAATATTATTAAATTGCATGGTCTACAACAAAATAAAACATTCAACATACAAAAAACTCAAAAAAAACAAAGTCAATATATCCCACATATTTCAGAAATTTCAACATTCAACATATCCCACATGTCAAAACCTTTACAACATAAAGCATATAACAAACAAATAGCATGAAAAGTGGATACATGATTTCAAGTGGATATAAAGTGATCATATCAAGAAAATATCATATAGCATAAAGTACAAATACTTTATGTTGGACAGAAATCATATAACATATAACATAAAGCATTGCCAGTAGAGTTGTAAAGTTGTACAACATATCATATAAACATGAAAAGTGGTCATATAAACAGAAAATATTGCAAGTCTAGTTGTAAAGTTGTCAACAGAAAATCAACATTACTTCAACATAAACCACATACATTTTCTATCAAAAGAAAATAGAAAACATTGCAAGTAAAGTTGTCAACAGAAAATCAACATTATTTCAACATAAACCACATACATTTTATGTCAACACAATATCAGTACAGTTGTCAAAAATCAAGAATCAAGAGTAATATAAAACAAAATATTTGACATTATTTCAAAAAAAAACCCATTCAATTTTCTGGCAAAATTCTAGGTTAATATATTTTCTCTCAAATTGAAAATACAGCTTACCGTAAAGCATGACGTTGTCCCCTTTTTGTCGTAACCTCCATGTCAGAACCATCTTTACTTTAAACCCTAAAAATTTCCTCGAACCCCTCTTATATCGAAGTGTTGCTCGTTATTTTCTTTTAATCGCTTTCTATGTTTCCTCTCTTTGTTTCCTCAAGTTTTCGGTTTATGGTTTTCTCAAACACCTTCTGCAACTCTCTGAAACTGCTTCATTCGTGAAAGAGGAAGTGAAGAATGGAATCAAAATAGAATCAGATGCATCCCCTTTATTTTCCCTGCTCATTTTATGTTTAATTATTTTTTGGCTAAATTTTTGGTAAAACACTGGTCAACGGGAGAAGTGAGGTTCTCCACTGTGGCAATCAAACCATCCAGGTAAGCATCTAACGTTCCACGTGTGTTTTTCGTGACGGCTCTTAACGGCTGTTAACGGCCAGTGACCATTTTGTGACAAACGATAACGTTAATAACCAATTTGTAACTTTTTAAACATTAGTGGTGAAAACGAAAATTTACCCAAACATCAGTGATCATTGGTGTAGTTTACCCTTTTTTATCTTTTCTAAAAGTGATTTTAGAATCAAAAATATTTTTAAACTAAAATCATTAATAAAAATATTTTTTAAAATGATTTTTTAATATTAATTTTAAATTATAAAACCCTAAACAAGATTAAGCATAGTATGTCATATCAGGTTATCCAAGCAACCACAATTTAATTTTTTTTTATTTTTCAATATAAATCGAAATCATAATAAATTCAAACCATTGAATTTACAAAGTATTTAAAATAAGTTTGCAAATAGGAGCTTCATTTATAATTTTATCAAAATAATCTCAAATCATAAACAGGTTTTGCACACCAAATACAAGTAAGTTACTTATAGATATATATACTCACTAAAGTATTTAGATATTATATTCATAAAACATATGTTAGAATTTTTCGATGAAGAAGCTCCTTGAACTACTCAAGTTCACTAACTTGCAAATGAAAACATTCAAATATTGAATGTATGCATCATAAATTATTATAAATATAAGCATGCTTACAGGATATACAATTAGTAAATACATGTTTCACAATCCAAGGCATAGGATACTTAAGATCAACAATATAAGTCTCACCGTTGAAGAAATAGACTTTGTATATCCGATAATTAAGATTTAAAGTTGGTATTCTTTGTAAGGCTTGTTGCAACTCATTTTCAATTTATTCAAGCTCTATAAAAATATACTAAGAGATTTATTGATGGTATAGGATGAAAAAATTCATAATAAACTTTAATCTCGAAAAGGTCGTTAAAATATACATTCAAGAAAGTGTTAAGACTTTACAGTGTCTCAATCTCTATTATCTTGGATCTAGATCATCAATTTGTTCTTGATTCTAGAAATCATTGTAAGAGATGTAGGAACTCGTATACATCATAATATTATCTTTCATCCAAAAATGAATGGATAATTCCATAGAGTTATTCAAACTTTAGAAGATATGTTTTGGGCTTGTTCCATTACTTTGAGGGTGGTTGAAAAAATACCTACCCTTAATTAAACTTTTGTACAATAATAACTATCAATCTTCCATTCAAATGGATCCTTTTAAAACTATGCATGAACGTAAGTTTTGTACTCCTTTTTGTTAGTCTAAATTGGGTCAAAACGAATTAATTGGTTTAGAATTAATTCAAGAAATTGAGAAAAATATATTGATCCGAGATTTTTTTATAGTTGCATTTGATAGACAAAAATCCAATATAAATCTTAGAGATATTAAGTTCGATATTGAAGACATTGTGTCTCTGAAAGTTTCTCCATAGAAAAATTTTACCTCATGTCTTCAATGAACTACACTCAATCTGATATTACTAATACAGAGAATAGACTGAAATATACTCATAATCTTAATAGTGAGCATTTGAATGCTCTAAAACTTTTAGGTACTTTACAGGTACAATGGATTGGAAAATTGGATTGATTGAAAGCCTACCATCACATAGGGATATTGTGATACGAACTAGGTAGTCATGATGAGATTAGCTATACCATTGGGTATGCGAAGCAACTATTTCAGAAATCTATTTAGTATACATGTATTACTCGCTTCACTGTGGAATTAAAGCTCACTACTTTTAACTTAATTGACTTAAAGTTGAGTGCCTTAGGAATTGATTAGCAAAAATCATTTTATAGGGAAAATCAGCCCCACATGCAGTGGTAAATCCAAATATATATATATATATTAATAACACAAATTTTTTGTACATGGTGGGCATAAATAAAATTTCAGGGTGCACACAATCGATAAAATAAGTAATTAATCAAATAAAATTCAAATTTTAGTGTCCACCCTAAACAAAGCATACATCTGCGACCGCCCCGTGTATCTTTATTATATGACTCACGAGTAGTAATTTGTGTTGTTTATAGTAAAGTTTACTGTGGTAAGAAGAGAGATTATTCTTATAAGACATAAGTCTAAGCCTTAAGTCTATTATTTTAAGAATTCATGATTGATACCCAACTTAATTTTCTAAGTTTCATATGGTCAAATGAAGCTATAGAAAGACTCATAGTGTAAATTCTTACCTATCTCAATGGTGAACATGCACAAGATTGTGATTTTGTTCTTAATGAATTCATATCTTAAGATTTAGATGGTCCTAGAAAAACGGAGATGAATTCACCAATGTGAAAATGATGAGTTCTTTACTCTTATTGAGTTCATATCCAAGAAATTGAATATTCCTAGTGAGAATGACTTGATGAACTCACTAATAGGAGGTTGAATTTTATACACTTAATGAATTGGTATCTTACAAGTTGTGTGGTTTCTTTAAGAACTTGATAAGTTCACTTTTAAATTTAGAGGAAACATTTACGAAAACTCTTTTAATTATTTTAAAGTTATGATTCAGATGATTTATATTAATACAAATTTGATGAAATTACCATATGTAAGTGTAAAGAATTAACCACATTCTATAGAAGACATTGGATAGCCTTTCTAGAACACTTTACCAACATCTTGAGGTGTATTGCCTAAATTTTAAAACCAATGCAAAATTCAATCGCATGAAGATGTTATGAGTTTACTCCTTCTAACAAATGTTATATTTATTCACATGTTAAGATAATAAGTATTCTTACGTATTAGTTTTAGATATATTCGCTAATACTTAAGTGCTAATTTCATTGTTTCTATCCTCGCATTTTATTTCAAAATCCTCTTGTCTCGTTCTTAGTTCGAGCAAAAGTTGGAATGTGAAATCAGTATTAGGTGGGGTGTGGGCGTGGCAATAGTGAGTACGATATATTCTTTGATGTTTTTGGCGTGATGGGACTCATCTATTTTCCAAGTGCTCAGTTGCATATGGGATCTTATTCATCGTCAAACTAGATGCCTTTACTTTGCATTTTAAAATTTGAATTCAATGATCAACCTTCTCCAAGATAACTCGCTTAAGATTTCAAAGCATAAAAAAGGATTTGAATTGACCTTCCAAGACCATTAAATTACAAGTAAACAGGCATTGTGTGGTTACTTTATAAAAAAAAGATGGGATATGGCAAAAATGGACGGTTCACAGTTGACAACTTTTTGTTGGAACTTATACCCCAATTTGCATGCATGCATCCACACCTCCCATTCACCAAAGTTATTCACCTCCTCACTATATAAACGATTGTTGTAATCATTACAGCATTAAAGATAATTCTAAGTGAAGAAGCTCTTGTTCTTATGGCATCAACGAGAATTCTCAAGGAGCTCAGGGAATTGCAGAGAGACCCTCCAACTTCATGCAGTGCAGGTAAATATACAGGAGCAGCAGCAAAAACTGATATTTAGGGTTTAACTTGATCGTCTATTTTGTGGTGAAATTCAGGTCCGGTGGCAGAAGACATGTTCCAATGGCAAGCCACAATACTTGGGCCAAGTGAAAGCCCCTACTGCGGTGGGGTTTTCATCGTGAGCACCCACTTCCCTCCGGACTACCCTTTCAAGCCTCCCAAGGTAAACCCTAAGGTTTAATTATGATTTAGTCCCTCTACTTTTGGTAATGTTGATAACATTAAGAAACGACGGGCAGGTTGCGTTTAAAACCAGAGTGTTCCACCCAAACATAAACAGCAATGGGAATATCTGTTTAGATATTCTTAAGGAGCAATGGAGTTCTGCACTCACCATTTCCAAGGTCTTACTTTCGGTATGCTCACTGCTGACGGACCCTAATCCTGATGATCCACTTGTCCCTGAGATTGCTCATATGTACAAGACTGACGCACTCAAGTACGAGACGATAGCTCGTAGCTGGACTCACAAGTATGCCATGGGTTGACTCACTCAACACCCTCCCATGTTTAATTTTGTACCCTCAATCTAAATAAATGAATCACTCTGTTTCTGCTACACCGTCGCTCTGATTGGTTTTAGAAATTGTAGATTCATTTATTTGTTTCAAATTTTAAGTTTAAATTATTGATTTTTATGATCAAATTCGAATTAATTGGATTGAATTTATACGTCGGCGTTAAAATTAATAAATATACTCTCAACAATAAATTTATTGGAAGAAAAACATAAAAGTAGAAGACAGAAAGAAGAAACTTTGGTGATAGCGTGGAATCAAAGCAGAATAATAAGAGAAGGATTGATGGAAAGGCAAGAAGGTGAATCATAGATATAGCGATTCACTTAACATAACATTTGGGTACATGATTAGAGTTATTAAATCGAAATGTTATTTTTAAATTTAAATTTCAAATTAGGGTAAAAAATATAAATATAACACTAGGAAAATTTGATAAATTTAGATACTAAATTATATATTAAGTCTTGTAGTAATGGTTGACAGAAAAATAGATTTTTTAATATTTTATTATTATTTTAAAATTTACCTATTTCATTTCATAAAATATGACTATATAAAAATTAATATTTTAGAATCTATCTTTTATTTGAGTTTATTTGGTTAGGTTTTCAACATCTCCTTATATAATCATTTTATGATCTTAAATGACTAATCTATTGTATTAATGATCGTAATTGTAAACTTTCATTATAATTTAGATATTAATAATATTTCTATATTTAATAATTAATTTATAATTTTCTATAATCAAAGGATTAAAAACAATCTCAGGAGACTATTTTGGTGTATTAAATGGGAATGGATGGGGGAATCCCAAGTTTGAGTTTGATTATTCTTCCCATCCGCAACAACACGCGTCAGCAATTAATTGGTTCTAAGTGGGTATTATACGATGAGGTTGCATCGTTCGTCAAGATAACCCATCCTCTATTTAAGAAATAGATTCTTTCTAAATTGTAAATTCATCCTATAGAAGAAAAAGTCTACCTTTTTTTGTAATTTGTCCCAAAAAAACCCTGATTAGTTCAATCTCTTGCTTTCAATCTGTTGAAGAATTGATTTCAAAAAGATGTCAGGGAGAAAGATTACTTTGAAGAGCTCGGACGGTGAATCCTTCGAGGTCGATGAAGTGGTGGCTTTGGAATCTCAGACCATCAAGCATATGATCGAAGACGACTGCGCCGATAACGGAATCCCCTTGCCCAACGTCACCAGTAAGATTCTCGCCAAGGTTATTGAGTACTGCAAAAAGCACGTCGACACTCCTAAGACCGACGATCGATCAGCCGATGAAGACCTTAAGACTTGGGACGCTGACTTCGTCAAGGTCGATCAATCTACTCTCTTCGATCTCATTCTGGTTAGTCTCTCTCTCTCTCTCTCTGTTGATGTTTCAATTATCTGTAACTTTTTTATCGATGGCTAGCTAGGCCGCTAGGGTTTTGGAATAGGGGATATAGGAGGAACAAAATAAATACAATTTGAACTTTTAGTTGTTTTTGGGTATATGGTAATTGTGATGCGAATGGGCTTTCCGCGTAATTGGGCATCTTCTTTATTGTGTTCAAATCGTTTGCTTTTAGTGATCTATGCTTCGATGAACACGCAATCGTGTACAAGTCGTAGAGTTTTCCGAAATTTGAAGAAACTATTGTAGATTGTAGTGTATCTTGTTTTTAAAAGGATCTATACAAATATGCTGTGGCACTTCTTATGTATAACTCAAAATTCCCTGATTTTGTTTGATTCTCTCTTCGTTTAGTGATGAAACTGTTATTGTAGAATCAGAAGCCTAACTTGTGTGATTAGATGGCCTAGTTTGCTTCTTTACTAATGCCTTGTGTAAGTTGTAACCATAAGCAAAAAAAAAAGCATCAGAATCATGAAATTCGGTACCTTCTTATCAGTGATTGTTTTGAGATTGTTCATATAACTGCAATTTAACAATAAGAACACTAAATCTATAACTAATTGGTACTCTGTGCGAGTTGCAGTTTGGGTAAGGCCTACTTGTTGCAGTTTAGGTAAGGCCTACTTGTTACTCAGCGGAATTACTGTTGCAGATGAACAATAATTCTCTCTTTTTCATTAGGTTTTGTTGAAAACATCCTCTCTCTTTTTTTTACTGTGATCTTGCAGGCAGCAAACTATTTGAACATCAAAGGCTTGCTGGATCTTACTTGTCAAACCGTTGCAGACATGATAAAGGGAAAGACACCTGAAGAGATCAGGAAGACATTTAACATCAAGAATGACTTCACCCCTGAGGAGGAAGAGGAAGTTCGCCGTGAGAATCAGTGGGCATTTGAATGAAGTATTCCCTATTCGGATGTCATATTACATGTATTTAATTGCTATGGCTTTCCTTCTTTCGCTGTTTTCATTGCTACTTTTAGATTTTCTGAGCTCTTTAAGTGACTTGTATGTTCATACAGTACAATTTCACCAGAAGTATGTTTAGTATCAAATGATTTCATTATATCCGTTCCTTAAATATTTGGTTTTTGAGGTGAATACTTCTGAAATGAGCCGAGCAGAGAATCAGATATCCTCACCAGGCATGTCCCAAATGATTTGCAGCACTGTACTAGCTTTTAAAATGAATCTTCTAAAATATTTTATAATAAAGATTAATTTATGAAATTTGAAATTATGAGAGATTTACGAGGTAATTTTACTAAAATTTATTAAGGATAACGTTTAAAGATGTTAAAATTTTCGTTTACAACTTTCTCTATTATTTTTCTAAGAACCAAACAGAAAGTTTATTTTTTTTAAATGAAAATGTTGTTAGAGCATAAATATTATACATAATCAAGTTTAAATGACATTAATATTTGTCTGAGTTTAAGTGACATTTATATGTGGAGTCTCTAAATTTTAGTCATTTAACGGTTTGCATGCCACACTTGGTATTGGAGGGCCTGATCCTCACTCTGTAGTGAAAAATAAATATGCAAGCAATGACAATATTATTGAAGATACGATAATCAAACAACGAATAAGTTAGAATGAACTTAAAGGGATTTGTTAAATGAATTTGAAACGAACAAAAACAAGTTTTATTTGCCATTTGATTTCAGTAAATAAATTGTGCATTTGTCTCATGAACTGTACTTCTTCTATAACATGGTAAAAACAAATCTCTGCTATGGAACTTATCATCTCTAAAAATAAAGTATCAATAAAAATATAAAGAAAATATTTAAATTATAATGAAAGTTGAGATTTTGATGAGGTAAGTGCCTCTGACCACGCTTTTCCAGTCTATTCCTAGATCTGTAACCCCTCAGACTGATACGGGTAACTCGATCCGATCTAGAGTGTCACATTAAGGTCACCGGAGCAACCCACTGTAAAAATAGCGGAAAATTTAAAACTTTTATTAAAACATGTAACTTATAAAATAATTTATCGGTATGCATAAATAAAACAGATTTTTAGACTCGTATATAAAACAAAATACAATTACATGCCCCATAATAACATGTATCGTACTCTGTAAACAGCACCGGAAGAACTCCCTTACTGAAGTCGATAGCTGCACTGGTACAATTCTTTTAACCTGAAAAGGTGAGTAATAGAGTGAGCTTTGGAAAGCTCAGTAATACAGAACTACCAGATGATGCTGAAGAACGTGCAGATACAAATAAACATATATTTCCTTATTGGTTTCGAACATCTACTAAGCGAATATCCTAATGATATTTCAGGTAGTAACAGATAATATTTCGGATGGAAATATTTCGGATGTCTAGGTTCAGGAAATCAGGATAGACTATCTAGTGTGTTCCCGTAAAACCAATAAAAAGATACAGATCTTTTAAAACATATATATATATATATATATATACCCCCATCCTTTCACAATCTGTTTGTGTAGGTTCCCCAGAACCATACACCCAACCTACACAACCTGTAAGGCCCTGAGCACAAAGCCAAGGAACCTGCAGAAATACTTCCTTCAACAATACCCCCAATTAAAACATTTTTCCGTCGGTAAACGGAGATATCAGAAATCAAAACAGAATTCATAACAGAATTAATATCAGAAATCAGAACTGAATTCAGGTCATGTATCATAAAAAGAATTCAAGTCAGAAATCAGATAAAATATTTATGTGATTATTATGGATATTATTCAGAGGTACAGGATAATCTTAACAGGCAAAGACATACGGATCTTCAGTATACTGATAGAATGTCGGAATTTAGAATCACTATAGGAAGAGTTTAATAACTGACAGATTCATCAGTTATTCAGAATATGACTTGAACTGATAAAGAAGAAATGAAGGTTCAAGATATTTACATTGTTGAGTTAATCGATTGACGGAATCGGCCAAGAGGGAGGTGAATTGGCAATTAAAATTTTGGTAGAAGCTTTTGCAGAAAATTGAAAGTAATTGCACAACGATTTAGAGTGGTTCGACTTTCTCAACCAAAGTCTACGTCCACTATCTTAGCTATCCACACTAAGGATTTTCCAACAAATTCACTAATTTGTTCTTTCTTTTGAGGACAAAGAGTAACCTTACAACTCCCTCAAGAATTATACCCTAAATTCTTGAGCACACTCTTTTTCAAAGAGAAATACACAAATTTGCAAACTTACGAGGAAAACCTCACAAGGTAAGATGTTTGCACAATTCTAGAACAGGAAAAGAACACTCAAAAATAATTACAAATGAGCACAAATGGTGTTCTTGAAAGCAAAATGAATATTGAAAGGAAAATTGGCTTGATTTGCACAAACTTGGTGTTTGATGCTTTCTCTCTTGTTTCTCTATGATTTCTTATTGATCAAAGGCTTCAGAACTTGTTTAAATACTCCCTCAATTGATTCTGAACGTTGGGAATGATTAGTAGAGTCAATGGAGCCGTTTAAGTGTGAAAACTATTAATACAACAGCTTGGAGCGTGGGGGAAATCGGTACCCCTCATGGGGAATCGGTTCCCTAAGTGTAAAATTCAAATATTTCGACCGTTAAACAGGGGGAATCGATACCCCCTAGGGGGAATCGGTTCCCTCCGAGCATACTGGAATTCTCGAAGCCAAACCATTCAAGGGGGAATCGGTACCCCCTTGGGGGGAATCGGTTCCCTCTGAGCAATCTGGAATTTTTGGCTTTGAGATGGTTCGAAGTACTTTGTAAAATTATTTTGAAATTGTTTTAAGATTAAAACTTAATTTTACACTTGAGTAAGGATTAAAAATGACTTTTGAAAGATTTAGAGTAATGTTTTGATATTCGAATAATTATATCGAATATACTTAAAAAATCATTCAGAAAATCTTAAAATTCATTTAACTTAATTTGTTATATCGAAATATCAAAATGTTTTCAACAATCTCCCCCTTTTTGATATAACAAAACATTTTAGTAATTTTAAGATTTTGAAATCAAAAATGACGTTTTTGAAAAATTACTCCCCCTTACTTTAACACTTCTCCCATTTAAAACATTTAACACTTCTCCCCTTTTTTGTTAAATCAAAAAGACTCGTAAAAGATTTTAAACAAGGTTTTTGAAATAATTTAGCCAATTGAATATATATAGTTTAAGCTGTTAAGATCACAATCAAGAGAAACGTTAGCCATTAGTTTCATAATTCAATATTCATAAACAATGTGAAATGGCAAAAATTGGTCATAATGCAACTAATATGTAAATGATGCAAAAATAAACATTAAGCTCAAAATGAAAGTGAAAATCAAACCAAATATATAAACATGTAAGTTCAAATATCCAATTATCCAAAAAAAACACCCAAAATAAAACAATCCATGAACATCAAAATGTTTCACAATTAAAAGTTCTGAGTTCGGGACGATAAACACATTGACCCAATGACCGAGTTTGATAAACAAATTACTAAGGAGACAACCATAAACCAATGTTTCTATATTCTTGGAAGGAACAATATTTATGGAAACTCACTAAAGATGATATGTGGCAGATTAATCTTCTTTTTATGTTGGATACAATATATTCACCATATATCTATGTTCCTAAGGGAGGAGTACCTACCTCCGGATGGTCTAAACCACCAAGAGATCAAATAATGAAGGAATCTATCACGATGAGTTCTTAGGGTACTCTCATTATCCTTAGACTTATAGGGTGAATCCACAGTCTCTTTTTCATTAAACCTGAGTTATCTAGTCCAAAATGGGTAGCGATTATGCCGGAGTCAATAAAAATGAATTGTCCTAAAAGATAGGATCGAATTCCTATAGTTTCAGATCGGCGCTCGTTTTGGACACATACCACATTGGAATAGAAAAATGTGGACTAATTGATGATAAACCAAAGGTTTGAGTTTAAAGAGTTTATCAAACTTCTAGGATTTAAGAGTAGGAAGATATTGGAAGTTCATATCTTCTATAGCTTGGATCGAAGGGATACGTTCTTCCCGGATTTTGTATGACTCAAAACAAGTATGGTACATACGGTATAGATCTTGTCCACAACCAGGTACGTTGAAACAAGAGTTCATAATGGTCATATTTGGGTTATTTGGATTGGGTGGAGGAATAAGAGGTCGATTTTGACTTGAGCTACTAGACAATGTCCTAGGTCATTTAGGATTTGACATGGTTTAAGAATCAGAATAGAATATGTAACCTGCAAATTTAAACACATGTATGCAATATAATCAAATCCAAAACTCAAATGAGTCCTCAATATTTCAAGGTTCTCTAAACCTAATCCTAAAGGGCAATGTATTGAAAAATTATTTGGAAAATAATGTTTGAAAATCATAATACGCATAGTTTTTATGAAAACAACATAATTGAATCCAAAACATCAATTAAAGCAATAATTCTCGATTTTTTTTTATTTCGAAATTAAAAGATAATTTTGAAAAATTGAGTGTTTTTTACGAAATTGGTTGTAAAATCATCATATAACCAATGCCCGATGTAATGTTCATCTTAGAACTAATCAAAACTAGTCCTAAGTTCAAAAATCAATGAAATAAAGGATTTTGAAATATTACCTTGAAAATTTGGATTTTATGAGAATGTGATGTTGTTTGCAAGGATTAGAAGTTGAAGAAAGATCTAATTTCGACTTGTATTTGATGATTTTGGCAAAAATGGAGATTTAGAGAGAAAGAGAGGATGAACAACATTTAAGATAGAAGAGAGGGTTTTAAGAGAAAAGGTTTTGTTTAATAACCAAAACTCATGGGGGTATTGATTCCCTAAATGAGGGAATCAGTTCCCATTCAAAGGGGGAATCGATTCCCCTTTAAGGGGGTATCGATTCCCTCTGCCCTATAATTCAAAAATCTGTATTTTAAACACTCAAAATGCTAAATTAATCTTTTCTAGTGGTATTGGCAACTCATATATAAAAAATTAATCACGTTCAAACAATCAAATTAATCTTTAAACTATATTTGAACATAAAGTTAATTTTCATCAAGAATCATAAACTTCCCCTAACTAATAGCAATGAATGCAATCAAAAATTACTATTCTAAGCATTTTTCATTTAGTCTTAAAAGTGCTAAAATTATTTTAAACACTAAGTGAAGATAGGTTGGTTAAACCTAATTCTCTCCTAAGTGTCCAAAATCTTTCCTTGTCTAAAGGTTTTGTAAAGATATCCGCTAATTGGTGCAAAGTATCAACAAATTCTATAACTACATCTTCCTTAGTGACATGGTCTCTAATGAAGTGATGTCTTATTTCAATGTGCTTAGTTCTAGAGTGTTGGATGGGATTTTTAGTGAGACAAATAGCACTAGTATTGTCACACTTGATAGGAATGGTACCTACTTCAATTCCATAATCAAAAAGTTGTTGTTTCATCCATAAAACTTGTGCACAACAACTACCAGCTGAAATGTATTCGGCTTCAGTGGTAGATAATGTAACACAATTTTGTTTCTTTAAAAACCAAGAAATCAGCATATTTCCAAGGAATTGGCAAGTACCGGAGGTGTTTTTCCTATCTAATTTGCATCCTCCATAATCCGCATCAGAAAAGGCATGCAAGCTAAAGCTAGAGTCTCTAGGATACCAAAGTCCTAAACTAGGAGTGTCCTTAAGGTATCTAAAGATTCTCTTAACAGCTAGTAAATGTGATTCCTTAGGGCATGATTGAAATCTAGCACATAAGCAAACACTAAACATAATATCCGGTCTACTTGCAGTTAGATAAAGTAGAGATCCAATCATTGACCTATATAATTTAACATTTATACATTTACCTCCTTCATCTAAGTCAAGTTTTGTTGAAGAGCTCATTGAAGTGTCATGAGGTTTTCCATTTTCCAGTCCAAACTTCTTGAGCATATCTTTGACGTACTTAGCTTGATTGATGAAGATGTCATCTTTTCTTTGCTTAATTTGGAGTCCTAAGAAAAATGAGAGCTCCCCCATCATGCTCATCTCAAACTCACTTTGAATTAGCTTAGAAAATTCTTGGCAAAGAACATCATTAGTAGAACCAAATATTATATCATCAACATAAATTTGAACTACTAATAAATCTTTACCTTTATGCTTTAAAAACAATGTAGTGTCAACCTTCCCTTTTGAAAAACCTTTTTCAATTAAAAAATTTGACAATCTTTCATACCAAGCTCTAGGAGCTTGTTTTAAACCATAAAGAGCTTTTGTCAATTTAAGAACATGATCCGGAAATTTTGAATCTTCAAAACCTGGAGGTTGTTCCACATACACTTCTTCCTTTATAAAACCATTTAAAAATGCACTTTTAACATCCATTTGATATAATTTAAATTCATGAAAACATGCAAATGCTAGTAACATTCTAATTGCTTCCATCCTAGCTACGGGAGCGTATGTTTCATCATAGTCTATGCCCTCTTCTTGAGTATACCCTTGAGCAACAAGTCTAGCCTTGTTTCTCACTATATTACCACTCTCATCAAGCTTATTCCTAAATACCCATCTAGTACCTACAGTAGATTTATTACTAGGCCTTTCAACTAATGTCCATACTTTACTTCTCTCAAATTGATTTAACTCTTCTTGCATAGACATAATCCAATGTTCATCATTTAATGCTTCTTTAATATTCTTAGGCTCTATGCATGAGATAAGTGCAACATAATTACAAATATTTCTAAGAGAAGATCGAGTTGTTACCCCTTTGGATGGATCACCTATAATCTCACCATCCTTGACATAGTTGTACTCTCTTGGATAAGATACTTCCCTTTCTTCAATGGTTGGATTTTCAAGAGGATCATGAGTTTCCTCATTTTTCGTTTCTTCCTTTGATGATGGTTCATCAACGTCATGTCTAACTTCATTTGTATTTATAATACCTACATCATCATTCACACAAGAATCCTTCCTCGGAAGGGGATTATCATCGAAAACAACATGTATAGACTCTTCTACAACTAAAGTTCTTTTATTAAATACTCGATAAGCTTTAGAATTTAAGGAATAACCCAGAAAAATTCCTTCATCACTTTTAGCATCAAATTTGTCAAGGTTTTCTTTATCGTTGTTTAAAACAAAACATTTACATCCAAAAGGATGAAAATAGCTAATGTTAGGCTTTTTATTTTTGAAAAATTCATATGGAGTTTTCTTTAAAATAGGCCTAATCATTACTCGATTTACAACATAACAAGCGGTATTTGTGGCTTCCGCCCAAAAATATTTTGGCAAATTATTTTCACAAAACATGGTTCTAGCCATTTCTTCTAAAGTTCGATTTTTCCTCTCAACAACTACATTTTGTTGAGGGGTTATAGGTGCTGAAAAATTGTGACTAATACCATTAGAATTACAAAACTCAGTAAATCCAAGATTTTCAAATTCAGTGCCATGATCACTCCTAACACTAGTTATAGAGTAACCTTTATCGTTTTAGATTAGTTTTGAAAATGTGATGAATTTTTCTAATGCTTCATCTTTAGTACTTAAGAATAGAACCCAAATATATCTAGAATAGTCATCTACCAAGACAAATGCATATTGTTTTCCACTCAAGCTAGTAGTCCTAGTTGGCCCAAAAATATCTATATGGATCAATTGTAATACTCTACTAGTTGATACGTCATTAATGGATTTAAAAGAAACTCGCTTTTGTTTTCCTTTAGCACAAGCATCACAGATTTTATCATTATCAAATTTAAGCTTAGGCAACCCTCGAACTAAATCACCTTGAGTTAGCCATTACAAAACACTCATACTAGCATGTCATAGTCTCCTATGCCATAACCAACTATCATGCTCATCCTTAGCAACTAAGCACAAAATATTCATATCATTAAAATTTAAATGCATCATGTATATATCCCTATTTTATGACCAACAAGCATAATCGAAAATAGATATAATGTCAATCAATTTTGCAATCATTTAAAATAAAACATTGTATCTTTTATCAAATTTATTTTTCAAAAGATTATGCTTTTAACCCATTCATATATAAAACATTATGCAATGTTGATTATAGAGATTAAGAGCACATGCATAAAGTTTTTGAAAATGTTATGCATTAAAACTTTATAATATTTAAACAAAAATCTATGCATAAACATTAAGAAAAATTTCAAGTCAAAATTTTGCAAAACCAAAGTTCTTGAAAAATCGATATCAATTGTTAAAGAGATATCAATCACATTTAAAAAAAATTTGACCAAAAAATAATATGATGAACTAGACTTTATAAAACATTACAAAAAATTACCATGTTCATCATACAATATTTTTTTAACATACATGAGATAAAACATAATTCAACATTTTAAAACCTCATGCATGCATAAACTAAATGAGCAACCAAATAATAAAAACATTAAGTTTAGAGGTTACCCATTTCCTTTTTATGTGTGGCTAAAGCATCTTGAATATCATCATCTTTATCACCATTGCTCTCACACACCTACAAGAGACATTTAAGTATATTTTGGTATCCAAATTGCTTTGGATCCTTGAACATTAGTTTTAATGCCTCTTGTTCCTTTTGGAACCCATACTTGTCTAATTTTAAATCGTTTTCCTTTCTTTGAAGGACAAGTATGTTCCTTATGACCATGATAATGAAAATGTGAACATATTGTCATTATTGAACTAGATGAATTATTTAGAATGATCTCTTTTTCTCTTGTTAAACATTCAAGTTTATCTTTCAAATTGAAATTTTCTTTTTCGATACTTTTAAATTTCATTTTTGAGAGTTCTAAATCCTTCTTCAAGATTTCATTTTGATTTTCAAAATCCATTTTCATTTCTAGAAGAAGTTTGTTTAATTTGAAAATTTCTTTTTCAAAGTTTTCAGATTTTATTTTTGAAAGCTTTAACTCCTTTCTCAACATTTCATTTTGATTTTCCAAGTCTGTTTTAGCTTTTAAAAGAAGATCATTTTTAGCAATAAATTTAGAAATCAATTTATTGTATTTGGAGTTCATGGTCTCAAACTCCAAAAATAATTTATCATAAGCATCTTGTAACTCATTAAAAGATTTTGAATTTGATATATTTGAGTTAGAAGATACCTTTGGCTTTGTGAGAGCTAATAAAGACATCACTTTTATTGGTTCTTCTTCTTCCTTGTCTCTATAGATCTCCTCAAGCTTATCCCACATTTCCTTGGCACTTGAACAAGAAGAAACTCCTTTATATACATTAGGATCAATTACACAACACAACATGTGCATAGCCTTTGAGTTTTATTGAGTTTCATTCCGTTCTTGAACACTCCACTTCTTTGTCTTCTTAGTATGAGAGGAATATCCTTTCTTGATTATCATCCAAGCTTCCATATCAAATGCTTTGATGAATATCATCATACACCTCTTCCAATGATGATAATTTGTTCCATTGAAGTTTGGAGGCACGTCAATAGATATGGATTCTTCCATGGAGAATGAACCGGAAGTAGACGCCATCTTTATCGATTTAACTCTTCCTGGATCGACTCAAGAGGCGATTAAACCTTCAAATGAGTAAGGCTCTGATGCCAATTGTTGAGTTAATCGATTGACAGAATCGGCCAAGAGGGGGTGAATTGGCAATTAAAATTTTGGTGGAAGCTTTTGCAGAAAATTGAAAGTAATTGCACAGCGATTTAGAGTGGTTCGACTTTCTCAACCAAAGTCTATGTCTACTACCTTAGCTATCCATACTAAGGATTTTCCAACAAATTCACTAATTTGTTCTTTATTTTGAGGAAAAAGAGTAACCTTACAACTCCCTCAAGAATTATACCCCAAATTCTTGAGCACACTCTTTTTCAAAGAGAAATATACAAATTTGCAAACTTACAAGGAAAACCTCACAAGGTAAGATGTTTGCACAATTCTAGAACAAGAAAAGAACACTAAAAAATAATTACAAATGAGCACAAATGGTGTTCTTGAAAGCAAAATGAATATTGAAAGGAAAATTGGCTTGATTTGCACAAACTTGGTGTTTGATGCTTTCTCTCTTGTTTCTCTATGATTTCTTATTGATCAAAGGCTTCAAAACTTGTTTAAATACTCCCTCAATTGATTTTGAATGTTGGGGATGATTAGTGGAGTCAATAGAGTCGTTTAAGTGTGAAAACCATTAATACAACAGCTTAGAGCGTGGGGGAATCGGTACCCCTCATGGGGAATCGGTTCCCTAAGTATAAAATTCAAATATTTCGACCGTTAAACAGGGGGAATTGATACCCCCTGGGGGGAATCAGTTCCCTCCGAGCATACTGGAATTCTCGGAGCCAAACCATTTAGGGGGAATCGGTACCCCCTTGGGGGGGAATCAGTTCCCTCTGAGCAATCTGAAATTTTTGGCTTTGAAATGGTTCGAAATACTTTGTAAAATTATTTTGAAATTGTTTTAAGATTAAAACTTAATTTTACACTTGAGTAAGGATTAAAAATGACTTTTGAAAGATTTAGAGTAATGTTTTGATATTCGAATAATTATATCAAATATACTTAAAAAATCATTCGGAAAATCTTAAAATTCATTTAACTTAATTTGTTATATCAAAATATCAAAAAATTTTCAACATACATTCTATGTTGATTGATTTCATTATCAAACAACTTCAAATGAGTATCTCCCAAAATTAATGCTTGTCGACTGATCAATTCATTGTCCTTAC
The DNA here is from genome assembly GCF_006381635.1 of Hibiscus syriacus. Classification (NCBI taxonomy): domain Eukaryota; kingdom Viridiplantae; phylum Streptophyta; class Magnoliopsida; order Malvales; family Malvaceae; genus Hibiscus; species Hibiscus syriacus. The sequence goes on along the minus strand of NW_024063533.1, from coordinate 3,691,212 downwards.
ATGGTATTTACACTTTAATACCACAAATTCTAGTCCATATACCATCTTCGAAATCATCGCTGAATAAATCTTCCAATGTCTTTATTTCATTTTCACGCTTCCACTATATCATGAAATGTTGACATACTTGATTTGTAATTCATGATCCATAAGAACATTACATCATGTATGTTCATTAACATTTTTAGACTCATCCAAATCACTTACTTAATCCTTAGTCCTTGAGGTTACTTAATTTATTTAGCAGTCAAGTCCATTCCAGTTACTTCGGGGTTTTCCAGAGTAATTTGTACGTTTCTGAATTTCGGATACATATTGTACTCCTGTTCCGTTCAATTTGGTCTTTATGGTTGATTTGTCTAACGAATATCCCCTTCTTAGTACAAAATGCAATCTAGAATTAAGCTGGGCTGAATACTTCCAAAATTATCATCGAATCAAACTTGAGAAGTCGAACACACATTAAGTAACATCTATGCCGTTCTGGTACTGATATAACGGTAGCATTGGTTGCTCGGCTTAATATGTGATCCATAACTTTTAAGATCAGTGCCACACCTATGTTTATTTGGATTCCTTAATTGATCCAACATCTACTTAGTCTATGTTATAAGGGTATTTTGGTCATTTTGATGCTTAATATTTTTCCATTCATTTCAAAGCTTGAGGATGTTCATTCATTCCTGGGCTTGGTGATATTCTTTAATCATTTCCATTACAAGAGTATTTTGGTCATTTTATAGATCTAGGGTATTTCAATCATTTCCTTCCGTCTGGTCTTATTATTTAATTCAAACTTATCATCTACTTCAGGCCTTTCGACAATTCTGATAAAATAACACCATCGATAAATTATTCTTCATGTGTTTACTCAACTCGGAGATTTCTAGGTTAAATGCTTTCTCAGATGCTACTAACGGAATATCATGAATTTTTCTGCACTAAGTTAAGATCTTAACAATCAAATCCGTACTTAATCGAGTTAAGTACGAATCCTCAAAGTACTTTCTCATTCAGGGTCAACTCAGACTATTTTACCTCTCAAGGGCATTTTCATAATTTCTTAACCAGATAATTTCAATATTAACTCTTAAAAAAAATAATATAATATAGAGATCCAATGATTAATTGCTTTCTTGAACATTCTCTGATCTTGAAATAATTCCCTTAACAGACTTCTAGTATCTTGCACAAACCCTCTTGGGGTTAAAAACTTATTATCCAAATTTTCTAAGCAAACTAGCATTTCTTATACACATCTGTAGTTTTATCAGTTCTATAAGTCTTTTCAGAGTTATTAATCAACTTTCAGGTACAATTCTTATCATTTTACAACATAGGGGTATTTTCATAATTTTACTTAATCGAAATATTCTCATAATTTATCATCCAAGTATCTTTAATGAGATAAATTATAATCTACATATCCATGATTGATTCCTTTATCACTTAATTCCAGAACTTGAAATTTAATTTCAACTGTCCTCCAATTCTTATAATAGTCATCTGAGCCATATTCAGTTACCTATTTTCTACTGTCCTTCAATTCTTATAATAGTCATCTGAGCCATATTCAGTTACCTATTTTCTACCGCATTCATATCGAGTGTAGAACTTCATTAATTACGCATATGAGACCAAACATTTCCATTCATGCATTTACCAATACCAACATGTTCTATAAAGCACAAAGAGGTAGTAATGTATTACCTCGATTTTCCGTGCCATATCGATTAACCATTTAAATTCCATTTGAACGACCTCGATCTTTAATTTAACTTCCAATATTTTCCTCACGATACAAGCCATCAAAATTATTAACTCGTATCCAAATAATTTCCCTCACCATAAAAATAACTTATTAGAATCTAAATAATAATTTAAGGACTCAATTGGTAAAATTGAAAACTAATGTTGCCATCAAAATAGTTAATTACTTAAATTAGAGACTAAATTGATCTTGTAAAAACTATTATGTCATAACTATAACCACTTGGAAACTAAGAGACAACGTAAAGATCTCACCAAACTTGGATGACATACCTTGTGATTTACCCCTTTTTGCATGATATCAATAATTCCCCCACAACCCACGTGCCTTGCTATTCCCATTTACATTTATTTATTATTATTTTCCATTAAAATAGCCAAATGATAAGCACTAAATCAGCTAGGAAAAGAAGAAAGCCGGTGGAGATTCCCAACGACGAGACCAACCCATGCATAGTCGATAAGCGGCGATGGCTTCCCTCCTTGCCTCCCTAGCACGCACAGCCCATGATGTTATTGGCTGTCCAAAGAATGTTGTATCTATGGAATTCTTTCGATGGATCAAACCAAAGGCCATAGCGTTCCTCTCGCCCTCGGTTCGTGCTGCAACCATGGAAGTTGGCAACTTTTAAATCTCTATTTCCCCAACAAAATATTCGATGGAAAGCTCCCCAGGAACCTGCAATGAAAGTGAACGTTGATGCTAGCTTCAAATTAAATACACAATCTGTAGCAATTGGGGTGGTAATAAGAGACATGGATGGCTACATTTTGGGAGCAACTATACTCTTACTCATCATGTTCTTTCCTCTTTTGCCGCAGAAGCTGATGCAACCATTCAGGGACTCTTATTAGCTTCGGACTTGGCGTTTCATCGAATTGTGCCCGAAGTTGACTCCCGATCCATCTCTTCTAAGCTCAATTCTCATTATGGTAATTAAGTTGCCCATGCATTAGCCCACCTTCGGTACTCTATGTCTTCTGACCAGACTTGGGTGAAGGAAGCTCCGGTTCAAATCGTGATCCCTCTTGTGTTTACATCAGATCCTTAAGCCTTATGTCTTGTTCTACAACTCTTAACTTGGAAGTTCCTCTCCATTATTGAAGGCAGTGTGCATCTCAGCTGGACTAGTCTCTCATTTGCTTTTCTAGGTGTTTGATTGGGCACAACACGATTATAATAAAAATAATAGAAATACAAACTGAAAGTATGAAACATAATTGCTACGAGCAAAACAGGTGGCCGACAAACATTAATGGCCTTAGGTGTCCGAAAAGGACATTGGGCCTAACACACCTAACTAATTATCACTACCAGCCAATATATATGTGGCCTTAATAATTGGGTTGTTACAAGATCTGATCATACACACATCGAGCAGAGCTACTAAAGCCACTGATTAAGGATGGGATCCCATGTTTGGTGCCAACGGATGGGAAGATACTGATGACACAATGAAGGATAGCAATGCTGCTCAGGATTCAGCTACAACGAATTAGGAATAGGAAGTAAGTTGGATCCCTTTATATTGCTATTTATCTTTGTAAATTGCTTCTTCTTACTTTGCTCTCCCCCTTGAATTGCATTTCAGAATGGAAAACTGTTCTTGGGATGAGAACAAATACGATTGGTGTTTTCCAAAGCTACTGGAATGAGCATAAAAATATTTCGTTTTTCTCGAGAATTGTGTTGCTAAACTCAATGCATTGAAATCTTTTTGTGCTATATCATTATGCATTGAACCATATCTTGAAAAAGAATGTTTTGCCTGTAAATTACACTAGAATTAATCTAAGGTTTCTCAAGAACTGAAAAAGATTCATGCCGGTTGGGGTCAATTATATTCCATCACCGTGTTGCTTTCTTATAACTTAGAAGCATGCTTGTCCAATCCACTGTACGATGATGTTATGGGACATTTAACTCACTTACCTATTGGATATGCCTGCAACTGATATCCGGATTGCCGTTCGGGTTTGAATCTTTTCGAATGAATCTGATTACAGGAAGCTCAGTTTACGCCTATCGGCCGATCAAGTGATATTAGCTTCTATTGAAACAATTTCGGGTATATATCAACCACTCAAGACAACTCGTTTGCAGTAATTTTGCTTTCTTTGGATGTAATTGTGTAGAAAGTCGTATGTTATTATATATTGGGGATATGTTTAACATTTTTGCAAAAAGCAAATGGTTGTGGCCAAGTAGATAGTTGCTTCACCTACAACTTGATTGGTGTAAGAATAGAGGAAGCAAAAACAGTAGGGCTATGTGGTGATGAAGACGGATACGTAAAACGGTTGATGAGCAAGTTTACCTTAACAAGATGTTGATATATGTTATGTTTGTTCATTAAAGCTTGGAGGAAAAGAAAGTTTCCATTGCCGGGAATTGAACTCGGGTCTCCTGGGTGAAAGCCAGATATCTTAACCACTGGACGACAATGGAATGTTTACTTGTTTTGTATTATAGCTATATTAAATTATAATCATAAGATTCCTTTAGAGAATGACAAAAAGTTTTCTTATATTTTTAATATCAGGACATATATAAGAGTATAAATTTAGTTAGAATGTGTCCTAAACTTTCTTCTGGATCTACTTCATTTCAAAATAAGTTGTTCTTTTTATCAACAATAATCTCTTTACTATAGTAGTTATTAAATAAACGGTCCAAACCCCTTTATTTGAAATTGATAAAATCTAAAACTCTTGTATTTTTTTTTTGTCTCCTCTATTGTTTTCTTTGATACCTAAAAACGAGTACAACTGGTGATGGATTCACTAAGGGTTTACGGTGGAACTTAAATCTAATTTTTTTTAGATAAATATTTATTTTATTGACTGTGCTCACTTTGAAATTTTATTTATGTTCATATTATAAAAAAATTATGAAATTAATATATACGTGTGTTCGACCTTCAAAAAAATATTTTCAGAATCTGATATTTGTATTAGGATGTAGTTTTTCAATTTGATTTGATTTTGAAAAACCAATTATATTATAACTGATATTTTAAACATTGTCATTCATAGTTATTTATATAATTATATATTACTCAAAAAATCACATAACTGTTTTAACGATAGTTCAAAAGCGTGAGTTAAACCAATTCTAGATTTGTTGTTAAGGCTAGGGTTGCAAACGAGTCTAATCGAATTTAAGTATTATTCAGTTTAACTGACTTGAAAACTCACGAGCTTAAAATTATCATGTTTGACTTGAACTCGAAATAAAAAAATAAAATTCAACCCGAGCTCCAAAAAAACTAGAAAACAAAATATTCTCAAACTTAGTTTGATTGAAGTTCAAATTCGAGCTTGAGCTTGAATCTTAAGTACATGAAATTCTTGTACTATATTTTTTTATAGAGAGGACAACATATAAATGTTAATATTATTAATAATTTAATTTGAAAATCTAAAAATTTAATATATTAATTATTCACAAACTTTTTGAATCGGGTATTAAATAATTCGTCTCAATTCGTTAAGAATTTGAATTGAATCATATACATTCGTTTCAAGAATTGATTGAACTTTAACCAATCAATCTTTGAATAGCTTGTACTTTCGCTATGAGGGAAAAAAAGAGAGAAAAAGAATGTTTATTTCGTATTTTTTAAGCTAATAGAATGTTTGAAAAGGCATGGAACAGAATGTGTGGAAGGCATGTTTATGCATACAGACTTATTATAAATTAGAATCAAATGTCAGAGAAGAATCCAAATAAAAAATAAATGTTTTCACATTCGCCCGCTGCATTTTTAGTACCAATAAGTCTTTAACTATGCGATATTAATTGGAACTATCGCTACCTGTAATTTGGATGCAATGCACCGACTCTCGAATACTACTCCCTGCCTTTTATTTATTTATTTTTGCTACATACTCCAACTTCTATTTATTCTCATAGAGACTGCCTCTATATGCCCATAATTACAATTGTTTGAGCCAAAAAAGGAATAAAGTAGTTTTACTTATCACCTGAGTTCGTTCCCATGGAGAAAAATGGAGATGGGGTTCATGGTAAGGATTACGTAGATCCTCCACCATCTCCCTTGTTGGACATGGAGGAGCTTAAGAGCTGGTCGTTTTACAGAGCTGTCCTTGCCGAGTTTGTTGCTACTCTTTTATTCCTTTACGTATTAGTTGCCACTGTTATTGGTTACAAAAGGGAAACCAGTCCCTGTGACGGCGTTGGTCCCCTCGGTATTGCTTGGGCCGTCGGTGGCATGATCTTCGTTCTCGTCTACTGCACCGCCGGAATCTCTGGTAAGTGGTAACCCTAAAAGCATTATGCTAAATGCTAATTAATCATTGTTATGAGCTAATAGGTCAATGTTGGTTACTTTGACATTTGTTAAACAGGTGGTCACATTAATCCGGCGGTAACGTTGGGGTTGTTCGTGGCCCGGAAGGTTTCACTGGTTCGAGCGTTCGCCTACATGGTGGCGCAGTGTTTGGGAGCTATTTTTGGCGTGGGTTTAGCGAAGTCTGTCACGAAGCACTACTACGATACACTAGGTGGCGCTGTAAACGCCGTGGCTCCCGGGAACTCGAAGGGCGCCGCTTTGGGAGCTGAGATCATCGGAACTTTTGTCCTTGTCTACACCGTTTTCTCTGCCACCGATCCCAAAAGAAATGCACGCGATTCCCATGTCCCCGTGAGTATAAATGAAAAGTCACTTAAATGAGTATTAGTGCAGTTTTGCATATGAGTTTCTTCTGATTCGGTGTGGGTTTAGGTGTTGGCTCCGTTGCCAATAGGATTTGCTGTCTTTGTGGTGCACCTTGCCACCATTCCGATCACCGGAACCGGCATTAACCCGGCCAGGAGCCTCGGTGCTGCTGTGATGTACAACAGTGGAAAAGCGTGGGATGATCAGGTAGTACATATATAGCTAATTTGATTTTTCAGCATGGTAGATCAACTTATTCTGCCCATTGTGGATTGAATACTAACTTAAAATTTGGTGAAAATAGTGGATATTTTGGGTTGGCCCTTTCATTGGAGCGGTGGCCGCGGCAGCATATCATGAGTACGCACTGAGAGCTACGGCCATCAAAGCCTTGAAATCTTTCCGCAGCAGCTATTCAAGTTAAACGCCTGCCCCTGCTGTCTATGCTGTTTCTTTTGGACAATTTATGCTCTTTTAGTCTAGTTTTCGTTGTGTCTCGGTGATACATCACTTGTCGTGTGTTGTGATTCTAAGTGGTATTTAGGGATGAATGTACGAAAAATCGTTCTCTTAAAAATTTTAAATTATTATATATTTTAGATGTTTTCTATTAATGATATATTTTTGTGTTTTAAAATTGGAAGGATGAATAGCAGCCGCAGGCTTATGTAATTGCATGGGTGAACATTAATTCACCAAATGTTTGCATGCAAAATAAGTTTGGGTAAATCTATTAAGTGGTGAAAGTGAAAAAATTTCACCGTTTATGAATTTAAATAGTTACTTTTATAAAGTATATACGCATTGTTAATAAATTAATAAAATTTTAAATAAATATTATTTTATAATCAGATCGTACGGTTAAAAAAAATGAACTTTGATAACACAATTTTCTTGCAAATGAAGACCGACCGCATTTAGTGGCTAAAAGCCCCACAGATTCTCCATAATCTACGGATTTTCGTATTTGACGATGTTATATAGCATGAACTTTCTTCTGAAGTCGTCATCGAAATTAGCGGTCCAAATATTTGACCCCACCAATAACATTAAGTCCCGAGTAGAATATACATATTTTATTTAATAAAAGGTAGACAAATTGGACAGCATGTCTCTGGTTCTCCACCATTAGCGGTAACTGATACATCAAGGGAAGAGGCACTTAATTTTCCATGATGTAGGGCGTTGTGCTTAGATCGATATTCATCTGAATTTTATTATTAAAACATAAATAATATACTTTTTTAATATTTATATTTAATTTTCATATATTGTAAAAATCATGTGAGTCATAACAATAAGAAATAATATTCGATAAAATCCAGAAAGCTCTGGTCCAACGTTAATTGAGTGAAGTTCGTATTTTAAATAGATTTAATTAGGTTCATGTATAATAATGAGACTTTTCGCAGATAACCTTGGACATATACAATAATGAGCAACTACAATCTACAAAATATAAATTCATAAGTCAAGGTAGACGTGCAACGCATTTTGGAAGAAATTGACCGGCAGCTCCAACAGAGTGGGTGCCATGTTAGTTAGGTCTACGGATGGATCGAAGCGACATATTAGAATAATTATCTCTTTTGAAAATTTTAAATTAATATATATATTATATTTTTAATTGATAATTTATTTTCGTGATCTAAAATTTTATAAATTTATTCTCTTCTAATTTTTTAAAAAAATTTATCCGTGCTAACATAAAATCATATATTCTTTCCTGAATTATTAGTCACGGAAACACATCTACGTTCATGTGGTATCCCCCGCAAATTATCCCTCGACAAACTCTTTGTTCATTTCAAACTTTCTAACAGGGCAGTTGAAAAGGATTGTCTGGATTCTCAACAAAGTATTTCTACTAACTAATGGTCAACCAAAGATTTAAATCCTTAATATGTGTCTACTAAATTTAGTCGAGTCAAATTTAAAATTTTGAGTTAATTAAATTGATAAATTATGTTTTATTGTTTAAATTTTAATTGTTTTTTTAATTAAGTTTATTCGAGTTAAGTTAAATCAGATATGTTTGAGTTTATGTTATGATATTGATTGATTCTAATTCTCTTTTATTAAATATAATCTAAATGTATATAATATATTTTAGTTGTAAGATAAAAGTATGATATTCCATTAAACAATTACGGTCAGATAGACTTTAAACAAATAACCTAAAATGTTTTGACGACCAATACAGGAAAGGTAAAAAGAAGAAACCCTAAATCATCACGTCAATGCTACGTTGAAAGCAAGCTTTGAGCTGCTACAGAAATCTTAATAGAAAATTTCAAAGTGTTTCTCTAAAAATTAAGAAAAGGAGGTCTCTGCCTGCTCCCATACTAATTATGGATTACTTAAGGTATTTACTTAATAAAATAATAAATCTGATACAATTTTATTATGTTTCTATAGATTATTAATAAAATATTAAATTAAAATTTCAAAGTAACGTTGGAAACAACCCAAAGAACTAATATCTTATGCTATATTTTGTTGGAGTGTTATTTTTTCTTTATATTTGAATATATAAATTAACAATAAATTAATTTTATCAGTTATTATTTAGTTAGTTATGTGGATATATATATATATATATATATATATATATATATATATATATATATATATATATATATATATATATATATATATATATATATATATATATATATATATATATTATAGTATCTTTCTTTGAAGATTCATTTCAAAGCGATAATTTTTCCGCAAGACGTTTAATATTTTAGAATGACTAAATCATTATGATCTATAAGAGGTGTGTCGAAAGAAGATTGTTTTCTTCTGATATCATTCTGTCATATGATATTCAGATACTTGAAATACATAACAAAGCTCTTGCAATGCCCATGATAATTGTGAAACCTTGCATCAAGCATGCAATGGAACATAGTAAATGTGCACACAGCCACAACAGTTCTTAGCCAAAGCATCAGTAGCTGCAGCTGCCCGCTCGAAAATTCAACATGTTTAACCGAATCGTCCACAGCTTGCAAGATTGGGGGCTTTTAAGAAGGTAACATGTCCTGTTCTTTGGGAAAGATAAGGACTTCTGTCTGTTGTTTGGAGCACAAGTGAACCATGCTTTAAAGAATAAGCTCAAGTTAAACAAAACATGGACTCCAAGTTTTATAAGAAATGTAAGGAATACTGTAATATAATCAACTGTATCACAAAATCAAAACATATATACAACCCTGTGTAAGAAAGGGAAAGAAAAGCAAAAAGCAAGCATGCTTCCCTCTGCTGTGTATACCTATAACAGTACGTATGGTACAAGGTCTGGTATAAATAATATGATCAAATCAAAGCAAAAAATGGAATGAGAGCAAGTGTGAAAGTGTAAAACAAGGTTTTGAGGCGGGTTGACGGATTTGTAATGGATGACGGTGCCCCTGAATTGTTAGGACCATTCCTATTCCCTGCTGTGGCTTCAGGATTGACGGCAACGGCAGGAGGGAAGGCAGTTGACGGCTTCACTGGTAATGTGTTTGAGGTCTCTTTATCATAACCTGTTGAAATCCATTGTTACAAATTCAAGAGATGATAAAACGGACCAGCATTAAACGCAGAGAAAACAAACATAAGTTACTCACAGTCGGATGGTTTCCAGCCCAGTACCATCTTCTCACGATCAAAAACTATACGATATCCCGTCATGAAATTTTCTGGTTTCCATGTAACAAAAGAAAAAAGTGTAAGAAGCTATATCCTCTGATTATCAATTGTTCACTGTTATCAGAAGTTGTATCTCAGAGAGTTATGGAATTCATTATAACAAATTGTGAATGCAGAGCTATACTAGGCAATGCTGTCTGTTGATACCAATGATCAGAATTCGTTATCGAGTACGAACATAAGCAACAAAAATAAGTAATGCTAATTGTGCCAGAAGATACTTACGTCCAATGATATCGACATTGTCACTTTTCACAACACCTAAACAGTATACATCTCCAGCCTGGAAATCGAAAAAGAAAAGATTAAATTTCAAGGCAAGTCAAGTGCATCTAAATAGAATCAAAATGTACTTCTTTTACCTGTAAGGAAATCACTACGATTGGATCATTAACAAAAAAGTAATCTCCACCTTTCATAGTCAGATTCACAACGGGGTACTTAAAGCTGCTTTGATTTGTACTGCAAGGTGAAAGTTGAAGTCAGTGCCTAGGGCCTTAGGCATAAAACCAAAGTCCTTTTCTGTAGGTCTAAACAAATAGATTATACCTCAGGTCATAACAATATTCAAAGGGAAGGTCGGAAGAATTAGACGATGTATGCCGATTCTCTATGGCCAAATTGTTGAACTGCCACAAAACACAATGAAAAATACTTACACGGGAAGAAAATGGAACTGAGGAAACATCATGGAATATGTGATTTAAACTACTTACACTCTCAGAAATAAGTGTATAAGCCGGGTCATTCAAATATGTAAACGATGTACCGGAGTCAAAAATTGCATTGAATTCAAGATCTGCAGTATTCCCTCCAACATTTATTTGAGTGAGACTGACATTGTAAGTGGGGCTGAAAATGAATATCAATAAGAGATCCGCAAAAACCAAAATCAGAATCATTTCTAAGGCTGCATGTTGCACTAAAAAATTCATTATCGTCATTGATGCAGTCATAAAAAATGTAGACGCTTACTGTCGTTGCCTGAGATTAAACGGTGTTTCTCCTTGATCTGAGCTGCCCCGATCACCAAAAGTGATTCTTCCAACCCCATCATGTCCGAAACACATAGAAAAAGAATTCGGAGCAATGTTTTCTTTTGCTAATATGCTAGGAACTGATATATTGTCCAAACCAAGCCCGAAAAGACCATTAGGAGCAGCACCGTTTAAGAATGATCCAGTCTGAACCTGCCCACAACTGCAATAGAGTACAACAATCACAAGGGAAACAAGAAGTTATTTTCCAAGACAGCCTAGTAGAATTCCGGCATTGACGACAATGTTTCTTAATGCAAAGGGAACTAAAAGTTACAAACCCGAAAGTAATATTAGCTTGAACGGCTTTGGTTTTATCTTCATCAGTAGTTAAGTGCAAGACATCCTCCACCAAGACCCCAATAGAAGAAGTACCATTCGAGAGATAGAGAACTTGATAAGGGCAATCACTTTGAGGTGAAGAACATTGGCTTTGTTGTTCACACAGGGCGCTGTTACAGGGAACCTTGGAGCCTGTGGATGACGTATTAGGGCTATAGATGCTAAATTCTATCATCTGAAACACAAAAGTTACCAGCAGACACCATAAAAAAATGGTTGCTCATGCATCAATACTACATTAAATCACAAGTTGTTGAAGAATATGTAAGAATTTAGTTATAACATTTGAAAGAAGAAAAAGGTTACCTGATTATCAGATGTCCTGAGGCCTTGCACGCAACGGGTGCAATCACATGGCAACCAGAAGAGATCGCTGCCGGTGTCTAGTGCCACCAAAAACGACAAGACAGGCGTCCCTACCGATACATTGGCGTAATGCAAACTGTAAAATCCCCAGAAATTGGAAAACTATAAGTCAACAATTCAATCATTTTGCAAGAAGAAAATTCCACGAAGGAAGCTGAAATATGTATAATTGACACAATTTTTTCCCAATATAAATTCATAAACACAATTCTTTTCCCTCAAATTTGTTTTTTCTTGTTAAGTTTCCACCTGCAAAACAAGGTCCAAACCTACTGCATAGTGAAGCCGAGTATTAAAACAAAAGGAAACTAATCCAGTTTTTCTCAGAAAACAAGCAGGGAAAAATATCAGCTTTTCCTACAACAAAAATTGAACAAACAAATTGCCCCCAGTAATCTCAAAATCCAGCTTCCAAGTTCCAACTAGTTTTGAACTATTACAAGAGCAAAAAACCAATAATTATCCAATAACAAAATAAATAAATTTATATAAAGAAAAACAAAAGGAGGAAAGAAATCATACAATCCCAAGTCATCCAATCGATAAGTCTCATTTCCATCGAGAAACGTAACAGGCGTCTGATCATTAGCCGTCGCCAATCTACGGCCCTTAATTATCTTATCACGGTGAACCATAGCAGTATAATACTCCGGACTTCCCTTCGCCGGCAACTCATCGATGGCCAGGATTTGCTTAACCGGATCCGAATAGCGATGATGGATATCAAAGCCGAAAGTTCCGAAGCCCCAACAAGTTCCCGCGCTCCATCCCAACACCAGTAATAACAACACACAACTGCAACTACTTAACTCCCTCATGTCTGAACTCCAACCAAAAAAAGAAAAACACAATTATGGTGGGTTTTGGCCTTTGGGAGCTACACTTAAGAAACCCGAATCTTTAAATTACGTTTTGAGGTTTGGTTGGAGCTTTCACGAAAAAAAACATCGCAAGTCAAATTACGATTTTTAGCTTTGAGTTTGATGAACAGACGAAGCCACTCGAGTTTGGTACGCCAACTCAAATCTGGGACCCTCGCAAATGTAATAAATTTATTCTTTCTTTCTTTTTTTCTCTCGACAAGCCCTTGTATTTTGGAGGGTTTTCACTTATGTATAAGTTTAACTATGACTTTACGAAAATAGAGATTTAGTCTCCTTATTTTAATTTGTTAGAATCTGATCTTTGTATTTTATAGATTATTGCGTATTTTTTTTATTAATTTCATAGATATATAAACTATAGATTTCAAATCCCCGATTTAACAACAGAGTTTACAATTTTAATTAATTAAATTATTATTTTTTGGTTTTTGTAAAATGAAGTAACAAAAATCTAATAAATGAAAATATATAAACTAATTTTCTAATTTTTATAAAGATAGAAACTAGTAATGCAGAAAATGGTTTCTTTTTTAGAAACAAATTAAACGAGAAATGGAAGTACAGAGTTAAGTTTAGAGTGTTGTGGGTAATTAGAGTAATTTATAATATCTTTAATTGTTTGAAAATCCACTTTTTTTAAAAAAAAACAAAAAAAAAATATGCAAACTCCAAAACCTCTCATAAGTTATTTGTTCCTTTCAAATTATGCATTTTGCAATGCAAGTTTTAGTGAGTTATGTTTAATTCCTTTCATTGAATGAGATCCATCATACAGGTGGTTGCATCATTACTAACAAAATTAGAAATAAATCATCTTGTTATCTATATCTATTTATATTAACTTAATAATTCATAATAGAAACCCAAAGAGCGGTCTTAGTGGACAAAGAGTAATACGTTCTTTCTATGTTATCTAAGTTTGAACAGTATTTGTCTGTGTGATATATGTGTGTGAGCTTATTCAAGAAAAAAACAATACAAATATTATCATGAAGCAATAAAAAAAATTCATAATTGAGTTTTCTCACTTAGATCTCTTCTATTGGTCAAAACTAATAAATTTAATGGGATATCAAATATCAACTTAGTGTGTGAAATAAATAAATATACAATATATATATAAATTTTAAAATAATTTTTAGTTTAACTACAACTTATGATATTGGTCAACTAATTCAAATTAAATAATGTAGAGGTATATTATAGAATGCTTTTTCTAATTTTATTTATAACGTTGAGACTCGAACACTTTCTGTTATTTAAAAATGTTAATATATTATCTTATTAAATTAATTAATTAGTAGTTAAAAACAAATTTCTTAACTATTTTCTCTGTTTGCAATCACTTGGAAACTTTTTTACGTGTAATATATATGCATATTAAAAGTTTGACATTTTGATGTAATATATAAAAATGAAGTAAATAGCTATTGCGGTTAGTTAAACAGGGAAATATTAATTAACATAATTAATGATGATTAAATAAAAAGGAATGAATTGTGAAAAGAATAGGGTGAAGGCGAAGTGTGGAAGAAAGAAGGATATGATTCAAAATGGGAAAAGTTTTATTTCTTTAATTAATTTATATGAATGGGTCCATCAAAACAAAACTAAAAATCCCAATTGCAATACCAAAAGAGAATGATTCAACAACTTCAAGGTGCAGGCCGATGAACTAAGAGCTCTATTATTTCAAAATAAATTATACAAATTAACTTACTGCTATGAAAAAAAATTTTAAAAAAAATTATATATCTATTTTTATTTTTAAAAAATACTCTATTAAAATTTTAGGCATTATTTTCTTATTTTTATATATCATGAATACCTTTGCTTAATGTCTACTTTTGGTTGGTTAGCAATCCAAATCATAAACGAAAGAGACAATTATATAAAAAATAAGTCGCACGCAATCCTACATTCACAAACACCCAATTTGCGGCAACAGTTGGGGCCTTACCTACTTGATTCGCTGATGACTCTTGCATCTGTCTAGCCCCCTTTTTTTAATCCATTCCTAAATTATTAAGAGAAATGTTATATTTTTATTAGGTGACGAGTTACATAAGATAAATATACAATTTATCAAATAAAAAACGTATTTTTATTTTGCATGGCACAATCTCTTAACATTCGAGAATATTTATCAAATATTTTCAATTAATGTAGGACAAAAGCGTGCCTTAACAAATGTGCTAAACATGCTCACTCAACAAAATTGTATACTAAATAATGATTTGAATATGTCATTTCCTTGAATAATTTAGGGACTGATGACATTGTAATTAAAAAAAAAGTCATCTATCTACCCTAGTTGAATTATTATTATTTTTTTTGTTCAAAGTTGTAATAATAAATTTAGTGGTTGCCTCCTGCCAATATATGATACAATTCATTTGGTGAAATCCATGTCCCTTGATAATAAGGTCAACTCTTTATCTGAGTCAGCTTATGCATTGCTGGCCCCATACAAATGCATGCATGCATGCATGCTAGGTCAAAACAAAATTCAAACATCAATTTGCAAAGTTGAAATTTTCAGACGCAGTCAAAACATACAGGGCAAAACTGTTTGATTGTTTTATTTCCAGCAAAACTGTGCTACATTCGATCCCTATTCTTTCCTAAATGATCAAAAGGAAATCAAAAGATATACTACAATCTATCTGTATGGCATTGATGCACATCTGAAATGATCAAAACGAAGTAGACATCTAAACCATATATGCCATATGCTTGGATCTGACTGAAGGTGAAGCATGCCCTATAATAATAGGGCCAATATGGAGATGGCCAGAAGAGAGATATGGAAACGGCAAGATCGCAAGCCAAAAGAACTGCCGGAATTGGTATTGTTGGCATCTTTATTACTTGACTCGGGGGTTGAATAATTATGGATTCCAGCAGCAACAGCAGGAGGTTCAGAGGCAGCATACGTTTCTACTTCTGATGTATTAGTTTCCTCAACATCGTAACCTATGTAAAAAGCCATTGAGTTTTCGCATGTAAACACGCTCGGATGAGAAAGCATAAAGGAAAAGCATCACTTACAATCAAACTTCTTCCATCCCAAGACAAATCTTTCTCGGTCGAACACCACATGGTAACCGGTCATAAAGTTTTCTGTTTAGAAGAAACAACAACCCAATAAGCAAAAACATAAAATATTGGAAATTATGTTACGTTGCATAATTCACCTATCTTCATACAGTTGGGAAACAAAAGAACAACCCAAGTTTGCCTTTTAACCACGTGCAACTTAAGCACTCAAATAACATCATGCTATATGCAAGACTTACGTCCAATAATATTCAATTCCGTACTCTTGATGACAGCCAAGCAGTATACAAGTTTACTCTGCAAATCATCAGATATCAAATTGTTTAATGAAATTTTCAGTCCAGAGTACAAAAGAAAATGAAAGAATAAAGTCCACGAACAGAATACCCGAGTAGAAATGACGATTATTGGGTCGTGTACAGGAAAGTGATGTCCACCTTTCATCGTTAAACTCATACTGGGTATTAAAGTAGCATTTGCATCAGGGCTGCATTCCACAAAGAAAAACGATAAGTTAGTTCAAAATTCAAACCAAGTGGAGAAAAACGATATGTGAAGCAAGACTCGTTCACAGACCTCATGTCGTAGCAGTACTCAAAAGGGATCCTTGAATCAGGTGGACGACGCCTATCTTGTGCTTGAGAATGGAACTGTAGAAGAGCACAAAATTATGAAGTTGCAACACCTAGTTTTATTGGTTTTCAACATGCAAAATACTTACATTCTCTGCAAGGTTTGAATATGCTGGGTCAACCAAGTATGTAAATGAGGTCCCGGAATCAAAAAGAGCAGTAATATCACCAGCGATTATAGTTGTCCCCACCCGAATTTGAGTTACAGTAATGTTATAGGTTGGACTGCAGCATAAATCATGACTAGATATTAAAGAGTAAGACAACATTTCAAAGCAAATTACTACACCATTCTAAATTAACAGTTGATCAGCAAAATAAGAAAATTACCACTTACTGTGATGGGTTGAGATTAAATGGGGTCTCTTGCTGGTCAGGACTACCTTTGTCACCAAAACTGATCCTTCCAATTCCATCACTTCCAAAACACATGGAGAAGGAATTAGCTGTTAAACCTTCCTGTGATAAAATGCTAGGAACTGCAATCTTCTCCATGCCAAGCCCAAACAAACCATTGGGAGCTGCAACATCGAGGAATGAACCGCTCTGTACCTGCCCACAGCTGCACAATTCATATTGCATTTTCATCTGAACCTAGACAAGAGTCGGGAAACAAATATCGGCCTACACAAAAGGTATGCTGAGTAGTTAAGCTGAATATTAAGAGAGCTTACCCAAATGTGACATATGCCTCAACCAACTTCGGATGACCATCTCCGGTCGTCAGGTGAAGAACATCCTCCAGTAGAACCCCAGAAGTAGAAGTTTGAGCTGACATGTAAGACACTATGTATGGACAACTACTGAATGTTCCAAGACATTGGTTACGGTGTGCACACAAGCTACTGTTGCAGGTGACTTTTTTGCTAGTGGATGATCCTTTCGGGTCATATATGCTAAGCTCAAAATCCTGCCAACCCCAAAAATAAATGCATAGTTTAATATAAATTCAAGGAATACCAGTGTAAGAACCGATCACCATACTCGCTGGTTAAACTATAAGCCTCACTCATAAAACTATGCTTCTTTGGACTGTATATGAATTCTAGATTGAACAAAAATGCATCCGACTGCAAAATTTTGCTATAGAGCTGCAAATTCACATATGAAGTACATTCTCTGAGTTTAAATTAGGGGCGTCAAGAAACACATGAAAATTCACAATATAAAGGGGGAAAAAGAAGAAAACATACAGAAGCATAAGTAGTTCCTTCAGTTGGAGCACATTGGGTACAATCGCATGGCACCCAGAAAAGATCACTCCCTGTATCAAGTGCCACCATGAACTTCACCCCAGGAGTCCCTAATTTTACTGTGGTATAATGTAAGCTGTACCCAAGAAAGAAAACCCAAACAAGATTATAAAAACAACTTTATAACAATGCCCTAAATCTAAACTTCCAAGAGAATACAAAAAAAAGGGCATAAAGAATTAAAGATGCTTTACAATCCCAATGAACTGATTCGGAAGGTGGAGTTGGCGTCAGAGAAAGAAAGGGTTGCATTGATATCAGAGAGTTTGCGGCCGCGGAGGAGGCGGTCCCGGTGAGCTAAAACGGCGTAGTACTCGAAAGAGCCCTTTGCAGGCCAATGAGAGAGTTTACCGGTGGAATTGGACCAGTTCTTGACGGGTTCAGAGAAAAGGTGGTGCATCTTGAAAGTGAAGATGCGGCCATAGCTGAGGTTGAAGCTCAAGATCCAGAAGAAAAATACAGTCTTTGAGGAAGAAAACATTTTCCTTTAACGATTGTTTCAGGAGAATGCAAGTGGATCATCCACAAAGATTTGCATTTGGAAGAAACAAAAAATGGATAAAAAAACTGAAGATAGAAAAAAGATTGGATTTGGATCTTGCGTTGCTATAGTATTTGGAATTGTTGAGAGGATATGAAAAAAAGGGTACTTGCAGTTCTTCAGTCTTCTTGTGTTGTTACAGTAGAGGTGAAATGTGGACTGCGGTGGGGCCCACCTTTCTTTTGTTTTATATATATATATAACGACAGTGAAAGAAGTTGAACTGGCCGTGGCGGTTTTCTCTTCTTCTTCCTTTGCCTTGTGTTTTTTCTTTGAAAGTCCTTTGTAAAAGTATAGGAATGAAACAAAATTTACGAAAACGAAAGATGATGGAAATGTTTTTATGTACAAGAGACATCGGAGTCCATTTCAACTCATAATATTTACAACAACAAAAAAACAAAGGCTAAAGATCCACAACCATTATAGATTATGATAAAAAACAAAGGCAGGCTTAAAGCTACCAAAAAAATCCCAGATAAGGGTAGTTTCATCCATCCAGTGCAAGAGATCCCCATGAAAAAGGTTGGTGCAATGTCAAGCAGGAGAGGCAGAGTGGATGCCAAATTTGTCTGAAAGGTTGGTTCTGGTGAAGGGTGAGAGAAGCTCCATTCGATGAACGAAATGCACGTCGTGAACCAAAGGGTTGCCTGTTCTTCCCGGCGGTGACCCTGCGTAACAGCTTGGCGAACAACCTGTGCATGCTCCATCAGTTTTCTGAGTTCATATGTTGGTATTAAAAGAATGAAAATTTATATATCTCTAAACACAGACATGTTATGGTTTGAAGAATGAAATCCTAACCTTGTCATCAATCATGTTCAGAACTCCACTTCTCCCATCGGTATTCTGTTGGCTGTTCATCACATAGGAGACCAAATTAGTTCTTATTTCAGTGGTTGGAATTCTGAAAACAAGAATGTCAATCCTTGGTCCAATATAGAGGAACTAGGGAAGAAGAAACTAACACCTTGAAAATAGAAAAAGGAAAGAGTGAGAAAAACATTGGAATGACAGTGAAGCCTACCTGTGCTTGGTACATTTGAGGGGCTTGAGAAACTCGGGAATGGGAGGTCCAACGCGGCGAGGTTTAGGGCAAAGAGGCTGCTGATCATAGCTTCCAAACCCCAACTTGGTCGTGTCTGAATCTGAATCCAGAAGCTTGCTTTTAACTGGTAAACGCTGCATGATTCTCTCTCCAAACAAAGAAGCGAAATTCTTCCAAGTCACAAGCAAAGACACACAGTGACTTTTGTCTGTGTCTATTAATTCTGAGTTTATTATATTAGTTAATCTCTCATTCAATTGGGAATGGAAAATAAATTAAGAAAGAAACGTGGTTTGATATAAAGACCAGAGAGTGAAGAAGACAAGGTGGTGACAAGTTGGCATTTTGATCTCCTAGTTTTCCTCGGTTTCTAATTTTTGCCTACAAATTATTTCGTCCATGTTTCCTCACCCTTGGAAATTTTCTTCCCTCCTATTTCAGGACTGTTTCACATATTTTCTCTCTGTCGCATACCCTCTTTGCTTTTTATAGAATAATTATCACAGCACATCTCAAACAAACTCCCATTGAAGCCTGCTACAGCGATTTCTGCATGGGGTACTTTCGGCCTTGTTTTTCGCTTCAAATCTTTCTTGTTTTCTGCCAAATATCGTTATATATATACACACGCACATATAATCATATAATGCAAATCATGTCTGCTACAGTGTTTTTATAGTAGTTTCCATGGCTTCTTAGTTCTTACTCACATGCGACCGAGTGACTCTTTCCATTGTTTACACACAAGGGAGCTGTGTGTGTGTTTGTGTGTTTTTTTTTTTTTACAAAGGTCTAAACATCTGAAGAACAAAGAGATGATCATTAAGTTAGATTGAAAAATAAACCCAAAAAATATACAAATCAAGAGAACTATATATGGACATTTGACTAAACATTAACTTGTATGCATAAATTCAATGCTTCAAATGGACATCAAGTGTTTGACTGACATGAAGTACATCCATGAATACACGAGAGCCATAAAAGCAGGTATGTGTTGATGGTGGGGGGAGGAGCAATAATAATATTAATAAGCTTACGCATACTTGCACCTAAAAAATACTTCATTAGAAAAGCCATCGTGGTACACTACACAAATATTGAAATAATTAATTGAACGTCAATGTCTCAATCATAAGTTATATGTATCCCAATCGAATCTAGGTTGTGAGAAAACCTCATAATCAATCGGTCCATCTATAATGCTGTCTATATTTTGCATGCCTTCCAACAGGGCTGGTTGAAAACTATCATTCTCAGAAGGCAACAGTTTGTCAATTACTAGCAATCCAAGAGTAAATATGGCTTGCAGCTTTGTGGAGTCTCCTTTCACTGAAAAGAACAAAAGCATCGAGAGGAGGAACAAGTTGAGGCAAAACCGCATGATACACAATACCGTATCCATAAGCCTTCCATCGTTTCCAGCAGGAAATCCACGGACTCTATATACAAACAGAAAGTTGTACTTATCAACCACATACCTATATCCAAAATAGACTGCACCCACTGACACCACGATTGGAGCAAAGCAAGAATATATCAAGGTCAGGGAAAATATTGTCAAATTAAATGCATAATACTGCACAAAGTCAAATGTCTGCTTGGGTATAGGCGACGTTCTGCTGCTGATAGGATAGACTGAAAGATCTTGTCCCTGAATGTCAATTCCACCCATCCTAGGAGAGTCGAATAAACTCTCTGGCAACAGTGGTCTCCGCAAATTATTCAGGTTTTGATTTTCTAACGGGTACTCCTCACTATTCTCTGGGACCAACTGAAGCATGTCATTCTTCCGAAACTTCTGAAGCTTCTTCTTTATCCAAGGAACTGGAGCCATTAGATCATATGATATTCCCAAGAATGTACTTGTGATTAGAAATGCAAGAGAAGAAAGGCAAGATCTTGAAAGGAATGATGCACTCATGTATTGCTCAATTCTCTTGCAGTCTTCTCCATCCAAATAGCATTGACCCATCCGGAGGATTGCACTCTCCAATGATGACTCAACAAGAGCCTTCAGTAGATCAAATTGACAAGGAAGAAGCAAACCATCTTTAGCAATGCTGCTCTCTGCTCGGCAGATACCGTGCGGTGCCGTTCAAACTTGGAAAGATGGGAAAGAACTGACGGGACAATTATATACATGCTAACAAATATAATTACATTGGGCAAAAACTGAAAGATTAGAGATGCCATCCAGCTTGAACTTTGCACCCAAGCCAACCACGACTGTGCATGATCAATTGCTTCTGCATTAATAATCCGAGCAGCACTCTGCACGGCAGTGATTACTGCAAGTGGTGAACTGAAGAACAAAAGCATCAACAACAAACATGTGTTCACACACACTCTTCGCAGTTTCAGTGACAATTTTGTAGATCCCAAATGGTTCCAGTAAATATCAGTGGCCAAAGGGGCTCGTTCAACTTTCCATTGGTTCCTCTGCAACTTTAATTCCATGACAGAAAAAAACTTCCCAAACCGCCTCTTTTTCTCATTCTGGAAATTTTGAACCGCCTTATTAGCAGTATATAGATCCTTAAACATTACAAAAGCAACCCCAGCACCCTGCGCATGTCCTTCCTTATAAGCAGCTAATTCAGTCTCCAACTTGGCTCTCAATTCTTGCAGCTTCCTTAATTTTTCTTCATCTGAAAACCCAAATTTACTCATAATTTGATCAAAAACACGCTGGATTGTCCTCCACAACCAACGGATCCAACCCAAAAATCCTTCACCTCCATTCACATCATCTTCACTTTCTTCTGGCAGAAGACGCAAATCAATTTTCGCTATCAACCAGGTAATTTCATCCCTGACCTTAACTACTTCAGTGGCTAAATCATCCAATGCACATAAATCCATAGGCATAATTACCCTGTATACTTTCCCTGGATATTTATACTGAAAATACTCGAGCAAAATACCTTTGTCAACCCCTAGATTCTTAGGTAAACCCTGAACCATAATCGTAAAAATAGCAGTCGAACTGGAATTGGGATCACTTAAATTTCCATTCCCATCCCTAAACCTAGTAATTCTTAATCTTTCTTCAATGGCCGACATTCCATAATGGAAAATAATAACAAGTAGTACGAAAATGAAATGTACCCAAAGTAACACTGAACCTTTACTAATATGACTGACAGTGGTTTTGGAGAACTCATCCCTTAATAAAGCAGTGCCGCCGTAGAGATTTACGGGGAGTAAGACGAAAACAGCCAAAACGGCGACAGATAAGAGAACGGAGAAGCTGCCACCTTCGATCAAGAGGTACTGGGCGGCGTCAGCTCCACAGTGGCGGGCAATATCAGGGCCGGTAGCGTGCCAGACAGAAAGGAGCTTAGAGAAGAGAGCGGAGGGGCCTGGGATACGGTGATGATCGCTGCGGAGCTTGAGGAAGAGGAAGATGAGGACGCAACAGAGGAGGCCGATGGTTGAAATGTTGAGGAGATACTGGATGTTGCCATACCACGCTCCGTCGATGGCGAAATCTTCGTCAGATGAAGGGGAGGGCGGAGGAGGGAACGTGTCGTTCATCGGATATTCGTCGATAGAAGAAAAATTAGGGGTTTGGCAATAGGATTCTGGGGCTTCGACTCAATGTGTGGGGGAGAAGGGAGACTTTTGTCGTTTTGCTTCCTCTAAATAGTTATGGGTGTAGAATTTGGTTATTAGGACAATTATAAGATATTTACTCTGTAATTCATGAGTTGTAATGGGAATTTAAAAAAAAAGATTTTATCCTAATTGAAATAAATCATTACATCTAGGATTAATCACTTTTTTATATTTGTACATTTTTATTGTTTAAATTCAAAAAATATATATTTTAATTATTTATATTATCTATTTGTTAAATATAGATCCTTTATGTTATCCATCGTTATATTTTGATTATTGAGCAGTTAATTTATGTTAGTTTGATAACGTGTCATGTTAATCAAGATGGGTTAATTTTTAATTTGTCCCTTAAATTTAAAAATAAAAATCATTTTGACTCCTAAATTTTAAATAAAATATTAATTTAACCCTTGAATTCGATCAAAGTGCACAATTGCCTGCCACCACTATCAATATCGTCATCAATCGTCGTTGGTCGTCATCTTTGGCGATCGTTAAACTCAAAATTTACAATCAACCCATTTTGGACCTCCAAAACGAAAATTCGATGTCTATGTATAAAAAAAATACTCGGGACTCAACAAATCTAACCTAAAATCCTTCAACTTCCTTTAAAATTAAACTATAATATTAAAATTATTATTAACATTCCTTTAAAAATAAAAATACCAAAAATCTAAATTTATATCATAATAAAAAAATATTATGTTATAATTTTTTATTATGTTTATAATATTCTCTCATAAGTTTTTGAAAGGATTGAAGGCATCAAAGGATGGCAAAATAGATGGTGAAGTATCGAAGAAATGAGCTTTCTTTATGTTATTTACTCATGGAATTAATTTTACTGAATTTTATAGTGATAAAATGGTATGTTTTGTTAAAAAAATATTCTTTCAGTCACTTTCTAGAAAGAGAATCAGATGCCGATAGTCACTGGCCGAATTGAAATTATGCCTATGTATATTTATCTAAGCAGTGAATATATGATAAAATTTGTTTTAAAGATTCTAAATCCTTAAATAATGAAAGTTTTTATTCTTACATAATGTTTGAACCTGAGATCAAAGGATAAAAACAAATAAATCGGTTCATATAAATTCTATTTTTAAAAATAAATATATATATATATATATATATATATATATAAAATCTTAATTTATAAAGTATGAGCCTATATATGGTTTTAATTATTCTATTATGTTAAAATTTTAGATTTTATTCATTCAATTAAATTAGCATGATTTAATTCGTCTACTTTTATTCTCCATTTCTGGTCCTATTTATTGGTTTGTTGTGTTATTGATTTGTGGCGTGAAACAAGTGGGGGGGACCACCCATGAACCATGTCGTACGTACCCATACACCAATATTTTTGTACCTGTTTACAACTTGCAAATTGCGACAGCTCTTGGATTATTATTATCCTAATGACTAAACTACTCTCATTGTCACTAAACTATTGACTCGATTCTGTTTTGATCATTAAACTAAAATTTTGTCAAGTATATAAGTCACCAGCCGTTATTTATTAACGAATTCACTGACCTAAGAGTTAAGTAAATTTAAGGATGTTCACGGTAGGTTAACCATGCTATTTAACTTAAACGATTCGATTAATCGTTATAATAGTTAAATTTTATTAACCGTAACTTAATTGTTAAAAAAAGATTAACTATTATTAACAATCCGATTACATGTCTACATATTGATATGTAGCCTATTACAAATTTATAAAGAACAAAATTATTTGTTGACTCCTCACTTGAAATTTCAGCTTAAAATCTTTCACTTGGATTCACATATTGCTATCAAGAAGTAAGAATTACATTTTTGTAGTAAAAGAAAAAATAAATTATTTTTAAAAAATTTATAAAAAAAAAAAGAAGAAAAATGTTTTTTTTTACTTCAAAATTTAAATCATTATATGTCCAGTGATATAAAAAGTGAAACATATTTTCATTTTTGGGAAACCTGAAGAAAAGAAATTCAAATCAAAAGTATTGAGATATAGGAGTTAATAAAACTAAACTCAACCCAAAAAAAATCGAATGACTTGATTTGTAATAAATGCGACTCGATTCGAAATAATTTTAAATTCGAGTTGAGTTATAAAATAGAACTCGAATAACTAAATTTTTTAATAATTAGTAAAGTTATTTTCAAGTTCAAGTCTCTCAACTTTGCATGGTATATATGTATCACATACGAAAAATATGAAGAAATATATATGTATATCATAAATAAATATAAAAATGTTTAAATTAGAATCAAATAATATCATAATATTATAAATATTTATTGTTCTCCCTAGAAGACCCGAGTTGGAACAGTTACTTTTACAAAATGTGTATGTGTTGCCAATGACAAAAATTATGAACATATACTTACTTGTAATCATCTTATATTATTAAAAAAACAAATCGAATTAAATTCAGACTTTAATAAAATCATTAAAGTTAACTTTTAGGCCTACCCTACTGCCGTCCCTAATTAAAATGTTCAAAACTTTACAATCAATTTAAAATTTGACTCATAGTTTGAGGACATGAATGAACTTAAATACTAAAGCAAATTTGATAAAGCCATCTCATGACCCTTTTTGTGATCTCCTTCATCTGTCGACTTCCTTAACGTTGAAATTTCGAGGCCATTGTAGATCGTAATTTCTTGGTTTTGCCCGGTTGACAAGTTTTAGGACAAATTACTTAGATCCACATATTAAAAGGTTGGATCTTTTGTTGATAAATTCACGAGTTGTCCGGTGTGGATGAGATTCTAACATCAAAGTCAACTCATTAAGGTCATGTTGGAAAGTGAAAGATAATAGAACTGAAATCATGTTCTTGTATGAATAAAAGCATACCACCAACAATTGAATCAATTGGTCTAGTGGAATGATACCACCAACAATCAATTGGTCTAGTGGGATGAGACACTAGATTCTTTAAACAAGTTCATAGGTTCAAATCCCGACATTTATAAATGAAGCAAACTGGGTTGAGAATCGTTCCTATAATAGGTCTATACAAGATCCGGTCTAGATTAATCGGTCAATAGATCGGATATTAATGATTAATTCAAATAAAAAGGCATACTACCGATAGTGTAAACAATCATGTGAAACTGATCACATGGTTAAAAGCTCAACTAGAAATTCTAGAAGCACCTACTCCATACTGGAAATACCTACACCCAGAGACCCTGTTTACAAGAGTCATTTATGGAAGGAAACAGGATTCAATATGAAGATGGGTAATTACATGTTTGAGAAAAGCTTTTATACAATGTTTGAGATCGCAGACCCAACTTATGGTCATCCCTATCTGCGATATATAACGTACCTAGACAGAATAGGCAAGCATTTGATTTGATGAATAAATACAAGCAGCAGCCCAGTCATGTAAGAGCATGGTATAAATAAAAACATAAACAACTCATCTAATCGTATAGTTTACAAAAATATCATTACAGATCCCTTCTGCATAATGGACAAGAAGCATGATTAAGAAGCCACTTATCTATGCAAGGAAGGTGGAACATGTGATGGCACTGCGGCAAGCTCCTAACCGTTTCTTCAACCTGAAAGTCCTGCGTAAAGATAAAACAGAACTTGGATAAGCTTCTTCTATGTTACTCGTTTTAAAATCGAATATATATATATATATATATGTGTGTGTGATTGGACTTGGACCTGAAGGCAAACTGAACAGGAAACTTTCTCCCCAGAAGCATCAACAATGTTATTTTTAGTGATTATGATCTTTGGGATTTTTTCAACCAAATCTCCAGCCAATCCCTTAACATCGTCGGTGTCAAAGATGTTCTGGACCTCCTCAAAAGCTGTTTCAGCAGCTCCCATCTGATAACAGAAAATGAATATCATAAGCAAAATGCTATTTGATAGAACCATCACTTTGTGGCAAACAAACCACTACCCTTTGCATATTACCTGGCTTTGGACTGCACTCAGCATCGCCGGACCAATTCGTTCCCGGACAAGTCTCCCGCTTAGAAGGCTTGCAATGACATCAATCTACACAAGTTGCAGGGAAAATAAGTTTAGATCAGCCAAGATTTTCTTTTATATCCCTGTTTTCATTGACATAGAAACCATCAACCAAATCAAACCAGTGAAATCAGGATAACACACAAAACTGCTCACCAAATAGAGAAAACATCCGATCCTGGATTCATCAGACTGCCAAAGAACAAGAGAAGATTCAAAAACTTCGATAGAAAAAACCGCTCCAGAAATGGCCCCGACCGCAGCCCCTCGGAGGAACCCGCTCTCCGTCTCTTGTCCTATCAAAGCCCCAGTCATGGCCCCTAAAAGGGTGCCCACTGCACACATAAAATATCAATCTCTTCACCAATATTTGACTACATCAAGCTTAATCTCAGTCTCAAGCATTAATTGTAGGAAACTAAACAACATTGTCATTAACTCTAGGTGTATTTCGGAGCTAAATGTAAGAACAAATTCATCCAAAAATTGCTTTGTCTGCAAGCAAAATACTTTCACAGTATTGTAATCCAACAAAATTAGAACAGCAACAAAATTTGATTTATCTTGAATCCACATAATATCATACTTGGAGCAAAACACCAATATGAGAAATCTAATTTAACGAGAAATCAAATTCAATTTATTGCAGTATGGATGCTTTGAATGAAAACAAAATTATAAAAAAAATAGATCTGCAACGAGAAATCGAAAAAGCTTTAATAGAAACAATGAAGCAAAACAGAGAAGAGGAGAGAAAGAAACGAACCTAATGCAAAGAAGAAGGTTAAGATCGCAGAGAAAATGTTCCCAATAATGGCAGAAAGGGCGAAACTGCAAAAATCTTTAAGCTTTTCAATGGAATCTCCAAGCAAAGAAGGCGAGGACCGAGGTAAACGAGATGGGAATTCGTGAAATTCCATCCCTTTTGCACTTTCTTTCAATGAAATCCCCAAATAGAGGTTATGATGATGTACAACTCGGGGGATTTGTGAAGTAAGGAAAAGCTTATATATACTATTATTATACGAGAAAGAAAAACTGAAAAAGAAAAAAGTAGAAGAGGAGGAAAGCTTATGGATGCTTAGTGGTAAAGAGATGAAAAGTGAAAGTTAAATCAACCAACTCGCATTTAAGGCTTGATTATCTTTGTTGGAGGGCTCTCTCTTTCTCTCCCACTTCTCTTTGAAAAATGAAATTGTCGGACTTGCAGTCTTCCTTTCTCTCTCTCTCTTTGCCTGTGTTTCAATTTAATACACCAACAAAGGGTTTTAAATACATACATAAAATAAAGCGATTAAACACTAATCTTACTCTTTATTGCAACACTAAGGTTAAAGTATATGTTTAGTATCTAAACTATTACTTTTATTTTATTTTTGTACTTAAACTTTAATTTTTTTCATAATAATACCTAATGTTTCATCTAAGTTTCATTTTAGTAAGCTTAATGGTGATGTTGACATGTCAATTTGTAATCATAAAGTAATGTCACATCATTATTAAAAAAATACAAAATGTTACATCAGTAGTTCTGTTAATTTTTTAACGGAAAATATTAAATTAAAACATAAACTAAACGTTAAGTATGATTTTGAAATAAATAATAGTTTAAATATTAAATGTGTAGTTTACCCTTATAATAGTAGTGATAATAATAATAAACTTAGTTGATATAAAATCAAGGGTTTAACAATTGAATTAAAGGAAATGATATGGTATAATTACAATTTTAGTCTTAAAATTTATACATATTATTAATTTGTTCTAATTTAAAATAATTTAATAAATCATTAATATTTAAAATCATATCAATTTAGTCATCAGTTTAATAATTTAACAATATAATAAATTTAACCCTCCAATAAGATTATAACACGTGATTAAAATTACTATAATTCAATTTATAAGTTTTAGGGATCAAAAGTATTATTTTATCATACCTCAATTTATGCTAAATAGCGGTCAAACTTAATGACATGTAATCAAAATAGGGGGAAAATAAAGTATTAGTGATGATTTTTCCAAAAAATAGTCTAGTGACTAAAATATAAAAATGATACTAGTTTGACCACTAATGTTATAGTTTACCACAAAATAAAGTGCATATTCATATTTATTTTGGGGGTTTTATAATTTTATATTCATCGGCATTATCTAGTCAAGCAAAACTCAACTGATCGTTTTACTTTTGCTTTCATCTTTTTTTTATTATATTTTTTATATTTTTTTAATTGTTTGTTTGTCCTTTCCTGTCAACATTATTTTCCACGAAAGTAAGATGCCTGCTTTTTACTCTCATAAACTCGCCCTAATTGATTTTTTGGTAAACTATGTTGGTTGTTCTTTTTATTTTTGGTCTATTTTATTTTGGTTACCAATTTTTAAAAAAGTAATATTTTGGTCATTATTGTTATCGATATATAATATTTTAATCATTAGACCATTAAACCCATTAGTTTGATGACATGACATGTTATAAAAATATTATTTACTACCCCCAAACTTTCAATACTTTACTTTTTCACCATCTTCAAATAAAAAAAACCCCAAAATTTCTTTTTCGTCCTAAATTTCTCTATTCTAACCCTAATTATTATCCTTGCTCTCATTGTCGCCCGCCCCTTGTCTAAAACCCTATTGCGGCATTATCTTTTATGTGGAGAGTGCATAATTACTCTTAAAGATGATAGTCGATGATCATGTTCTAACTAGTATGAATGTTGGAAGATGCATGATATGTGTCAAAACTTGCTTGAGAAGGTCTTAAAAGAATACAATGGTGGCAAAATTCATTTGACTTGGCTAAATCAAAATTTTGATACATCAAAGAATGACTACTCATAAAAGGAGGCAAATACATTCGCTCAGGCACATATTTTGAAGATCATCAAGGTATCTTATTACTTGATAAGTTTTACAACTAAGTGCATTTAATATGGATAGAACACTTAAAAGATTGCAAAGAAGTTGTCACATATATCGATAATTAATTATCTTAGCATTTCTTCTTAGAGAAATGCGTAGATAGACCAATCTAATGAGTACGATATCAAATGTCTTTTCTTCTTCCATGTAATGATGTTTCAATCTCATTTCCTCTCATCATTAGTTAATTTAATTTCTTTTTTATAAATAAACAAACTACTATTTAAATTACAATTTCATACGTGTTAATGTAATTTTTTTTCACCGATATAAGATATAAGCATATTGTAAATGAATTAAAATTTATTCGATTAGTAATGAAGCAAAGAGAAAGAGCAAAGATATATATATTTACGAATTTCATACAAATATCATAATAAATATACATTCTTTTATTAGTTTATGAATATTAATATATCATAGTTTGAGTGGATGACATATTGTAATCAATAATATATGGCATGTATCCCACCAAGATTTTGGCTACATCGCACATATGACATGCGATCGTGCCTTTTATCTTTTACACTATTATTAAGTGGTATCTAATTGATTATGTGCTACGTCAGATTAAATACATTCAATATATTCCTGGGCCAACTATGGATTTGGAAAAAAAAAGCAGAGTCATAAATGAGCTAAACCAAATATAGATTGTACCTGAAAGCACACATAATGATTAGTGATATGGGACTCATTCTGATACCTTTTTACCTTATCAAAAACTAATTTGAAGACTTGATATGATAATTTCTAAAATTTATATGTCATGATTTATGAGTTATGGCAAGGGTATCTATTATCTGATCCATATCGAGCCCGAGAAATTCAAGAAAAAAGGAAAAAATGTCCAACGATGCAATACTATTGACCCCAATTAAATAGGGAAGAAGGAATCAGAGAAGAGGGAACCATTCTGCCTCATCCTCATCAATACCTACACTCTACACATTCGTTGCCATCGACCTCGTTAATGTAGTATGTTCCATCTCCATCGTATCCAATGTAAGGGTTTTCTACATTAGTATTGTCATATTCGATGTATGTTGCATGTGCATCGATATTAACTAGGATTGCTCCTCTATCACAAGAATCTTAGTTACCGACCTTTTATTCATCGATGTCATTCTTTATATTTTTACCGAGTTCATTAATGATGAAATTGTTGATCAGATGCCTCTGCAATCACTATTCTTCACTGATCATTATCCATCACTGTACGACTAGGAGACCAATGAATCAATCTACCCCATTAGTACACGATGATTTTGGGTAAACTGTCAGTAACAATGAAAATGACGATGGTGATCATGTGAAAGACCATCTAATACTAAGAAATCCAGTGTGCAATCAATGACGACCGCACTATAGAACTGATTCACATAGAGTTCATCAATGAGTATGTGGATTTTTTTTCCCGATTTCTTTGTACGTATCGATCTCAACATTTCTAATGTAAAAAGTCATATCGATTTCTTTGCACTATAGATACTAATTTAATAGTTTTATTTGAAATTAGTATTATTCCTATAAATTCATCAAAAATCTATTTATTCATCAAAGAAGGGAAAAGGAAAACAAAATTAAATAAATCATATAAAAAAAATAATAAGAAAAAGTTGACAAAAATCAAAAGAAACCAACTAAATTATTGCATGCCTTTCAAGTTAAGATGATGATGGCATTGATGGGAAAATGATGCAACCTTTGCACTTGCATCATCGTTGCTACATGATTGATGTTATATATTCATCCTTCTAAGTTTCAATTTACCACACTCCAAAATCACCTTTGAAAATGAATTTTAGGTATATATTGAAATGATTGCTTGCATGGTTCCTCATTGATTAAAGCACCAATAAATGTGTATTGATTGTGTCGTAACCGGTTTTTGTCTGGGCACGAAATATTATACTTGGCAGGGAAATTGATGTGAATAAATAATTTTGAAAATAATTTATGAGTCGCCATCGGCCTTTTGGATCAGGTAGGTCGAATACCTAAAAATTATTTTCTTTAAAAGAGTTTTAAGAAAACATCAATTAACAAAATGAACTGATCTGCGTTTTATAACCAAAAATTCGTTCTTTTTAATAATAAAAAGGGATTCGTGGTCGGTTACATTTAGGGAAGGATTAGCACCCCTACAACGCCCAAAAATTGGTACTTTTTAATTATAAATTGTCTCTATTATTAAAATTTTAAAAATTCAAAAATATATTTAATTTATAATCCTATTATTTCAAATTTATATAAAAAATATTTATTTATTTAAAAATATCAGAAAAGAACTTCTAGGTGCCTTAAGACAGCTCCTTTCTTTGATATTGATAAATATTAATTTAAATAATATTGTTTAATTTTTAATTTTAAAATATCAGAATAGGACATCCAGTTGTATTAAGACTGTCCTTTTCTTCGATATTAAAAATAAATATTTAAAAATTACTATTTATTATATATATATTTATGAATATAAAAATATTTTAAAAATATAAACAAATAAAATACCACTAAAACAATATATTTTAAAAGCAGTAAAATAAATGAAAACATATGAAATAAATGACTAAATTATAGTAAAAATAAAATTTAAAAATCTAATTTATAATTAATCAAAATTATAGGGATTAAACATGCTATTTCTTTATTTTATTTATTTAATGACTAAAATAAAATTATTTAAAATTCGGATATTAGAATAAAATAAATTAAAAATATAAACTAGGGATTAAAATATTATTTATTAAAATTAAGGGATTAAATCTGTTATTTATCCTAAATATATTATTTTAATAAAAATGACTAAAATAAAAGAAATTAAAATTTAAGATCTGAATTAAAAGTATTATAAAATCGATTTAGTGACTAGAATGTAAAGTTTACAAGTTAGGAGGACGGCGGACGGGGTTTAACTATTGTCTAATTACGCGCATAGTCCTTCCCGAAACGACGTCGTTCGGGAAGGCCTATAAAAGGTCCAAAACCGGCTGGCCCGAAGGGCCAGCTTCATTTCTTCATTTTCCTTCTCTCTCTCTTCTCTGAGAGAGAGAATTTTCTCTCGCTTCTCTCTAAAACAGAGAGAAGCCAGCCGGCCGGCAGCCGTCAGTCGGCGTTCGTCCGCCGTCAACCACCGTCGCCGGCCACCGTCTTCGGTGGCCGGAAAATTTTTTTTACATCGAAACGTAGATCGGACCGTCCTAATGACGGTTCCGATGATCTTTTCCTTTAAACGGCTCCCAATCGGAGCAAATCTAAAAAAAATACCTTCGGTTTTTCGAAGGTTTTGGTGAGATCCGACGGTCGGCTTCCTCGGTGAGTTTCTCTCTTCCTTTTTCTTCTATTTTTTTGGTTGCTGGTTGTGGGATGTTGACTGAGATCGTTGGTAGTAGTTTTTTTTTTATTGTTTCTCTGTTTTTTTTTCTTTCTCCGGCTCTGTCTTTTCTCTTTTTGGTCTCTCTGTCTCTGTCTCTGGTTTCTTTTTCAGGTTCGGGTGGTGGCTTTTATAGCCACCACCGGTGTGGCCATCAGACCGGTCCGAAGAGGGGGTCTCGGTGAGTCACCAGACTACCAGTGGTGACTCACCCCGTAGCCATGGCGTGGACGGCTGGCGTTGGAGCTTCTGGAGCCTTCGGTTGGGACGTGGCAGCGGCGGAGGCGGCGAGAACAGCAACGGCGGCCGCGTGGCCCTAGGGTATCAGACCCTAGGGTTTCCATCTGGAGCCATCTGGACCGTTGGATCTTGCCAGATCCAACGGCAGCAAGCTGAGGCGGCTGGGATTAGGGTTTAGGAAACCCTAACTGAAACCCCCAAATGTTTAGGGTTTCTGGTTGGTCTGGACCGGTTCTGGTTTGTTTGTAACTGGGCCGGTCCAGTTGTAATTGGGTCTGTAATTAATTATTTATATATGTTTTAATATATTAATAATAATAATAATGATAATAATAATAATAATATA
Organism: Hibiscus syriacus; assembly: GCF_006381635.1. Lineage (NCBI taxonomy): Eukaryota > Viridiplantae > Streptophyta > Magnoliopsida > Malvales > Malvaceae > Hibiscus > Hibiscus syriacus. Next base: position 3,657,378 of record NW_024063533.1, on the reverse strand, counting down.
ATAATAATAATAATAATATAATAATAATATGGGTAAAAAATTAGTATCTTCAGCTGCCCCTCTTTGCTCATTCTTGTGTTAACAAGAATAGGGCAAAGATGAAAAGATAATAAAATTTTTTATCCATTTGGCTTCACTTGATCATAATGGAGATTGAATAAATTCTTCTCTCTCTCCAGATGAGTTCTTCTCATTATGAACTTTCTGCTGGGATGATGACCTCCTTTTTTTCTGTGATAGAGTCATTCAAAAGGTTGAATAAGCTTTTGATGAGTTCTTCTCATTATGAACTTTCTCTTCTTTCTTCAGATGAGTTCTTCTCATTATGAACTTTCTCTGAAAAAAATAACCCATCAAGTAATAGATTTGAGCAAAAAGGTTGAACAAATTCTTCTCATTATGAACTTCTTCTTCCTTCTTCAGATGAGTTCTTCTCATTATGAACTTTCTCTGGCAAAAAAATCCATCAAGTGATGAATTCAGACAAAAGGTTGAACAAATTCTTCTCATTATGAACTTCTTCTTCCTTCTTCAGATGAGTTCTTCTCATTATGAACCTTCTCTGGCAAAAATAATCCATCAAGTGATGAATTCAGACAAAAGGTTGAACAAATTCTTCTCATTATGAACTTCTTATTCCTTCTTCAGATGAGTTCTTCTCATTATGAACCTTCTCTGGCAAAAATAATCCATCAAGTGATGAATTCAGACAAAAGGTTGAACAAATTCTTCTCATTATGAACTTCTTCTTCCTTCTTCAGATGAGTTCTTCTCATTATGAACCTTCTCTGGCAAAAATAATCCATCAAGTGATGAATTCAGACAAAAGGTTGAACAAATTCTTCTCATTATGAACTTCTTCTTCCTTCTTCAGATGAGTTCTTCTCATTATGAACCTTCTCTGGAAATGTCAATACATCAAATGATAGATTTGAATCTTTGCTAAATCTTTGAAATTCCTGTTAAAAATTCAACATAGATGAAAATGAATGAAAATGCACCTATTTTTGTAAACACCTAAAATATGATGCATGTTAATTTATTTGATTTCAGACGGTGAATTGAGTATTTCTTCAATTGTAAAAACCCAATAGATCTTTCTTCTTCAAATCAGAGAATCTATCATCTTTGACAAATAGATGTAGATATTATGTAACAAAACCTTGAGAATAAACTCAATAGTATAGGCTCTTGAAAAACTTGTATTCATACAACATGTTGATTCTAATAACAACTCATCTGATTATGAAGTGACCTTTCAAGATGATTTCACAGATATCGATAGTTCTTCTAATACCGAGAAATCTTGAATTCTGATTCTGCTGAGGAGAATAAACTGTTATACTTGACAAAAATGGGATTCTCAGATGCTGAAGCTTCAATAGCCATGTAGAGACGTGGTCCAGATTCATCAATTGCAGAATTGATAAATTTTATATGTGCTGCTCAAATGACTAAAGATGCTGACGCACTTCTTCCGGTAAAAGATGGGAAGCCATTATGTGATGATCCCAATTACAAGAAAAGGCGAAACTTGTGCTATGATTTTTAGGAAACGAATAAAAGAAGCTTGAAAAGAAACTTCTTAATGAAGATGATCATGCAGTTCATCTTTTAATTCCAATGATTGGTTCTGTAGTTCTTACCAAACCAAATCAAATAACTCAAAGAACACTTCCAGAAGATGCTATGAACACATTCATCTTCCAAATTCAATGATTGGTTCTGTCCAACCAGATCAGATAACTCAAAGAACACTTCCAGAAGATTCTATGAACACATTCATTTTCTAAATTCAATGATTTGTTCTGTCAAACCAGATCAAATAACTCAAAGAACACTTCCAGAAGATGCTATGAACACATTCATCTTCCAAATTCAATGATTGTTTCTGTCAAACCAGATCAAATAACTCAAAGAACACTTCCAGAAGATGCTATGAACACATTCATCTTCCAAATTCAATGATTGGTTCTGTCCAACCAGATCAGATAACTCAAAGAACACTTCCAGAAGATGCTATGAACACATTCATCTTCCAAATTCAATGATTTGTTCTGTCAAACCAGATCAAATAACTCAAAGAACACTTCCAGAAGATGCTATGAACACATTCATCTTCCAAATTCAATGATTGGTTCTGTCCAACCAGATCAGATAACTCAAAGAACACTTCCAGAAGATGCTATGAACACATTCATCTTCCAAATTCAATGATTGGTTCTGTCCAACCAGATCAGATAACTCAAAGAACACTTCCAGAAGATTCTATGAGCACATTCATCTTCCAAATTCAATGATTGGTTCTGTCCAACCAGATCAGATAACTCAAAGAACTTCCAGAAGATGCTATGAACATTCATCTTCCAAATTCAATGATTTGTTCTGTCAAACCAGATCAAATAACTCAAAGAACACTTCCAGAAGATGCTATTGGCAAATTCATCTTTCAGTTAATGTTTGGACTAGGATATCACAATATTTATTTGATGTAGAGCCAGAATTTATAGATTCGAAGCATTCCCATGCTACTACACTAAAAAGGGCTATATTCATAATTCTACCAATTAAGAACAGATTTTCTCTTATTCTGCTTCCTCCATGTGCTGATGCTTTTCCATTGACAAAGAAATGATGTCTTTCATGATCCAAGAAACAAGTTGAACTGTTTATAAACATGTACAGGAAGTGTCAAATTGACAGAAATGATCTGTAAGGCTCTTGAAGCTTATGACAATGAGCCACCTTTGAGTATCCAAAAGTATGTTCTTGATGAGTGCTGAAAATGGAATCTAGTATGGGTTGGAAGGAATAAAGTTGCTTCACTTGAACCTGATGAGGTGGAAATGCTTCTAGGTTTCCTTAAAAACCATACACAAGGATCTGTATAGAGACATGTTTCCCAGTGATATCAATGTCTTATTTCTTTTTGCTGAAATCAATGCTACAAAGATCGCCTTTTATTGTCTTAGTATATTTTTGAAAACAGAGGTGCAAGAACTGAATGGTGATCGGTTGGAGCAATTGATGAGTAGATTTGGCGGATTCGACCTTGTTGTCGGTAACATCCCGTGTAACAATCTTGATGTTCATGGCTTTAAGATGGTGATGATTTGCTTACTTTATATTCCATGTATTTAAAAGTATTAACATAAAGTAATATTCAGAAATTTTTAAATTATTTCAAAAATATGTTAATTCATAGAAGAATAAATTGAATTTCCAAAAATAAATTGAATCTCAAATAAATTGAACTTGAAAATAGATAGAATTGTATTCAAAGTTCTGGCAAGCATAAGAATGATAAAAATTCAAATGTCTCAACAAATTATAAGCATAAGTATTTCTAAATTAATCAAGTTGACACAATTTAGAGATGATGTAAGCTTTTGTCTGGAAGATCTCAAACGTTGTCGAAATGCTTGTAGATGTGAAGTTTCTTCCAAACTGTCAAAATCTTAAGAGAGTTCAATTGCCGGATGCCTAATATCAATCTGTATTTGAGCCGCCTTTTCAGGTTTTCAACTCAAATTCTTCCTTTGGTTACAAAATGCCCTTTGCGGGTTTTCACCTTGACCCCCTTTTTTTTTTTTCTTTTTTTTTCTTCAAGCATAATATTTCTTGACAGAATCCGAGTTTATTGGATTCCTCAGAATTTTTCCATCCATTTCTGCCAAGATCAATGCTCCTCCGGAAAAGGCCTTTTTTACAACGTATGGCACTTCCCAATTAGGCATCCATTTCCCACGGAAATCTTTATGTATAGGCAAGATCTTTTTTAGTACTAGATCACCCTCTTGGAATTCTCTTGGATGTACTTTTTTGTCATGAGACTTCATCATCCGTTTTTGATACATCTGTCCATGGCAAATAGCTTTCAATCTTTTCTCCTCAATAAGGTTCAATTGATCAAATCTAGCTTGGATCCATTCAGATTCATCCAATTTATTTCTCAATATTCGGAGTGATGGAATCTCAACTTCAATTGGTAACTGCTTCCATCCCGTAGACTAAAGAAAAAGGCGTTGCCCCAGTAGATGTTCGAACAGTAGTTCGGTATCATATAGAGCAAGGTAACTTTTCGTGCCAATCTTTGTAAGTTTCAGTGGTCTTTGTAATGATTCTCTTGATGGTCTTATTTGCTGCTTCAACTGCCCCATTCATCTTTGGACGATATGCCACTGAGTTTGCATGTTTGATCTTAAACTGTGCACAAAGTTCGATCATCATTTTGTTGTTCAAGTTCAGAGCATTATCTGTAATGATCCTTTCTGGTAGGCCATACCGGCAAACTATCTCTTTCTTTATGAATTTGCAGACTGTGGACCTTTAATATTGACATATGAAGCAGCTTCAACCCATTTGGTAAAAATCAATTGCCACAAGGATGAAGCATGTCCATTCGATGCTTTGGTGTGATTGCACCAATGACATCTATTCCCCACATAGAAAATGGCCAGGGTGCTGTCATTACATGTAAAGGAGATGGGGTACATGAATCTTGTCTGCATATATCTGGCATTTATGACATTCCTTGCATAATCAATGCAATCTGTGTGCATGGTAGCCCAATATATCCATCTCATTATTTTTCTGGGGAAAGACCATTTGCATGTGTTCCACATATTCCACTGTGTACTTTTTTCAATGACATTTCGAGCTTCGCTGGAATTTAAACATCTCAATAGCATTTGATCATTGCTTCTTCTTCTATACATAATCTCGCCATCAAGAAAATATCCAGCAGCCATTCTTCTCAAGGTTCTTTTATCATTTCTCTGATGCATTTGGTGGATAACTTTGATTTTTGATATATTGCAGAATCATGATACATGGTTTACCATCTACCTCTTCTTCCACACTATAACAATGTGCAGGAATTTCATATACTTGCATTTTGATTGGCATCATCAACTTTCTTAGTTGCCTGAAACATAGCAGCTAATGTAGCCAAGCATCTGCCATTTGATTTTCTTCTCGAGGGAGATAATTGAAGGTAACTTTCTCAAATTCTTTCACTAATTCGAGTGTAAAATTTGGTATTCCACATTTGGGGTCTTTTGTTTCCTATTCTCCTCGCAATTGATACACCACTAACGATGAATCTCCATATATCTCTGAGAAATTGATTTTTCTTTCTATAGCTGCTTTCAATCCCATGACACAAGCTTCATATTCTGCCATAGATTGTGCAAAGAACTCCATCTACTCGTAAAGGGATAATAACATTTTCTGGAGAAATTAACACTGCCCCCGATTCCTCATCCCAAAGCATTGGATGCTCCGTCAAAGTAAGCTTCCAAGATGCAGATGTGTCATTTTTTCTGATTTCTTCATTCATGGATAGCACAACAAATCTTCATCGGGAAAATTGAAGTTCAAAGGCTGATAATCATTTGATACACGACTGGCCAGAAAATCAGCTATATACTTCCTTTTATCGCTTTTTGGTTGACATATATATCAAACTCAGATAATAACATCGCCATCTAGCCATTCTGCCTGTCAAAGCTGGTGATTCCATCAAGAATTTCAAAGGATCAAGTTTGGATATCAACCAAGTAGTATGTATAACATATATTGTCTGAGTCTTCGAGTAGTCCACACCAAAGCACAACATAATTTTTGTATTGGTGGATATCGAATTTCACCATCAGTAAATTTCTTGCTCAGATAATAATAGCTTTTTTCTTTCCTTCCTGTTCATCATGCTGTCCTAGTACACATCCCATCGAATTTTTGAAGACCGTCAGGTAGAGAATTAATGGTCTATCAGGCATTGGTGATACTAAATTGGGGATTGGATAAATATTTCTTAATAATATCCAAAGTTTCTTGACATTCTTCATTCCAGACTTCAGGATTGTTCTTTCGAAGTAATTTGAACACTGGATCACATTTGTCAGTTAATTGAGAAATGAACCGAGATATATAATTTAATCTTCCCAAAAAGCCTTGAACTTCTTTTTTTGTATTGGGTGGTGGGAGCTCTTGAATTGCTTTTACTTTATCTGGATCAATCTCAATTCCTTTTTTGCTGACCACAAATCCCAAAAGTTTCCCGGAAGTTACCCCAAAAGTGCATTTTGCGGGGTTGAGCTTTAATTGATATTTCCTCAATCTCTGGAAAAGTTTTCTCAGATTTTGAATATGTTCTTCTTCAGTTCGGGATTTGGCAATCATGTCATCTACATACACTTCAATCTCTTGTGCATCATGTCATGAAACAAAGTTACCATGGCTCTTTGATATGGCCCCTGCATTTTTCAATCCAAATGGCATCACTTTATAACAGAATGTGCCCCACATGGTTATAAATGTGTTTTTTTTTTTTCCATGTCTTCAGGATTCATTTTATCTGATTATATCCTGAAAATCCATCCATAAATGAAACCATGCGTGCCCTGCAGTATTGTCCACCAATGTGTCTATGTGGGGTAATGGAAAGCTATCTTTCGGACTAGCTTTGTTGAGATCTCTGTAATCCACACACATTCGAACTTTCCCATTTTTCTTCGGTACGGGAACAATGTTGGCTACCCATTCTGGGTATTTAGCTGCCTGTAGGAAACCTGCATTGATCTGTTTCATTACTTCTTCTTTGATTTACAACAACATTTCTGGCCTCATTCGTCTAAGCTTGCTTTTGTTGGACCGGTTTATATTCTGGATTGATTGGAAGCTTGTGTATCACTATATCTGTGCTTAAACCAGGCATATCTTGATAAGACCAGGCAAAGATATCTTTGAACTCTTGAAGGAGATTTTCAATTCTTGTTTTATCTGGATTGTCAGAGTAGTACCAATTTCACCTCTTTATTTCTTCATCTGTTCCCAAATTCACAGTCTCAATCTCTTCCTTGTGGGGTAGAATTTGTTTGTCTTCTTTTTCTTCCAATCTTAATAGTTCAGTAGGAACATCACATTCCAGTTCATCCTCACACCCATTGATTTCTTCCAGACATATAGGATGCTCTAAATTTATCACTGGATTAAATTTAGGAATAAACATGCTATTAACATGGTGACACCTGCAAATTTAAGTCGGACATATTTCCGAAAGAATATAGTAAATTTATGAAATAAATAAATGTAAAAATGTAAGAAAATGTAAAGAATTGCCATCTGAAAATTTTAAAGAAAATTTCTTATATTTAACATAATTTCTTTTACAAGATAACAAAAAAGTCTTCAAGGTATGAACAAATATTACTGTGGCCTCTTTTTCTGACAAAGGTGGTTGAACTTGGGCTGCTGTATCACGCCATCTCTGGGCATATTGTCTGAACGTTTCATTATTCTTTTTCTCCAAATTTTGGAGCATCTATCGGAACCATGTCTGTTACGTGGCGATACTGCTCTAAATGCTTTAGCCAGATCTTTCCAGGATCTAATGTTAGCTTTAGTCAATTGAGTATACCATTTTAAATCCGGTCCTGTCAAACTATCCTGAAAGCAGTGAATTAACAATTTCTCGTCCTTCACATATCCTGCCATTCTTCGACAAAACATGTAATGTGGGATGAAGGGCATGTAGTACCGTCATATTTATCAAATTCAGGAGCTTTGAACTTGATGGGAGGATTAGGTCTGGAACCAAACTCAACTCACTAGCATTCAAACCCATAGAATGATTCAGTTATTTCCACGGATTTCTTCGTTCTTCTAAGCTCTTGATCTGTCTGGTTAGTTCTTCATTTACTTTTTGTTTCTCATTCAGCTCATCAATCTGGGATCAAATGATCAGTATTAAGATCCCCTATTTTCACATCTGATATAAGCGGATTTTTGCTTGAAGATGCAGGATTCACTTGTTGATCTTCATGTGTTTGACTTCTTGTAAGCAGATGTACGAGCATTGATTTGTATAGGTGTAGTACCAGAGTGATAAATTGGTTCTGGTGGAAAACCTAGAGGATACATAGGATTCTTGATCAGGATTTTAGCATTTTTCCAATGATAGCCTGCCTTTAAACATGTCCTCTATTTTTTGCATCATTCTGTCTTGTGAATTTGCAATACTGGCTTCAATTTTTTCCAACTTCATTCTCATTTCTTTTTGTTCTTTATGATGTTGTTCCTTAATACGCTGTTTTTTATCCTCCATATTCTCTTAGTAGCTTGTCTAGTACGTAGTGATGTTGTATTTCTCGTTTGGCCAGAATAACTCGATTGAAAAATCTTTAATATTATTTTTTCCAAATTTTAATTAATGAATTTTATCTTAATAAAATAAAATAATAAAATTATTCATAAGAAATTATGAAATGAATGATGAATGTATGCAAATGTATGTATGCAAAAAGGTATTGATCCCAAAAAGTTAACTGTCATAGAACAACTTTCAATCGGCATACAAAAGTTTCTTTATAATAGTTCATAACTACAGATAAGGCTAGCTTTCCTATTAAGCTCTATAATTTCTTTCATTAACCATGACACCTTCTTTCCGCACTTAGAGACTGGATCAACATGATGCTCAATTATTTTGGCTTCAGCTAGTTCCCCAACATATCTAGCAACTTCGCTCATTTGTACCCATGGCCTCGAACACCATATTCTTCTTCTTCACTTCTTTCCACATAAAACTCAGTTGACTTTTGCCACTGTTCATTCATTTCTTCAAGAGTCTGCTCTACTTCAGTGATTCTGACTTGAAAATTGTGCGAATTTTTCAAGATCTCTAATGCGTCTTCGCAGTGAAGCATTTTCCTCATTACTTTCTTTGAGATCATTAGCCCTAAACGAACCTTTTCTTGAAATAATGATTCTTCAAGTTGCAAAATGTAAGCGTTAAACTCTGAGTTTTGTTTCTAGACTGATCCAGATCTTCTTCGAGTTTTGTTCGTGCTTCTTGCGTTCTTTGATTAAGCTTCTGGATTTGAACATCCTTGTTCTGCATCTTTGCATCCAATTTCTAGCCACTTCCTGCTCTACCTCAAGTCTGGTGTTGAAATTTTTTCTTTCCAGCTCCATTTTTCTTTTTCAACATTGGATTCTTCCATCTTTTGGCCTCTGACTTCAAGTTCAGCAATCAACTGGTTCATTTCAGATTCAATCCCTTGAACATGATAATTTCTCACCTTCAAATTTATTAAAGATGTCATTCTTCATTCTTAAATCTTTGGCTCGATCTCTTTCTCTTTGCATTTCATTCATGATCTCGCGGTGTTCAGCCTTGTGTTTTATAATTCGCTCTCTTCTGTCGACCTCAAAATCTTCCATTTTTGCTTTCCTTTTTCAAGGCTTTTGAGTAGACAACTATTCTTTCCTTTTAGATCTTCAACCCGTCTTTTCTCAATGTTCAAATCTTGGGTCTTCTGTACCGTTGATTGGCTGGATCCTGATGTTTTCCGGGATTTATATAACTCCTGGTAATTTTTCTGTAATGCTCTGAATTCATCATCAACTTTTTCTTTATTTTTCTCAACATTGCACATTGTGATGAATGAAAGTCAATGTCAACCCCCAACATAGCTTTATCTTGTCTCATTTGCTCTAATTCTTTCGACCAGCCTTCTCTTTCTGCTTCAAACTCAGCTCTCAGAATTTCAATCTCTGATGGAATCACCTTAATGCGATCTTCCATAGAAATATCCTCATTTTGATCTGGTAGAGGAATATTTTCGTTTTTCCTGACAGATCTCCATTCTTCATAATCAGGAGTTAACATTTCTTTTGCTGCTTTAGCTCGGATACAAAAAGTTGTTTTCCAAGCTGTAACGGTTTCCATGATATTTCTTTTATAATTTTTGCTGTGGAATGCGAACTCAGATGACTGTAATCCAGCAGTAATATGTACAAATTGACGACCTTCATACTGTCTTATAACCAGAAGTGGTGCATATCCAATTCCTCCCCATAATCCGCAGCATTATCCAGTTGTAATTTCCACATTTGTAACAGATTCCCTTTGTATTTGCCACGGGGCTTGCCAAACAACGTCATTGCTTTGCAGATTTCGAAAGGCATTGATCCACATATCTTTCTTAATTTCTTTCGGCCATTCCTCTCCAGAAATTCTTTTAATGGTGATAATCCGTATTAAAGCGTCGGTATGAAACCTTTTCTGTCTTCCAGAAATGACTACGGATCCAAACATATAACAACTGGGTACACCCTGAAAATCGTCCACCTCCTATCTTTCTACAAGCATTTAACGATCTGAAGGTCTCTGCTAGAATTGCAGAAGCAGGATTAGTCTTTTTCGGTAGCTGTTCAAACAAATCTACCACTGCAGCTTCAACATATCCCAATACTTTTGGGAAGATGACCATACCATATATACCCAGAGCAAATAAATCGAATCGTACTTTATAATCTGGATGGCTCTGAATAATTTCTCTAATGTTGGTCCAAGCAATGCCTTCGCTTTCGCCTTTTTGTTTTGTACGGGATGCCACCTATCTTCTCGTACACCGCATCTTTGCTAATTTAACTCGAAAGGGTTGAGTTTTAATTGACTTGAATAGATTCGATTCTCCAAAGCCCCTTCGATATGTAGCAAAGTTGTGTATTCTTCAATAGTAGGGACCAAGTCCTCTTTATTGAGAGTGAAGCAATTGTACCCTGGATTCCAGAATTGAATTAGGGCTCTGAGTAATTCATCAACTTCAACATAGAGCAAATATGGGATGTCTCCGTAAGTCTGATAAAACTGCAATTTTTTGTTTGAATCCCAACTTTCCCAATGCTTCGCAAATCTTGCATATCATTTCTTTTTAGTAAAACTGGAGCATAACTGGCCAAGTCAGATACATAATCATCCTGCAGGCTGTCTCCTTCTTGTCTTTGTAAGTCCTCAGCCCACTGTCTTACTTCTGAGTTTAGAATTACTTGATTTGAACACTTTTATCCATAGATGAAGGCTTTCCAATGAGACAATTAACACAAGGATCAATGTCTTTTATCCTGTATGATGCAATGCAAACAGAAAAATAAAGAACACACAAAAGAAAATAAATTAGTTTACATAATAAAGAAAATTATATAACATTTACATAAATATTTTTATTTAAACATGCTTTTCTAAATTTAAATAATTTAAATATACATGTAATTTAATCATTAACGAAAATAAATAAACAAGAAAGTTTAGAATTCATTTCTCCTGTGTACACCTATTTTAGACAAAATTTTGGCATGACTTCGGATTGGAAGAGTTTCTAAGGTTTTTTATATGCAGGGTTTCAGATAGGAGTAAGGTACTCGAACTGTCCATGTTAATGCCCCCTTAGCTGCTAACCCTCAATCCTATCCATCACAGACTAAAGTGGATCGAGTTCAATTCGAGGGATACATTTCTCTATGCCTGACACGGAGAATAAATTCTCACGAAGACATAGAGCATATGAACCCCGAAAGTTACTTGCTAGGTCTGACCGGAGAATAAATTCTCACGAAGACGTTGCTTTCACTCCCACTTAAAAGGGACAACTCAATTATAGAGCTTTATGTAATGCAATGCAAGTGTTGTGTGTGAGGAGAAATGTTCAAACCTTTGACAGAAAAATAAATAATGAAATAAAATACTTGCAAATAAAATAAAACATATAAATATAAAAAAAATAAATAAATAAAAATTTGACAGAAGAATTAAAAAATAAATATATGAATTTTTAATTTTTAATTAATAGAGACAATTTATAATTGATTTTTAAAGTTTGACCAGTCCCCAGCAGAGTCGCCAAGCTGTCTTAACCGGTTTTTGTCTGGGCACGAAATATTATACTTGGCAGGGAAATTGATGTGAATAAATAATTTTAAAAATAATTTATGAGTCGCCATCGGCCTTTTGGATCAGGTAGGTCGAATACCTAAAAATTTTCTTTAAAAGAGTTTTAAGAAAACATCAATTAAAAAATGAACTGATCTGCGTTTATAACCAAAAATTCGTTCTTTTAATAATAAAAAGGGATTCGTGGTCGGTTACGTTTAGGGAAGGATTAGCACCCCTACAACGCCCAAAATTGGTACTTTTTAATTATAAATTGTCTCTATTATTAAAATTTTAAAAATTCAAAATATATTTAATTTATAATCCTATTATTTCAAATATATAAAAAATATTTATTTTTTAAAATATCAGAAAAGAACTTCTAGGTGCCTTAAGACAGCTCCTTTCTTTGATATTGATAAATATTAATTAAATAATATTGTTTAATTTTTAATTTTAAAATATCAGAATAGGACATCCAGTTGTATTAAGACTGTCCTTTTCTTCGATATTAAAAATAAATATTTAAAAATTACTATTTATTATATATATTTATGAATATAAAAATATTTAAAAATATAAACAAATAAAATACCACTAAAACAATATATTTTAAAAGCGTAAAATAATGAAAACATATGAATAAATGACTAAATTATAGTAAAAATAAATTTAAAAATCTAATTTATAATTAATCAAAATTATAGGGATTAACATGCTTTATTTATTTATTTATTTAATGACTAAAATAAAATTATTTAAAATTCGGATATTAGAATAAAATAAATTAAAAAATATAAACTAGGGATTAAAATATTATTTATTAAAATTAAGGGATTAAATCTGTTATTTATCCTAAATATATTATTTTAATAAAAATGACTAAAATAAAGAAATTAAAATTTAAGATCTGAATTAAAAGTATTATAAAATCGATTTAGTGACTAGAATGTAAAGTTTACAAGTTAGGAGGACGGCGGACGGGGTTTAACTATTGTCTAATTACGCGCATAGTCCTTCCCGAAACGACGTCGTTCGGGAAGGCCTATAAAAGGTCCAAAACCGGCTGGCCCAAAGGGCCAGCTTCATTTCTTCATTTTCCTTCTCTCTCTTCTCTGAGAGAGAGAATTTTCTCTCGCTTCTCTCTAAAACAGAGAGAAGCCAGCGGCCGGCAGCCGTCAGTCGGCGTTCGTCCGCCGTCAACCACCGCCGCCGGCCACGTCTTCGGTGGCCGGAAAATTTTTTTTTACATCGAAACGTAGATCGGACCGTCTAATGACGGTTCGATGATCTTTTCCTTTAAACGGCTCCAATCGGAGCAAATCTAAAAAAATACCTTCGGTTTTTCGAAGGTTTTGGTGAGATCCGACGGTCGGCTTCCTCGGTGAGTTTCTCTCTCTTTTTCTTCTATTTTTTGGGCTGGTTGTGGGATGTTGACTGAGATCGTTGGTAGTAGTTTTTTTTTTATTGTTCTCTGTTTTTTTCTTTCTCCGGCTCTGTCTTTTCTTTTTTGGTCTCTCTGTCTGTCTTGGTTTCTTTTTCAGGTTCGGGTGGTGGGGTGTGTGGCCATCGGACGGTCCGAAGAGGGGGTCTCGGTGAGTCACGGACTACCAGTGGTGATCACCCGTAGCCATGGCGTGGACGGCTGGCGTTGGAGCTTCTGGAGCCTTCGGTTGGGACGTGGCAGCGGCGGAGGCGGCGAGAACAGCAACGGCGGCGCGTGGCCCTAGGGTATCAGACCCTAGGGTTTCCATCTGGAGCCATCTGGACCGTTGGATCTTGCCAGATCCAACGGCAGCAAGCTGAGGCGGCTGGGATTAGGGTTTAGGAAACCCTAACTGAAACCCCCAAATGTTTAGGATTTCTGGTTGGTCTGGACCGGTTCTGGTTGTTGTAACTGGGCCGGTCCAGTTGTAATTGGGTCTGTAATAATATTTATTATGTATTTAATATATATTAATAATAATAATAATGATAATAATAATAATAATAATAATAATAATAATAATAATAATAATAATAATAATAATAATAATAATAATAATAATATGGGTAAAAAATTAGTATCTTCAGATTGTTCAGATATTTAATTACTAGTGAAAACTTGAAATTGTAGCCGAAGCAACGAGAAAGAGGAAGTTGAGATGCTCCTTTAAGCATGTTACTCGAATTCTTAACGAGTTGGAGCGAGTTACTTGATAGTCGACTGAAAAACTCATTAGCAACTCGAAAAAATAATATATCAAAATTTTAGATTTTTTATATTAAATTATTATTAATATTAATATTTATATGTTAATTTTTAAAGGAAATACAATATAAGGCTTTCATGTACTTATGGTTCAGGTTTGGGTTCGAATTTGAGCTTCAATCGAACTAAGTCTGAGAATATTTCGAGTTTGAGTTTTTCGAGCTCGAGTCGAGCTTCAATTTTTTATTTTGAGTCGAGCTTGGAAATTTTAAGCTCGCGAGCTTTTAAGTAAAGCCGAGCTTCAACTTTATATTTCGAGTTTGAGTCGAGCTTGATAATTTTAAGCTCGTGAATTTTTAAGTCAATTTTATACTTTTTCGAATCGAGTCGACTCAACACTATTTAAACTTGACTTGGCTCGTTCACGACCCTAATGTCAAATCCTGAATTAGTTCCTTTAACATGGATAAGGAGTGGGTTTAGTTTTTTTCCTTTTTTATAACTGTCAATATTTGATCTATTGATCGGTTAACTTAGATCAAATATAGTAAAAATTCATTATAGAGGTAATATTTGAATCTTTTATATTATTTAAAGAATCTAATACTTAATTTTATTAGACTAACTAATTATTAGTGGATTTAATCCTTTTAATTTAATATTGTAATATCAGTCAAATAAATTCAAGGCAAGCAGGTGATAATATTTTTCTTACCCTATAAGATAGGGAGCCTATATATGTCCTCATCAAAGAGATTATACACACATCTTTGATAATATTTTGCCAAAAACAAACTCCGAAAATTCTCGAAGAAATTAGAATAACTAATGGTGCTAATTAATTAATTCCCCACCAGTTTAATGAAGATGATAATATCCAAGAAATGAATGGTTTTGCCTGTGGCTGCTCGGATTTTTATGTTCGATGGAACGTAAAAAGATTTGCTGTTCTGATTTTCTTTATATTTCTTCTGCAAGAGAGGGAGGTGTAGAAGAAAATTCCATGCATTTGCCGTTGAATTTCAGATTTTGTTTCCTCCTTTTCAAAATTTCAATCAGGGGTGAACGTAAATAATCGAGTCGAGTTCAAAAATTTTAAGTTATATAAGTTTATGAGTTTTACTTTATTACTCAAATTTTATTTTAAATCTTTTCAATTCAAGTTAAATTTATAAACTTCGAATCAAGTTATTTGAGTTTTTATTTAAAATTAATTGTAAATACTTATAATATTATAATATTATTTAATTTTATATTTAAACATATTTATATAAGGTGTATATATATAGGGTTCATATTGTAAACTCTTAGTTTTATATTTTTTAGGACTGTTGGATGAGAGAAATCAAATACTGAGATTAACTCTTTTTGTTTTTTTAATTGAATATCTTCTCATTTTCTACCGCTAACCTCATCATTTGATTTCTCTCTTCCAACGATCCTATAAAAGTGTAAAAATTTCAGCCTTTAATTATTAAAAATTTCAAATTATTATTCAAGTTATTCAATATCTATTTTATAGCTCGACCCGAATTTTATTTTTTTTTAATTCAAATCAAATAAAATTTTAAAATTATGAGTCAAATCAATTCAAATTAAATTTGTTAAAATTAAAAAAAATCAAATCGAGTCGAATTTTATCCATCAATAAATGTACTATATATTCTGCGATCAAAATTCAAATCTTTTAATTTAATAATAAATTCCTTAATTCAAATTAACTGCTATTGAGTGGACAAGATTGCAGCTACGCATATATTAGTGAATGTTGTGAGCAGTGCACTAATTATAAAATAGTTCCTTGTAGCTGCACCGGCTACCACAAATGATAACATTATGATTAACATACTTGGCCAAATTAGAATCATCATCATCAAAGCAAATATTGTTATATTTTGTTGGTGACGTAAAGAATCTTACATTTGTTAAACAAATGTGCGAAGATCGTCTAAGACACCTTAGAGAAGAAATATGAAGCCAAATATGCTAGAATCAAGAAGTATTTCGTTGGCGAGTGATTCAAGTTTCAAATGATTGTTGTCTGTTCCCAGACTTTATTATGTGTTGCCTATTTCTGTTTTGAGCTTTGAATCAGCCTTTAGTAAAGAGTCATTGGGGTTTTTTACTGAACTATTGTGGGGGAGAAAACACTCCATCCGATTAGAAAGAATGCGTAAATTCATAGTAAAAATATTAAAGAAAATAAAAAATCTCCAAAATTTTCAATGTCTAAAGTATCTATTTAAAGAAACAAATATGGCAGGGATTGCAAAAACCCACTGCACTATTACATTAAAATCCATCTGTTAGAGGGATTGAGCTTATGATCCTGGTTCTATGCTCTTTTGCCCTATGAAGTACTTTCACTGGCTTTCCCCCTTTTGGCAGTATTGTGGGTTGCTGAAGCTTGTCTTAGTTATGTATTTTTGGTTGATTTGTTGTTTATGTGTATTATTCATGCGTTCCTGTATCTCTGTGTTCGTTGGCAATAGTTAGGTGCACCCTTTTCTTTTTTCATTTAAGTTAGGGAGATTTTTTGAGGAGGCAATGATCGTAACATACAAACCTCCTTTCAAAAAAAAAAAAGAATGAATAAAATTTGATTTAATTTTTAAGAGTTTCAAGTTTGTTGAGTTAATCGAATGACGAAATTGGCCAAGAGGAGGGTGAATTGGCAATAAAAATTTTGTGGAAGCTTTTGCAGAAAATTGAAAATAATTGCACAGCGATTTATAGTGGTTCGACTTTCTCAAACAAAGTCTACGTCACTACCTTAGCTATCCACACTAAGGATTTTCCAACAAATTCACTAATTTGTTCTTTCTTTGAGGCCAAAGAGATAACCTTACATTCCCAAGAGTATACCCCAACTCTTGAGAACACTTTTCTCAAAGAGAAGATTACAAATTTGCAAACTTACAAGAAAACCTCACAAGGTAAGATGTTTGCACAATTCTAGAACAAAGAAAAGAACACTCAAAGATGAATACAATTGAGCACAAAAAGTGTTCTTGAAAGCAAAATGAATATTGAATGAAAATGGGCTTTGAAATGCTCAAACTTGAGGTTTGATGCTTTCTCTTTGATCTCTCTTGATTCTAGTTGCTTGATGTTTCTTATTATTGATCAATGGCTTCTAAGCTGCTTAAATACCCTTGGATCACTTCTGAACGTTGGGGATAATTAGAGAGATATTATACGTTTTAGTGTGAAAACATTTAATAAACAGCTTGGACAGTGGGGGGAATCGGTTCCCTCTCATAGGGAATCGGTTCCCTAAGTGTAAAATTCAAATATTTCGACCGTTGAACAGGGGGGAATCGGTACCCCTTGGGGGGAATCGGTTCCCTCCGAGCATTCTGGAAATCTCGGAGCCAAACCATCAGGGGGGAATCGGTTCCTCCTATGGGGGGGAATCGGTTCCTCTGAGTAATCTGGAATTTTGGCTTTGAATTGGTTCGAAATACTTTGTAAAATATTTTGAAATTGTTTTATGATTAAAACTTAATTTACACTTTAAGTAAGGATCAAAAATGATTTTGAAATATTTGGAGTAATGTTTTGATATTCGAATAGTTATATCGAATATACTTAAAATCATTTGGAAATCTTAAATCCATTTAACTTAATTTGTTATATCGAAATATTAAATGTTTCAACAATCTCCCCCTTTTTGATATAACAAACATTTTAGTAATTTTAAGATTTTTTGAAATCAAGTTTTGAAATTACTCCCCTTACTTTAACACTTCTTCAATTTATCATGTAAACATTAACTTAACACTTATTATTCTTCTCCCCCTTTTGTTAAATCAAAAAGACATTGTAAAACAAGGTTTTGAAAATCATTTAGCCAATTGATTTATTAATTATAAGCTTAAGCTGCTAAGATCACAATCAAAAGAGAGGTTAGCCATTAGTTTCATAAATCAATATTCATAAATAATGTGATATGGCAAAATTGGTCATATTGCTAATGATAATGTAAATGATGCAAAAATGAATTAAACACACCAAACATATAAGTTCACACCATTCATAAATCCAAAATCCAACAATCCACAAAATCAAACAATTCAAAATGTTGAAACAATATTCATTTTGTTCAAAGTTTTAAAGCTAAACATAAAATCAAGCATCCTGATCGGTAGGAGGAAAACGGGCTCGCATAGCGGCCATCTCGTGTTAGTTCATTGATACGAGCGTTGGTTGATTCATTGTTTGCACGCATCTCCCGAAGAATCTCTAATGTTGAGCTCCCATTGTGGATAAATGAGACTCTATAGAGGAAAAGCGCGAGTCCATGGTAGCGTATCGGAAATCGAATGTCTCCATAAAGGATTGAAAATATGGAGGCATTTGATGCGTTTGTTGTGCTTGCTCCTCGGGCTGCTTCGGGTTGTTCAGGTTCTTCTTCAGCTTCATCAATATCCCTCATTAATTGTTCAAACTCGGGATCTTCGTCAGCCTCGGGTGGAGCTTGTGAAGAACTAGCTCCCGGAGTAGAAGAACGAACCCATTCACCGGTTTCTTTGTCCTTTACCCATCCGCTCTCGTTAAGGAAAGAAGATTTATTTGTTTCTTAAGAGGAAAAACGGCATCTAGACCGACTCTAAGCCCAGCTTTGGAAAACAGATACTCAAAAAGCAACCGTAAACTAGAGATGAACAGTGTTTCTTGTTAGGAACAAGATTTACGGTTTCAACAATTTCAGCAAAAATAATCTGTGGTAGGTTAATTTAATACGGTTTTCAAAACAATGTAACCACCAAAGATCCAAAGCTCTAAGAGTAGAATAACGACCTCCGGATGGTCGAAACCACCAAGAAATCATTAGATGAAGAAAACGCTCATGTAGGTCTAAGACACTCGCACTATCCCTTCTTATAACGAGAACCTAAAATTTGTTTTTCATTCGAAATACCATCATTATCTAATCCAAATGTATTGGCTATATGCCGGATCAATATATAAGAATTGTCCTAGAAGGTAGGAACGAATTCCTATGGTTTCGGTTTCAGCTTGGTTTTTAACACATACGGCATTAGAGTAGAATATACGAACAAGTTGATGGTAAACGATGGGTTCAAGATCAAATAGTTTATCAAATTTCCATTCTTGTAAATGGGAAGATATTTAAAATCGATAGCTAACATAGCTTGACGAGAAGGAATACGTTCTTCCCGGATTTTGTAAGAATCGAAATATTGATAATACCAATATCGGTGATTTCTAGACCCAGGATGATTGAAACACGAATTTTGGATAGTCAAGTTAGGATCAGTGGGATTGGGATTAGAAATTGGAATAGGAGGATTTGGAGGTGGATTTGGTTGACGACTAGAACGACTAGATGAAGACCTAGGACGTTTAGGATTGACATGGTGAAGGAAATCAGAATAGATATAATAACCTGCAATTTTAAAACAAGTGTGCAATTCAATTAATCCCAAAACTCAAATGAGTCCTCAATATTTCAAGATTCTCTAAATCAATCCTAATGGGCAAAGTTTGTTAAAAAAACTTTTGAAAAATATGGTTTTGAGAAACAATATATGTAGTTTTTCATAACAACAATATAATTTAATCAAAACACAATAATTTGAAAAATAACATTTTTTTTATTATTTCGAAAATTTAAAAAAATTGAAAAATTCTTGTGTTTTTGATGAAATTAGTTGTAACATCTAGTTTCTAATCACTAAATAATCAATGCCCGATCACTATTTCAACCTAGAACTAATTGAAACTAATCCAATGTTCAAAAATAATGAAATAAAGAGTTTAGAAAAATTTACCTTGAAATATGAAGATTGGGGATTTAGATGTTGTTTGCACGATTTTAATGATTCCAACAGGTTTGGAAGATGATTTATGAAGCAAATTCCGATTAATATCGTTGATTTGAGGCAAAAAATGGAGATTTGAGGGGTTTAGAGGGAAGAAACGGTGAAGAGAGAGGAAGAGGGTTTTTGAGAGTTTGGGGTTATTCTGCCCGATTTTAGCAGAACCCCAGGGGGTATCGATTCCCCTGTGGGGGGAATCGGTTCCCCTTCAAAGGGGGAATCGGTTCCCTCAGGGGGGGATCGATTCCCTCTGCACCAAAATGCTAAAATCCGATTTTTTTTAAGCATAAAATGCTAAATTAATCTTTTCTAGTGGTATTGGCAACTCATATATCAAACATTAATTATGTTCAAATAATTAAATTAATCTTTAATTGATTTTTGAACATAAAATTAATTTTCATTAAGAATCACAAACTCCCCCTAACTAATAGCAAGAATGCAATCAAAAATTATTATTATAAGCATTTTTCAAGATTTATTAAAAGTGCTAAAATTATTTTAAACACTAAGTGAAGATAGGTTGGTCAAACCTAATTCTCTCCTAAGTGTCCAAAATCTTTCCTTGTCTAAGGGTTTTGTAAAGATATCCGCTAATTGGTGCAAAGTATCAACAAATTCTAGAACTACATCTTCCTTAGTGACATGGTCTCTAATGAAGTGATGTCTTATTTCAATGTGCTTAGTTCTAGAGTGTTGGATGGATTTTTAGTGAGACAAATAGCACTAGTATTGTCACACTTGATAGGAATGGTACCTACTTCAATTCCATAATCAAAAAGTTGTTGTTTCATCCATAAACTTGTGCACAGCAACTACCAGCTGAAATGTATTCGGCTTCAGTGGTAGATAATGCAACACAATTTTGTTTCTTTGAAAACCAAGAAATCAGCATATTTCCAAGGAATTGGCAAGTACCGGAGGTGCTTTTCCTATCTAATTTGCATCCTCCATAATCTGCATCAGAAAAAGCATGCAAGATAAAGCTAGAGTCTCTAGGATACCAAAGTCCTAAACTAGGAGTGTCCTTAAGGTATCTAAAGATTCTCTTAACAGCTAGTAAATGTGATTCCTTAGGACATGATTGAAATCTAGCACATAAGCAAACACTAAACATAATGTCCGGTCTACTTGCAGTTAGATAAAGCAAAGAGCCAATCATTGACCTATATAATTTAACATCTACACATTTACCTCCTTCATCTAAGTCAAGCTTTGTTGAAGAGCTCATTGGAGTGTTATGAGGTTTCCCATTTTCCAGTCCAAACTTCTTGAGCATATCTTTGACGTACTTAGCTTGATTAATGAAGATGCCATCTTTTCTTTGCTTGATTTGGAGTCCCAAGAAAAATGAGAGCTCCCCCATCATGCTCATCTCAAACTCACTTTGCATTAGCTTAGAAAATTCTTGACAAAGAACATCATTAGTAGAACCAAATATTATATCATCAACATAAATTTGAACTACTAATAAATCTTTACCTTTCTCTTTAAAAACAATGTAGTGTCAACCTTTCCTTTTAAAAAACCTTTTTCAATTAAAAATTTGACAATCTTTCATACCAAGCTCTAGGAGCTTGTTTTAAACCATAAAGAGCTTTTGTCAATTTTAAAACATGATCCGGAAAATTTGAATCTTCAAAACCTGGAGGTTGTTCCACGTACACTTCTTCTTTTATAAAACCATTTAAAAATGCACTTTTAACATCCATTTGATATAATTTAAATTCATTGAAACATGCAAATGCTAATAACATTCTAATTGCTTCCATCCTAGCTACGGGAGCGTATGTTTCATCATAGTCTATGCCTTCTTCTTGAGTATAGCCTTGAGCAACAAGTCTAGCCTTGTTCCTTACTATATTACCACTTTCATCAATTTTATTTCTAAAAACCCATCTAGTACCTACAGTAGATTTATTACTAGGCCTTTCAACTAATGTTCATACTTTACTTCTCTCAAATTGATTAATTCTTCTTGCATAGCCATAATCCAATGTTCATCTTTTAATGCTTCTTTGATGTTCTTAGGCTCTATGCATGAAATAAATGCAACATAATTACAGATATTTCTAAGAGAAGATCGAGTAGTTACCCCTTTTGATGGATCACCTATAATTTCACCATCCTTGACATAGTTGTACTCTCTTGGAAAAGATACTTCCCTTTCTTCAATGGTTGGATTCTCGAGGGGATCATGAGTTTCCTCATCTTTTGTTTCTTCATTTGATGATGATTCTCCAACGTCATGTCTAACGTCATTTGCTTGTACAATACCTACATCATCATTAACAGAAGAATCCTTCCTCGGAAGGGGATTATCATCGAAAACAACATGTATAGACTCTTCTACAACTAAAGTTCTTTTATTAAATACACGATAAGCTTTAGAATTTAAGGAATAACCCAGAAAAATTCCTTCATCACTTTTAGCATCAAATTTACCAAGATTTTTTTACCGTTGTTTAAAACAAAACATTTACATCCAAAAGGATGAAAATAGCTAATGTTAGGCTTTTATTTTTGAGAATTTCATATGGAGTTTTCTTTAAAATTGGCCTAATCATTACTCGATTTACAACATAACAAGCGGTATTTGTGGCTTCCGCCCAAAAATATTTTGGCAAATTATTTTCACAAAGCATGGTTCTAGCCATTTCTTCTAAAGTTCGATTTTCCTCTCAACAACTCCATTTGTTGAGGGGTTCTAGGTGCTGAAAAATTGTGGCTAATACCATTAGAATTACAAAACTCAATAAATCCAAGATTTTCAAATTCAGTTCCATGATCACTTCTAACACTAGTGATAGAGTAACCTTTTTCATTTTGGATTATTTTTGAAAATGTGATGAAATTTTCTAATGCTTCATCTTTAGTACTTAAGAATAGAACCCAAGTGTATCTAGAATAGTCATCTACCAAGACAAATGCATATTGTTTTCCTCCCAAGCTAGTAGTTCTAGTTGGCCCAAAAAGATCTAAATGGATCAATTGTAATACTCTACTAGTTGATACATCATTAATAGATTTAAAAGAAACTCGTTTTGTTTTCCTTTAGCACAAGCATCACAGATTTTATCATTATCAAATTTAAGCTTAGGCAACCCTCGAACTAAATCACCTTGAATTAGCCGTTGCAAAACACTCATACTAGCATGACCTAGTCTCCTATGCCATAACCAACTATCATGCTCATCCTTAGCAACTAGGCATAAATTAGTCATATCAATAGAATCTAAATGCACCATGTAAATGTTTCCTATTCTATGACCAACAAGCATAATCCGATTAGATGCAATGTCAATGACTTTACAACCATTAATTTCAAATAAGACATTGAATCCTTTATCGCATAATTGACTAATACTCAATAGATTATGCTTTAATCCATTCACATATAAAACATTCTTAATTTGTATGGAAGAGGTATTACCTATTGTACCAATACCTTCAATGTGACCTTTTGAATTGTCTCCAAAAGTCACTTCTCCTCCATTTTTGGCGTTAAGCTCAATGAACCGGCTTTTGTCTCCGGTCATATGTCTTGAGCATCCACTATCAAGGTACCATGAGTTTGAATTTGTTTCCCGTGCCTTGTAGCAATGCTCCTTTCCCTACAAACATAGATTAATTTTGATTTTTGGTACCCAAATTCTTTTGGGTCCATATTCATTAGTTTCCAAAATCCTAGTCCCTTTAGGTATCCATTTGTGTAGGATATTTTTATCTTTAGTAGTAATGAGTTCTTTAGGAACCCACATACTTCTAATGATTTTTCCATTAGAGGTTCTTTGGGGACCTCTATGATTGTAGTTTCTAAAACTTTTTCTAACAAAGTTGGATTTTGAATTTTCACCTTTTTCAAAATGTTTTGTTCCAACTTTATCAAAAGAAGTTTTAAGATCATCAATTTTCTTTTGATGATCATCATTGATCTTTGAAAGTAAGTTTTGCAAATCTAAATTTTTCTTTTCAAACTCTTCTAGTTTGATTTGCAAATTTTTGATTTTACTTTCAAGATCGTTGTTGGTTTTGGATATGAGTTTGTTTTCATTTTTCAATTTTGAAACATCATTTTTATATTTTAAAAATAATTTCTCATAATCCGAAGCCAACCCATTGTACTCCTCAAATAACTCATCATAAGATAAATCATCAAAATCGGATGAGTTAGAGGTTACCTTAGAATCTTCCCCGAATGCCATCAAGCACAAGTTTGCTACTTCTTGTTCCTCTTCATCGGAACCTTCTTCATCGCTCCATGTAGCCACATGAGCCTTGTGCTTATTCTTTGATTGACCCTTTTTCTTCAATTGTGGGCAATCATATTTGACATGCCCCGGCTTTTTGCATTCATAGCAAATAATTGGGTCCTTCTCTTTTGGTTCATTTTTGAGGCCTTCGTTTCGTTTGAATTTTCTTCCTTGGTAAGGTCTCATCATTTTTCTGAACCGTTTGGCAAACAATGCCATTTCCTCGTCATCATCATCATTAGAATCACTCTCATTTTGTGGATTTGAGAGCAACTCCAATGTTTTTCTTCTCCTTCTCCTTTGGTGTCTCTTCAACTTTATCAAGGTCCACCTCATCTTCAAGCATCATCTCATGAGTGAAGAGTGAACCGATAAGTTCTTCAAGAGTTAAGGACGATAGGTCCTTAGACTCGATGATTGCCGTCTTCTTTGATTGCCATGATTTTGGGAGGGAGTAGACTAACTTCCTCACAAGCTTTTCATTTGAGACGATCTCTCCATATGATTTGAGACCATTGACAATCGTTGAAAATCTATCCGTCATAGCTTTGATGTCTTCATTTGGTTTCATCCTGAAATTTTCATAGCTATGCGTTAGAATACTAATTTTTGATTTCTTTACCTCATCGGTACCTTCATGTGTGACTTGAAGCTTGTCCCATATTTCTTTGGCGGTTGTACACGATGAAACTCTTCCGTATTCATCTGGTCCAAGAGCACAAAAGATAATATGGATGGCTTTGGAGTTGAGCTGGAACATTTTAGTATCTCCTTCACTCCACAATCTTGGATGAGTGATAGGCTTAATGTATCCTTCTTCTACGGCATTCCATGCTCCCATGTCACTTGCTTGAATGAAGTACATCATTCTATTCTTCCAATAGGCATAGTTAGCTCCATTGAAGAAAGGAGGCTTGTTGACGGGCATCGAATCGAGACCGGAGTCGAAGTTTGAAGTGGAGGCCATTGATGACTTTGTAATCGATGTAACTCTTCCCGGATCGACTCAAGAGGCGATTAAACCTTCAAATGAGTTAGGCTCTGATGCCAATTGTTGAGTTAATCGAATGACGAAATTGGCCAAGAGGGGGGTGAATTGGCAATAAAAATTTTGTGGAAGCTTTTGCAGAAAATTGAAAATAATTGCACAGCGATTTATAGTGGTTCGACTTTCTCAAACAAAGTCTACGTCACTACCTTAGCTATCCACACTAAGGATTTTCCAACAAATTCACTAATTTGTTCTTTCTTTTGAGGCCAAAGAGATAACCTTACATTCCCTCAAGAGTATACCCCAACTCTTGAGAACACTCTTTTCTCAAAGAGAAGATTACAAATTTGCAAACTTACAAGAAAACCTCACAAGGTAAGATGTTTGCACAATTCTAGAACAAAGAAAAGAAACACTCAAAGATGAATACAATTGAGCAAAAAGTGTTCTTGAAAGCAAAATGAATATTGAATGAAAATGGGCTTTGAAATGCTCAAACTTGAGGTTTGATGCTTTCTCTTTGATTCTCTCTTGATTCTAGTTGCTTGATGTTTCTTATTATTGATCAATGGCTTCTAAGCTTGCTTAAATACACCTTGGATCACTTCTGAACGTTGGGGATAATTAGAGAAGAATTATAGCGTTTTAGTGTGAAAACATTTAATAAAACAGCTTGGACAGTGGGGGAATCGGTTCCCTCTCATAGGGAATCGGTTCCCTAAGTGTAAAATTCAAATATTTCGACCGTTGAACAGGGGGGAATCGGTACCCCCTTGGGGGGGAATCGGTTCCCTCCGAGCATTCTGGAAATCTCGGAGCCAAACCATTCAGGGGGGAATCGGTTCCTCCTATGGGGGGAATCGGTTCCCTCTGAGTAATCTGGAATTTTTGGCTTTGAATTGGTTCGAAATACTTTGTAAAATATTTTGAAATTGTTTTATGATTAAAACTTAATTTTACACTTTAAGTAAGGATCAAAAATGATTTTTGAAATATTTGGAGTAATGTTTTGATATTCGAATAGTTATATCGAATATACTTAGAAAATCATTTGGAAAATCTTAAAATCCATTTAACTTAATTTGTTATATCGAAATATTAAAATGTTTCAACAAAGTTATTTAAGTTAGTTTAAATTAGTAATTTAATATTAAAATTTGAGTTGATTTTAAATTTATTAATTTTAAAAATCAGAAAATTAGATTTAATCGTTTTAGAGTTTAATATATGATTTTTTTTAATTCATCTTTCATTTTAAATCCATTTTAAACAAGTTTGAAAGATATGTCCCTAAATCGATATAAAATACATATGTAACTTTAATTCCTCTTTTTAAAAATAGAGTTTTTTTTAATTAATCCTTCAATTTTGTATGATGTTTTTATTTTTATTTTCAATTCCTCATTCGGTTAACTCGATTTTTGACCAAATGCAAACCTCATACTCCACTACCACTATAAAATAATTATATAATTACAATTCTTATTTTTAGCAATAAATTTTTTTAATTGAGACCCTCAACTCTATATTTTATTCAAAACAATTATTCGACTACAATTTTTTGTAATTTATGAATCCTTTTTTCATGAAATCAAAGAGAATCCTGATGGAGCTGTTACATGTAAAATGCAACATCACATTAGCAATGTTGCAGGTCGATATTGATATTGAAAGAACCCATAGCTACTACAGGAAACCGAACAGAAAGACGGGTAAATAGTTAGCGGCCGGTGGATATGGATTTGCAGTTGCACGAAATCAAATCAGGCATGAGGATCTGGAAAAGTACAAACTAGGGGGAAGAATTGGGAGGAAGCTATTGTAATGTAATGCAATGTAATATTATGTCAAATAAATGATTGTGTGTATTACCATGGATCCATTCATTTGTGCTACATTTCTAAGCATTACACTTTTATTCTATTATGATTATTGATGCTAGTAACATTAAAAAAGCTCTCTTTACTAACACTGGAAACAAACCCAAAAACCAAAGAGAAAAGAAAAGAAAAGAGTTGAGCATGTGTCCAAGTCAGCAGGGAAAATCACTACACCGAAACTGATAGAAGAAGGCTCCAAGCTCAAGCTGTTGTAGAGCTCTCACTTCAACTTTTCCAAAGTACAACAAGGATAATAAGGAATTCAATTCAATCCTGTCACCTAACAAAATATGTCTATCAGATTCATCATTTGCTGTCAAGTTGTTGTTTGAATTACTCTAAAATACACTGACTTTAAGAACGATGAGTAAAATGCAAGACCCTTTCTTATTCATTACAAAAGCATCTACAGTATGTTGTGTTGTTCTTGAAGGTGTAGACCTCCATTACATATGTTATAATGTTAATATTCATTAGTTTACTTTAAGCGGCATAGATAAAGGAGAGGACCTATAGTTTCAGCGTAAATTCTCATAGCTAGATAGAAAAATTAGTTACCTTTATAACTGCTGTTTAGACCTTGTACTCGTTGACTCGCATCCATTTTGTAGATGACCATTTATTTCCTCTAATCACAGGGCATCCACCTGGATGACAATAGTAAATAAAAAATGAACCCAAAAAACGAATGAAGACGAAGATATTAACTTCTGATAAACAATTGATGCAAAAGAAATGCAAGGGACATGAATCTCAAAAATGAAAATGCTATTTTGAAATATAACTGAAGTTTGAATCACATGTCTCAGAGCTAGTCATTTAGTCAATTAGTAACTACAACTAACCATGCAGGCTTGAAGGATCTAGACTTGCATCAGGCTTCATGCTCCAGAAAAGTAATGCATCACCCATCTTTGGTTTGACAGAAAGTCCTCCTTTTCCGCATTCAGATAATTCATTCCACCAAGGCACAGCACTGACATTACCCTTTGCAGCAGGAAACACTGTCTCTCCCCCTTCTTCAACATCTGAGCTGTAAATAGATAAAAATAAGCCAGAAATAAGAAAGGTCAACTTTCTTGTAATACATTACCTATAATGCATTAGAATAAGAAATACAGGAAAAATCTATGAAGTCGCATACAGGTACATAAGGACCGTAGCTATACGTTGGCCCCCATTCTGGGTATTGAACTCATCCATGAAGTAGTCATAGTGAGGCTCATATTTTTGGCCAACTTCATAGTGAAGAACTTGAAGTCCTTCCCCATGCTCTGCATATGATTTTGTTGACATGAGTAACTTTATACATAGAGAATTAAAAACCAGAAACTAGCTCAAAGAAGACTTTAAGAAATAATAAATAATCTGGATTGATCCAGAAAATAGCACACACCTACTGGAATGAAGGTATAATCTGCAATCCTTTTCTCAATGTTCCTAATAATTTTATCACGTCCTCTAGGCAGAAATGTGCCAGAACTTGTACGTACTCTATATGTAAACACCAAGGGTCGGATGAAATCAAATAGTTACGAAAGATACAGTGGAAAACTCATGTAACAATAACACTAATAATTACATACCTGCTATCTTTGCTCTTGCCAGTTTCACTATCGACAACTGTCGATTTTTCCATGTGAGGCTTGGCAAGGTCAATTAGGTATTCACATTCCTCCTTGGACTGCCAAAGTATTAAATAAAGACCTTGATCAGGTTAGAATCTTTCTAATCTAACAAAGAATTAGCTTCCTGCTAGTTCAGAAATTCGTTTTCATAATAGAAGCTGCTAAAAAAAGATAAATGGACATAAATTCATTATCATTCTAGTATCTGATTTTCATTTTCTTCCCTTTTATTTAATCCTCATGAACGATTCCATAAACTTTTGAAAAAAAATCATATTATATTTTATGGATCCGCGAAATAACTAATAATATATTAGGATATACTTCATAATTTTTTATAAGATTGATTTAAAAAAAATGCTCGTTTAACTAATAATTTCAATTGCAAAAACGTATTCGACTACAAAAGAATAAAACTTACCAAGAAATTATGATAGATAAAAGCTCTAGGCTCCCAGGAGATGACTTCAACCCATTGTTCTCCTACACCTTCATCATAATCGTTTCTTCCGATACCAAAAACGAACACAAATTTACAAGCAGGACAATTACCAGATTGCCATCATAAAATTGAACCAAAATATTTCGAAGCAAAAAAGAAGAAAAAACTCACTTGTCAACAACGTTATGAGCAATCGTGCTCAAATCGTTGGGTTTATGCGAACTGCCGGGATTACTGCTTGGAATTGAAAGGATTCCCAGCGCCAAAAGGATCAAAACCAGGAAGGTGAACATAATCAGCGCCGTTAGAAACATGGTTGAAGATGACGATTTCCGGCCGGGAACGCGCGAATGTCTCGGCTTCGCCATTGTTTCTCAAACTCAGGAGATCGAGATCTGGAACTTCCTCAACTCAGAGTTTGAACGAGAGACTCAGTTAAGAGAGACCAGTCTGTCTTTTTTTTTATTGCTTTTTTTTATAGAAATTTTGGTTTCTTTTATTTGATTTATGCTCTATTTGTGATTTCGTCGAGTGCCAAAGTTCTTTGAAAATGAACTTGTACTTGTATTGTTCTTTAATTGCACTTGGACAGCCTCTCGGTTTTTGCACTTTATACTTTTCTTATTTATGAAAATATTCCTATATATATACACATAGATTAAAGATTAAAATATGCTAGCAGTTCCTACACTTTAACAAAGTTCATTTTTATAAAATATTTAAGATATTTAATTTAATCGTTGATCCTATTACTATCTTCATCAAATTTTCAGGACTGACATGTTTTTTTGATAATAAATGTAAATAAGATCAATGAACTAGGGTTTTTAACTCGAAAAAATATGAAAACTTAATTTTTAAGTTTTTAGACGTAAGGATTAAATCTCAAACTTTGTTTAAGTTTAGGGACTGAAAATAGATTTTAACCTAAACTAAATAACAGCCCACTACAGGCAATGTGAAGCAGAGCATTGAATGGGTTGTGATTAGTCGTGAATTAGATAAAACCCAAAAAAGTCAACCATAATTATATTATATGACTCTCAAGTTTGATTTTGGGTAAAGTTCATATACGACCACTAAACTATCTTAAAATGCTCTTTTGACACTAAACGTTTACAAATTATAAAATGAGTGTTAAACTTTAGATTTAATTAGTCATTGATTTTAATGTGTCATGTAATCTTCTTAACAACTAACGGAGCAGTGTCCATTTTATAACAAAATTCAAAATATAATGTTTATTTTATAACTTTTAAATTAGTATTTAAAAATATCATTTTAAGATAACTTAGTGATCATTTTTTAGTTTTACCATTTGATTTTTGATATTATATTAATAGTGGAAAAGTGGTGCTAAAATGAGTGTAAATGTGTGATACCAACAAATAATAATTTTGTGTTGTTATGGTTAGATTAGTAATAAATAGACATTTAAGACTAAATAAATGATGTAACGTGATGGAGGGCTAGATGGAATAATGCATAAATATAGTACGTCTTAAATATAGAAACAAATCATTCATAAAATAAAATCATTTACAAAATAAATTATAAATTTGTAAAATACAAAATAAATTCTTATAACTCTTTGATTATAAAAACAAATCATTTACAAAGAGTAATTAATTGTAAAATTGTTTGAAAATTCTACCTTTTTTTTCTCTTCAATGCTTTCGAATATTACTGACTTGAATAATTTTGTGTGATAGTTATTAGGGTAGACTATGCGTTTAGTACCTAAACTATCAGTTTTGGTAGGGTAGACTATGCGTTTAGTACCTAAACTATCAGTTTTGGTCCGTTTTAGTACTTAAATTTTTATTTTTTTTTAAAACCATAGCTAGCGTTTAGCTTTTGTTTCATTTTAGTAACTCGTCGTTAAAAATTTAACGGACTGACTCTTCGATCATCGCATCTACAGTCGTCAACTGTCACATCCGTCGGCCGATAAGTCCAAACTTTCCAGCATGCACATATTTACCCCCCCTAAACGTGATTCTGTCTCTGTTTCATTGGGAAACGTCTCAATCTCTCCAAATCGACGATGAACTCTTCGATTTCTTCATCCTTCGATCTCCATGGTCCATCGTCCAATGAGCCTGAAACTGGACTATATTGGTCGACTCCTCATTTTCTTGTGATCTACTTTTCAGATTGGTCGTATGTCTACCGAAGCTATGTCACATCAGTCCGTCCGTTAAGTTTTTAACAACAAGGTATTAAAATTAAACAATAACTAAACGTTAGGTATGATTTAAAAAAATAAAAGTTTGGGTACTAAAACGAACTAAAATTAATAATTTAAGTACTAAACGCGTAATTTACTCTAGTTATTATCTATTTATTCATTTCACAAGTATGGGATTGGGTATAACGGATATTGTTTATTAACATATTTAATTGAATTAAAAACATAATTTTAAATTTGGGTTGTTTTAAAATATTATGAGAATATATTTTTTTAATTAATCACTGATATTTGATATATTGATCGACTAATCCAGATCGGATATTGTAAAGGCGAGGGCGACCCTCCCAACTCAATTTGCTCCATTTACAAACGTCATGATTTAAACTCTTGACATTGTTTAACGAATCTAATAAATCATCTCAATAGACCAATGAGTTATTGGTAATTTTATATTGTATAATTTTATACAACATTAATGAGTTAGATGAGATATATC
Organism: Hibiscus syriacus; assembly: GCF_006381635.1. Classification (NCBI taxonomy): domain Eukaryota; kingdom Viridiplantae; phylum Streptophyta; class Magnoliopsida; order Malvales; family Malvaceae; genus Hibiscus; species Hibiscus syriacus. The sequence goes on along the minus strand of NW_024063533.1, from coordinate 3,625,741 downwards.
GTAAAAAGTAAAGTTAATTTTATAATTTTATAAAGAAGTTGCATCAACTGATTTACTTACTGTATATAAAATTATAAACTATCATTATATGAAATGTTAATCCTTTAATTAATTAAAAATTTATTACTAGATAAATGTTGCAACTTTTTTGTTTTATTTGTTTTGTCTTTCATCTTGTTTATATTTTGTATATAAGTTATAAATAAAAATTAATTTAAGAAAAACATTTTTATAATATCTTTGAAATAATTCAATTTAGAGAAAATATATGTTTGTGATGTGTGTGTTTGTTTTGGAAAAGTGTGTTTGTATTGTATAGAGTATACAAATATGAAATTAGACAAAAATAAAGAGTCTCATTGAAAAATAACATCCCTAAATCTAAGTGAAAGATAAATAATACACCAAATCAATGTCAGAACATAAAGAGCTCGATGAAACCACACTTGCACAAAAGTTAAACAAACCAAAAGAATTATTCAATTTCATTTATTGTGAATTGGATAACTTTTTTTTTAAAATTTATAAAATCTATTTTCGATAATTGTTATGTCTTTGTATACTTTTAAGAATATATTTTGAGGGCTGATTTAGTGGGATAACGCGGTGAGAAAAAATAATTCTTCGGATAATGTTGTGGAGAGATTATTTGTTCAAATGTGGTGATTGTTACAGTCTCTCCCAGAGACACATTATCCTCTTAGAGTCCAAGCTCTGCCCAACGGTGACACATTTTTGTCCATACGTTTATGGGGCAAAGTCACATCGCAAGCCATGCCCAGACTCCCCTCGGAGACGCCGTGCCTTTCAGGCATCTCCCACCCAAAAACCCCTCGAAGATGCCGTGCCTTCCAGGTGTCTCCCACATGGCGTCTCTCCCTGCACACTCTGCATGGCCCATGCACCAATCACGTAGGTGCAGGATAAGAGCTGGCATTCGAGCTGGTAGCTGATATTTGAGTGATAAAAGCTTAACAAATATCTCTATCCTAACCCATGCCCTGTAATAACAAGTTGAACATAAAAAAAGAACTTCTTTTAGCTATATATATACATGTAAGAATGATCTCGGGAGTGATCATCTAAAGCTAAAGATAGGAGCAACAATTGCAATTGATAGAGGGAACATTTTAGATAGTTTGGTGTTTTTTTTCTTTCGTTATTCTAATTTGATTAAGTATTATATGATGAATTGGTTTAAATTTCTGTTATTTTGTCTGAAAGTAGTCCAATAGTTTATTAATTTTTTTGCAGAAAAAACGGTGAATTTAGTTTGAAGAAATTTTATTTGATGTATTTTATTATTGATTATTATGTTAATATTAATTTTATAAATAGTTGTTAAATTTTCTATTGTTGTTATTTTAATATTATTTTTTATTGTATAATATCATTTTTACGATTTATGATCATAGTGTATCATAATTTTTTTTATTCTAAATACAAATTTTGAATTTGTAGAGAAAAAGAGCAACAATTTTTTTCACGATTGTCCATTATAATGAACATATTATGGAAAATGAGGTCAGAGTTGTTTTTTCATTCTGAAAGACCTATAAATATTATGTTCAAAACGAACATCACATTTGTAGAAATGAAGCAGATGATAGAAAGGAAAATTCGAGCTACATTTGATGTTTGAAGTACATGTTTATGGTATGTCCCAATCCAGTTAGATATGCCGCAGTACGAGTCAAAGAATATGATGATATTGGAACCATGATTAGATTACATGAGTCGACAAATATTGTAGTTATTGAGTTATTTGTTGATGTACGTAAGATATCTGATGTTCCTATGTCATCAAGAAATATGGGTGAAAATTCATCTCAAATGGCTTTCAAAAGTGAGTTTGAAGACTCGATATACAGATCAATAAACAATTTTATGGCGCTATTGGAAAGTGGAAATGAAGTCGGTGTGTAACATCCGCAACAACAGAGAATAAGGAGAGAAACATATATCATTTAGAATTGATTGTTGATATTGATGCTGAAAATTGATGCGGAGAAATCCATGATGATTCCAACGAAGATGAAGAAATTATGGAACCCGTTTTGGCCGACGATGATAATTTTTACTGTGGTGGTGCACCTAACCTGGCTACTGATGAAGTTCTGACATCGTATCAACCTACCCCTCACATGTACGAGATAGATTATGATGGGATGAGGCACCAAAATTCCCATATATGCCACATATACCTCCATACCATATGGTTGAATCATTTGAAAATTCTTGTGAATTTTCGGTTGGGATGCAATTTAGAGGAAAAAATAAAGCTTTGTTGGAGATCAAAGAGTATTGTATCAAAGGCCATGTTGATGTCCATGTTGCAGAGTCCAACCAAAAAAACCATATATTCGAAGTGTGTTAAATATGACCCAGAGTGCAAATGAAAGATCAGAGTGTCCAAAATTCAGAGGCACGATGCTTGAGTCATAACAAGGTACAATGGTCCTTACACATTTTTCAAAACTCAATCGAACAATACCACTGAATATTGGAGTTTAATATAATATGCGAATACGTGAAGGTGTTGGTTAAAAAGAATCCAATGATCCCTTGTTCAGTGCTAGCTGTATCTTTTGAAGCCAATTTGGATACCAAGTAAAATACGACAAGGTTTGGAATGCGAAAATGAAGGCAATGAAGCTAACATATGGAAATTGAGATACATCGTACAATGAGCTACAACATTTGTTACAAGCAATGAAGTGATTCATCTCGGGAAGCATAGTAAAGTCTCAAACCATGTCTGCATATGATGAAGAAGGTCAACTTGTTCCAGGGAAGAAAATATTTCATAGACTCTTTTGGGCATTCAAATCATGCATAGAAGGATTTCCATTTTGTAAATGTATCGTCCAAGTAGATGGTACATGTTGTATGGTCAATATAAGCATGTATTGTTGATGGCAATTGTACAAGATGTTGAACAAAATATCTTCCCAATTGCATTCACCATTGTTGAAAGAGAGACAACAGAGGCTTGAGATTTCTTTTTGACCAATCTATGCCAATATGTCATTCTAAAAGATGGAGTTTGCTTGATATCTGATTGAGGAACATGCATTTTGGCGATAATTGAACAACCAAGAAGTCATTGGATACCTCCGCGTGCATATCCCACATTTTGTATCAGCTATATTGGTAAGAATAGTATCGATCAGTTTCATAACGTCCGTATTCGTAGCGAGATAGTAAGCATGAGTACGTTTTAATTTCAACATGTTTGTATTGATTTATATGATTTTTTAATTGAGGTTTAACATAATATATATATTATGAAACATGATACGAACAATGTCGACCAAATTTTGATAAGAGGTTGGAGAATTTGAAGGTATTTTATGATAATCATCTTGTTTGGAAGTGGGCTTTGAATATACCGTAAGAAGAGTGGTCGCAAGCATACGACGAGGGTCGGTGATACGGACAAATGACCACAAACCTTATTGAGGCCATTAATTTAGTGTTAAAAGGTACACGTCATCTCCGAATAGCGAGTGTGGTGAAAGAGGCATACTTTAGGTTGGCTAAGGTTTGGTCCGATAAAGGCAAGGAGATTGAGTGTCTCATTAATAGATGTAAAACTTGGGCTCCTTCAGTGGTGGAAGCAAATGAGTGATTGTCAACCTTAATGCTTGTTTATAATTTCGACCGAGTTGGTCATACTTTTGTTGTGTCATGCATATGCCGCAACGAATGAGGAGAAAACCAAACATTTAGATTTGATTTACGACACAAATTGTGTAATTGTGATCGCTTTCAGGCATGGAGATATCCATGTGCTCATGCAATCGGTGCATGTATGTATGTTGGTGTAAGCGCATACAGTTATGTTGATGAGTGATTTCACCTACATAAGATATTAAATGTCTACAACTATGTGTTCAAACAGATCCCAAATGAATCATATTAGCCAAAAAAAGAACATGACGAATAGATGCCAAATCCAATGCTTCGTAAAAGTCCAAAGGATCGACCTGAGTCCAGTCGTATTCATACCAATATGGATTTCCATGCTAGAGAGAAAGGTCAACCAAAGAGATACGGATTATGTAGGGGTGAAGATCATTTAAAAAAGAAATGTCCAGATCTACCAAGATATAAGCTTCATCAATAATCATATATGTGTTTGCATGTGAACGAATATTTGATTTTTTTTATAATAATTAACTTGATTTTAAAATAATTTATGTACATATTTGATACCATACTATATTAATAATTAACTTTATTTTATAATAATTTAATTATTTTTAATATAATAATTTATGTATTTTAAATTTAAAAATATATTTTATTTTTATCTTAACTTATTAAATATATTTTATTATCAAATTAAATTAAATATATATTTTATTTTTATTTATTAAAAAATATAATTTTTTATTCTTATATAACATAAAAATATATATTTTATCTCATCTTAACTTTTAAAATTTAATAAAATTGATATAATTACACATTTTGTCACTTATACTTTTATATTTTATAAATTTAGTCGTAATGTTTAAAAATTAAAATTAATTTATATATTTTATCTCATCTTAACTTTTAAAATTTAATAAAATTGATATAATTACAAATTTGGTCACTTTTACTTACATATTCTATCAATTTAGTCCTAATTTTCATAAATTAAAATTAATTTAATCTTTGAATTAGATCATGTCATATGTTAGTAGTGCTAAATATCATGACACGTGTCGTCACCCGATTGAAGGTTTTAATTTAATATATTAAGTCGTTTCCACCAACCTTGGGGAAAGGTTAATTATTTGCCTTAAAAAATATATTTTTATATTAATTTTAAAATATAATAAGAATAAAATTTAAATTTTAAGTGGAGGTAAAAAATTTCTAAAAACATATTTACTTATGTTTAGAAAATACTAATATAATGTAATTATTTAATTTTAACATATAATAACATTTTATTTACTATTAATTTTTATACAAATAACAATTGACTTTATAGTTCTTATCGATGACGGGATGTTGTGGAATGATAATGTCGAGGCAGACGTCTAATGTGTTGTGTCTGTTGTGGTTGCTCAGGAGTATGATAATCATCCTCCTCGTTCATTGGGGACATATAAGCTGGTGTTGTAAATATATGCCCACCACTATGCTCTCTCATTCCACCACTTTGCTCTTCCATCCCTCTTGGAAACGTAGACTGACAAATAGTCATATTTGACACCATAGATGTCATTTACTCAAAGTCATTCGTTGATTCAAACATGGGAGAGTAGATGGATGCCTGAGGATACATCAACTCAGGTATGTATGTCGGCACATAAAAAACATCAAACGATTGTGATGTTTCCGCTTCATGTTGTTGAGATGAACTCCCACTTCCACTTGGTATAAATTTATCGGTTTTACCAAATTTTTTCTTATATTTCTTAAACTGTTGCCTTTCTCCCAACGTCGTCAGGTACGACTTTCCATGATCCCAATAATAATGAAGGTAAGTCGAAGTCTTAAAATTAAAATCATCTTGAATTGGATCAAGAGGTGACAAGTATGAAGCTCTGTTGTTCCAAGCATTAATGTAGTTCGCGTGCTTCGCAACCCAATTCACGTTGTGCTTGCCCCGTCCATTTAATCTGTGCAAGGGGTAATGATCCCATGGAATGGGCGAAATAGGTTGGTGGCAGCCGAACTGCCTCAACACTCGATCCGAAAACTGTATGTCAACAAAAGCAAAATGAATCAATGGTGTAACATCACCCCAATATTGACAACCATCCAAAACATCTACCGGCACACACGCTAAAATTTATTCATCTATGTACGACCTTTAATTACACTGTAAAATTAAAATTTATAAAAATTAATTATACGCGAAATTATAAAATTATGAATAAATAAATATTATTTTATATTTATATTATAAAATTAAGCCTCCAAAAATTAATTCATTAGGCAAAATTATAAAATTATAAATAAAGAAATAAATTAAATGGTATTATTATTATATTATATTATAAAATATACCTTCATTTTTTCTATAAATGTTGATCTTAAACTGAAAATTTATAATATTATTATGCACTAATCCTGTCCTTTCTATTTTATGCCTCTATTTGTATATCAAAAAAATATTCGTTACTTATTTTTAATCACAATAAATACATTCTAATTAAGAATTTAAATTAAAATAGAGAAAATAAATATTACATTATGCTAATAGGAAAGTCAATCGATGTTCGACTTATCGGTGTTAAAAATGGAAGTCTGTGTCAAGCCCAAGATTGTAGCAACATCAGACATCCACTAATTTCTGTTGTATTAATATTATTGACGATTACTGACGCCTTGCACATCTCAGGTTACAAGAACGCCAATATCTCAGATCCCCAACTGTACTGATGCGTATTCTAAAAATTTCTCAAATCGGGAGATACTGTGTGAACTAGATTGCCAAATTTATCCGGCATCAAAACTCCCCCAATAAACTATAAGATATATGCTCGAGTTGCATATACAATTTCTTCTTGGGTACTATTTTGTTAGAGTTTAAATTGATTCTCCAACCATAACATCCTCAAACACCACTATTTTAAATCTGGGCTTCATGTCGTCTGCCCGAAAAACTCATTGCAAAGTGTTTCCAAATTATTGTAATCATTTCTCATCACCACCGACATCTCATTTGTTGGAACCCCAAGTTGAAAGGCCATATATTTTAGGGTTATCGTGCATTCTCCGCATGAAAAATGAAATGTATGTGTTTCCGGCCTCCAACGTTCAATCAATGCACTGATCAAACCCGAGACCAACTTATACTCTTAAACAAATGTGACATAATAAAATCCAACCTCTTGTAGGTTATCTTCAATCAAAGGGTGTGGCTTAGAGGGAATATTGAGCCGATGACGGAGGACTCGCTGGTCGTCTTCCTACAATTATAATATTCATGAAATTAATCAATTAATCATAAAAATAAACTTATACCATTTAATAATAATAATTTATTCTCAAATAATAATAACGCAATCGCTCCCAAATAGCTAGAAATATGTTAAGCGTCAAGATGAAGTAGTTGATTTTATTCTGCCATTTGAACGAATCTGTAGAAAAAATAATTTTAATAACATTAACAATTTAATATAAACATTATTATAAAGAAAACTAATTTAATCTAAACTAAGTAAGTGATTAAAACATCAACAAAATAAAATAAATTTTATTTGATTGTTTCTTCTTATTCTTCTTTTATTTCTTATTCTTCATTTCTTCCTTCTTCATTTCCGTCTTCTTCTTCTTCTTTTTTTATTCTTCATTTCTTTATTCCTTCTCTTTTTCTTTCTTCTTCCCGGTGCCCCCTGTAACATCCTCAATACCGGGTTAGTGATCAAATTGTAAAGTTTCAGAATTTGGTGACTATAGTAGAACCATGGATTAGTTCAATGATTTATTTGGAAATAAATCATAAAAGTTGTTGGTAATTATTAAATGAATTAAAGGGTAAAATGGTCAATTGACAAGTAAGATTTTTATTTTTCCCTTTATAAGATAAGGGAACCACGTGGAAGAGGAGATAATTCTCCAAAATTTTCTTTATTCTTCTTCTTCATTCTTCCTTCTTCCTTCTTCCTTCTTCCTTCTTCCTTCTCCCTTCTCCCGTATCTCCAAGCTCAAAGGTGAGTTTAATTTCAGCTGTTTAATTCTTGGATTTATAAGTTGATTTTGATTCTTTGAGTATTATATAAGCTTAAGGAAAGCTTATATAAGCTTTAAACATCAAGAATAGAGAATTAAAAAGGAAATTATATGAAGGGTGTAGAAATGAACTTTTGTTATAGAAAGGTTTTTGAAGTTCTAAAGCTGGATTTGACTTGTTAAGGGTCTAATTAAGAAGTTAGAAGCAATAGAATGGAATTTGGAACATGTTAGAAATTGAGTATGATTCTTGAATTTCATAAGGAAGATAGGATTTTGAGGTTAAAGATGATTTATATGAATATAAGTTGGTTTAAGTAATAGTAGTTGAGTTTAAGGACATAATAGAGGTTTAAAATAGAAGAATTAAGGTAAGAGTTGATGATTTTCGTGCTAAAATGCAAATTCTGGGCAAGGTGTATCGATGCATATTCAATGTGCATCGATGCACTCTTTAAAGAAGAAACATCGAATGCAATTGGTGCATCGATGAATAAAGAGTGCATCGATGCATCCCCTTAAAATAAAAACATCGAAGGTAATTTGTGTATCGATGCATGGGTAGTGCATCGATGCACTTCAAGGGGAAATTGAAATAAACATTTCTTTTAGTCTAAGAAATGATAGATTAGAGTATATCAATTGGATACTGATATGTATCAATATGTGATTATGTAGATATCGAACACGAACAAGTTTCGGAACGATCATCAAGTTAAGATTCGATCGAAAGAAAGGAAAATCCTAAAAGTGGATTGGAACTTAGTGAGGCTCAGGTGAGTGCATATTAATTCGTTTATGGTGCTCAATGGAAACAAGACTTATGACAAGTCTATTTCCTATGTTGAATGCATGAATATATGATTATACATATATGCATGACATAAATTATATGTATGCATGATTATGTGTTAACATGCTTTTGAATGTAATGATATGAGAAGTATGTGCTATGTGATGTATATATATATGAGCCATATGATAGGATATATGTGAACATGAGAAAACAAAGTATAAGATATAAGCTATGTAATCTTATGAGAATATGAAAAGAAGCTATGTGACTACATGTATATGTGAAAGAAGCTATGAGCTTATATGACGTGATATGAAAGTGTACATGTGAATGTGATATGAAAGTGTACATGTGAATATGTGACATGATAGATTGCTAATGCCCATGTTATGTGTCATGAGAGCTAGAGTATAGTTGGCATGCCAAGAGTCGAGGGTCTACGCGGTCCTTCGGGATATATACGTATTCTTTGGAACATGTGTGAGGTCTTTTGAGACACATACTTGATCCTTGGCATATGCATATGATTCTTAAGGAATGATATGTGGTCCTTAGGGACAACCTTATATGGCACTTCGGTGTATTTCTACGTGTCACTATGGTGCAATTCTACGTGGCACTACGGTGCAATTCTACGTGGCACTACGGTGCAATTCTACGTGGCACTTCAGTGTAATTATACGTGGCACTTCGGTGCATTTATACGAGCTGTGGTGACAGCATAGAGGTGCACAACCTCAATAGACTCACATATCTATAGTTCTTACATGTGTACATGGGCTAATGAGAAAAATAACAAATATATTACATGTGATTTGTATGCTTTTGTGATATGAATAGTATTATATGATTTATATGATGATATGTGGATTTAATGATTAAATGAGACAAATGTTGGTTAAAATGCTAGGTATAAGAGGATATGTATTAAGTGACATAAACGATAATAATATTGATAATTAAATAAGGCTAATGATGGAAATGATGAGTGATGAATATATGTGTGTATATGTTTTTATATGAAATGATATATATTGCATATGTGTTATAGGGATTTGTTACATGAATAGGAGTATGAGTGATAGAAGTAATTGTTCATCCATGATTACAAGCTATAGTTATATTTTATGTTTATTGCCTCACTAAGTGATTGACTTAGCGTGTGATTGTTTCACACGTAGGTTACCAAAGTGAGAAGAGTAAAGAGCAATATGGAGCAAGACATGTCAGTTCTTCTTACCAAAGGTCATATCAGAAGAAAGGTGAATAATATGTATTTTAATACATAAAGTTCTAGTTGGCATGTATTCAAGATAATATATTATATAAGCTCTGAATAGTTCGATAAAGGTTTTGAATAAGTTATATGTAATATAAAAGAATTTAAATTATTCACTATTTTATACAAGTAAAGGTTTTTGAAAAGTCAATGTGACACTTCGGACTCGGATCCGGGTCGGATTCGGGTTGGGGGTGTACTCCGCTATATAATAACAACCCAACCAACCCCATTATTACCCAACCAACCTGGACCCCCATTATTTCTGCTATTATTTTATTATTATTGCTGAAAAATGCAGCTTTTATTGTTAACCCCATGTAGGCGGTAGATTGTCATGCAGGGAAAGCGTCACGGGTGCCGTTTGCGGGGGGAGGGGAGCGCATGCATGCAGGGGAGAGATGCATGCATGCAGGGGAGAGATGCATGTCTTACAATGCGTCTTTGGATGGTTTTCTGGCCAAACACGCATGGCTTGCCATGCGACTTCCATGCAAGCAGGTTGCATGCAACATAGCGGGAGGGGAGATGCATGCAGTGTGGGAAACGCATGGGAGGCAGTGCGACTCTGACCTTAAACGCATTGATGACTATGTATCTTTGAGGGGCCAGGCTGGGAGGCTGGGAGGGCAATGCGTCTCCGGTCAACACTGTAACAATCACCACATTCGAACAAATAATCTCTCCACAGTATTATCCGATGAATTATTTTTTCTCAACGCATTATCCCACAAAATCAGCCATATTTTGAGCCCATGTAATCAATTTTGAAGGTGAATGGAAGAAATCCTTACTCTTAATTGAATTATCCTAAAATAATAATTATTAATCTTCTATTTAAATGACTTAAATTAAGGTTTTATATAGTTAAAAGTGTAGAACTCTGGTTCGTTGGTCAAAATTAGGTGAGAATAAATTTTTGATCTTCAAATTAATTCGTAAAACCGTTGAGAAGATCAAATTGATCAGTGATCGTTTAAAAATTATCTTTGATAAGACAAAATTTCTATGCAAATATCATGCTTGTAGACATCAAATTTGCAATTTACAAGAAAGTCTTTATGAAAGTTTTTATGTTGAATTAGATTTTTTGATTTGATCAAAAAGGAAAATTTAGCTACTTGAAAGAATTTGTCATTTTATTTATGGATAAGTTTTGCATCTCAAACTAAGTTGAATTCACAATATATTACATATTTCAATACTATATATATATAAATATGATACCTCTCATATAATCCATATTGAATTAGTAAAATTCAGCTTGCTCTGACATATTAAGAAGACGATTGAGGTTCTGACTCTAGAAGTAAAAGAATTAAGAAATAAGAGAATATTTTTAGTAAAAGTTCTTTAGAGAAATCATAATTTCGAGAAAGCTACTTGGGAGTTAGATAATTGTATGATAGAACAATTTTTGTATTTAATTACTTCAAGTAAAATTCGAGGACGGATTTTCTTTAAGATAGAGGAATATAATATTTTCTATTCCTTGAACAAGAATTTTCCTAAGGTAGATGATCAAAAAGTCTTTTTTAAGATTAAAATATTTATTTTAATCATTAAAATATTTTTAATTTGATTAAGTTTTAAATGATAATTTAATTTGAGATTAAATTGGAAATCAATAAGTGAACTTGGATGTTTAAGGATCAAATTGAAAATTTGGCAAACGAAAAATTTTGCATGTTTATAACTCCAAAATGTCTTATAATAAAATTTGATGAGATTTAGAGGGCTATGTTTCGGAATTGTTGGAATGATTTTGGTGGTTAAGTAAATTTTATTATTTCTTGATAGATATTTGGGTTCGAGAAATGTAATCTACAATGTGACTTAAGTTTAGATCTATCTTTTTCAAAAAAATAGAACTATGTTTCATGATTTTTTTTTCCTTCAAAAAAGCCTGCATTTATAAAATCAACCCGAAATGGCTTCGGCCAACACTTGATTCGAAATACATAAAAGGACAGTCATTAGAGAAATAAAATGACAAGTTAGCAGATAATGCCCATTGAACAAGGCCATGGGCAGCCGCATCGGCAGACATGTTGCACCCAAATGTGGCAATTACGATCCAACAATTGCCGCGCCTCAACCAAGTGAAACCTGGCCTCAGAGAGGTCAACAGCATTGAAAGTTAAACAAGTTGGGCGGCTATACACGTGAAGGGGGCTACTAAATTAATCAAAGTTGGCAGCCAACTGCTTTGAATTTGAAGCATGAAATTTTTAAAAATTAGCAAGGGTAAAATACCCAATTTAGTCACTTTAATTTTAGGGTATTTACAAGATTAGTCCTTAAGTTTCAACTATAAATACCCTAACCCATTTAGCTTCAAAACCATCCCAAAACATTCTAGCTTTCTTCCAATACTAGAGAATTTAGAGAGTTTCTTGAGAGTTGTTTTCTCCTTTTTATCAAGAGAGAATTATCATTGTCTTCTCCTTGGTAGATCGAGAGAAGTTGTAATTCTTATTTTCTCATAGTGAAATTCTTCTACCGTTGCTCGTGGTTTTTACCCTATATTATTTAAGGGTTTTCCACGTAAATTTTGTGTCTCTTTTATCTTCAATTTTATTTTCTCAAATTATCAGTTGTGATTTTGCTCTATCCGATAGCCGTCTTCCGCAACAATTGGTATCCGAGCCAGATTAGAGTGTGTAATATATGCTTATTGTCTTTGTGGTTGCCACCAAAAGGTGGATCCTCCAACATAAGAAAGTAAGAAGGTATTACACATTCTTTGAAGGTTCCAAAGAACTATTCACAATAGTAAAATAGTGGGAGCTATCCGTAATTGAAGATATGGCAACGAAATTTGATATTGAAAAATTCAATGGGAGAAATTTCTCATTTTGAAAATTAAAGATGAAGGCCATCCTGAGGAAAGACGGGTGTCTAGCGGCTATCAGTGAAAGGCCGGTGGATTTTACAGATGACAGCAAATGGATCAAAATGGACAGAAATGCTATGGCAAACTTTCATCTAGCATTAGCAGATGAAGTATTGTCAAGCATCGAGGAGAAAAAGACAGCTAAGGAGATATGGGATCATCTCACCAAATTATACAAGGCCACATCGCTGCACAATAAAATTTTCCTGAAGAGAAAATTGTACACTCTCCAGATGTCAGAATCTACTTCAGTGACGGAGCACTTAAACACACTGAACACTTTATTTTCTCAGCTTACATCTTTAAGCTGTAAAATAAGAGAACAAGAACGTGCTGAACTTCTACTTAAAAGTCTACCAGATTCGTATGATCAACTCATCATTAACTTGACAAACAGTAATGTCACCAGTCTAGTCTTCGATGACGTTGCAGCTGCTGTTCTACAAGAAGAAAATCGGCGTAAGAACAAAAAGACATACAAGTAAATCTGCAACAAGCAGAAGCGTTAACAACGATGACAATGATGAGAGGGAGATCAACAAAACGTGGCCAAAGCAGCAGTCTCAAACATGGTAAATCGAAGTCGAGAAGCAAGAAGAATTTAAAGTGCTACAACTGTGGAAAGAAGGGTCACTTGAAGAAGGATTGTTGGAGTCTAAATAAAAACTCTAATCCACAAGGCAATACCACAAACACTTCAGATGATGGAGATGCTCTATACTGTGAAGCGTCAACCACTGTGGAAGGCAGAAAAAGATTTGCAGATATATGGCTCATTGATTCAGGAACAACATATCACATGACCTCAAGAAGAGAATGGTTCCATCATTATGAACCTGTCTCAGGAGGATCTGTGTATAGTTGCAATGATCATGCCTTAGAGATCGTTGGCGTTGGAACCATCAAATTGAAGATGTATGATGGAACAATTAAAGTTGTTCGAGATGTGCGGTACGTGAAAGGCCTGAAGAAAAATTTATTATCCTACAGATTATTGGATAATAATGCAAGCAAGATTGAAACATGGAAAGGAATCATGAAGGTGTTCCATGGAGTGCTTGTGGTGCTACAAGGCGAAAAGATAGCATCAAACTTGTACATGTTGAAGGGAGAGACTTTGCTAGAAGCAGAAGCCTCTGTTGCCTCATGTAATTCAGATTCTGCAATATTATGGCATCAGAAACTTGGACACATGTCAGAACAAGGAATGAAAGTCCTTGTGGAGCAAAAGCTACTTCCAGGCTTAACAAAGGTATCGCTTACTTTGTGTGAGCATTGCATAACAAGTAAGCAGTACCGGTTGAAATTCAACACATCAAATTTTAGAGGCAAAAGTGTTATAGAATTGGTTCATTCTGACGTATAACAAGTAAGCAGTACCGGTCTCATTTATTGATGATTACTCCAAGAGATGTTGGGTGTACCCTATTAAGAAGAAGTCAGATGTGTTTTCAACTTTCAAAAACTTCAAGGCACGGGTGGAACTTGATTCTGAAAATAAGATCAAGTGTTTCAGAACAGATAATGGAGGAGAATACACAAGCGAAGAATTTAATGACTTTTGCAGGAAAGAAGACATCAAAAGACAGTTCACTGTGGCGAACACTCCTCAACAAAATGGAGTGGCAGAGCGGATGAACAAAACCTTGTTAGAAAGAACAAGAGCAATGTTGAGGGATGCAGGTCTAGAAAAATCATTCTGGGCAGAAGCAGTCAATACCGCCTGTTATTTGGTGAATCGAGCTCCATCAACTACAATAGAGCTGAAGACACCAATGGAGATGTGGACTGGTAAACCAACTGATTATTTAAACCTCCATGTATTTGGAAGTATTGTGTACGTGATGTACAACTCCCAAGAAATTTCAAAGTTGGATCCAAAATACAGGAAATGCAAATTCTTGGGGTATGCTGATGGAGTAAAGGGGTATCGCTTGTGGGATCCCACTATCCGCAAAGTGATCATCAACAGAGATGTTATCTTTATAGAAGATAAACTACAAAGAAAATAAGACGATAATAGCGCTGAAAAGTCAGAGACTACTCAGATACATGTGGAAAAAGAGTTTGAACAAAGAGATTCTTCTGAAGCAGAACCAGCACATGATGAACAAGAACCAGAGAGTTCTGAAGCTCCAATAACTCGTCAATCAGATCGTGTGAGAAGACGTCCCAATTGGCACTCAGATTATGTTATAGAAGGTAATATTTCATACTGCCTTTTAACAAAGGACGGTGAGCCATCAACATACCAGGAGGTAATAAACAGCTCAGATGCTTCACTGTGGATGATGGCGATGCAAAAAGAAATTGAAGCCCTTCATAAAAATAATACATGGGACCTTGTGCCACTACCACAAGGAAGGAAGCCAATTGGTAACAAATGGGTCTTCAAAATCAAGCGAAATGGTGACGATCAAGTGGAGAGATATCGTGCAAGACTGGTGGTCAAAGGATATGCTCAAAAAGAAGGTATTGATTTCAATGAAATTTTTTCTCCTGTGGTTCGACTAACAACAGTTCGAGTAGTCTTGGCAATGTGTGCTACATTAAACTTACATCTAGAGCAGCTAGATGTTAAAACAGCTTTTCTTCATGGAAATCTTGAAGAAGAGATTTATATGCTCCAGCCTGAAGGTTTTGAAGAAGAAGAAAAGAAGAACTTGGTTTGCAGGTTGAACAAATCTCTGTACGGTCTAAAGCAGGCGTCGAGGTGTTGGTATAAGAGATTTGATTCCTTCATTATGTGCCTTGGATACAACAGACTTAATGCAGACCCTTGTGCTTATTTCAAGAGGTCTGGTGATAATGATTTTGTTATATTGCTGTTGTATGTGGATGACATGTTGGTTGCAGGACCCAACAAAGATCATATTGAAGAATTGAAGGCACAACTGGATAGGGAATTTGAAATAAAGGACTTGGAATCAGCAAACAAGATTCTAGGGATGCAAATTGACCGAGACAGAAGTAATAGGAATCACAAAAGAATTACTTGAAGAAGATCTTGTCAAGATTCAACATGCAATATTGTAAGCTAATTTCTACCCCTCTTCCTATTAACTTCAAATTATCCTTCAGTATGAGTCCTAGCAGTGAAAAAGAGAGGATGGAGATGTCTCGAGTACCGTATGCATCGGCAGTGGGAAGTTTAATGTTCGCTATGATATGCACAAGACCAGACATTGCACAAGCAGTGAGAGTGGTTAGTCGGTACATGGCGAATCCAGGTAAAGAGCATTGGAATACAGTAAAGAGGATCCTGATATACATCAAAGGGACCTCAAATATTGCATTATGTTACGGAGGATCAAACTTACTAATCAATGGGTATGTAGATTCTGACTATACAGGGGATTTGGATAAAAGCAAATCTACTATAGGATATGTGTTCAAAGTTGCTGGTGGAGCTGTAAGCTGGGTTTCAAAATTGCATTCAGTTGTGGCTACATCCACAACAGAGGCAGAATATGTAGCAGCTACATAAGCCAGTAAAGAGGCAATTTGGTTGAAGATGTTATTGGAGGAGCTTGGGCACAATCAAGAGTATGTCTCTCTGTTTTGTGACAGTCAAAGTGCCTTGCATCTAGCAAGGGATCCAACATTTCATTCAAGGACAAAGCACATACGAGTTCAGTACCATTTTATTCGTGAAAAGATGGAAGAAGGGACAGTAGATATGCAGAAAATCCATACCAAAGACAACATAGCGGATTTCATGACAAAGGCGATCAATGCAGATAAATTTACCTGGTGTCGATCCTCTTGTGGCCTGTCAGAGACGTAAGCAACATGAAGGTACAAGGTAGAAAGAATGGTGTGAAGATATGATTGTTTCAATCAAATCTTCAAGTGGGAGATTGTTGAAAGTTAAACAAGTTGGGCGGCTATACACGTGAAGGGGGCTGCTAAAATTAATCAAAGTTGGTAGCCAACTGCTTTGAATTTGAAGCATGAAATTGTTGAAAATTAGCAAGGGTAAAATACCCAATTTAGTCACTTTAATTTTAGGGTATTTACAAGATTAGTCCTTACGTTTCAACTATAAATACTTGTTGAGTTAATCGATCGACTGAATCGGCCAAGAGGGGGTGAATTGGCAATTAAAAATTTCGGTGGAAGTTTTTGCAGAAAATTGAAAAGATTTGCATAGTGATTTAGAGTGGTTCGACTTTCTCAATCAAAGTCTACGTCCACTACCTTAGTTATCCACACTAAGAATTTTCCACAAATTCACTAATTTGTCTTTCTTTTGAGGACAAAGAGTAACCTTACAAACCCTCAAGAATTATACCCCAAATTCTTGAGAAAAACTCTCTCTCCCAAAGAGAACAATACAAATTTGCAAACTTACAAGGAAATCCTCACAAGGTAGATTGTTTGCACAATTCTAGAACAATGAAAAGAACACTCAAGAATAAATACAATTGAGCACAAAAGTGTTCTTGAAATCAAAATGAATATTGAATGAAAAATAGGCTTGAAATGCTCAAACTTGAGGTTTGATGCTTTCTCTTTGATTCTCTCTTGATTCTAGTTGCTTGATGTTTCTTGTTATTGATCAATAGCTTCTAAACTTGTTTAAATACTCCTTGAATTAATTCTGAACGTTGATGATAATTAGTGGAGTCAATAGAGTCGTTATTGTGTGAAAATAATTAATTTTCTAGGTGGGAGCGTCTCATGCATTGATGCATGACCATTATGCATCGGTGCATCAGTGTAAAATTTCAAATATTTTGACCATTGGACTCTTAGTGCATCGGTGCACTAAGAGTGCATCGATGCATGAAGTGCATTCGATGTTTGAAAAATAGCCTGGTGCATCGATGCATGGATTGTGCATCGATGCATCAAATGCATTCAATGTTTTAATTAAATCAGAGTGCATCGATGCATGGAGAGTGTATCGGTGCATGGAATGCATTCGATGTTTTAATTTATTCATTGATGCATCGATGCATGGTATTGATGCATCGGTGCATGCCTTTGAAAAATTGATTTAAGGCTTGATTTTGGTTCAAAATACTTTGTGAAAATTGTTTCAAAAATAGTTTAAGTACAAATCACAATTTTACACATTTAGTAAGGATTAAAATTGATCTTCAAAGACTTGGAGTAATAATTTGATATTCGATAAATTAAATCGAATATAAATTGTAAAATCATTTGTAAAAATCTTAAAATTCATTTAACTTAATTTGTTATATCGAAATATCAAAAATGTTTTTAACAATCTCCCCCTTTTTGATATAACAAAACACTTGGGAAATTTTAAGATTTAGACATCTTCTCCCCCTTTTTGTTAAATCAAAAAGACTCTATAAAACGTTTTAAACAAGAATGTTTTGAAAAACTTAAGCCAATTGATTTATTAATTATAAGCTGCTAAGATCACAATCAAAAGAGAGGTTAGCCATTAGTTTCATAAATCAATATTCATATAACATGCAATGGATAATTGGTCATATATTTCTAATGATGCAAAAATAAGAAAATTTAACCAAACCAAATATATATATTAAGTTCAAGCATCCATAAATATAAAATAAGTCCAAACATTCAACAACCAATCAAAGTCAAAGTATCCAAAAACAAACAAACCAGAAATATCAAAATCAATCCAAGTTTTAAATTTAAGAAAACATGACAAGAAATACAAATCTACTCCATCGGAGGATCGAGAGGAGAAGGATAATGAGCTCGAACTTCAAGAGTCAGAGCATCCATACGATCACACATCTCCCTCTGAAAATCAATAATCTGAGACTCCATGGAAGCAAATCGTAGATCAAATGCCTCAAAAAAAGATCGGAAATAAGGTGGTGTTTGATCTTCTTGCCGAGCGGGTTCCGGTGCATTAGCTGGATCGTCAATATCTTGAAATATCCCTTGAAGCTCGGGATCAACATTCGCAGCCGTAGGAGGAGGAGGAGCACGAGAAGAACTAGCTCCAGGAGTTTGTTTATTTGGTCAGAAGACCCAAAAACCGGTGCGTTCATCTTGAACCCAATCCGCTTTCTTTAAAGAAGTGAGATTGATTTGATTTTGGAGAGGAATGGGAGTGTCGAGAGAAACGTCTAGACCAAATTTGATAAACATGTTACTAAGTAGACATCCTTAGGCTAATGTTTCAACATGTTTAGAAGGAACAATGTTTATGATGTCTACTAGTTGACTAAAAATAACCTGTGGAAGATTTATTTTGATTTTATTTTTAATACAATATATCCACCATAAATCCCTAGCACGTAAAGTGGAGTACCTACCAGCAGAAGGATGAAACCACCAAGAAATAATAAAATGAAGGAAACGGTCGTGATGGGTTCGAAGGGTACTGACACTAGCATTAGGAGTATAGGGATAAGCCACATATTCTTTTTCGTCAAACACACCATCATCATCTAACCCAAAATGAGAAGCAATAGTTGCGGAATCAACAACAATGTATTGTCCTAGAAGATAGGATCTAATTCTGATGGTTCCACATTGGAATAGAAAATACGGGCTAATTGGTGGAAGACGATAGGTTGAAGCGAAAAAAGTTTATCAAACTTCCATTGCTTAAGAATTGGGAGGTATTCAAAGTCAATTTTGTTCATGGCTTGAAGTGAGGGAATGCGTTCTTCCCGAATTCTATAGGATTGGAATGACTCAATGTATCTATTGTAAAGGTCATTTCTATGACGCTATGGCATATTGAAACAGGAACTCAATAGGCCACTAGAAGTTTGAGGAACGAGATTAGGAGGTAGAGGAGCGGAAGGACGATGTGAACGACTAGAGGAAGTCCTAGGACGTTTAGGATTAGACATGGTAAAGGAGTCGGAATAAGAAATATAACCTGCAAATTAAAAACACATGTATATGCAATAATCAATCCCAAAACTCAATTGAGTCCTTAATAATTCAAGGTTCTCTAAACCGAATCCTAATGGGCAAGGTTTTGAAAAACTATTTGAAAATAATGTTTGTAAAATTATAAGATGTATCAAAAACATCAAATTTAAAAATTAATTTCAGAATTTCAATTTTTTTATTTCGAAAATTAAAAAAAATCTTGAAAATTTGCGAGTTTTTGATGAAATTAGTTGTAAATTTGAGTTTCTAATCATCAAACAATCAATGCCCAATATAATGTTCATCCTAGAACTAATCAGAACTAGTTCTAAAATAAAAAATCAATTAAGTAGAGGTTTTTGAAATATTACCTTGAAAATTTTGGATTGAGAGGGATGAAGAGATGTTTTGCACGATTTGATGATAAAAGCAAGTTTGGGAGATGAAAAACTTGAAGAATCCGACGAAAAATCGTTGATTTTGAGTAAGAATGGAGTTTTTAGATAGAGAGGGATGAACGGCTGAGGGAGTGTTTAAAGGGTTTTGAGAAAAATAAAGAGAATCAGGGTTTTTAACCAAAAACCCGACAGATGCATCGATGCATGGTCTTGTGCATCGATGCACATTCAAGGTATGCATCGGTGCATCATGCGGATGCATTGATGCAAATTCAAAGGGATGCATCGATACATTGTTAAGTGCATCGGTGCATTAAGCACAAAAATGTCAAAAATCCATTTTAAACACTTAAAATGCTAAATTATTTGGCTCTAGTGGTATTGGCAACTCATATATCAAAATTAATTATGTTCAATCTATCAAATTAATCTTTAAACTTTATTTGAACATAATTTTAATTTTTACTAAGAATCATAAACTCCTCTAACTGATAGCAAGAATGTAATCAAAGATTATTATTATAAGCAATTTTCAATATTTATTAAAAGTGCTAAAATTATTTTAAACACTAAGTGAAGATAGGTCAGTTAAATCTAATTCTCTCCTAAGTGTCCAAAATCTTTCCTTATCTAAGGGTTTTGTAAAAATATCCGCTAATTGGTGCAAAGTATCAACAAATTCTAGAGCTACATCTTCCTTAGCGACATGGTCTCTAATGAAGTGATGTCTAATTTCAATATGTTTAGTTCTAGAGTGTTGGATGGGATATTTAGTGAGACAAATAGCACTAGTATTGTCACACTTGATAGGAATAGTACTTACTTCAATTCCATAATCTAAAAGTTGTTGTTCCATCCATAAAACTTGTGCACAACAACTACCAGCTGAAATGTATTATGCTTAGTGGTAGATAATGCAACACAATTTTGTTTCTTTGAAAACCAAGAAATTAGCATATTTCCAAGGAATTGGCAAGTACCGGAGGTACTTTTCCTATCTAATTTGCATCCTCCATAATTCGCATCTGAGAAGGCATGCAAGCTAAAAATAAAGTCTCTAGGATACCAAAGTCCTATACTAGGAGTGTCCTTAAGGTATCTAAAGATCCTCTTGACAGCTAGTAAATGTGATTCTTTAGGACATGATTGAAACCTAGCACACAAGAAAACACTAAATATAATATCCGGTCTACTTGCGGTTAGATAAAGCAATGAACCAATCATGGATCTATATAATTTAACATCCACACATTTACCTCCTTCATCCAAGTCAAGCTTTGTAGAAGAACTCATTAGAGTGGCATAGGGTTTCCCATTTTCCAATCCAAATTTCTTGAGCATATCCTTGACGTACTTAGCTTTATTGATGAAGATGCCATCTTTTTTTTGCTTGATTTGGAGTCCCAAGAAATATGAGAGCTCCCCCATCATGCTCATCTCGAACTCACTTTGCATTAGCTTAGAAAATTCTTGGCAAAGAACATCATTAGTAGAACCAAATATTATATCATCAACATAAATTTGAACTACTAATAAATCTTTACCTTTTCTCTTTAAAAATAATGTAGTGTCAACCTTTCCTTTTGAAAAACCTTTTTCAATTAAAAAATTTGACAATCTTTCATACCAAGCTCTAGGAGCTTGTTTTAAACCATAAAGAGCTTTTGTCAATTTTAAAACATGATCCGGAAAATTTGAATCTTCAAAACCTGGAGGTTGTTTCACATACACTTTTTCTTTTATAAAACCATTTAAAATGCACTTTTAACATCCATTTGATATAATTTAAATTTATTGAAACATGCAAATGCTAATAACATTCTAATTGCTTCCATCCTAGCTACGAGAGCGTATGTTTCATCATAGTCTATGCCTTCTTCTTGAGTATAGCCTTGAGCAACAAGTCTAGCCTTGTTCCTCACTATATTACCACTTTCATCAAGCTTATTTCTAAATACCCATCTAGTACCTACAGTAGTTTTATTACTAGGCCTTTCAACTAATGTCCATACTTTACTTCTCTCAAATTGATTTAATTCTTCTTGCATAGCCATAATCCAATGTTCATCTTTTAATGCTTCTTTGATGTTCTTAGGCTCTATGCATGAAATAAATGCAACATAATTACAAATATTTCTAAGAGAAGATCGAGTAGTTACCCCTTTAGATGGATCACCTATAACTTCACCATCCTTGACATAGTTGTACTCTCTTGGATAAGATACTTCCCTTTCTTCAATGGTTGGATTCTCGATGGGATCATGAGTTTCCTCATCCTTTGTTTCTTTCTTTGATGATGATTCTCCAACGTCATGTCTAACGTCATTTGTATTTACAATGCCTACATCATCATTAACACAAGAATCCTTCCTCGGAAGGGGATTATCATCGAAAACAACATGTATAGACTCTTCTACAACTAAAGTTCTTTTATTAAATACACGATAAGCTATATAGAATTTAAGGAATAACCTAGAAAAATTCCTTCATCACTTTTAGCATCAAATTTGCCAAGGTTTTCTTTACCGTTGTTTAAAACAAAACATTTACATCCGAAAGGATGAAAATAACTAGTGTTAGGCTTTTTATTTTTGAAAATTTCATATGGAGCTTTCTTTAAAATTGGCCTACTCATTACTCGATTTATAACATAACAGGCAATATTTGTGGCTTCCGCCCAAAAATATTTTGGCAAATTATTTTCACAAAGCATGGTTCTAGCCATTTCTTCTAAAGTTCAATTTTTCCTCTCAATAACTCCATTTTGTTGAGGAGTTCTAGGTGCTGAAAAATTATGGTTAATACCATTAGAATTACAAAATTCAATAAATCCAATATTTTCAAATTCAGTTCCATGATCACTTCTAACACTAGTGATAGAGTAACCTTTTTCGTTTTGGATAATTTTTGAAAATGTAATGAAATGTTCTAATGCTTCATCTTTTGTACTTAAGAATAGAACCCATGTATATATCTAGAGTAGTCATCTACCAAGACAAATGCATATTGTTTTCCACCCAAGCTAGTAGTTCTAGTTGGCCCAAAAAGATCTAAATGGATCAATTGTAAAACTCTACTAGTTGATACATCATTAATGGATTTAAAAGAAACTCGCTTTTGTTTTCCTTTAGCACAAGCATCACAAATTTTATCATTATCAAATTTAAGCTTAGGCAACCCTCTTACTAGGTCTCCTTGAATTAATCGTTGCAAAACACTCATACTAGCATGTCCTAGTCTCCTATGCCATAACCAACTATCATGCTCATCCTTAGCAACTAGGCATAAATTAGTCATATCAAAGGAATCTAAATGCACCATGTATATGTTTCCTATTATATGACCAACAAGCATAATCCGATTAGATGCAATGTCAATGACTTTACAACCATTAATTTCAAGTAAGTCATTGAATCCTCTATCGCATAATTGACTAATACTCAATAGATTATGCTTTAATCCATTCACATATAAAACATTTTTAATTTGTATGGAAGAGGTATTACCTATTGTACCAATACCTTCAATGTGACCTTTTGAATTGTCTCCAAATGTCACTTCTCCTCCATTTTTGGCGTTAAGCTCAATGAACCGGCTTTTGTCTCCGGTCATGTGTCTTGAGCATCCACTATCAAGGTACCATGAATTTGAATTTGTTTCCCGTGCCTTGTAGCAATGCTTATTTCCCTACAAACATAGATTAATTTTTGATTTTTGGTACCCAAATTCTTTTGGGTCCATATTCATTAGTTTCCAAAATCCTAGTCCCCTTAGGTATCCATTTGTGTAGGATATCTTTATCTTTAGTAGTAATGAGGTTTTTAGGAACCCACATACTTCTAACGATTTTTCCATTAGAGGTTATTTGGGGACCTCTATGATTGTAGTTTCTAAAACTTTTTGTAACAAAGTTGGATTTTGAATTTCCACCTTTTTCAAAATGTTTTGTTCCAACTTTATCAAAAGAAATTTTAAGATCATCAATTTTCTTTTGATGATCATCATTGATCTTTGAAAGTAAATTTTGCAAATCTAAATTTTTCTTTTCAAACTCTTCTAGTTTGATTTGCAAATCTTTGATTTTACTTTCAAGATCGTTGTTGGTTTTGGATATGAGTTTGTTTTCATTTTTCAATTTTGAAACATCATTTTTTATATTTTAAAAATAATTTCTCATAATCCGAAGCCAACCCATTATATTCCTCTAATAACTCATCATAGGATAAATCATCAAAATCGGATGAGTTAGAGGTTACCTTAGAATCTTCCCCGAATGTCATCAAGCACAAGTTAGCTACTTCTTGTTCCTCTTCATCGGAACTTTCTTCATCGCTCCATGTAGCCATATGAGCCTTGTTCTTATTCTTTGATTGACCCTTTTTCTTCAATTATGGGAAATCATATTTGACATGCCCCGGCTTTTTGCATTCATAGCAAATGATTGGGTCATTCTCTTTCGGTTCATTTTTGAGGCCTTCATTTCGTTTGAATTTTCTTCCTCGATAAGGTCTCATCATTTTTCTGAACCATTTGGCAAACAATGCCATTTCCTCGTCATCGTCATCGTCATTCGAATCACTCTCATCTTTTGTGGATTTGAGAGCAACTCCAATATTTTTCTTCTTCTCCTTCTCTTTTGGTGTCTCGTCAATCTTGTCGAGGTCCACCTCATCTTCGAGCATCATTTCATGAGTGAGGAGTGACCCAATTAGCTCTTCAAGAGTTAAGGACGTTAAGTCCTTAGACTCGATGATTGCCGTCTTCTTTGATTGCCACGATTTTGGGAGGGAGTAGACTAACTTCCTCACAAGCTTTTTCATTTGAAATGATCTCTCCATATGATTTGAGACCATTGACAATTGTTGAAAATCTATCTGTCATAGCTTTGATATCTTCATTTGGTTTCATCTTGAAATTTTCATAGCTACGCGTTAGAATACTAATTTTAGATTTCTTTACCTCATCGGTACCTTCATGAGTGACTTGAAGTTTGTCCCATATTTCTTTGGCGGTTGTACACGATGAAACTCTTCCGTATTCATCTGGTCCAAGAGCACAAAAAATGATATGGATGGCTTTGGAGTTGAGCTGGAACATTCTTGTCTCTCATTCACTCCACAACCTTGGATGAGTGAGAGGTTTGATGTATCCTTCTTCTACGGCATTCCATGCTCCCATGTCACTTGCTTAAATAAAGTACATCATCCTATTCTTCCAATAGGCATAGTTACCTCCATTGAAGAAAGGAGGCTTGTTGACGGGCATCGAATCGAGACCGAAGTTGAAATTTGAAGCGGAGGCCATTGATGACTTGATAATCGATGTAACTCTTCCTGAATCGACTCAAGAGACAATTAAACCTTCAAATGAGTGAGGCTCTGATACCAATTGTTGAGTTAATCGATCGACGGAATTGGCCAAGAGGGGGGTGAATTGGTAATTAAAAATTTTGGTGGAAGCTTTTGCAGAAAATTGAAAAGATTTGTACAGTGATTTAGAGTGGTTTGACTTTCTCAATCAAAGTCTATGTCCATTACCTTAGCTATCCACACCAAGGATTTTCCACAAATTCACTAATTTGTCTTTCTTTTGAGGACAAAGAGTAACCTTACAAACCCTCAAGAATTATACCCCAAATTCTTGAGAAAAACTCTCTCTCAAAGAGAACAATACAAATTTGCAAACTTACAAGGAAATCCTCACAAGGTAGATTGTTTGCACAATTCTAGAACAAAGAAAAGAACACTCAAGAATAAATACAATTGAGCACAAAAGTGTTCTTGAAAGCAAAATGAATATTGAATGAAAAATAGGCTTGAAATGCTTAAACTTGAGGTTTGATGCTTTCTCTTTGATTCTCTCTTGATTCTAGTTGCTTGATGTTTCTTGTTTTTGATCAATGGCTTCTAAACTTGTTTAAATACTCCTTGAATCAATTCTGAACGTTGGTGATAATTAGTGGAGTCAATAGAGCCGTTATTGTGTGAAAATAATTAATTTTCTGGGTGGGAGCGTCTCATGCATCGATGCATGACCATCATGCATCGGTGCATCAGTGTAAAATTTCAAATATTTTGACCGTTAGACTCCTAGTGCATCGGTGCACTAAGAGTGCATCGATGCATGAAGTGCATTCGATGTTTGAAAAATAGCCTGGTGCATCGATGCATGGATTGTGCATCGATGCATCAAATGCATTCGATGTTTTAATTAAATCAGAGTGCATCGATGCATGGAGAGTGCATCGGTGCATGGAATGCATTCGATGTTTCAATTTATTCATTGATGCATCGATGCATGGTATTGATGCATCGGTACATGCCTTTGAAAAATTGATTTAAGGCTTGATTTTGGTTCAAAATACTTTGTGAAAATTGTTTCAAAAATAGTTTAAGTACAAATCACAATTTTACACATTTAGTAAGGATTAAAATTGATCTTCAAAGACTTGGAGTAATAATTTGATATTCGATAAATTGAATCGAATATAAATTGTAAAATCATTTGTAAAAATCTTAAAATTCATTTAACTTAATTTGTTATATCGAAATATCAAAAATGTTTTGAACAATACCCCAACCTATTTAGCTTCAAAACCATCACAAAACATTCTAGCTTTCTTCCAATACTAGAGAATTTAGAGAGTTTCTTGAGAGTTGTTTTCTCTTTTTTATCAAGAGAGAATTATCATTGTCTTCTCCTTGGTAGATCGAGAGAAGTTATAATTCTTATTTTCTCATAGTGAAATTCTTCTACCGTTGCTCGTGGTTTTTACCCTATATTATTTAGGGGTTTTCCACGTAAATTTTGTGTCTCTTTTATCTTCAATTTTATTTTCTCAAATTATCAGTTGCGATTTTGCTCTATCCGATAGCCGTCTTCCGTAACAAACAGAACGTGAATGAAGCTGACGGACCACATTAGCCGCATCACTTTCGACGATTACATTTTCATAGTGCAATTCTATGGCAAGGCGGAGACCGGAAGTGATTGTCAGCGCTTCAACGATGCTGGCATCAAGAACAAACGACACGGGCATGGCATGACCATCAACCACGAGATCGTGTGCATCACGATCTTAATTATCAACAACAAATATATCCTATAAACATAGTTACTCGAACTTAGAATTTTAAAGAAGAATAATACTATTGAGACTACCCAATAAATTCTATAAATAATGTTAAACATTCTTAAAAAAATATATAAAAATAAATAAAAAATACATAATATCATTTAAATATTATTTTTCCACCACAATTTATCATATAATCATCTTTATTCCTAATTGTATTATGGTTTAATTGTTAATAAAGAATATTTCTTTATTTGTTTTGAATAATTTCTACCTAAGAGAAGGAGAAGAGAAACTTTATTCCTAATGGATATTAGACTCACAATTTAAGGGAGAAAAGAAGTATCATCTCAGAGCTTTTAACCATCTACTCTAAAAATTGTTGACAAAAAATTCCTCTTTTAACAATAATAATAATGAATAATATATGTGATCAAAATTATGAATATATATACACGTGAAAATTATGTAGCGTTCAATGTGCTGAAAAATTAAAAAAGTTATTTATCAAATTAATTATTTTTAATGTTTAATATTGTGACATTTATTGAGTGGCTTCGAGCAGTTGTATTTACAATATATATGCGTTTCAATTATGAATATAAAAATAATATGATATAATTTAATATAATTATAATTTTATTTAAAATGTTTTTTTAATGTTAATCTAATTATAGTTTGAAAAAAATGTAGAACATTTTTTTTTCTCTTCTTTTATTACCGTCTTTAGTCTTTTTGTTCTTCATCTTTGTGATCAGCACTAGTATTAGTCTTGGTATTAGTTGTCGACCGTCGATATTCATTACTTTTCATTTACTTTATTATAGCGTATATTTGTTTTTTTTATTCTTAATAATTCTTTCTTTTTGTTGCGTATTCTTCTGCCTTTATGACACGTTTTTTTCAGCCTGTATGACACGTTTTCAGTTGTTTGGCCGTTGTTTTTGTTTATTTTTCCAGGGTTAGATTTGACATCGCCACAACTGATCAAAATGACACTTATTTGTTATTTTGATGATCTTCCCTGCTTTGGACCTTCAGATTGAATTTAGATATGCGATGTGTGTTCGTGGATAGTATTTTCACATCGCTCAATTCTGATTTGCGGTATGTCAGTGATATTTCAATAGTTTTATTCTCTTTTATGATTCGTTTGGTGATGCAGTCAGATCTATTCATATTTATCTCTTGTTCGAGTTTATTTGGTTAGATTTTTTAACCTTTTCTTTGTATCGTCATTGTGTGATCTTAAGTGATTAGTTTATCTGGTTTGGTTGTAAACCTTCATTGTAATTTAAATATTTTTTTATTTTTAGTAAATTTAACGATTTCTATAAAAAATATATTTTAAAAAATAAATACTATTTTTATCAATTTAATTTTTTTAAAATTAATTTTTTATACATATTATAAATTATAGATAATAATTACACGTAATTTTGAATAATAAAAATTATTTTGTATGAACTAAAATATTTTAATAGCTCGAAAATTTATGTTTTGAGGTTATAAATTTAAGTGGAATATACGTAATGATTGAAAATCTTTTGAATAGACGTTACTTATAATTTTTTTATTAATAAAAAAAATTTTAGGCTTGTGCTTAGGTTCGGAAATGCTTTGGCGCGGTCTCCCAACCTCAAAGCAGAGCAAACCTAACTGCCTTTGGTTGGGTGGAGGGGCAGTTTTGACCTTATACAAAACCTGTTGCATTGAATTCGACCATAGTCAGCTAGGGCAGAGCAGCTTGTCTATAAATAAGACCTCAGGGGCTCTTGATTGTTCTGTTTTGAGAGTTTCTCTCTCGTTCTCTAGTCTTCCATTTATCAATTTAGACGAGGAGGAAGAATTCCAAAAAAAAAAAAAAAAACTGATAACAGAAATCAGTTTTTAGTTATAATAAACGTTTACTAACTGAGAGAGAGAATCTAGGTTCGTATCTTTACTAAATCGCCTCGCCATGGACTTGCGATTCCCTTACTCTCCGGCGGACGTCGCCAAGGTTCGGGTGGTCCAGTTCGGCATCCTCAGCCCTGACGAAATTGTAAATTTCAATTTCTCAACTTCATTTTTTCTCTTTTCCTCTTGTTCTTTGCAGTCTTTTTGGTTGCCAAGAAATCATAGGAACAAAAGAAACAAAAACAGAAGAAAAGTCTAGAACCTTTGTACTGAACAAGATGAACTGATGAAGTTGCTGCCACGTTTTCTATTTCCCTCTTTACTCGAGCTTGTTGGATTAGGGAATTATGGTTTCCTTAGTTTTTGCAGCGGCAAATGTCAGTGGTGCAGATTGAGCACAGTGAAACGACTGAGAGAGGGAAACCCAAAGTTGGAGGTTAAAGTGACCCGCGGCTGGGAACAATTGATAGGAAATTGAAGTGTGAAACATGTACGGCCAACATGGCTGAGTGTCCGGGGCATTTTGGGCACTTGGAGCTTGCCAAGCCTATGTTCCATATCGGGTTTATGAAGACTGTGCTAAGTATAATGAGATGTGTCTGCTTCAATTGCTCTAAGATTCTCGCTGATGAGGTACTTACTACCTTGCTTGATTAGGTTGTTTTCTTACTTGAATTCAAGCTAAAAGTACTTTTAGTTGGTTAACAGATTTCTGTAATTTTTGGATACACAACACGTTTGAAGTAACGATCGTGCTGTTTGATTTGAGATTTTGAAAAATGTTTAATTTTTGAGTTGGAAAATTTACCGTTGGATTGGATGGAAAGTGATATCCAGAGATAATCTTCCACTTATTTTTTTAAAAATAATTTTATTTTTTTATTTTTTAATGACAATTGTGTTGGATTATGGATATAGTTTCCCTTAAAGATGGATTATGAATATAGTTTCCCTTAAAGATGGATTATGAATATAGTTTCCCTTAATGATGGATTATGAATATAGTTCACCTTAAAGGTGGACTTTACCATGTTTCCATATTTTGTTATAATATATTGTTGCACTGGGTTACCATGTTCCCCCTATATTTACTCTTCAGTTTGTGTTAGAATCTTCAGAGTGAATATACCTGGTCAGTGGTCTCATGATGCCATTCTCTAATTTTTAGTGTTGTTTTTACAGGATGATCATAAATTTAAGCAAGCATTGAAGATAAAGAATCCAAAGAACAGGCTAAAAAAGCTCTTAGATGCCTGTAAGAATAAAACTAAATGTGAGGGTGGTGATGAAATCGATGTCCAAGGTCAAGATACGGAGGAGCCAGTAAAAAAGACCCGTGGTGGCTGTGGTGCTCAGCAACCAAAGCTGACTATTGATGGTATGAAGATGATTGCAGAGTACAAGGCTCAAAGGAAGAAAAATGATGATCAGGAACAGCTTCCTGAACCTGTGGAAAGAAAACAGACTCTTACAGCTGAAAGGATATCTAGTTCTCCATTTGTCTTGATTACTAATATTAATATTATGATTATCGCTTTATTTAATCTTTCCTCTATAGATATCATATCTGTGCTCTATTATGTTTTCTAGGTTCTTAGTGTCTTAAAGAGGATAAGTGACGAGGATTGTCAGCTACTAGGTTTAAATCCCAAGTATGCTCGTCCAGATTGGATGATCCTTCAAGTACTTCCAATACCCTCACCTCCTGTTAGACCTTCTGTAATGATGGACACTTCCTCTAGGAGTGAGGCAAGCTCTTTTATCTTGCTTTTTATATTAAGGTCTTTGAAGTTAATTCCATTTACAAATGAACAAGATCAAATATGAACCTCATGTTTTCTGAATCCAGGATGACTTAACACATGCATTGGCTATGATCATTCGGCACAATGAGAACTTGAGGAGGCAGGAGAGAAATGGTTCACCTGCACATATCATATCTGAATTTGCATAGTTGTTACAATTTCATGTTGCTACATATTTTGACAATGAATTACCTGGACTGCCAAGGGTACCCTTTACTTGCTCGCTATTTGAAGTCGTGTATTGTTGAGATATACTCATCTGTACAGAGGTGTTAATGAACTTAACATTTATCTTTGTTGTGCAGGCTACCCAGAGATCTGGGAGGCCTATTAAATCTATTTGTAGTAGGCTTAAGGCAAAAGAGGGCCGGATTAGAGGTAACTTGATGGGAAAAAGGGTCGACTTTTCAGCTCGAACAGTGATTACACCAGATCCAAATATCAACATTGATGAACTTGGAGTACCTTGGAGTATTGCTTTAAATCTCACATATCCTGAAACTGTGACTCCATATAACATTGAAAGGCAAGTAGCTTCTTAGATTTGTTAATGTTCTTGCTCATTTGGCCAAGTCTTAGGAGCATAGCTATCTTTGAAACAGGCTGAAAGAACTTGTTTAATATGGCCCTCATCCTCCACCTGGAAAGACTGGTGCTAAGTACATCATAAGAGATGATGGACAAAGGCTTGATCTTCTTTACTTAAAGAAAAGCAGTGATCATCACCTCGACCTTGGTTACAAGGCATGTTTCTTTTTCTGACAGGCTTTTAACAGATATCGCTTTATTGTTCCCCGTGGATAACAATCCCAATTGTGGATGCAGGTGGAGCGGCATTTAAATGACGGAGATTTTGTCCTTTTCAACCGTCAACCTAGTCTTCATAAAATGTCAATCATGGGCCATAGAATCAGGATTATGCCATACTCAACATTTCGTCTAAATCTCTCTGTTACTTCACCATACAATGCTGATTTTGATGGTGATGAAATGAATATGCATGTTCCTCAATCATTTGAGACAAGAGCTGAGGTATTGGAACTCATGATGGTGCCTAAGTGCATTGTGTCCCCTCAATCAAATAGGCCTGTTATGGGGATCGTACAGGATACGCTTTTAGGATGCCGTAAAATCACCAAGAGGGATACCTTCATAGAAAAGGCGAGGGAGATGACAGTCACATTAATCTAATATGACTAGTTTAATGCTAAACATTTCTGTAGTTGTGATGTGAGTCTATTTTGTATGGGGTTTTGCAGGATGTTTTCATGAATATATTAATGTGGTGGGAAGACTTTGATGGAAGGTTCCGGCACCTGCAATCTTAAAGCCACGGCCACTTTGGACTGGAAAGCAGGTTTTTAATCTTATCATACCAAAACAGATAAATCTACTAAGAACTTCGGCATGGCATTCAGAAAGTGAGACTGGGTTTATCATCCCTGGCCCCTGGGGATACTCAAGTTTGAATAGAAAACGGGGAGGTGCTATCTGGCACTCTTTGCAAGAAGACACTTGGAACATCTTCCGGAAGTCTGATACACGTTATTTGGTATATATTTAGTTGCTTGTTGGTTTTAGGAGAACTATCTCATTGCAACAGTTTGATAATAGGTTTTGGATGTGTTATCAGATTTTCCTTTTATATATGATTTCTGTGAAGCCTAATGCCTTTCATACACTACGATTGAGAACATTTTACTGTTAAATCACTTTTCCTCTTGATTGGGTGAAATATGGGTTCTCTCCGATACATGCATTTGGCTTTGTCCTTAATCCCATTAATATTTTAAATTGTCATATTCCTTTATATGGAAGAGGTTGGTCAAGATGCAGCCAGAAAATTTTTGGGACATACACAATGGCTTGTCAATTATTGGCTGCTGCAGAATGCCTTTAGTATTGGTATTGGAGATACTATTGCTGATGCAGCAACAATGGAAAAAATTAATGAAACCATTTCTAAAGCCAAAGAGGATGTGAAACAGCTCATTGTTTAAGCGCAAAACAAGGATTTAGAGCCTGAACCTGGAAGAACGATGATGGAATCCTTTGAAAACAAAGTTAACCAGGTACTCGAAGTCAAATTTTCTCAAGCTATCTTTCATTTTGGCATCTTTCTGTTGCAGGGTATAATATGATTTGTTTCTTCAGGTGTTGAGTAAAGCTCGTGATGATGCCGGGAACAGTGCACAGAAAAGTTTGTCAGAAAGCAATAACCTCAAGGCAGTGGTTACTGCAGGATCGAAGGGAAGTTTCGTTAACATATCCCAAATGACAGCTTCTGTCGGTCAGCAGAATGTTGAGGGAAAGCGAATCCCATTTGGGTTCATAGACCGTACTCTGCCCCATTTTACCAAGTATGATTATGGCCCTGAAAGTCGTGGCTTTGTGGAGAACTCATACCTGCGTGGGTTGACCCCACAAAAGTTCTTTTTTCATGCCATGGGTGGTAGAGAAGGTCTCATAGATACCGGCATACCGCTGTTAAGACTTCTGAGACTGGGTACATACAAAGGCGACTTGTGAAGGCAATGGAGGATATTATGGTAAAATATGATGGAACTGTGACGAACTCATTGGGGGATGATATTCAATTTCTCTATGGTGAAGATGGAATGGACGCTGTATGGATAGAATCTCATAAGCTGGACTCTTTGAAGATGAAGAAATCAGAATTTGATAGGGTCTTCAGATATAACATAGATGATGAAAGTTGGAACCCAATTTCTTATATGTTACCGGAACATATTGAAGTTTTGAGAACCATCCAAGAACTGCGTGATGTGTTTGATGCTGAAGTAAATAAACTTGAAGCTGATAGATACCAGCTTGGAACAGAGATTGCAGTCACAGGCGACAGTCATTGGCCCTTGCCTGTTAACTTGAAGAGGCTTATCTGGAATGCCCAGAAGACTTTTAAAGTTGACTTTCGAAGGGTGTCAGATCTGCATCCAGTGGAAATTGTAGATTCTGTTGATAAGCTCCAGGAAAGGTTAAAGGTTGTTCCGGGTTCAGATCCTCTGAGCGTGGAAGCCCAGAAGAATGCTACCCTTTTCTTTTTCATTTTGCTTCGCTGTACTTTGGCTAGTAAAAGGGTGTTACAGGAATATAGATTGACGAAAGAAGCATTTGAGTGGGTTATTGGTGAAATAGAGTCACGATTCTTGCAGTCTTTAGTGGCATCTGGTGAGATGATAGGTTGTGTTGCTGCTCAATCAGTTGGTGAGCCTGCTACTCAAATGACTCTTAATACCTTTCACTATGCTGGTGTGAGTGGAAAGAATGTTACACTTGGTGTCCCCAGGTTGAGGGAAATTATTAATGTAGCCAAGAAAATCAAAACACCCTCTCTTTCGGTCTACCTCTCTCCTGAAACTAGTAAGACTAAGGAGAGGGCCAAGAATGTCCAGTGTGCTTTAGAATATACTACTCTTCGGAGTGTTACTCATGCTACTGAAGTATGGTATGATCCGGATCCAATGAGCACAATTATTGAGGATCTCCCCTTGGCTGCTTCGAATAGAGCTGAATCGTGAGATGATGGTTGATAAGAAGTTGAGCATGGCTGACATAGCTGAGAAGATTAACCTGGACTTTGATGATGATCTGACTTGCATATTCAATGATGACAATGCAGAGAAGTTGATCCTACTTATCCGCATCATGAATGATGAGGCCCCAAAGGGTGAGTTGAATGATGAGTCTGCTGAGGATGATGTGTTCCTGAAGAAGATTGAAAGTAACATCCTGACAGAAATGGCCCTTCGAGGTATCCCAGACATCAACAAGTACAACAAGCAATCATTTGATTGAAGTTATTGAAGTTCTTGGAATTGAAGCAGTTCGTCGGTCCTTGTTGGATGAATTGCGGGTTGTGATATCGTTTGATGGGTCTTATGTGAATTATCGGCATCTAGCTATCCTCTGTGATACAATGACGTATCGTGGCCACTTAATGGCCATCACCCGTCATGGTATCAATCGCAATGATACAGGGCCTATGATGAGGTGCTCATTTGAAGAAACTGTAGATATTCTCCTCGATGCTGCTGTTTATGCCGAGTCAGATTATTTGAGGGGCGTGACAGAGAATATAATGTTGGGTCAGCTTGCACCAGTTGGTACGGGAGAATGTACCTTGTATCTCAATGATGAGATGTTGAAGAATGCTATTGAACTTCAGCTACCTAGTTACATTGAAGGTGTGGAATTTAGCGTGACGCTTGCTCGTTCTCCAGTGTCTGGAACTCCTTATCATGACGGCATGATGTCTCCAAATTACTTGCTGAGCCCAAATCTCCGTCTCTCACCCGTTTCAGATGCTCAGTTCTCACCTTATGTTGGTGGGATGGCATTCTCCCCTACGTCATCCCCTGGTTACAGCCCATCATCTCCAGGATACAGTCCTTCATCACCTGGCTACAGTCCTACCTCCCCTGGTTACAGCCCCACCTCTCCTGGGTACAGCCCCACGTCACCTACTTACAGTCCTGGCTCACCAGGATTCTGTCCGACAAGTCCAGCCTACTCTCCTACAAGCCCTTCTTATTCTCCAACCTCACCAAGCTACAGCCCTACATCTCCAAGTTACAGTCCTACTTCTCCAAGTTATAGCCCCACATCCCCGAGCTACAGCCCCACTTCACCCGTATATAGCCCAACTTCACCTGCATATAGCCCAAGTTCACCTGCATATAGCCCAACTTCACCTGCGTATAGCCCCACTTCTCCATCATACAGCCCAACATCACCATCGTACAGCCCAACATCTCCTTCATACAGCCTAACCTCACCCTCCTATAGCCCCACATCGCCATCATACAGCCTTACTTCACCTGCTTATAGTCCAACCTCTCCAAGTTATAGCCCCACATCACCAAGCTATAGCCCTACCTCTCCAAGTTACAACCCGCAGTCAGCCAAGTACAGTCCATCTCTGGCATACTCACCAAGTAGTCCAAGGTTGTCTCCTTCCAGTCCCTACAGTCCAACATCACCTAACTAGCGGTGTTCATTCGGTTAAAACGGTGGCCGACCGAACCGAAATACCCTTAATCGAATTAACTGAATTTTTTTTTTTTAACCGTTAACTGAACCGATTTTTTTTATGAAAATATTAACCGAACCAAATAAATTTCGGTTAATTTAGTTAATTTTTGAATTAACCGAAATCTTTTAGAATTTTCAAATTTAAAAAACAGTTTATAATATCTAATTAATTTGATTCAAATATTATATTAAAATAAGATATTTGTATCTATCAATTTAGTTAAAAAAATCATCAAATTTAAAATTCTACAAAATAAATCAAAACAAAGTGCAGAACTGGAAGCATAATTTTCCAGTTTACTGACCTGCTTTCATTAGTTACAAATAAAATATACATGGAACCAGCAACCCATCATTTTCCAGTTTACTGACCTGCTTTCATTCGGTGCTTATATGTAGCAGAGGCATGGAATCAGACATTTTCGGATAGACAAATATATTTGTGATCATAGTAACTAAGAATTTACAACAATACAATGCCAAACCAAATTTGGTCCCAACTAACTTAAAGTACACACTTTTTAAAAGAGATCTTGTAGTTAAATGAAGCTTTTTACAAGGGTTCAAAGTGTATATAACACTGTTAACCTCTAAATGCAGTAATGCACAAGTAAATCACTTCCTACCATATAACATGAGTGGGAAATAACATTGAACTGTAAATGACAACAATTATCTTTACTATCTAATAGTTACATTCATCACTCCAATTAGTTCATGAATTACATGCAGTTCGAAACTTTCCCAGAAATATCAACGAATTAACACCTATAGCCATGAAAAGGAAAAATAAATCCAAAACGTGTCCGAAATAAAGGGAAACAGAAACCTTTAGAGTCAAATTTAACCATCAAACCACCATATTTCCAAATACATTTCCAGATGGAAATATAATTTATTTATTTGTAAGTGCAAGGAACAACCACCTATATGCAATTAAACACTATTAATCCCATCAATAGAAGCAAGAGAGGCTAAACTTCTGATTTCTATTTAAATCGTGCTAACATACAGTCATCTAGCCGAGACCTGAGAAATATAGAAATACCAGACCAGAGTTTGTTTAACGAGGAAAAGATTAACAAACCTGGATCTTGCAACAACGAGATAACTACAGAAAACTATGCTGAGAGAGAAGAGAAGCCAATTGAAAGGGTTAATCGACAGATTGAGAGGTTTCCAGAGGTAGAACGGGATTACTGGTGAGATGAGATTGAAAGGATTAAGCGTTTTTGCCGTTTAGGTTTGGGTTATTTTACATTTAGTTTTCAGATTATTTTAATTAATTAAAATTGATTTGGGTTTGAAATGGGTTGAGAGTTGGTTGGGGCATTGGGCCGGCTGAGTTATATAATTATATATTTATTTATATTTAAAGGTTTATTCGGTTAATTAACCGATTTCGAACCGAATTAACCGTTAATCGAATATCAAAAAAATTGTTAACCGTTCCCCGATCGAATTAATTCGGTGACCGACCGAATTAACCGAATTAATTTGATTCGATCGGTTAATTCGGTTAAAACCGAATTTTGAACACTCTACACCTAATAGGTAAGACATGGTAGACTAAATCACTTTCTGTATTTCTGTTGATGCTCAGGTGGTGCCACTGTTACAAAAGTTTATTATTCCCTGTTCTCCTTGGTTTCTATGAATTTATATTTTTGCGTATATTTTGTGCTTGTGACTTTGTTTTTGATGAATTTGATTTTTTCGGTTCGGCTTGCAGTCACCATCGTACTCATCAACTTCACCATCTTAGTCCCCGACAAGTCCAACATACAGTCCTAGCAGGTGACTTTTTATCTTCAAGTTGTGATATTTTCATATCAAACTAATGGTTGTTACCGATTTCTGTTAGTACCATATTTGTTGTAAAACCATTTAATAATCTGTTTGTTGTTTTATTTCTCTGAAACCAGCCCATACAATTCTGGAGTGAGTCCAGAATACAGCCCAAGTTCACCACAGTACAGGTAAGCAGACCGGGCGTTGAATTTAAATTTTTGCTCCTTTTTATTTTATTTATATTTAAATGTTGTGTGCAGTCCTAGTGCTGGGTACTCTCCTAGTGCCCCTGGATATTCACCATCATCAACCGGTCAGTACACGCCAAGCAACAAGGATGGTGATAGAAACAATAAAGATGAGAGGAGTAAACGCTAAGGCAATGCCATTCCTAAAAAGGGTTGGCTTGATCTTAAACTCTGAAATTGTTGCAACTTTTAAAATTCCAGTAAAATGATCCTGAATTCATATCTGACCTTGCAGGCAAAGATAATTGTAGCAGTTTTCTATTGTGAAAGAAGTTAGTGTAACAATGTTGTATGTTGTATGTTGTATGTTGTATCTGATAGAATTACT
This sequence comes from Hibiscus syriacus, assembly GCF_006381635.1. Lineage (NCBI taxonomy): Eukaryota > Viridiplantae > Streptophyta > Magnoliopsida > Malvales > Malvaceae > Hibiscus > Hibiscus syriacus. The sequence continues at coordinate 3,587,654 of NW_024063533.1, read as the reverse complement.
GTATTACCAATACGGACATCATATATAATTCATGGAATGGGTGAGATTGTGAAACAATCAACCTTGTGTTGTATCTGTTAGTAAAACATTGAAAAGACCAGCTTGGACATTTTAATGTTTTCTAATTTAAATTTGATTGAGTGAAAATTGGGCCAATCGAAGGTAAAAAAATGGGGTTATTACAAAATACATTATTATTAAAGTTGAAAAGGTAGAAAACATGTAGGGTGTAAGCGCAAACAGCTCTATACTTATTTGATTCGCATGCTTGGATTGGACTACTCTGTCATCCCAAATATCTTTGTTTGTGTGTGTGGGTGTTGTGGTGATGGGGGGGGGGGAGATGGCTCCTAAATGCTAACCCCCAACAACTGACTGAAATTCATGGGAGCCACAAGCCATTCCGATGCACCAAATAGAGTCAGGGCTGCCAACTCCGAAGCTCTTTGTGTCGGATGAAACCTGTCCCAAAACAAATACTCGTCGCGATTCGAGCAAACGCTGGCCGTTTGATTGCATTGGTAAGTCCCATTTCCGCAGCAAGCTGATGAAATATCCTTGAAACCTGAATCACAAGAGGTGCGACTTAGGTGATAAAATGTACGTTACTCATGTTACAAAGGTGTTCCGAAAGAGGAAATGATTGGTTACCAAAGGCGAACATATCTTCCATCATAGTGTCGGTCATCAAATACGTATTCGCCAGTGAATACTGTATGTCCTGAACTTGGGAGCTAAACTTCTCTAGTAAGGCCACCGCCTCCGTATAGAACGCCAGCGCAAACTGCTGAGCCGGTAAAAAGCAGCTGTCTTTATGATATATTGGAGTACTGAAAACAGCTCGAGCAAATGGGGTGCACCCGATTGGTGGAACCGTTAAGATACCGAATGTTCGGGCGCCCAGCTCGTATAGAGTCTGAATGGTTGAATGAACCACAATGGATGGTAATAATGAGCAATGATGATGTACTAGTTTACAAGGAATGATTTTAGGGCAATGAAGGGCAAAAATCGCGTCGAACCTTTAGATGATTTTCGTATGTGGATACCAATGTGGCGTTGAACTCCGGTATGGTCATCGATGGTGGTACGGTGATGTTAAGCAGGTACTCGAAGATGTCATTGCTTCCAATACTTATAAGAAAGAATGCTTTGGAAAGAATGGCATCAGTTTGTGCATCACTGCCCGTCATGTTTGTGATGTTTGAACGAACGGTTGAGAATTGTTGGATCTGCTCCTCCAAAGATATGACCCTTTTCTGCACGGTGGATCTAAATATTAAAAAACGAGATATAAATTTTTTATATGGATATGTAATTTTTTATTTCCCATAACACACTGAAGTAACTAACATTATTATCAATTTTGGTGTTTAAAGGGTCAATTATATGAAATTATCATATGTATTAAACTTGTCAATTATGGCTTTAACTCAACCCGATCAGCTTGAATTCGAACATGATACAATTTGATTACACTATAAAACTCGAGTTTCAAAACATAATGACCCGAATCTAAAATGATTTAAATCCGAATTAATTGTAGGTAGTACTATGGAATGTTGAGAAGACGCTCACGTAGTGCCCAGTAGTGTTCAAAATACCGGATCCACCGGAGGCAAAGTTAGCTCCGTTGAGTATATTCTTCTTGAAAGTCGACATATTCTGGACAAGACGAAGAAAAGGTGGCGGACTCCTCTTTAGACCCATCAGCATCACTAAAACCAAAAAAAATTGTCATCAACAATTAACATGCATAAAGGAAAACAGATGAAATTAATTAATATGTTGGATGTAGTTTTGACCTATTTCATCAGCAGTGTTAAGGCCATTGCTGAACCTCCCCGTCGGCTCCGAGTAAGGGAAATCGATACCGTTGAAAGCGACATCCGCCCTTGCTTGGCACTCGGGTATTAAGTCATTAGTGCCGACGTCAAGAGTCGAATCCCCAAAGATGTAGACGGCTGGTGGTGGTGCTGCCAAAGATACTGCAAGTGACAGAAAAACAACCAGGAGCCGTGAAATACAACTCTTTGCCATGAGACAGCTGCTGTTGAGCCAAAATCAAAGCTTTATTAGTTTTCGATTTTGCCTACTCTTATAGAAGTTGAGTCGAGAATTTATAAATGTTGAACGTAATATGTGAACAAACAAGTAAAGCTAAGGGTGTCATTGCTCCAACCTGTAAAGACAGTGATCACCATTCACCAAGGCGGTAAATCCCGAGTAAAATGAATCTTCAAGCTGCAAGTAGAATAATTCCGAATCGAATAATCCTTCATTTGATGAAAAATACAACCAAAATGACATTTATTAGGGTATATATTTTTTATAAAAATAGGCGCCGTTCCATTACCATAAAGAAATACAAAATTAGGAATATTACAACAAAACTAGGTCTAATTTTGGCACCAGTTCCTCTATTATGCTGAAATTGGGATTTAATCCCTTTTATTCGATAAAACTTTAATTTTGGCGAATATTAAATAAAGAGGCTAAAACCATTTTAGATTGCAAAACTAACGTGAAAGATGAACAAAGAAGGAATATTAAAAGGAAAAAAATGACTGAATATTGTAATAAGGAGGTCCCTCCATCTCTCATCATTCTTCAATCATTTCGAACGGTAAGTAACCTAATTATTTGAAATATGAATTTCTTTGAAAAGCTTCAAGAATGATTTAACTTTAATGTGTTGTATATATATCATGAGTTAAAATTTGCCGGTTCAGTTTGGAGATATAATTTATACAAGTGAATTTGTCTCATGTTTATAGAAATTGACTTGAAGTTTATGACACCACACACATTAAAGTTTTGTCAAAGGCCTTGTGAAGGGGAGTAAAAACTAATTATATATTTATTGTCGCATCTTATTTCGTTTGGGCCCAAGCCTAGACCTAAAATTGGGTCTATGTCTACTCCCCAAGTCTACCCTCTCTTCTCCGATCCAAAAAAACCGACAAAAAATCAAAATTTATATTCGATTCAAAACATGCTTTTACTCAAAAACTCGATCATCCCCTCAAACGAAAACCTGGTCATTTCCCTTAATTCCCGCTCAACTAAATACCCCTAAATCTTAGCTTCTCTCCCCTAAAAATTTTAAAATTTTACCATGAACAAAAATCAAAGGAAGCCATGTTTAACTTGGAGGTTTGATGCACGAATCAAAATATCTTAATGGTTAAAGAGATGATTGTTGTCCCTAGACGTGTCATTTTCGAGCATCACTTTTATTGAGTTATTGGAGCATTCATTATCCAAACTTGGATGTTTGACTTATGGAAAAGGGTTGGTTGGCCATCATCGAACACCCTATCCCTACTCACCCACAATCCATTGGCCGTCTGGCCACCAACCTTGAGATACACACCAAATAAAAGCCACAACCATCTGCCATGCGATAATCAAAATCAATTCTCAAGTCCCCTAAAAATCTTCATCATCTCGATAGTCACCGACTATTCTAATCAAGCAACCATTGCCATAACCTCTCAACTAAAAGCCACATTCATCGTAACATGATTGTCATATGATCGTACCTAGTCCCTAACAACTAACACCACCATTCACCTCTAATCCCATAAACAAATCCAAAACCCCATAATAATGTCCAATCTCTTTTGAGATTGTTCCCTAGGAACACAAAAATCTCGTCTCCACATTGTTTCCCTTAAAACATATATCTTATCTCCCTTGAGATCATTTCCCTTAAAACAAAAATCCAGTCTCATTTGCGATTGTTTCTTTTTGAAATTGAAATATAATTTCATCTTCTTTAAGATATAAGCTAGTTTCTCCAGTGACATAAATCTCATCTCACTTGAGATATGAAACAATTTCCCTTAGACATAAACCTCGTCTAACTTGAGATACAAGTTAGTTTCTATTGAAACAAATCCAGTCTTGTAACACCTCAAACATTGGGTCAGTGACCAAAGTGTAAGGATTTAAAAGTTAGCGGTAATCTTTTGATAAACTGAAAAGTTCAAGTATTAATTTTGAAAATTTTTGTTTAGGACTTATTATCAAAGATTGAAGGGTTGAAGGGTAAAATGGTCTTTTGATAAGAAATGAATTAAAAATTCATTTTAAGGGTTATTTAACATGTGATTAAGGGAGAAAGAGACAACACTATCCCCTTCCCCCAGAAAAAGGAAAACAAATAGAATTTTAATTTGCGCTTAAGCCCAGACTCCGGTTGTTCGATTATCTTTCTTTTATGTATTAGGGATCTGGGTTATTCACTCCTCTCGCTCGAACATCTACATCTGATCTCTCATCGCTTCCTCTAATTGTTCCTTTTGTCTACAACATTTTTCGTTTGATTTTGTTTCTGTTAATCAATGTTTTTCCTATTAAAATTTGAATTGAAATTTTGCAGGTTCTAGGTTTGTCATATCATATAGCTTTTTAGATTTTACTGAACTATTTTTTGCAGGATCTTGAGTTGTTTATTTGCTTTTCGTTTCTGTTTTATTTTTCTCTGTTCCTACTTTCTGACTTATGGTAGCTTATGTTGTTAGTTAAACAAAAATAGGATCCGGGTTTCTTTCGATTTGTCACAAATCTTGTGATTTTGTGCTGGATCTTTGGTGAATTTTCTCTGTGGTTCACTTTATTTTTCCCATATCTGAACCTCATATTGCTTTTCCTATTAAGAAATTCCATTCTCCATTTTCTTTTACAGTTCATCACAATATTATTATTGCTGTTGTTAGGCCCTGTTTCTAAAAGTTTATGACTTCTTTTCTGCTTAGTTTTGCTAGTCACTTGCATAAGTTGAAATTAGGTTAATTAAGATCTCGTGTCTGTTTATCGTTTCCTCTTTGAGCTAGGACTAGCATTTGTATCTCTATAGTTGAAGGGTTCTAATTTCTTGATGGATATTCAATTTTAAGCTAGTATCCTCTGTTGATTTTAGAGATTACATTGTTTGGGCAGTAAACTTTAGGCTCCACGGTTCCTCAGTTTTTCTATTGGTCCATCTTATGTCTTCTTTGGATTCATTTATCATAGTTCCTCATAGCTTCGGCTATAGATGATTACTTGAGGTCATGTCATTCTTTTAGATCCCATAGGGCGTATAAGGGGCGGGCTCGACAGAGTGGTGTCAAGGAGACTAGACTTAGAGTTTGTACGTTGAATGTAGGCACATTAAATGCTAGACTGCTGGAGCTGGCCGACGTACTAAGTAATAGGAAAATAGATTTTGTATGTATTCAAGAGACTAGGTGGAAAGGGGCTCGTGCCAAAGAGTGTAACGGGTACAAGTTGTGGTATTTAGGCGTAGATAACGCTAGATAAGGGGTGATAATCTTGGTATCCTCTAGGCTCAAGGAAAATGTAGTTGAAGTTTGTAGATACCGGGATAGTATCATGATGATTAAGATTATTATAGAAGCAGAAGTGGTGAATGCCCTTTCACTGTACGCCCCATACGTTGGCCTAGGGGAGGGGGAAAACGTTGCTTCTGGGATTCGTTAGATGATGTACTTAGGATCATTCCGGAGGACCAAAGAGTTTTCATAGGGGGAGACTTCAATGGCCATATAGGTAGTGAAATCGAGGAGTATGAAGATGTTTATGGGGGTTTTGGCTTTGGTAGTAGGAACGAGGAGGGGCATACGTTGCTTGAATTTGCTACGGTACACGATATGGTGGTCACTAACTCCTTTTTTAACAAGAGATATGTGAACTTGATTATGTTCCATAGCGGGGGACATTATACCCAAATAGATTACATCCTGGTTCGAAATCGGGATCGATGGGCTTGCATTGACTGTAAGGTGTTCCCTGAAGAGGCATGTGCATCATAACACAGATTATTGGTTTTGGTGTTTCGCGTATGCCACGGGCGGAGCACTCATAGGAGGGCTAAACTAGGTAAACATAGGATCCTTTGGAAGAACTTACATGGAGCGACAACTGATGACTTTAGGAGTAAGGTTTTGTCTCATACAGGTTTTGGAACTACAAACTCAAATAATGCAGATATGTTATGGAAAAATATGGCAAATTCCATTAGAGAGGTGGGCAAAAACACCCTTGGGTTGTCGACAGGGAAGGTCAAGGAACATAAAGAATCGTGGTGGTGGAACGACGAAGTCCAAACTAAGGTGAAGACAAAGCAAACTTGCTTCAAGGAGTTGCTACAATGCAATGATGACAAAGAAAGATCGAGAGCTAAACAAAGATACAAAGAGGCAAAGTGGGAAGCTAAGAAAATAGTGGCTAAAGCAAAGGATAAAGCATACAAGGAAATGTACAAGAGATTAGACAACAAGGAAGGACAAAATGACATATTCAGGCTTGCAAAATCCAGGGAGAATAGGAAAAAGGATCTAGGTAGCATTAGGTTTATTAAGGATAACAATGATGTTCTTTTAGTGAAAGATCATGATATTAAGAGGGTTTATGGTAGTTACTTCTTTGGTTTATTTAATAATTGTGCCTCTCCCGGTAGAGATAGTAACATTGATGGGTCAGTCGACCATCATACTACGACCAATGATTGCCCTACAAGTAGGATTGAGATTGAGGAAGTTAAAATGGCCCTTAGAAAGATGGGAAAGATGGGGAGGGACAAAGTTATCGGTCCAGATCAAATTCCTATCATTGTGTGGTTGACCCTAGGAGAAGAGGGAGTTAAGTGGTTGAATAATATCTTTAATATTATTTTAGAGACTGCCAAGATGCCAGAGGAGTGGAGAGAGTCTGCGGTGATACCAATATATAAGAATAAAGGAGATCCCCAATGTTGTGGTAACTACAGAGGTATTAAACTACTCAGTCATACCATGAAGCTATGGGAAAGGGTGATAGAGGCTAGGTTGAGACATGTTACTAGGGTTTCAGAAAACCAATTTGGCTTTATGCCAGGCAAGTCTACTACAGAGGTGATTCATCTACTTCGACGGTTTATGGAGAAATATAGGAAAAAAATAGAGATCTTCACATGGCGTTCATTGACCTTGAGAAGGCGTATGATAGCGTACCCCGCGATATGATATGGAAGACCTTGGAAACGAGACGGATCCCAACTGCTTATATCCGAGTGATTCATGATATGTACTGTAGATCTACTACATACGTCAGGATTACAGTTGGTGACACCGAGGCATTCTCGGTGGAAATCAGACTCCACCAGGGGTCAGCTCTTAGCCCTTACATCTTCGCCTTGATTATGGACGACATCTATTGTGTGACACCAGACTGTGCTCCATGGTGTATGAATTTCGCTGACGATGTTGTCTTAGTTGCTGAAACAAAAAATAAGCTAAATAGTTGACTGACTACCTGGAATACTAATTTGGAAGAAAAAGTTCTAAGGATCAATATTGAAAAGACACAGTATTTATGTTCAAACTTTATTGGGAACCAAAACAATGAAGATGTAGAAGTATGCATTAAAGGACACGTACTCCATTCAAAGGATTGTTTCAAGTACCTAGGGTCTATGATACATAAAGATGGGAGTGTAGATGATGATGTTACACACCGTATAAAGGTGGGATGGATAAAGTGGAGGGCTCCTACTGGAGTTTTGTGTGACAATAAGGTTCCTCTAAAACTTAAGGGAAAATTTTATAGAATGGCAATAAGACCAGCGCTGCTGTATGGATCAGAATATTGGGCAATCAAGAAGGATCACGTAAAGAGGATAGAGGCTGCAGAAATGAGAATGCTTCGTTGGGCATGTGGTAAGACTCTGTGGGACATGACACCAAACTCTGCAATTAGGATGTCCTTGGGGGTGGTGCATGTATTCGAAAAATTGAGAGAGGGAAGACTACGGTGGTTTGGGCATGTCTTTAAACGACAACCGTCAGATGCAGTCAGGAGGGTAGAGTCGATTACATCCGACGATACCAGAAGGAGAGGACGACCAAGGAGGAAGTGGGTAGATTGCTTGAGATCTGATTTGAAGGATTTAGCTCTTACCGAGGACATGACCTCTGACAGGAAAGTATGGAGACTTAAGATCAAGGTAGTCGAGTAATGTGAGTCACAACCATAGGGTGTAGCATATCTGTCTTCTTTTTATTGACTTTGTAGTAATTTCCATAACTTATACTTTTTATACGTTTCTGTAATTGGAATTTATGAGGGCTTAGAACTAGGGTAGCGGAGTAGTATTGCCTTAGTTTAGGTGGTAACCCATTTGACTTATTCCTTCTAGTAGCTCGCTATCGCTGACTACTGTGTATCATTCCCTTCATGTTTCCTCTTTTAAAATTTAGCCGGGACTTACATTCCAGTCTATATACAAAGATTTTTACACAGGGATTTATTTGCAGGGATTACTTCCCATTACAGACGCGCATATGAAGACTGCATATAAATACTGTTCAACTATGTTATTTATTTATTTATACATGCATTGTATTTTATCTTTATTTTTAATTTTCTGACTGCCGGAGGTCTTCCACAGAAGCTGCTCTCAACCTGGCGTTGGGGGAAACATACTACCCTACCTCTCCTTTACCCCATTGCATATGGGAATAGGGTTTTTTGTTGTTGTTGTTGATGTATTAAGGCAGAAAAAAAGAAAGGAAAACTTTGGAAGCTTGCTTCTCTCTTCTCCTCTTCCTCGTGAACCTTCATGCTAAGGTAAGAGATTTCAAAGTTGATTATTTCTTTCATTTCTGATTTGGTTTTGGCTCTTTGGGTGATGTTGAAGATTAATATAGCTTAAGGATGAATTGAAACTAAGATATTAAGGATTTAATAGTGATTTAATAAAATGGGTTTTTAAGAGAATTGATTTAGATTGATTGTTTTTTGGATTTTTAAAGATATATTTAACTTGTCAATGGTTTAATTAAGGGGTTAGAAGTGTTAGAAAAAATTAAGAACAAGTTTGAATAATTGATATGATTTTTAGTTTGAAGAGATTTATGGAGAAATTGAGGTATTAGAGGGATTTTAATGGATATAAGTTAGTGGTAATAAGTGTAAATGAGTTTAAAGGCATGAATGAAGTCTAAGTAGGAGATTTTAGTGAAGTTGGGTAAATTTTCAAAGTGAAATAGATGAATTATGGGTAAAGGTATCGGTACTTGAAGAACAATACTGATACTATAAGGTTAAATTGAAGGAAATAGTATGAACTGGATGAACAATATCGATACTGGTTGAAGAAATATCGATACTGATGTGAAGGTATCGATACCAAGGATAAGGTATCGATATTGTAAGTAAAGAAGAAATTCCAGAATATCGAAATGGTATCGATAATGAAGTAGGTATCGATACCATATAAGAGAAGTATCAGTACTACAGGAAGAGTACACTACAGGAAGAGTACCGATACTATTCAGGCTGAAATGTTAAATTTGGTGTTTCATTTTATTTAGATAAAAGTTAATTGGTTCAATGTAATTGAGTTTTGATATTCATGGGTCATATTAAATGTGTAGATTTGATTGAAAGCAAGTGTTGAACGAATGGATATGTAAAGTTAGTAAGCTACAGTGAAAGGATATCTGGTTAGAACTTATGTGAGGCAAAAGTGAGTACATTTTACTATTCTTTTAAATATAATAAGAGAGAGACTCGCGATGAGTCAACCTCGAATATTTTGAAAGGAAATGTTTTGAATTTTACCATTAAACACTTTTATCATACTTTGATAAACAAATTGTGAATAATTTGGTTTGTGAAGAGCCAAATTTTGAAAATTTGTTAATGTAAATGATTTGAAGTATGACATAATCTTTTCTGATATTTCATATATTTTGTTTATGAAATTTGACATGAAATGATATATGGATTTAAATATAATATTATGTGATATACTATGTAAAGGTTTCTAAGTGAAGATGATATGCGAAAATGTTTTATATGAAAATAATCTATGTGCTCAGTAAAAGTGATATACGTAAAAGTGAACCATATGTGAATGTACTTTATGAGAATAAGATACACTTTAAATAGTGAAATGAAAAATAATGGTAAAGATAAAGCCCAAGGTATATGTATGAGAATTACAGGTATAGTTGGTATGCCAAGAGTCGAGGGTTCTATGTGGTCATTCGGGACAAAACTATATGGTCCTTCGGGACAAATATGTGGCACTTCGGTGCAAATTATGTGAGTTGTGGTGACAGCATTAGTGCACAACCTCAATGTATTCAAATACCTAGTGTTCTCAGTAGTATGCGTTGGGCTATTAAAAATAAAGTAATATAAACTAGACAATTGATTAAAGTATACATTTTTGTTATGAAAAGTAACTTGAATTCTTTGAGAAATGTTTTCTATGAAATGTGTAAATAAATGTTTTATGATTTTATTATATTCATTATGCCTCAGTAAGATATAGACTTAGCGTGTGATTGTTTTCACACATAGGATCTGCGAGCTTCGAGGAGTAAGTTGAATAAGCAAGGGCAGGACAACTACTGGTGAGAATTATTAGATCAAATAGAAATTTGAATTGTATAAGTTTTGTTTTGAAAGGTTTTTGGCATATACTAATTATGTTTTAAATTGTAGATGCTCTTATATGTTTTGTAAATGTGTTGTCATTTTTCCAATAAAATTCAAACGTTTAGTCAAATTTTCAAAGAGGCAAAGAGTTAAAAATTAATGTGACACCTCAGATTCGTATCCGAGTCAAATACGGGTCGGGGGTGTTACAAGTCTCCCTAAGATATTTTTACCTCTCTTAAGATAAAATTGAGTCTTCCTTAAAACATAATTGATTTCAATCTTTCTTACAACATATGTATTCCAATTTCATCTCCCTTGAGATAAATAAGTCCTTTTCTTCAGTCTCGCTTGAGGCAACCTTCACAATCTTTATGATGGATTTACTTGAATATGTTGCAAAACTCCTTTAAGTCACTTTCAAGACATAAATTTGTCTAAATTATAGGGTAGAATGTATTCAAGATAAGTACATGTGTATTAATTATGTAGATGTATTCAAATTCATCTTTCTTCGGTCCAAAAACCTATTAGAAACCTAAAATCTAAATTCAAATTCTATTCAACTAACTGTCCTTAAATACTAATTCTCTCTCCCCCTTACAATTCCTAAAAAATTAATACGAACAACAAACAAATAGAGGCATATGTAGTTTGAAGGTTTGGCTCCCAACAGGGGTTGGTTGGCTATCATTATCCCTACTCACCACAACTTGTTGGTTGCATGACCACTAGCCTTGAGATACACACCAAATTGTTCACACCACGTCCCAACCTCATCTGAACCCTCAGACATATGATCATCAACATTACTTATCATGCCCCTTAGCATCCTTCATCATCTCCACAACCATTAACTACTCTAATAGACCAACCTTTGACATCATCTCTCAGTCCTTTAGCATTTTCATGCTTTTGTTAGTTATTAATACATGTTTTTAAAATTTCTTTAAGTTAAAAAAAGACAACACGGTAATTTTTTTAAGGTATAATTTTTGGATGGGGTGGGAGTGTTTTATCATTTCTCACACGTAATCGATTCATGAATGAATTTTAGTTTCGTTGTTGAATGCAGACCAGATTATGAGTATTCGGTCATACCTATCCTAAAACGATTGGTAAGGATTCTATCATTTTAATGAACTTTTCAAGATCAAATATTTTTTAACCATCTAAAAATGGTTTCGGTTAAAAAACTTATACGGCAACCCGTATGTATGTCTTAATTAGATTTAGCTCTATAGAGAAAACCACCTTCCAACGTGGAATCTCTATGTTGTTTGGTGCCCTCTATTGGCATAAACGATGTCCTTCATGCCTCTAAAATGTAAATATATAAAATATCCCTACAATGAATTTCGTTTTTCCTCGTATTCCACAATAGTCATAATACATACTATTTATATATTACCTATCTATTATTATTATTATATATAAATGCAAGAAACATATTATAAAATGTGGATGTGTTATTGTCTCATTTTCCACTTATTACAAGGCAATGGTGAAATTTTAGTTCGATCTCCTTTTTTAGGTTCAAAATTAGATATTTTCCTATATATTTCAATATAATTATTCAATATTTAATTTATTGATCGTTACTTTATATTTATGTAATGTAGAAATTTATTATATGAATAACTCTTTTCAACTCTTTCTATTTACAACGTTTGCAATATGTTTGATTGGAGTGTTAACTTTTACTCGTGTTTTTAATATGAGTTAGTAATTAACTACCATTATTAGGTAAATTTTAGTCACATGGTTCAATATGAAAATAGATAAGGAATTCATACGACTTATTTTAATAGGTATCATTTTTAGGGTAATGTGCACAGAAAGTCATTAGACTAAGCTCAAATGATCATTAAAATTAAAAAATTAAAAAATAATCATTAAAATTTGTTTTAACTTGTGCAAACAAAATTTTATTGACTAGGAAAGTGTTAGGTATGACTCATAAATATACTAGGAAAATCTCGTAGTGGGGGTTACAATTATGTGGGTTGGGGGTGCGGGAGCTGCAGCCTCGCAGTATGGTACAGGGTTTTTTTGTAAATATGTACCAGAGTTTATTTATTATAAAAGGAGATGTAACCTAAACCTATGAGAAATTGAATTGAATAAAAATTCTAGCGCCGCCTAAGGCACCGAGGACGTAAGCGTATTGTTGAACCTCGTTAAAATTCTTATGTTATTTCTGTTTTCTTTACCCGATTATTCAACAATTGGTATTAGATGTCAGGAGCCAAATTTGAAGTTGCGAAATTCGATGTCAGGGTAACTTCGGATTATGGCAAATAAGGGTGAAGGATCTGTTGGCGCAGTAAAGGATCCTGAAAGCTTTGCTACCTACAAAGCCGGCGTCGATGGAGGAGGAAGATTGGGAAGAATTGCAGTAGTGAGCAGCAGGAACCATACGATTATGTTTGGAGGACGAGGTCATGTATCACGTCATGCATCTGTCGTCTCCATATGAAATTTGGAAGAAGTTGGAAAGTCAGTTTATGTCCAAATTATTAACGACTAAACTGTATCTAAAATAGAGGTTGTATGGGCTGAAGATGCAGGATGATCATGATTTGGCACAACACGTAAATGTCTTCAATCAAATCGTTTCTGATTTGGCTTGGATTGATGTGAAAATTGAGGATGAAGACAAAGCGGTGATTCTGTTGTGTTCGTTGCCTCTCTCTTACGAACACATGGTGACTACTCTTACATATGGGAAATATACTATCAAAGTTGACGAGATTATTGCAGCCTTGTTGGCTCACAACCAACGGAAGTAGAATGTAAAGGAAAGCTCTCAAGCTGATAATTTATATGTCAAGGGTAATCGAGAACGTGGACGGAAGCCAGAGAAGGCAGGTTCTGGGAAGCAGAATTTCATATCCAAATCTATGGATAAGAAGACAATTCACTGTTACAAGTGTAAGGAGGCGGGACATATGAAGCGAGACTATCCGAAGTTGAAAAAGTAGACTGATGAGAAGCGTGATGACTCATCCAAGTTTGTGAATGTGGTCGAGGATGACAATTTTGATTGCAGTGAGGGTGATATGCTCTCTATTTCAACGAATCAATTAACGATGCTTGGATTCTTGATTCTGGATGTTCTTATCACATCACACCAAATAGGGAATGATTTTCAACATATAGGTCGGTTAATTCTGGTTCTGTCTATTTGGGTGATGATCGATGTTGAAATATTGTTGGTATTTATGATGTCATAATTAAGATATATGATGGTTCTGTTCAAACGTTGTGTGATGTTAGACATATCCCAGATTTGAAGAAGAATTTGATTTATTTGGGCACTTTGCACAAGAATGATTTTATCCCTAAGGCTGATGAGGATAGGGAAACCATTCGGATTGTTAAAGGAGCTTTGACTGTGATGAAAGGAAAGATGACTGCAGGGAATATTTACAGATTATTAGTGAGTACCGTTGTAGGTGGAGTTCATTCTGTTGAGTCATCTGATGATACTACCAAACTGTGGATCTAAGTATTATGTTACTTTTATTGACGATTTTTCACGGAAAGTTTGGGTGTATTTTTTGAAACAGAAGTTTGACGTTTTTGAAAAGTTCAAGCTGTGGAAAGCTAAGGTAGAAAACCAAACAGGACGAAAAATCAAGTGTTTGCAGTTTGATAATGGTACGGAATACATAGATTCACAGTTTCTAAACTTTTGTAAAGAGCATGGGATTAAGAGGCATTTTACAGTGCGCAAGACACTACAACATAATAGTGTTGCAGAACGGATGAACATGTCGTTGAATGAAAGAGCTAGATGTTTGCGGTTGAATGCGGGGCTTCCCAAACACTTCTAGGTTGAGGCTGTTAACATGACATGTTATCTTATCAATAGATCGCCAAGGGCATCATTGGATGGGAAAGTTGCAGAAGAGGTATGGACTGGTCATGATGTTACTTTTGATCACCTACATATTTTTGGTTGTCCTACTTATGTGCATGTACCTGTTGATGAGAGATCCAAACTTGATGCAAAATCGAAGGAGTGCATTTTTCTGGGTTACAAGAAAGGTGTCAAATGATTCAAGTTCTGGGATCTAGTTACGAAGAAAATTGTGACCAGTAGAGATGTTGTTTTTTATGAACAACCCATGTTGCAGCAGAAGAAAGACACGATAGTGGTGGATTTCGAACAGTTTTCAGTTGGGAAAACAAAAACTTCTCACCCGACTTCAGGTGGTTCCGCTACTGTTTATTTGTAGGATTATAGTCTCGCCAGAGACAGGGTAAGATGGACGAATATAAAGCCTTCAAACAAATTGGGTTTTGAAGACTTGGTCTCTTTTGCACTTACTGTTAGCAGTGATGATCCAATTACTTTTCATGATAATGTTACAAGTCAGGAAAACGACAAGTGGATGGCTGCCATGGTTGAGGAGATGGAGTCTTTGAATCACAATCGTACATGGGAGTTAGTTCGTGTAATACCCCAAAAATTTAACTAGTGACTAAAATGTAATTTTTGAAAGTTTAGTGGCTAAAGTATAAACTTTGAAAAGTGTAGGGATTGAAATTTGTAATTTTTAAAAGTTATATATTTTAGCCCGTAAATGAAAAGTTTGGCCGAAAACAAGGATTTTAGTGGGAATCATATTTTCTGTACGAGATTTGTGTTAAAGGCTATAAAGCGGTAAAGTTCGGTATTAAATCGGATAATCAGATCGAATCAAAATTTCACAAAAATGTGAAGGATGCTAGATAAAGGTTGGAAATATTATTTATATATTTTAGAAAAGTGATATTTAACATGGATCAATGGAATTAAGTTCGATTTTCCATGTTAAGCCAAAATTTTGGAATTAGGTGACTAAATTGTAAATTTCAAAAATTACAACGACAAACATGGAAAATTAAAATTAAGATATTTTCTGAATTTGATGAGGTAAGGGATGATGTCATGGACTGCCATGGGTGTAATTTTGAGAATTCATTAATGGTAAGTTAGTCTTTTAGCCTAAAATGAAAAAAAAATAGGTATAATTGATTTTTTAAGGGTTAAAGTAGGAGATTTTTTTGGAATGCTCGTGAACTTCTCTTCTCTCCTCCAGCAGGTTGCTGAAACCCATAGCCAAGGTAAGTAAATTTATTTTCTTCCATTTTTGACCAAATTTAGTGAATTTTGGGACTAAAACGTGAAATAAGAAATTTACTTACACTAATTTCTCTATAAGATGGTGTAATTAATTCTTGGTTTCATGTTTGAATGGTGGTAATGGGTGATTTATGTGGATGAAGGGGAAGTGTGATTTTTATGATTAAATATTAAAGATTGATTCTTGATATTAGAAATGTTGTAAGAATTGATGAAGAATCTAAGGATGCAATTTAATGAAAACAGTTTAGATTTTGAATTTGGCAGTGAGTTTGAAAATTCACCAGAAATTCTATAAAAATTATTTGGAGGTTATTTTTATATATTATGTTCTTATATCAATCTAGTTTTTTTAAAATAAACGGGGATCAATTTCAAGATGTATAAAAAAAGATATGAATTTTTAACCGAAGAAAGGTCAGAAAAACGGGCAACAGATTCTGCATAAAACAGATTCTGTTAGTCAACTTTGAAAATTCACCATCAATTGTACAGATTGAATTAGAAGGAGTTATTTATATGGATAGATTCATATTCGAGTCTAGTTGTCAATGGAAGAAACGAAATTAAATTTCAGTGAGTGTATCAATACAGAATATTGATTCTTTAAAGGCAGTGCAAGTTGTCTGAATATGGAAACTTTAGAATTTAAGTTGAAATGGATTAGAAGATGAAGAATAATTTTTAAATGTAAAAGTACCATTTGGGTGAGTTAGAATAATTCTGGAAATTTTGGAAAGTGTGCTGATTTTTGGAGTTTAAGTATTAAGTTGGGATTGAATTTCAAGTTTATCAAGTTGTAAGGTTGAAGTATTGATTTGAACTTTTATTTTAGTTGCTGGAAATTTTATATATTTAATGGGAAATGATCATAATAGTGAAGAGCTATTATGAAATTAAAGGAAAAGTTGAGTTTAAATCTGGAAAGAATTTAAAATATGTGGTTTGATTTTATAATTGGTAAAAGTTGAAGATCATGTTGGGAATAATTATTTGTGGAATTGAATAAGTGTTTTGAGGAATTTGAAGTTATAATGGAGTTATGAGTTAAGTTGATATCGATTTAGTTATCGATTTTATTTTATAGATTCTCAAATGTCAAAAATGAGCTGATGTTAGAACGATACTAATATGTAGTTTAAACATTTTGTGTTATAATTTCGTATTGTCAGATTACAATAAAACTAGCAATCCGAACAATTTGAAAGGAAAGGACAAAGCTTGTGGCTAGTATTATCGTATACAAGTTCTTAAGTGAGGCAAGGGTGAGTGCAATTTATTTATTTAATTATTTTGATCGAGGACGACTTGCGATAAGTCAACCACACCTTATTTATTTCAAAGATATGAATTATGTTTTGATTATGAAATTATATCCATAATTTCTTTAATAAGTTTTATGAAAGTTTTTGGACATGAACTGTCCATGTCACATTTTAAGAATATGAATTAAATATATTTTCGACTTAGATATGATGTTTATCAAATGGTTAAGAAATGAACTAAAAGCCCATTATATGTTATATTGAGAGTCAAAGGTACAATTGGCATGTCATGAGGTGGATTGATTATCTGTTCTGATTTTGATATACTGTGGTGTACCGGAGTGTACACTAGTATATATATATTATGATCTGAATGCACCTGGTGTGCATATTGTTATTTCCGTTGTGATAGCACTGTGTGTGCTTATCTGTTCCGACTGATGATCTGATATCTGTATTGCGCACACTCGTCTGACTCACGTATCTTATATTCTCTTAAAATATACTTTGGGCTATAAAAATGAAATAAGAAAGTTCTGAAAAGTGTCTGACTACAAAGAATTATGAATTGATTATTCTGTCTGATCTGATTATTTATGATCTTGTGAAAATTATCAGATGGATATTTTCAGGTTTATTATGAAGTTCAACATGAGATATCTGGTTTGAATGTTTTGAAGAATTTCAGTCTGTTTTATTTTAATGATTTTATATATTTTGATATTTTATTTAATTATTCTCACCTTTAGTATTACTGCCTCACTAAGTTATATTTAGCGCGTGATGATTTTCATGCGTCGGTTCTAGTAAGGATAAGTACGATCAGTAAGGAGCTATCGGAGCATCTTTTGGAAAGACATACATATCATCAGTATCAGTAAGACATCTATGATGTTTCTTTTGACTTATAGTGGCATGTATAATTATGTCAATAGTTTCTAATTATCGTATTTATTTTAAATAAACTGTAATAGTAAACTAGAATTATTTTAGTTTATTTTACTTAGTTTAGTTTTATTGGTAACTATGCGTGACAAGAATTTATTACATTATTATGTTTTTAAAAGGTTTTACGAAAAGACATGGTTTAGTAAAATTACTGAATAAATAATGATTTTATTTTCCTGTAATAAAGAAATAAATTATAATCTAAAATATACTTTAAAATATATTTGTAAAGTTAGAACAAGATTATTTTCAAAGAAACAAATTTTTACGAAAATTTTAGTTCAGTAAATGTTTTCAGTTTGATGTGACATCTTTAACTCGTATATCGAGACATATACGGGTTAAAGGTGTTACATTTATTGGTATCAGAGCTACAGATTTAGCCAATTCTCGGCCTAAACCGAGCTTATAATATGTCAAAAATATGCACATGCCTCTAGGATGTCGAAATTACTGATATGGTATGGTCTGATGATTTTATTTATGATGCTGCTCCTTACTAACATAAATTTGTGCTTTTGTTTAGATGTCGGGTTCGGAAGGCATAAGACAGGCCACCGAACAAGATGTTCCCGAGGGAACTGGTAGTGGGAGTAGTAACGAAGTAGAGCACGTACCTCAACGTCAGTGAGAACATGTACATCAAGGAGTACCCGCTCCAGATCAGGGAACTTTCTTACAAGCTCTAGAGGCTATACTGGCTCGATATCAGCCGGCAGCAGCACCTTCTCTTCCTCCGCCTCCACCTCTTCCTCCAGTTCCGAGAATATTGGTTCCGAAAGAATTAAAAAGCTTAGGAGTTGTAGAATTTAAAGGCGAAGCAAACGAAGGCCCAGTAGAACCAGATATGTGGTTGAATGATGTGAAAATAATGTTGGACAATCTTCACTGTTCTGATGATGAAAGATTGGAGGGAGTAGTTTCATTATTACGAGGTCAGGCTCATATATGGTGGACGAACGTGACGATACGTGTTCCTCCAGATCAGATCATATGGCGGTTTTTCTTAGAAGCATTTCAGAAGAAGTATATTGGAGATCAATTTATTACTCAGATGAAGCATGATTTCTTTAATCTGATTCAGGGTGGTAAATCGGTGTACGATTATGAATGTGAGTTTAATAAACTTGCTCGATATGCCTCAGAAATGATTCCCACTGAAAGAGACATATGTCAGAAATTTATTCGAGGTCTCCGTCCCAGACTCAAGGAACTTCTGTTGGCTGCGAACTTGACCACTTTTCAGGAAGTAGTGAACAAAGCAAAATATTTAGAAATGGCACAAAATGAGAATTTTCTGATAGAGCAGAGACGACAGTCTAAAAGATCCGAAGCATCATCATCTTTTCAGTCTAAAAGAGGTCGAGGTTCTGGTTATCGATATCAAAATAAAACTGAAAGTGGTGCTTCTAGTCGTAAAGGATTTGAGGCAAAAGAAAAAGGCCGACAGACTCAGATGACAGTTTCAGGAGCCAGTAGATCAGCTCGATCACAGGATCAGATATTGCCATGTCAGTATTGCGGTAAAAATCACCCTGGAGTTTGTAGGATGAAGACTGGAGCTTGTTTCCTTTGTGGAGATACCAATCCCTTTGTCAGAGATTGCCCTTTAATTGGGGAGAGATCAGTGTAGACAGAAAGGTCTGTAGAAGTATCTCAGAGAGACGGTAGAGGCAGAGGTAGAGGGAGGGGATATTTTGAGACAGCCTCCCAGTCCGACGTTCGTGCTCCAGCGAGAATTTATAACATCAAGACTAATGATGATCGTGACGACCCAGAGATCATAGTAGGTACTTTCTATCTTTATGATGAGCCTGCATTTGTTATGATTGATCCGGGTTCTACGCATTCCTATGTTAGTTCGGAATTAGTTAAAAATAAGAATATTCCGTTAGAACCCATCAATAGTGATATGATAGCTATAAATCCATTGGGTCATAGTGCTAGAGTCACAAGGATTAGCAGAAATTGTCCGCTAAAGATTCAAGGGGTTATATTCCCTGCGAATCTTTTGGAGTTACCGTTTGATGAGTTTGATTATATTGGGCATGTATGGTTATCTCGGCATTATGGTTGGGTAGATTGTCGCATGAAGCGATATTTATAAAGGATGCATAGGGTACCGAGATAATAGTAATTGGAGAAAAGTGGGGTCTTGCCTAATGTAATATCACCTTTACGGCAATGAAAATGATGGAAAAAGGTTGCACAGCTTTCTTAGCAAATGTGCTCGATACCCGGACATCTGAAATTCGATTAGAGAATATTCTGATAGTTCGAGAATTTTCAGATGTATTTCCTGATAATTTACCCGGATTACCTCTTGATCGAGAAGTGGAGTTTAAAATTGAAGTTTTCTCAGGTACATCTCCTATTTCAATGGCTCCATATAGGATGGCTCCAACGGAACTCAGAGAACTAAAGGCGCAATTACAGGAGCTATTAGATCGAGGTTTTATTAGACCGTGTGTATCTCCTTAGGGTGCACCAGTACTTTTTGTTAAAAAGAAAGATGGCTCGATGCGATTATGTATAGATTATCGTAAACTGAATAAGGTGACGGTGAAGAATAAAAACCCTCTTCCGAGGATCGATGATCTGTTTGATCAGCTCAAGGGTGCTTCAGTATTTTTGAAAATTGATCTTCGATCAGGGTATCATCAGCTAAAGATAAAAGAGGAAGATATTCTAAAGACGGATTTCAGAACTCGATATGGTCATTATGAGTTTGTTGTGATGCCGTTTGGACTAACCAATGCTCCAGCAGCATTTATGGATTTGATGAATCGAGTCTTTCAGTCGTATTTGGATCAATTTGTAGTTGTGTTCATTGATGATATTTTGGTGTATTCTAAGAATATGGAAGAATACAACACACATTTTTGTATCGTACTTCAGACATTACGAGATAAAAAGTTATATACTAAATTATCAAAATGTGAATTTTGGATGTCAGAGGTCGCCTTTCTGGGTCACGTGATTTCAACAGAAGGAATTAGAGTAGATCCTAAGAAAGTACAAGCGGTAGTAGAGTGGAAACCTCTAAAAAATGTTTCTGAAGTCCGAAGTTTGGGGCTAGTATATTGGAGATTTGTGAAGAATTTTTCAATAATTGCATCTCCACTTACCAAACTACTTCGAAAGGATGTACCTTTCGTCTGGAATGAAAAGTGTCAAGAAAGTTTTGAGAAGCTTAAAAAGATTCTGACTGAGGCACCGGTATTAGTACAGCCAGAGTCAGGAAAAGATTATGTAATCTGCAGTGATGCATCCCATAATGGTTTGGGATGTGTTTTAATGCAAGAAGGTAAAGTAGTAGCCTATGCTTCAAGGCAGTTAAAGACGCACGAACGAAATTATCCGACACATGATTTGGAGCTAGCAGCTGTAGTGTTTGCTCTGAAGATATGGCGCCACTATTTATATGGTGAGCGATGTTATATTTATACAGATCATAAGAGTTTAAAATATTTGCTCACTCAGAAAGAGTTAAATCTAAGACAAAGAAGATGGATTGAGCTTCTCAAAGACTATGATGTGATTATTGATTATCATCCTGGGAAGGCTAATGTGGTAGCTGACGCACTTAGTCGAAAAACCTTTGCTACTATGAGAGCGTTAGATGCACGACTATCAATGAAAGATGATGGTGCATTGATTGCAGAATTGAGATTGAGACCTGCCCTATTGGATCATATCAAGGATCTTCAGAATAAAGATAAGAAGTGTTTAGATAAAATGAAGCAAGCAAAGAATGGAGAAATGACAGATTTTGAAATTAAGTCTGATGGATGTTTGTATTATCGTAATCGAATTTGCATACCCGATTATGAAGAACTGAAGAAAGATCTTCTTTCTGAAGCTCATTATAGTCCTTTGACTATGCATCCAGGAGGAAACAAAATGTATCAAGATTTAAAGAGTCGGTATTGGTGGGCAGGTATGAAAAGAGCTATCACTGAGTTTGTTTCTAAATGTCTAACCTGTCAGCAGGTAAAAGCAGAACACCAAGTACCTTTGGGGTTGTTACAACCTATCTCAATTCCTCGATGGAAATGGGAACGAGTTACCATGGATTTTGTGACAGGTTTACCTTTGACACCTAGTAAGAAAGATTCGATCTGGGTGATAGTGGATAGATTGACAAAGACAACACACTTTATCCCATTTCGAGAAGATTATTCTATGAACAAGTATGCTGAGTTATATATCAGAGAAATAGTACGACTTCATGGAGTACCCATTTCGATAGTTTCCGATAGAGATCCGAGATTCACTTCGAGATTTTGGAAGTCTTTGCATGAGGCATTGGGAACCAGACTAAATTTTAGCACATCTTATCATCCTCAGACAGATGGTCAATCTGAAAGAACTATTCAGATACTTGAAGACATGCTAAGGGCGTGTGTTATTGATTTTAAAGGATCGTGGGAAAAGTATTTGCCTTTAGCAGAGTTTGCTTATAATAACAGTTATCAATCAAGTATCAAAATGGCTCATTTTGAAGCGTTGTATGGAAGAAAATGTCGAACACCACTGAATTGGTACGAATTAAAAGATCGAGATGTAATTGGTCCAGATCTAATTAAGGAGGTGGAAGACAAAGTGAAAGTAATCCAAGATAATCTCAAGATAGCAGCCGATAGACAGAAATCTTATGCTGATTTAAACAGAAAAGAGATTGAATATCAAGTGGGTGATAAGGTATTTCTTAAGGTGTCACCTTGGAAAAAGATTCTAAGATTTGGACGAAAAGGGAAATTGAGTCCAAGATTTATCGGGCCATACGAGATTGTAAAGAGAGTTGGACCAGTAGCTTATCATTTGGCGTTACCTCTAGAGATGGACAAGATTCA
Source organism: Hibiscus syriacus (assembly GCF_006381635.1). Lineage (NCBI taxonomy): Eukaryota > Viridiplantae > Streptophyta > Magnoliopsida > Malvales > Malvaceae > Hibiscus > Hibiscus syriacus. Next base: position 3,565,014 of record NW_024063533.1, on the reverse strand, counting down.
TAATGTATTTCATGTATCAATGCTTTGAAGATATCGATCAGATCCTTCATATGTAGTTACAAGGGAGGAAATTGAGATTCAGCCAGATTTATCATACGAAAAGGAGCCAGTAAAGATTTTAGCACATGAAGTCAAAGAACTAAGAAATAAGACGATTCCATTAGTAAAAGTACTTTGGCGAAACCATAAAGTTGAGGAATCAACTTGGGAACGAAAAGAAGACATGAAGAAAAAGTTTCCTCATCTATTTAATTCAGGTATGTAAATACATATGGAAAATTCGGGGACGGATTTTATTTAAGGGGGAGGAATTGTAATACCCCAAAAATTTAACCAGTGACTAAAATGTAAGTTTTAAAAGTTTATTGGCTAAAGTATAAACTTTGAAAAGTGTAGGGATTGAAATTTGTAATTTTTAAAAGGTATATATTTTAGCCCGTAAATGAACGGTTTGGCTGAAAACAAGGATTTTAGTGGGAATCATATTTTCGGTACGAGATTTGTGTTAAAGGCTATAAAGCGGTAAAGTTCGGTATTAAATCGGATAATCAGATCGAATCAAAATTTCACATAAATGTGAAGGATGCTAGATAAAGGTTGGAAATATTATTTATATATTTTAGAAAAGTGATATTTAACATGGATCAATGGAATTAAGGTCGATTTTCCATGTTAAGCCAAAATTTTGGAATTAGGTGACTAAATTGTAAATTTCAAAAATTACAAGGACAAACATGAAAAATTTGAATTAAGATATTTTCTGAATTTGATGAGGTAAGGGATGATGTCATGGACTGCCATGGGTGTAATTTTGAGAATTCATTAATGGTAAGTTAGTCTTTTAGCCTAAAATGAAAAAAAAATAGTTATAATTGATTTTTTAAGGGTTAAAGTAGGAGATTTTTTTGGAATGCTCGTGAACTTCTCTTCTCTCCTCCAGCAGGTTGCTGAAACCCATAGCCAAGGTAAGAAAATTTATTGTCTTCCATTTTTTGACCAAATTTAGTGAGTTTTTGGACTAAAACGTGAAATAAGAAATTTACTTACACTAATTTCTCTATAAGATGGTGTAATTAATTATTGGTTTCATGTTTGAATGGTGGTAATGGGTGATTTATGTGGATGAAGGGGAAGTGTGATTTTTATGATTAAAGATTGATTCTTGATATTAGAAGTGTTGTAAGAATTGATAAAGAACCTAAGGATGCAAATTAATGAAAACAGTTTAGATTTTGAATTTGGCAGTGAGTTTGAAAATTCACCAGAAATTCTATAAAAATTATTTGGAGGTTATTTTTATATATTATGTTCTTATATCAATATAGTTTTTTTTTAAATAAACGGGGATCAATTTCAAGATGTATAAAAAAGATATGAATTTTTAACCAAAGAAAGGTCAGAAAAACGGGCAGCAGATTCTGCATAAAACATATTATGTTAGTCAACTTTGAAAATTCACCATAAATTGTACAGATTGAATTAGAAGGAGTTATGTATATGGATAGATTTGTATTCGAGTCTAGTTTTCAACGGAAGAAACGGAATTAAATTTCAGTGAGTGTATCAATACAGAATATTGATTCTTTAAAGGTAGTGCAAGTTGTCTGAATATGGAAACTTTAGAATTTAAGTTGAAATTGATTAGAAGATGAAGAGTAATTTTTAAATGTAAAAGTACCATTTGGGTGAGTTAGAATAATTCTGGAAATTTTGGAAAGTGTGCTGCTTTTTGGAGTTAAGTATTAAGTTGGGATGAATTTCAAGTTATCAAGTTGTAAGGTTGAAGTATTGATTTGAACTTTTATTAGTTGCTGGAAATTTATATTTAATGGAAATGATCATAATAGTGAAGAGCTATTATGAAATTAAAGGAAAAGTTGAGTTTAATTCTGGAAAGAATTTAAAATATGTGGTTTGATTTTATAATTGGTAAAAGTTGAAGATCATGTTGGGAATAATTATTTGTGGAATGAATAAGTGTTTGAGAATTTGAAGTTATAATGGAGTTAGAGTTAGGTTGATATCGATTTAGTTATCGATTTTTTTTATAGATTCTCAAATGTAAAAATGAGCTGATATAGAACGATACTAATATGTAGTTTAAACATTTTGTGTTATAATTTCGTATTGTCAGATTACAAAAAACTTGCAATCCGAACAATCTGAAAGGAAAGGACAAAGCTTGTGACTAGTATTATCGTATACAAGTTCTTAAGTGAGGCAAAGGTGAGTGCAATTTATTTAATATTTGATCGAGTACGACTTGCGATAAGTCAACCTCACCTTATTATTTCAAAGATATGAATTATGTTTTGATTATGAAATTATATCCATAATTTTTTTAATAGTTTTATGAAAGTTTTTGGACATGAACTGTCCATGTCACATTTTAAGAATATGAATTAAATATATTTTCGACTCTGATATGATGTTTATCAAATGGTTAAGAAATGAACTAAAAGCACATTGTATGTTATATTGAGAGTCAAAGGTACAATTGGCATGCCATGAGGTGGAGTGATTATCTGTTCTGATTTGGATATACTGTGGTGTACCGGAGTGTACACTAGTATATATATATTATGATCTGAATGCACCTGGTGTGCATATTGTTATTTCCGTTGTGATAGCACTGTGTGTGCTTATCTGTTCCGACTGATGATCTGATATCTGTATTGCGCACACTCGTCTGACTCACGTATCTATATTCTTAAATATACTTGGGCTATAAAAATGAAATAAGAAAGTTCTGAAAAGTGTCTGACTACAAAGAATTATGAATTGATTATTCTGGCTTATCTGATTATTTATGATCTTGTGAAAATTATCAGATGATTATTTTTAGGTTTATTATAAAGTTCAACATGAGATATCTGGTTTGAATGTTCTGAAGAATTTCAGTCTATTTTATTTTAATGATTTTATATATTTTGATATTTTATTTAATTATTCTCACCTTTAGTATTATTGCCTCACTAAGTTATATTTAGCGCGTGATGATTTTCATGCGTAAGTTCTAGTAAGGATAAGTACGATCAGTAAGGAGCTATCGGAGCATCTTTTGGAAAGACATACATATCATCAGTATCAGTAAGACATCTATGATGTTTCTTTTGACTTATAGTGGCATGTATAATTATATCAATAGTTTCTAATTATCGTATTTATTTTAAATAAATTGTAATAGTAAACTAGAACTATTTTAGTTTATTTTACTTAGTTTAGTTTTATTGGTAACTATGCATGACAAGAATTTATTACATTATTATGTTTTTAAAAGGTTTTACGAAAAGACATGGTTTAGTAAAATTACTGAATAAATAATGATTTTATTTTCCTGTAATAAAGAAATAAATTATAATCTGAAATATACTTTAAAATAGATTTTTAAAGTTAGAACAAGAGTATTTTCAAAGAAACATTTTTTTACGAAAATTTTAGTTCAGTAAATGTTTTCAGTTTGATGTGACATCTTTAACTCGTATATCGAGACATATACGGGTTAAGGGTGTTACAGTTCGCCTTCCTGAGGGTAAGAAGCTGATTGGTTGCAAATGGGTGTATAAGAAGAAACCAACAGTAACAGAAAAAGAGGGGGAGAAGTTCAAGGCTCGTTTGGTAGCAAAGGTTTTTTCACAGCAGAAAGGAGTTGATTATGTTGATATTTTTTCTCCTGTGGTCAGACACACTTTAATTCGAGCAGTACTTACATTGGTGGCTAGTTGGGATTTGCATTTAGAGCAAATGGATGTGAAAACTGCTTTTTTGCATGGTGATTTAGAGGAGTAGATCTACATGCAGCATCCTAAAGGTTTCACTTAACCTGGAAACGAGCATTTAGTTTGCAGATTGAAGAAATCTTTGTACGAGTTGAAACAGTCTCCGAGACAATGGTACAAACGATTTGACTCCTATATGATCAAGATTGACTACAAGCGATGTGAGTATGATTGTTGTGTCTATGTTAAGAGCCTTGATGATGGTTATTTTATTTTTCTGTTACTGTATGTTGATGATATGTTAATTGCTGTGAAGAACATGGATGATGTTATCGATTTGAAAACTTTATTGAGTCAGGAATTTGATATGAAAGATTTAGGTGCTGTAAAGAAAATTCTTGGAATGAAAATTTGCAGGGACAAATAATCAAGGAAACTGTGGCTATCTCAACGGGGTTATGTTGAGAAAATGCTAGAAAGGTTTGCGATGAGCAGCACAAAACCAGTGAGCACTCCATTGGCGAATCACTTTAAGCTCTCATCAGAACAGTTCCCTAAGACAGATAAGGAAGCTGAAGATATGGCAAAAGTTTCGTATTCTAATGTTGTTAGCTGCTTGATGTATGCAATGGTATGTACTCGTCGTGATTTAGCTCATGTTGTTAGTCAAGTTTGTATGTACATGTCTAAACCTGATAAGAAACAATGGGAAACAATCAAGTGGATCTTTAGGTACTTAAAGGGTACTGTGGGACATGGAATGGTTTTTGATAGTCAGCGGGATAATCCTTTGGTTGTAGGATATGTGGATTCAGACTATACGGGTGACTTGGATAATAGAAGATCTACGATATGGTATGTCTTTACTCTTGGTGGAGGTCCTATTTGTTGGAAGTCTACTATTCAATCTGTTGTGACATTATCTATAACTGAAGCTGAATACATGACAACGGCTGAAGCTGCAAAAGAAGCTTTATGGCTTACTGGTTTAGTGAAGGAGTTGGGTGTTCAGCAAGGTGGAGTTCAGTTGCTTTGTGACAATCAAAGTACTATTCACTTGGCTAAGAATCAGGTATATCATGCTAGAACTAAGCATATTGATGTAAGGTTTCATAAGATCAGAGAGTTGGTTGCATCTGGAGAGATTTTGTTTCAGAAGGTACATACTGATGAGAATGCCGCTGATATGTTCACCAAACCAGTTACGACAGACAAGTTCATGCATTGCTTGGACTTGTTGAGTGTTTCTAGTTGTTAAAGAAGTAAGGTAACCCAACCCACATTGAATGTTTCCTAAGGGGCAGGATATTCACCAAAGTGGAGATTTGTTAGGTATGTCTCATAAATATACCGAGAAAGTCTTGTAATGGGGGTTACGATTATGTGAGTTGGGGGTGCGGGGGTTACGGCCCCGCGGTATGGTACAGAGTTATTTTTGTAAATATGTACCAGAGTTTTTTTATTATAAAAGGAGACGCAACCTAAATCTATGAGACATTGAATTGAATAAAAATTCTAAAACCGCCTAAGGCACTGAGGACGTAAGCACATTGCTGAACCTCATTAAAATTCTTGTATTTTTTCTGTTTTCTTTACCCAATTATTCAACAGAAAGTAAATTACATTGACCAGTGTGTTTTAATTTCAAGTTTCTACTTGTATTGCATAACGACATTTATGAAGAGAACTAGTCAATATAACAACATTTATGCATAGAATCTTACTATTATTTAATAAATTTTAAATGACAGATATCTCTTTGTTTCAAGGACAGTGACAATACAACTGCATTCTAACATCGTATATGTAACAATATAATATCCGAATTCCAATAATATAATTCTCATGGTAGTGATTTGCGGAACTTGAGAGCTTCAAAACGAGCTGCAAGATCATCATAATCCGGCAATTTCGGGTGAACACGATGAATAGAAGAATCACGTTTATCATCATGAGATACTGGAGGTGGAAGATCATCTTCTGCTTCTATTTCTTCATCACAATCTGATTCATCAAACTTTATGTCTGAATATGCAGGAGGGGCATTATTGTAGCTGTGTCTCCTCCAGGTCTTCCCACCTTCATCGTTGCTGGGTCTTACTTCCTCACTACTTGGAGCGAAAAACGTTCCGAAACTCCGAGATTCATTGATTCCCCTAGGTCCAGGAGGATTGGTTGGAACGAATCCAAGAGTGGAGTTAACACAACCGGAGGCTTCACTAAATAGATTACTGTTCCGGTTGGCCAAATATGCAGCAGCTTGTGCTGCAGCAATTGCTCTTTTCGCAGATTCTTCAGCAGCTTCAGCGGCTGCAACAGTGTTTTTAAAACGAACAGGGTCCTCTTCCCCTCTGCCACATTTTTTACAGTAAGAGCAAATAATGATGGGAAAAATTTGTTTGAAAATTCATCAAACAGTTACCTGGTCGTCAACTCTTTCGGCTCAGGGAACGGAACTGTAGCATGTTTCACAGGTAAGCTGGAAGCACTAACGAATGAACGTGGCCCCTCCTATTCATCATTTAGTAAAAAAAAGAACATAAGTTTATTAAAACAACAATGATTGAACTTATAGACCGAATGAAGTTAGGAACTAACTATAAGGTCTTCAGGAGGTTTGAGCAGCTCCTTTTCTGATTCAGATATATCCCATTCTATATTGTGCTCCTTAGCTATTTCCTTCATGACTTTCAATTTTGCTTCACCTGTAGGTGTTTTCACCGAGAGCTTGTCAATCAGCTGTAGGCACAGACACAGAGGTAAGGCATTGTCAGTCTTAACCTACATTGATATCCTACAATGGAACAGGCAAATGATAGAAGAGAAAGCTAACCAAGCGATTAACACCGCAGTTGGGTCGCAGATCAGTGGCTGCAACTACAAAATCTGCTCCATATTTCTTCTCAAAAATGTTTCTGATTTCTATCAGCTCTGGGATTTCAGCACATCTTGGGGACGCAAATATCAAACTAGCAATCCCTTCTTTTAGATCAGCAGGGCATTCCCTGGAGCAATTGGACGCCTTTAGGTACCTTTTTTTTTATGTAAAGAGAATCTATAGAACGTAAAATAACCAACTCACCTTCGCTTTTTAATGATGGAAAGCCTGGCTACAACTAACTCACAAAAGAGCTCAATGAACTCATTTGCAGCCAAAACATTCTGTTCTCTTATGACATGCTCAATCTACAACACCCATTACAAAATCAGAAACAAAATCTAAATACTATGAATCGATGCTAATAGTAAACTAAAGAGTAAAAAAGAAAAAAATTACTCGAATGCGGGCAGTGGCGTCTTGACCGGACTGAAGAAGCAGGGCGATGTCACGCCTCATTTGCTTCACCACCACTTGTCTCTTGTTCCTGAGTAGCTTTATCCTCGCAACCGCCATTTTGGCCGCTGTTTTGCTAGGGTAAATAACAAAAGATGTTAAAGAAATGGAAAGCCAGAATAGAAAAATCTGTTCTTGACTGGTGTTGTAAAAAAAGGTGTAAGTTTTGGTTTAAAGAGAAATAGAAGAAAAGAAAGGAAAGGAGAGTAGAGGGTTTTACCATTTGGAGGAGTTGAAACCATTGCCAAAGAGGGAGAGAGTAAGCTTCATCAGCTTCTTGGAATGGGCGGCGGCGGCGGTGGCAACAGTCATGGCCCTTGCAGAATAGAAGAGAGGAAGGAAGAATGGTTTATTTAATCGCAAAGGCTCGAAAGCGAAAATGAAATATTTGCATTGGGATACTCTTCCGTTTCTCAGCGTTTCTATTTTTGATTTTTTTCTATTGATCAGGTCCCACTCTGATTAGTGGGCGGCAATGTAACCGTTATGTGATTTGACACGTGTGAAGAATCCGATGGGGATAAAATATTGGGCTTCAACTTTGATCAAAGAAACCCATTTTCCATAACGGTTGAATGAAAATTTAATTTTTAAATGTTACTGGGCCTGTACTTTAAGGCTCATATACTAATATAATCTTCAAATATGCAATACTAATTATGTATTTAATTTTGGGAAAATTACAAATTAATCATTTAACTTTATTATTACTCTTATTTTGGTCAGAAAAATTTTAAAAATTCAATTTTTCACTCAACTTTAACATTGTCCTATTTTAATCACTCGGATGTTAAATCAAACAACATGTTGGTTGATGTGGTTAATTTTTCGTTGATATGAAAGCTATGTGTTGTCCACCTAATTTTCTTTTTTAAAATTCTATTCATCCCTTTACATCGACCACCATCCATGATTATCATCATCTATTTCACCGCTCTACGTGACATCTTTGTTTTTGGTTCCTTTAATATTCTCTCTTAATACGCTGCTCTTTGCTGCCATGAGTTTGTTGGCAATAGTGCCCTAGGCCTATTGAATAGATACAATATTTTGATTATTTGATTTATTATTATTATTATTTGCATGCCTTTTCTACATTACTATTTTTGAATAGTATTGTTAATTATTTTAAATATTTTTAAATGATTATTATTGTGGGAACAGTAATAAAATAAGATTGATATGAAGTTTAGCTATTTATGTCGATAATCTTATTCCTTACTTTTCTTTTATTTTCTTATATCGCATTATTACTTAAGTCTTTATAGTACGTTTTTTTATGCCTTTATGACATGTTTCCTTTGCTTTTGGCACGTTTTCGGTCTTTTATATTGGTCGTTTGGTTGTTTATTTTTATTTTATTTTTTAGGGTTAAATTTGACATCGCCTCAACTGATCAAAATGACACTTATTAGCTATTTTGTTGATCTTCCCTACTTCGAACCATCAGATTGGATTAGATATATAGTTCATGTTTGGAGATAGTTTTCTCATAATGCTTGGCTTTGATATACAAATGTTTGTGATCTTTTAATAGTTTGATCTCCTATTATGATTTGTTTACCGATGTAGTTATATTTGTTCATATATATATATTTGTTCGAGTTTGTGATTGGTTTTTAACCTTTCTCTTATATGATCCTTTATGATCTTAAATGGCTAGTTTCTTGTGTAGATGATTATAGGAATATGTCCTAATTATGTGTTTAGTTTACGATTATATTTGTAAACCTTCATCGTAATTTTAAATATTTCTTAATTTTTTAATAAAACAAGCAACTTCTATTTGCATAAAAAATTTCATTGCATTATTTTGAAAAAATTATTTTAGAAATCATCTCAACATTAAAACCTTTTCATATAAAAATACTTTTACTCAAATAATATATTTTATTAGTTTTTAGTAATATTTGGTCCTTAGGTTTACAAATATAGTATCTTAAGTTTTGGATATTTCAAATTAAAAAGATTAAAATTCTCTTAGTTTCAATAATTCTCATAGATATAAATTATAAACTTATATAATTCATAACATATTATATGAAATTAATGATCCATTTTTTTCCTAAACACTCCTATATTCTTTAATATTTTAGGGTATAATGTATTTTCAATCACCCTCACATTCTTTATGTCACACCCAATTTAGGGGTTAAATTATAAGTTTTAGAAATTTATAGTCAGTTTTAGAAAGTTATAGGAAATTCAGGTATCGAGCCTTGAATTTACCCATTTTTCTTTAACAGTGAAAAATTTAAGCCCACTTGTCCAGTAACTCAACCCGTGAACCCCAAACTCGTTCCCCCTGAACCAGCCCCTTCCCTCCTTAAAATACGCCTTGCTCCGGCCGTCGGTAAGTGTCACCGCCACCTTCAGTTGAAGCACCGTGACCATCTGACCAAAACCCCTAAGGTTGATCGTTAAAAGCCGTCTCCGTTTGTCGTAAAACCCGTCATAAAGCTTCATCATCTCCACCATCGATCGCCTCGATTTTTTCGTTGGTTTCGATTGATCCGGTGATCGTCTTACAACACCGTTGTTACCAATGTGTTCCCTTGCCAGTTCCAATCAAAACCTGACCCATGGGTCACCGCACCGTCGTCGTTCTTACCGTCCGCCGTGGGTAAACTTGGATTTTGTGTTTTCGGTGATTTTAGAGAATTTTATTGTGATTGTTAGATTGATAATTAGTTAATTCGAATATGTGGATTATCAAGGATGAATCGGATGTTCAAAATGGCCTATGTTACAGTCGTACACGTCAACAATGCGCGTGGGGCTCCTCCGCCGGTCCAGGAAATTTATGGAACTAGTCTAGTCATATCAAACCGGTCCAAACCAGTCTGAACTGAGTCTGTTTGACCCGACCGAGTCATCTCATACGAGTCAACCTGTTGACCGTTGACTTTGACCTAAAAAGTCAACTTTTTCTGAAAAGGTCTTATTTTACGTTTTTCGAAGTCCTGAGCATGAATCCAAAGTATGTTTTACCAAATTCGAACCCGGTAAGCTATTTTTTAGTAATTTATTTTCAGAATCAAAATTGGTTTTCCGATTAAGTTTAGTTTCTGATGTAAAATTGTTTGCTATGTATCTGAGGAATTATTGGACATTGAATTAAAGTTCGAGGATGATCGAATGGATTTTAAATGGTCGATTGATATGGCATAAAAATCGAAGTAATACTCTACTACCTTTTGTATGCTCTTCAGAACTCATTGATAGATGATAAATGCATGAATGAAAATGATTGGTCCATTAGATGTATTTAACTATCATTGGACTCAGACGTAAATTGGAATAAAGACAAAACACTGTATAAGACTCAAACGACTCGAAAAAGAGAAACTTGAAGATCAATCGGAAATAATTATAAGGTCACTGATTCAATAATAATTGAATTGGTTTCAAGATGTGCAAATTTTGATAAATCTCTTTAAAGTTTAAATACCGGGATTATTTGGATAAGAAAATACCAAAAATAGCCCTATGGGTAAAAATTACGAAAATGACCTTGTATTGTAAAAGACCAATACTTCCCCGGATGGTGAAAGATAACCCAGAAAAGACATACTTGACCAGTTATCAGAAATAGTGCATATGTTTGAATTGAAAAGAATTATCATAATGTCCTCGAGCCATGAAATAACTATAATAATCTTCATTGATCAAATGAACTAGAATACTTGAAGCCTATTATACCAGAAGTAATGTCACTGACAGATTTGAATGAAATGACGATGAAACGCTGAAAGTGTAAAAAAGCACAATGGATGGCTATGATAATGAAGACGACCTGAGAACACATATGTTGATCCAATTGAACCTTAGAATCATCGATTTAAATTTCGGAGCTATATTGGAATGCCCTTGAAATGTAAAATGATCCAAAGAAAGTCTAAGCACTAGAATAACTAAATACCCTCCAGCTCTGAAATGAATAAATCAACCTCGAATACCAAATGACCTAGAATTTCTATTTTCTGATATAACACCCGGAGACTGAATTATCAAAGGTACTTTACACGTCTGAATTTCTTTAAATGACTAAATTATATGACCAAGTAGAACTGAATGGAAGAACTATATATATCCGAAATTCAGAAATGATTGAATTCCTCTGGAAATTCTGAGGTGATCGGGATAGACTTAACTACCAAATGACCTAAGTATCTTCAAAGACCTAGAATTAAGTGAATGACTCAGACAAGTCTGGAAACATTGATGAACTTATATGTTGTACCACCCTCAAGAGTTTTCAACCCCGAAATAAGCATGTCAACATTTATTAATATCCTTGCAGTACATAAAATAAATAAATACCACTGGAATACCTATTCGTCTCCTCAAGAACTGATAAACGATGATTCTGATATTGATCAGATCAACTGGTGCAGTCAGTAATAAGAAGTGAATAATAATAATAATGAAGTATCACAGTCCGAATGATTGACAAATATTGTAGAGTTGGGATCGTTGGTTCAATTAGACTCAAATTCTTGGTAATTTAATACATAATCCTGAATATCCCTGATTGTTTGAGTAATGGAATCACTCTCAGTAAATCTGAATCTAAAATTATTCTAATGTAAATGTTCCTAAACACCTTCATGATGCACCTGAATCAAAACGGAGTTCTAAAGTATCAACTTTAAATGTCTGATTAGATCCATTAGTTATCGATCCCTTTCAATATGACCTCATTCCTAGAATTCGATGAAATTACATAAGTTTCATGTTCTCCTGATAACTATTAAGTGCATCTGAAAAATATTTGGATCCTCTAGTGTGTTACCATGTCCTACTTGATTGTCTTATATGTTTTGAAATACGTTTCACCGAAATTATTAATTTACTGGCTTATGAACCATGGCTACATGGTATGTGTTCTCTGATTACGGTTTTCACTAGAAAAATATGATTGTTCCTGATTTATGGAATCATGAGATTTTCTGGTTTATGAACTATGATTTTCTTTTTTCACTGGTTACTACTTGAACTGCTTTACTGGGACATTATCTAGGTAGACTGAAGGTTCAGCTCTGATCGAGCTGGTAAATCCTTATGGACCTAAGGGGGAGGTGGTGCACTAGATATTCTTAAATACCAAGTATTCCCTAAAATTAATCACAAACATGCACTTTCACATCTATCACATTTTTCTGCATTAGCCGTTCATTATTTGCATAATATATTCCCCTTTTTTAAATATGTTTTGTAATAAAACTAATTAAAAATATAAATTGTACTTCAATGATTATCTTAATCTTTAAATATTATGGTTTAACTCAACCTATATAATTCTTACATGAAAAACTAATTGTAAGGCCATTTTTTCAACCAAAAAAAAAATCATAAAACTCGTGTAATATTAAAAAATATGAATTAACATACAATAAGTTCAAATAATATGGCATCGTAGGCTGACAAATATCAACTAAATAGAGTTGTGTATTCTTTACATATCTATTTTTTCATTTATCTCATCATCATTTAACATGATCGTCCTCAGACTGAATCAATAGTTCTTCCAGAACCTGATTAGTCTCTAAATTCTAAATTTAAATTTCCTAAATAAGCTTCTAAGTCCTTTGTAAAACCTTTTCATAGCATTGAAATTCACAAATTAAGGATTCATAGCATTGATTAGAGATTTAGGGACTTAACTAAAAGAAAAAAAGCTTAAAGGGCAAAGTTAACATATTAATTTCAAAATATGGACTAAATTAAATAATTTTAAAATTGATATGGAAAGAGCATAATTACTCCTTTAAGTCCAAAAACATATGGTTACCTTTGTGGAGTTGGTTGAGTCGCATATCAACTCCAAAACAACATTGTTTTGGTCTATTTTGGATACTCCCGAAACTACGACGTTTTGGACCATTATATAATCCTTATTTTCCACCTTTTTCTTCATTCTTTCATTTTCTTTTTTTCTCTTTCTTCTTTTTCATTTCTTTTCTCTCTAGTTTTTTCAGAGGCTAGTCATCGTCCGTCATGTCAATTAGCCGTCAGTCACAATGAATTGTGGTCGTCTGGTTCAAAAGGCTTTAGATTGACTCATTTAAATCCATAGAATATATATAGGATTGTCTCAGGAAAGGCAGGTTAATATACGGTTAATATACAGCATTACCGGATACATTAAAATGTATTTAATAAATTCGGTTTAACGGTACCTATTATGTTGACAACTAATAATGTTTTAGGTAGAAAATATGAAAAACTATTAAAAAATTTGGTAACCGGTAAACTTTGGTTATCGGTAAGTATCTATCCTTTTTATAAAAGTGTCCATACGTTTAACATATCAAGTAAATTTTACCGGTTTTGTCATAATGAATCTGGTTTTGTCATATTTTTACCTGTTATATTATAAATTATCTATCCTTTTTATAAAAGTGTCCATACTTATTTCACTGTGAAAATATATTTATTATTATCTTTAGTTAATATTGTTAAATTTAAAATCTAAATAATATTTTATAAAATCAAAACAATCAAATAATTTTTTGTGTAAATGAAATTATTAAATTAATATTGTAGGTGGGAAAACATGAAACACTATTAAAAAATTGAAACATAAATTACATAACTTTCAAAAAAGTATATATCATTTTTATAAAAGTGTCTATACTTATTTCACTGTTGAAACATATTTATATTATATTTGGTTAATATTGTTAAATTTAAATTCTAAATAATATTTATAAAATATCAAAACAATCAATATAATTTTGTGTAAATTAAATTATTAAATTAATATTGTAGGTGGAAAACATGAAACACTATTAAATAAATTGAAACATAAATTACATAACTTTAAAAGCAGTTTTAAATCCTAAAAAGTGTCGATACTTTTAAAAAATATATCGATCCAAAACGATATACCAGGTAAAAATATGATAAAACCGGTAACAAAATGATAAAACCGGTAAATTTAAAAGTGTCGATACGTTATATAAGGATCAACACTTTGTGAATTTAAAAGAGAAGCAGTTATAGCGCCTATAATGTGTCGATACTTTAAAAAAATATATCGATCCACAACGATATAACAGGTAAAATTATGATAAACCGGTAACAAAATGATAAAACCGGTAAAATGATACCGGATATATTGAAAGTGTCGACACTTTCGTAAGTACGTGTAATAAATTATCGACACTTTCAAAGAAATAGGTAATTATCCTTTCGAAAGTATCGACACCTGACATAAAAGTATCGACACTTTTGTATTTGTATCGATTAAATATAAATAACATATCCGATGAAAATATAAAGGCCATAGCTAAATATCCTCTGAAAAAGATAGAACGGACGAGTTTTTGAAATCGAAGAGTAATTGTTGCTGCATTTCAGAAGGCGTTTCTAAAGCGAAGTTTGTTTGTTTGTTGCTGCAGTCGAATCGAAAGTATGTTGTCGAAACCCTAATTTTTATTATTACAGTAATCGCGATAGGGTTTTTTATGTGTTGTTTGGGGTTTTGGAGTAAGGAAGCATTTGGGACCGATTGCAGGTAGAAATAGATATTCAAGGAAAAATATAATGTCGATACTTTTAATATATAGGTAGAAAATGATATTATAGGTTGTATAAATGTGCCGACACATTTTGGTGTGGCCATTCAAATTCTTTTGAAGAAAACCGTTTTACCACAAGAGTAGTTATCTATATTTGTATATTGAAAAGTGTATGTAACAAAATAATTGATTTGCGTAAACTGATATATGAAGGAAAATGGAGTCAATGGGTTGGAAAATTGTTGGTGGAGCAGATGACTTTGAAATTGAGGCCGAGACTCGAAAGCAACCAAAGGGTGGATATATGTACTTCTAGTAAGTATCAATGTCTTTTTGTTATTATTGTTGAAATGGTAATTGGATTAAAGTATCGATAAACTTAAATTGATTACAAATTTTAAATGTTAACAGTATGGCCGAATGCAAAGGATGAAGGGAGATGGCACACAGAGCGGTTCGGTATGTAAAATGAAATTGACATTGAGTAGTATTAGTATTTAGTGTTAATGTATTGATTAAGAAACGTTTATGTTTAATATTAGGTGAAAAAAGATGTGAGGTCCAAATGGAATTCAATGAGTGATGCTGAAAAGGAACCTTACATCACACAGTCAAGGAATGATAGTAAAGAATACAAAGAACGGAGGAAAGCACATGAAAATAAGGTATTCATTAAACTTGTAAATACGTTGATACAAAATATAAGAACTATACATTATATTGTTAAAAAATGTAGGAAGTGTCGACAAGGGCAGCATTAAAAGGGTGAATTTATTAATTAAACACCTTAAGGAGAAGGGTCAGTTGAATGTGCTGGGAGAAATAGGTTTTGGATCGTTGACGAGTAAGGGATCGACCTATTCGGAGGGAATTGTGTCGATCCTTGATGGCACAATTTGACGTCAGTCAATGTATGGCTAAGTATGGTGATTATTCATCCCTCTGGGGGTATCGACTGCTGCAGCCGTATTGGGGGTACAAAACAAAGGCAAAAGTGTTATAGAAGTCTGTAGGAGTAAGAACTGGAAAGCACTTGCCTCCAAATATGGTTTGAATCAAAGGTGACATATACTGAAGTTGAGGATATCAAAAGTGGATCTTACTTGGGGGATGAGCTGAAGGCCCGAGTTCTATTGTACCTTGTCGGGATATTTCTTTGTCCAACGGGTGATACGCAACGAACAAGGAATATATGAAGCTCATTTGCGATGAAGGCTTGAAGGGTGAATTCAATTGGGCTGAATATATCCATTCGAGATTGATTGAATCAATAATCACCTTTAAAAAGGGCAGCCAGAGATACCTCAAAGGGTGCATAGCAATCTTAGAGGTAAATGAGTTGAATCACTTTTTGTGTTTTTATATAAAAATATAAATTTTATTATAAATGCAGGTTGCACTGTTCGATTTTTGGTCGGGCTGTGAGGCAGTGCCGGCTTATGAAAGAACCGGAGTGGCACGCATCCGTGCATGGGGAAGGAAGAGGTGGTTAGAGTGATGGTGAAGTTGAATTTGGATAGAGAGAAGAAGCAAGAAATGGTAATAAATGTAATTAAATAATATTAAGAATATAATCAATGTCTTAATATTGTAATTTAATTTTTTGAAGGTTATTGGCAAGGATGTAGAGGAGGCAGTGGAGGCAGGGAGAAGAAAGGAGGGATGGTTGTATTGGGGGATGAAGGTGAGTGGGACGACGGTGAAGCAAAACAGAGTAACTTCGACATTTTGATGTCTGATTGGCTGATATCAAAAAAATCCAATTTGAAATCATGCAAAGACAATCAAGAGTCGAAGAAACTTGATCAAGTCGTAGAGAAACTCGAGAGAGTCGAAGATACACTCGAGAGGAATAAGGGGGTAGTGGAAGGAAAAATAGATGGAGTGGTGAAAGAAGTAGAGGTGTTGAGGGGTGAAGTGGTGAAAGAAGTTGGGGTGTTAAGGGTGATATTAATGGTGACGGGAGAAAAATTTGGGAGTGGTGAAGGAGGTTGTTGATTTGAGGAGTGAACTTACGGGGTGAAGGGGGTGGTTGATAAATACGGATGAAGGAGCTCAATTGAAGGGTGAAATAAAGATATGAAGAGCTATGTAGAAAAAAGTACGATGAACTGAAAAATATGAAGAAGAAAAGAGGGAGGAGGAAGAAGAAGAGATGGAAGAAATGAGGAGGAAGGAAGTCGATGTCATGTATACACCGGAGAGTGTTATAGCAGCAGTTTTGGATTCGGAATGTCCTGTACCCCAGAAGAAGAAGCGAAGGTAAGTTTAATAAAAGAATACTTAATTTGATTTTTATTATGTTGTGACAAAAATTTGTATGCAAAATTGTAGGTTGAAAAAGCGGATATTCCAACCGGAATTGATGACATCGAAGCTGCAATTTGATTATTTATGGAATAGCGAGTTAGAATCGGGGTAAGTGAAATATATTGTTTTGTGAGTGATATTTAAATATTTCATGACAAGATATTAATCCTAATGATTCATACAGATATTCTGTAATATCAATGGGAAATCAATTCGCTACTGTATACGACGTTGCAACGTTGAAGCCTACGGAATGGGTTGGCGGTGTGGTAAGTAGAAAGTAGAAAATAAATAAAACTTATTGAATATGTTCTGATTGTGTAATTAATTTTGTTAGGTTATCGATTTGCTCGCCTGGACCATATGCTACGATTCTCAAAAGTCACACCGGAGGATTGGCTACCTTCCATACCTCTTAGTGGTGAGTTAAATTAATAAATATTGAAAAGTAGTTTATAGACGGTAAATTAATAATGTTTGTTGCGTAATTACAGCAACAGGCGTTGGAAGCCAACAACAAAGAAAGTGTTGAGAATATTTCTACCTTCTGGGGTGTCATTGGATAACTATGTGAAATTCACCGACTGTGAGAAGGTAAGACACCATACCAATTGCAAATGATGTTTTCGGATATAGAATGTTGAATTTTGTCAAATTGGGTGTGAAATTTGTTGCAGATAATGATCACAATAAACTACCATAATTCACATTGGTATTTGTTGGTGTTGGATATGGTAGATCATGTTGTAACAATATATGATAGTATGTTTACAACTGAAGCAGCTAAACAGAGAGTGAAGGATGCTAAGAGATTGGTATGTATGTCTGTATGAAAGGACATTATGTAAATTATAATGCATAATTTTTTTGGTGCATAACTTCTTCTATTTTAATGCAGATTAAAATATTAGATTCTTATAATAAGAAACGCATTTGGGTTGAGTCATGTGGATCTCTAGGAAAGTATCCCTTGAAAAATTTCAAATTTGTGGAGCATAAGAAGAATAAGCAATTGAATGGGTATGAGATGTTATCACAAATAGAAAGCTTAATTTATGCAGTATTCATCATAATTGACATGTGTGGTTTTCAAATTTTGTAACAGATATGATTGCGGCATGTATGTGATGATGTGGATGGAATCGATCGGTTCTACAGGGGCAACTGGTGATTTTGTAAGTGGATAGAAAAAATTGTTTGTGGTAAAATTGTTAAAAGTCGTAGATTGAATGCTGTAGTTGACAATACTTAACGTTCTGACAATTTGAATATAGGTTGTTGGAGACTGGGATCGATCGCGAGTATTAAACGATCTCGTAAGCCACAATCAAAATGAACGAAGACAGGAGATAACAAAAGCTGCAATATTACATAAGAATAACAAAAGAATGCAATGATGTAAATGTCGAGTAATTTTGTATAAGATTTATAATTTGTATACGATTTATTTTTTGTATGAATATAATTATGATGAGAAAAAGTTAGCAGTATGTTGTTGTACATGTTTCTTATACACATTAAGGGTCATGTCGATACTTGGAAGTAAAAGGCAAATTTACAATATGGCCAACAGGGTGCACCCATAAAGTGTCGATCCATATATAAAAAAGTGTCAATCCCAAAATCATCGAACCCAAAAGTATAATGTAATATGTAATTTTTCAATCTAACCGGTACAATTATACCGGTTTTATGAGAGAATATGTCTAAATAATGTGTCGACACTAATAGTTTGTGTCGATACTTTTTTCCCAGAATGAATGGAAACAAGGTGCACCCATAAAGTGTCGATCCATATATAAAAAGTGTCGATCCCAAAATCATCGAACCCAAAAGTATAATGTAATATGTAATTTTTCAATCTAACCGGTACAATTATACCGGTTTTATGAGAGAATATGTCTAAATAATGTGTCGACACTAATAGTTTTGTCGATACTTTTTTCCCAGAATGAATGGAAACAAGGTGCACCCATAAAGTGTCGATCCATATATAAAAGTGTCGATCCCAAAATCATCGAACCCAAAAGTATAATGTAATATGTAATTTTTCAATCTAACCGGTACAATTACACCGGTTTTATGAGAGAATATGTCTAAATAATGTGTCGACACTAATATAGTTTGTGTCGATACTTTTTTCCCAGAATGAATGGAAACAAGGTGCACCCATAAAGTGTCGATCCATATATAAAAAGTGTCGATCCCAAAATCATCGAACCCAAAAGTATAATGTAATATGTAATTTTTCAATCTAACCGGTACAATTATACCGGTTTTATGAGAGAATATGTCTAAATAATGTGTCGACACTAATATAGTTTGTGTCGATACTTTTTCCCAGAATGAATGGAAACAAGGTGCACCCATAAAGTGTCGATCCATATATAAAAAGTGTCGATCCCAAAATCATCGAACCCAAAAGTATAATGTAATATGTAATTTTTCAATCTAACCGGTACAATTATACCGGTTTTATGAGAGAATATGTCTAAATAATGTGTCGACACTAATATAGTTTGTCGATACTTTTTCCCAGAATGAATGGAAACAAGGTGCACCCATAAAGTGTCGATCCATATATAAAAAGTGTCGATCCCAAAATCATCGAACCCAAAAGTATAATGTAATATGTAATTTTTCAATCTAACCGGTACAATTATACCGGTTTATGAGAGAATATGTCTAAATAATGTGTCGACACTAATATAGTTTGTGTCGATACTTTTTTCCCAGAATGAATGGAAAACAAGGTGCACCCATAAGTCGATCCATATATAAAAAGTGTCGATCCCAAAATCATCCAACCCAAAAGTATAATGTAATATAATTTTTCAATCTAACCGGTACAATTATACCGGTTTTATGAGAGAATATGTCTAAATAATGTGTCGACACTAATATAGTTTGTGTCGATACTAATTTAAATATCAAGTGTTTTCCACCGTTTACGATATATAGTACTCTTAATCGAGAACCCTAAACATAAATACAAGCAGGCAGATCTTCCTTTTCTTCTACCGTTATCATAAGTGACGATCAGATATTCAGGTAAATTTATCGATATTATGGGTTGATTGATTTCTATATTGGAGTTTTTATCCTGAATGTGTTTGTGTTCCATTGTAATAGGGGTAGCATCCAACCAAAATGGCTCCAAAACGTCAGCGTCAGAAGCGAGGTCTTTCTCAAAGCTCTTCTCAACCCAGTTCTTCTCAACCACCTCCTTCTGTAACAAACGATTCTTCTGAGGAAATCAGGTCCTTCGAAACTCTGAACTTTAGATCCGACATGGAGAAACAAAGATGGCATACGAGTTTTAAAGTAAGGAAGATTCGTCCCGAACGTGTCATTGACCTGGGTTTCTTGTTTGATGATAAATATGCATTTAGTTTTAAATCCACATTTACATCTTGGGGTTGGCTTGAATTCCTTGGTGTAGAACCAAGATATTATCCCAACCTAGTTAGAGTCTTCTACAACAATGCTTCCTTACAGCACGAGCCTAATAAGACTAATATAATAGGAATTAATACACATGTCATGGGGAAGGATATATATATATCTCCAGAAACGATTGCGGAGGGTTTAGGTGTAGCGAATACAGGGGATTCAGATGAAAATGGTGTAGATTGGTCTACAATTAAACGGGTTACTAGAAATAGCCCAATTCACCTCGATGTAGAGTCGAGAGTGTTTCACAAAATGCTCACATGGTATATCCGGCCTAGTGGGGGAAAACATTCAATGCTTCGAGACAGCGATTATTGGTGGATAGCAAAGTATAAATCCAAAACGGCTCCAAACATTGCAAAACTCATATTTAATACAATTGTATATATGGTCACAAAGGGAGCAACAATTTCAACTACACTACCATATGGATGTGTCATCACCCATCTGTTGAAGAAGAAGGAAGTTGATTTTTCGCATGACCCCCTGTTCGATTAACCCGCAAGATTGACATGGTATTTATTAAAAAGCGGGATATGATTTTGTTGAAAAACTCGGTTGGAAGCGTGTCAAGGAGGTCGGATTAGATCAAGAGAGGGAGAAATGGACCCCGTTGGCCATGAAGAAGAGCAACCAAGTGGAACGCAATGATGGAAGAAGCTCCAGTTGCAGAGGATGTCACAATTAAGACCGTGATGGAATACATGGTCAATTTTCGGGAGCATATTGATTCCCTTGTGAGTGGAATGCGATTCGATATTTCATTGCAACGTGAAGTCTCCATGTTGCGTAACGAATTACGTCAACGACATCAAACGAGTTAGGTAATTCATTATCTATGTTTCTTAACATTACACGTTCTGAACTTTATTTATTTTTTTTAACAGATGATGATGATGACGATGAAGTTGGCGATGAAGATGATGACGATGATGATGATGATGATGAAGATGATGATCCAAACAAGTATATCGTGTCTGCAACGCCGCCTTCAAGAAACTTTTAATTTTTGATCTCAATGGTGTCCTTGCCTACATCCCAAGACTGCCGGCAGGTTTTAATTCTATTCTTTTGTATCCATTATTTAACATATAAGCGTAGAACTTTAATCTCATTTTCTTCATGTTGTAGATGTTGTCCTCAGAAGAGGATTATTTGAATTATGCAATTTTGTGTCGACAATTTTGTTGTTGCCCTTTGGTCTTCAAAGATGAGGTTAGAACATGTTTGAGGCAATTGAATTACTGTAGTCAAATCTTTAATATACATTTGAATGTTAACATTCAAACTTGATTACAATCTCAGGCATAACGTGACCGTGTACTTGAGAAACTACCTGTATTTTCCGAGCATTTTCTATTCGTGGGGTAAGATGAATGTCATTACAGTTTGCTGACTTTTCGTTGTCTATGATTCCTACATATTATGTTCGACTGTTTTGAACAGGATCAAAAAAAATGCAAAACATACGATTCTGTTACCTACTGTAAAGATCTCAATGATGTTTGGAACGCGTGTCCAGATTTTAACGAGCTAAATACACTTTTGGTCGATGATTCAGCGGAAAAAATGATTTATAATCCGGTAAGTTGCATTTATGCAATATGTTTTTCCAGTTGAACAGGTGTTCAGACATTGATTATTTTAACAACTTATGTGTTTATATAGAAATACAATTACATATGTCCACATACCTTTGACGCTGCTTCCCATTCGAACGACAAAGCTCTAGGTATGACACAAATTTATTCATGCTTATGCGAATTTAATTTATTGTTAGTAAAATTGCACCTCATTAGTTTGATAATTGAAATTATTTATGTATGTCCTCAGAAAAAGGCGGAAACATACGCTTTTGAACATTCTTGTGTATTTATAATTTGGTGTGATTATATTGTGTGTATATTTTCATTAATTATTCCATATTCGCTTCTATGTGTACATATACATTTGAGGATTGTTGAAATATCAATACTAATATATTTTACATCTACTTGCAAATGTATCGAAACACATGACTATAGCATTGTTTTCGATATCCACAACAAAGTTTTCACACTTTTTAATATTGTGTCTGTACTTTATGTCCAGAATGAAAGAAAAATGTGTCGATACCATTTAAAAAAGTGTCGATTGAAAAAACATCGGAACCCAGATTTATAATGTAATAGATAATTTTGTAATATAACCGGTATAAATATACCGGTTTTATGAGCGAATAGGTCTACAACCTATATCGACACTTTCTAATTCGGTACTTTATGTCCAGATTGGAAGAAAAATGTGTCGATACCATTTAAAAAGTGTCGACATTTACACATCGGAACCCATATTTATAATGTAATAGATAATTTGTAATATAACCGGTATAAAAATACCGGTTTTATGAGCGAATAGGTCTACAACCTTTATCGACACTTTCTAATATTGTGTCGGTACTTTATGTTCAGATTGGAAGAAAATGTGTCGATACCATTTAAAAAAGTGTCGACATTTACACATCGGAACCCAGATTTATAATGTAATAGATAATTTTGTAATATAACCGTATAAAAATGTGTCGACCTTTTTATAAAAGTGTCGATACTTTTTCACTGTGGAAACATTAATTTAAGGTCTTTTGAGTGAGTTTTAAGATATTAATTTAGTAATTATAGGCGTCTAATGATTAATTTTTTACGTTACGGTATATATTATTATTAAATTAAAAATTCTTAATATTATTTTATAAAATATAAAAACACTCAACTAATTTTTTGTGCAAATGAAATTATTAAATTAATATTGTAGGTGGAAAACATGAAACATACTTAAAAAATATTGAAACATAAATTACATATCTTTAAAAAAAAGTATCGATCCTTTTTATAAAAAGTATGGACACTTTCAACATATTATAATAAAATAGGTCCATATTGGAAGAAAAATGTGTCGATACGATTTAAAAAAGTGTCGACATTTTACACATCGGAACCCATAATTATAATGTAATAGATAATTTGTAATATAACCGGTATAAATATACTGGTTTTATGAGCGAATAGGTCTACCTATATCGACACTTTATAATGTTGTGTCGGTACTTATGTCCAGATTGGAATAAAATGTGTCGATACCATTTAAAAAGTGTCGGTAATTTGAAGTAACGCGGTTTTTCTTCCTTCATTCAAAATATTTATATGTACATACAATAGGAGTGATGTTGATACTTACGATATATTATATGGAGATCGTTGTCATTCCATTCCGTCTTCGAAAAAATCAGTGATGTAGCTGGTGCTTGTCCTCAAACTAAGCTTGACTTGAGGACATGTTAGTTTGTATGCCCCTCACCGTTGCAGTACCCACATCGCCTAATTTTCTTCTCGACCTTGTTCTTCGGCACTTCTTTTTGCTTGCGTTTTTTCGTTGAGGGTCACGAACATTGTTTACTACAATGCTCTGGTTGACTGAATGATTCAAACCAAACGAGTTTTCTAATTCTTCTATTGTTTTTTCATCTCATCTCTTGCGGTTTTGAAAGACTCGTCTGTCTTTGATGCAATGTAGCATAACCTACTTGACGTTGAACGTAGAGCAGCGAACCTTGCCATTTGCATCACTTCTGGAGACACATTCAAATCAACATAGCTGGGTGCAGAAGCCTTCGCATCATTAGTCCACCTACTTTGAATCAAACTCCCGGGCAAATATGTGTAGTCCAATTGCTTCAAATGTGAAGTTGATGGCGACACGGAAGTCCAACGGTCTCGAATTTTTGCAGGAGCAAATTAGAGTTTTCGTACGAGAATCAAAACTAATTTCAAATTTCCTATTTTTTTCTGCGTACTTTGACAAAATAAATTGACATTCATCTGATAAGGACTTAATCTCTGCCTCAATCCGGTACAATGTCTCCGTATAAGTTCATCTTGGAACACACGAAAGATTCGGGTAAAAATCGCAGCGGCATGGCTTTCAAGGTCGACCAGTTTTGTGATCTGGAAGGGCTTCGTATGGAACTTAAGTAATCGCTTTCAACTCGTTCATACGCATTCTACTAATTCCATCTTCAATGCACGAACAACATCTAAATATGTCTTCTTGTGTTTCAGTGCAATAGCTAGTGAAGCATTCATAGACTCGCACCTTTGTTGAGCGAATGGCAAAGAAATGACGGTTAGATATGCTTGTGCCCATAAGTGTCGTGTATTTCCCTTCTCAATCACCCATGGATGCTTTTGGACATTGAATTCTGAAACAATCGAACGCAATTGAATATCAAATTCCTTGGTTGTCCACCAGGAAGCATGCATTTTGAGAATGCTGCTGTAACTTTGGGTCACCAATGTTAGCTTGTGCATTGCGAGAAAGATGCCAAGAACATAATATGTGCTTAGCATAAGGGATACAGATTTGATAGCCTCTGCATTGCCCTATCCCCATCGGTTACAACAGAAATAGGTGATTTATTCATCATGGCTTCTAAAAAATTCTGTAGCACCCACTCGAAAGATTGAGACGTTTCGTCAGCGATATGGCAGTGGCAAACACAATTGTGTTATGGTGATGATTGACACCAACAATAGGCATAATTGGTCGACCATACAATTATCTTTGTACGTTGTGTCGAACGCAATTACATCACCGAGCATGTGTAATCCGATCTCGATGTAGAATCCGACCAAATAAGATTATACAATGCCCCGTTCGTCTACCGAGTATCATAAAAAACTCGGGATCATCATGTTTCTTATAATCAAAGTAGGCAATAAGCGCATTCACATCCCCATCGACAATTTCCTTTGCTTTACCTCTTTGAAGTGCATTGTAGAGGTCTTTATGTGTAAATCCAACATTATGATAGCCCCCTGCCTACTGCGTTAAATAGTCATTACTTGTGACGTGCCAACACCGACCTCTTTCAATGTTGTTGCCTCATCGATATCAGCCTTACTTACAGCTCGATTAGAACGCATAAATGGTGTCATAGCAGATGTGCACAATGCATGATTATGTTTCTGATCAGACTTACTTATAACCCACTGATCGTTTGTATTTGTTGCTGTAACTACGACTCTAGCCTACATCCTGTTCTTGTGACTGGGTATGAGCACGTTGACGATCAACAGTATTGACTTTTGATACTCGAAACCCTTCTTTGGAACAACAAAATTCTTGTGTCTTCACATTCCCTTCCACGTCAAGCCGTGTTGTCCCTTACGTGCACTAAACCCATGTTCCCGTGCGAATCCCTTGTAAAAGTGCCAAGCTGATCACGTGAACAGAAGAGCTGACCAACCAATCTGTCAGATTCATCACATTATGTACTTCATGGCATTCCTCGGTTGGCTTAACATTGTCTACATCAGTATTATCCATGGCAAAAATTTTGTTGTGCAAGTTCAGTGCTCCAGGAGTTGATGGATATGTAAACGAAGGTCATTTGAACATGTTTCTGTCGTGTGCTTTCAATAGGATGTGGCATGGTAGTGGTAGTTAAGGGTGGGTACAACATTAAATTCGCAGTACATATTTAGGTATGTACAATAACTACAAGTATATTATCATTTAAATTCACAGTACACTGTTAAAAAATTGAAACATAAATACATAAGTTTTAAAAAAAGTATCGATCCTTTTATAAAAGTATGGACACTTTCAATATAATAGGTAAACATATGATGTAATAGGTACCCTTATATAATGTAATAGGTATCGTTTATATAATGTAATAGGTAGTGGTTATATTGTAAAGTGTCTATCCTTTTATAA
This sequence comes from Hibiscus syriacus, assembly GCF_006381635.1. Classification (NCBI taxonomy): domain Eukaryota; kingdom Viridiplantae; phylum Streptophyta; class Magnoliopsida; order Malvales; family Malvaceae; genus Hibiscus; species Hibiscus syriacus. The sequence continues at coordinate 3,538,918 of NW_024063533.1, read as the reverse complement.
AAGTGTCCATACTTTTTCACTGTGGAAAACATTAATTTAAGGTTATCCTTTGAGTGAGTTTTAGATATTAATTTAGTAATTATAGGCGTCTAATGATTTATTCTTACGTTATATATATTATTATTAAATTAAAAATTCTAAATATTATTTTATAAATATAAAAACAATCAAATAATTTTTTGTGCAAATTAAATTATTAAATTAATATTGTAGGGGAAAACATGAAACACTGTTAAAAAATTGAAACATAAATTACATAAGTTTTAAAAAAAGTATCGATCCTTTTTATAAAAAGTATGGACACTTTCAATATAATAGGTAAACATATGATGTAATAGGTAGCCTTATATAATGTAATAGGTATCGTTTATATAATTAGGTAGTGGTTATATTGTAAAGTGTCTATCCTTTTATAAAAGTGTCCATACTTTTTTCACTGTGGAAAACATTAATTTAAGGTTATCTTTGAGTGAGTTTTAAGATATTAATTTAGTAATTATAGGCGTCTAATGATTTATTTTTACGTTACGGTATATATTATTATTAAATTAAAAATCTAATAATATTTTATAAAATATAAAAAAATCAAATAATTTTTGTGCAAATGAAATTATTAAATCAATATTGTAGGTGGAAAACATGAACACTGTTAAAAAAATGAAACATAAATTACATAAGTTTTAAAAAAAGTATCGATCCTTTTTATAAAAAGATGGACACTTTCATATAATAGGTAAACATATGTAATAGGTAGCCCTATATAATGTAATAGGTATCGTTATATAATGTAATAGTAGTGGTTATATTGTAAAGTGTCTATCCTTTTTATAAAAGTGTCATACTTTTCACTGTGGAAAACATAATTTAAGGTATCTTTTGAGTGAGTTTTAAGATATTAATTTAGTAATTATAGGCGTCTAATGATTATTTTTACGTTACGGTATATATTATTATTAAATTAAAAATTCTAAATAATATTTTATAAAATATAAAACAATCAAATAATTTTTTGTGCAAATTAAATTATTAAATCAATATTGTGGAAAAATGAAACACTGTTAAAAAAATTGAAACATAAATTACATAAGTTTTAAAAAAAGTATCGATCCTTTTATAAAAAGTATGGACACTTCAATATAATAGGTAAACATATGATGTAATAGGTAGCCCTTATATAATGTAATAGGTATCGTTTATATAATGTAATAGGTAGTGGTTATTGTAAAGTGTCTATCCTTTTTATAAAAGTGTCCATACTTTTCACTGTGGAAAACATTAATTTAAGGTTATCTTTTGAGTGAGTTTTAAGATATTAATTTAGTAATTATAGGCGTATAATGATTTATTTTTTACGTTACGATATATATTATTATTAAATTAAAAATTCTAAATATTATTTTATAAAATATCAAAACAATCAAATAATTTTTTGTGCAAATGAATTATTAAATCAAATAATTCAAATTGAAAATTAAACAACAAATCAATTAAACATTGTTGTGGGTACATTAATTGAACATTGTTATGGTACATTATTTGGATTAATTTCGTTGAGATGGGTTATGTATAACAAAACAATCTATCTCGCATGTGAGTACTTTATTCCAACCATGTGACAAGTGTGACAACTCCATCAACTCACAACTCAGCTTTGAACTCAATCAATATTGTCTTTTAGCTTGATGGTTCATAAAGCATGTTACTTGAACAGTATGAATCAATTATGCAATTTTCATGTTCAATTAACACTGCATTTCAAATTCATTTCATATGTAATTGGAGTTTGAATTTAAATTCAATTTGAGTTTGAATTTCAATATATATTTCGACTCACTATAAATATTAGCCCAAGCCAATATGCATGTTATCATTGATTATTCCTAATTTCCATTGTTTTTTTCCAACGTATAAACGCGAGGGAAATCCCGACCATTTATTTTTTGGTCAACTTTAAAGCGTCAGAAACGTTTCGGGCGTATGATCTGGGTGGTATACAAGAAATGTAACAAATAGCAACTAAAATCATAAGTTGAGTACACCCAAATCATAAGTCTGAAATACTTCCGATGCTCATCAAAATCCAAAGCTCATATGGTGCCAAGCAAAAGGAAATCAAAATCCAAATCTCATATGATGCCAAGCAAAAGGAAATCAAAATCCAAATCTCATATGATGCCAAGCAAAAGGAAATCAAAATACAACTTGAGTTTGAACATTGATATGATATGTTCAGTTGTTATCATGTTGGGATTTCTCGTTTTTGCTTGGATAGTTGTTCTCTTGCTTCTTCAAGTGTTCTTAAGGTTATCCTTTGAGTGAGTTTTAAGATATTAATTTAGTAATTATAGGCGTCTAATGATTTATTTCTTACGTTACGATATATATTATTATTAAATTAAAAATTCTAAATATTATTTTATAAAATATAAAACAATCAAATAATTTTTTGTGCAAATTAAATTATTAAATTAATATTGTAGGTGGAAAACATGAACACTGTTAAAAAAATTGAAACATAAATTACATAAGTTTTAAAAAAGTATCGATCCTTTTTATAAAAAGTATGGACACTTTCAATATAATAGGTAAACATATGATGTAATAGGTAGCCCTTATATAATGTAATAGGTATCGTTTATATAATGTAATAGGTAGTGGTATATTGTAAAGTGTCTATCCTTTTTATAAAAGTGTCCATACTTTTTTCACTGTGTAAAACATTAATTTAAGGTTATCTTTTGAGTGAGTTTTAAGATATTAATTTAGTAATTATAGGCGTCTAATGATTTATTTTTTACGTTACGATATATATTATTATTAAATTAAAAATTCTAAATATTATTTTATAAAATATCAAAACAATCAAATAATTTTTTGTGCAAATGAAATTATTAAATTAATATTGTAGGTGGAAAACATGAAACACTGTTAAAGTATCGATCCTTTTTATAAAAAGTATGGACACTTTCAATATAATATAATGTAATAGGTAAATTTGCAATGCTATCGGTATAAATATACCGGTTTACTTATAAAATAGGTAAATATAAGCGCTACCTATTACATTATATAAGCGCTACCTAGTATGTTATTGTACTTTATAATATTTCCGGTTAAATAATATAACATAACCGGTCTAAATTTTAACCGGTCACTTGTTTAACCGGTCACGCCGTATATTGGCCGTTTTTTAGGCGCCGCACCGCAGAACCACCCAATATATATTCAATGTTAGATTTCTCAAAAAATACCTCGATCATCAAAGATCTAGGCCAAGACTCTTCGACTTCAAAGTGTCCAATGTCCGTCTTTCGTTGTCTAACGTTGTTGATTTTAATATGTCACTGCAATACCTGTAAAGAATCTTTCCACCATTTGAATTTCCGATTCGAAGCCTTAGTCTCTAGATTCTCTCATCGATGGTTGTAACGCTTGATGCTTGTAGACTCTAAATTTAAGTTTGTTTGTCTAGGATATAATGTTGTCATCGTCCAATTATTGAACCACCACAAGCATGGATGGATTACGGTGAGGCCATAGGGTTCCTCCACAGGGAACAATTTAGTTGTTCCGTATGAGTCAAGCCATGGTTACTTTTGGTCGAACTTGGGTACTTATTTGGATTCGTAGGTTGGACTGGTTTTGCCCCGAGGGCTGTGCAAGTGTATAGGTAGTGTAGTAACCGGTTTTCGTCCGGGCACGAAATTTTATTTGGTGGGAAAAGTATGTGAATAAATGGTTTTAAAATGTTTAGGGAGTCGCCATCGGCCTTTTGGATCAGGTAGGCCGAATACTTAAAATTTATCTTTTAAAAGAGTTTTTAAGAAAACATCAGTTAAAAGATAAACTAGTCTGCGTTTTAACAAAAAAATCGTTCTTTTAATAATAAAAAGGGATTCGTAGTCGATTACGTTTGGGGAAGGATGAGTACACCCACAATGCCCAAAAATTGGTATTTCTTAATTATAAATTGTCTCTATTATTGGAAATTTTAAAAATTTAAAAATATATTTAATTTTTAATCCTGTTATTTCAAATTTATTAATATAATTTTAAGAAAATATATTAATATTTTTTTTATTTTTATAAATAAGATATTTATTTATTTAGAAATATCAGAAAATGACTTCTAGGTGCTTTAAGACAGCTCATTTCTTAATATAAAAAAATAAATAAATATTAATAAAAATATTTCTATAAAAATAATTAAAATAAAATAATATATATAATTTATAAAAATATGATATTTATTTATTTAAGAATATCAGAAAATGAATTCTAGGTGCTTTAAGACAGTCCATTTCTTAATATTAAAAATATATAAATATTAAAATATGATTATTTTTCTAAGAAAATAATTTAATTAAAATATGTATTTTCTGTTTTTTATAAGTAAGATATTTATTTAAAATACCAGAATAGGACATCTAGTTGCTTTAAGACTACCATTTTCTTTGATATTAAAAATAAACATTATTATTTAAACATTATTTAACAAATATATATATATATATATATATATATGTATATTTATATGACTATATAAATAATAATTTAAAATAATTTAAACATATTAAAATTAAAGGATAATAATACAAATCAAATTAAGTGCAATTAAATATATATTAAATCAACAATGACCAAAAGAAAACTAAAATTATATGATTAAAATATAAAATATAAAGATTAAAAAACTCTAATTCAAATTATTTAAAAGACATGCATTAGAATGGTAATTTAACCTTGATTCATAATTCAAGATTAAAATAATAATTACTAAATTGTAAGGGACTAAATTCAGTATTTACCCTAAATATATATATATATATATATATATATATATATATATATATACTGATAATGACTAAATTAAATAAAATAAAATTATGAGACAAAATTAAAATGATCAAAAATATAATTCTAGTGACTAAAACGTAAAATTACAAAATGCAGAGGGACTGTGCGTATGGTTTAACCTTTTCCTAAATTGCACATACACCCTACCCCAAAATGACACCGTATGGGGAGGGTATATAAACCCATTAACCGGCCCAAAATGGGCTTAAACCTTCATTTATCTCTTCTGGTTCTCTCTCTAACGAGATAACCTCTCCCGTTTCTCTCTATGTTTCTCTCGTTGGAGAGAAATCCGGCAGTCAACGACCACCGTATGCCGTCGTTAACTCCGCCGCCGGCCACCGCCTCTGGTGGTCGGAAATTCCTAAATTTACATAAAATACAAATCGGAACGTCCTAAGGTCGATTTCGGTCTTTGTTTTCCCTAAAAACCCTTAGGTTTCCGTAGATCTAAATTTTTTACCTTCGATTTCGGTCTTTGTTTTCCCTAAAAACTCTTGGTTCTAGGCGGCGGGTGGAGGCTACGGTGAGTCTCTTTTCCTCTTTTTCTTTTCTTTGTTTGTTGTTTGATGGTTATTTATTATAGCTTGTTGTTGTTTTCTGTTCTCTGTTGCTGTTGGTGTGTGATTGTGTTCCCCGTTGCTTCTCTTTTGCTCTCTGTTGGTTTTGGCTTGCTCTCGGGTTTCTCTTGGTTGTTGTCTTTTTTCGTTCTTTGCAGGTTCGGTTTTATAAGCCTCGATGAGGCTCTCGTCGGACCGGTTATACGAGTGAAGTTTGGTGTGTCACCGAACTATGTGGTGACTCACCCCATAGCTATGACGTGGGGGGCAGCTGGCAGTTCTAGAGGTTTCTTCGAGGTGGCGTCGGAGTATCGGTAACGACTGGAGGTTGCATCTGGAAGAGGTGGTGCTGCGTGGTTCCTAGGGTTATGATACCCTAGGGTTTCAATCTGGAAGCATCTGGGGTCGTTGGATCAAGATTAGATCCAACAGCAGCAAGCAATGGCGGTTGGGAGTTGAGGAAAACCCTAATATGATTTTAAAGTTTGGCTGGGCCGGTTCTAGTTGTAAACGGGCTCTGATTTTGGGTCTGTAATATGTAATAATAATATTTATTAATAATAATAAAAATATAATAATAATAATAATTATAACAATTATAATAATTATAAAAATAATAAAAATAAAACGGGCCAAAAATTTAGTGTCTACAGCTGCCCCTCTTTGTACATTCTTGTGTTAACAAGAATAGGGCAAAGATGAAAAGACAATAAATTTTTGTTCAGTTGACTTCTCTTAATTAAGATGGAAATGTTGAACAAGTTCTTCTTTTGGGATTAGTTCTTCTAATTATGAACTTTTCCAATGGGGATGACAATTTATCTCTTTTTGTGATGTAATCTAGCAAAAAGTTGAACAAATTCTTCTTATTATGGATTTTTTCTCCTTTTTCAGATGAGTTCTTCTCATTTTGAACTGCTTCTGGAAATGCCGATCTTTAAAAGAGGGGTTGTTGATTCAGCTTCATATGTGATGAATTAAGGCAAGGTTAAACAAGTTATTCTCATTATAAACTTCTTCTTCCTATTCAGATGAGTTCTTCTTATTATGAACTTCATCTGAAAATGTTGATCATCAAGAGAGATTATTCTTTCATTCAACTCCATAGGTGATGAATCAAGCTAAGGTCGAACAAGTTCTTCTCATTATGAACTTCTTCTTCTTTTTCAGATAAGTTATTCTCATTATGAACTTTATCTGGAAATGTTAGTGCTGATCGATCTCATTCTGTGGTAGAGTCAAGCAAAAGGTTGAACAAGTTCTTCTCATTATGAACTTCTTCTTCCTCTTCAAATGAGTTCTTCTCATTATGAACTTTCTCTGGGAAAAGTTGATGCTGTTCTATCTCCTTCTGTGATAGAGTCATGCAAAGGTTGAACAAGTTCTTCTCGTTATTAACTTTTTCTTCCTCTTCAGATAAGTTCTTTTTATTATGAACTTTCTCTGGAAAAGTTGATGCATCGAGTGATGAATTCGAGCAAAAGGTTGAACAAGTTATTCTCATTATGAACTTCTTCTTCCTTATTCAGATAAGTTCTTCTCATTATGAACTTTACCTGGAAATTTTGATCCATTGAGTGATGGATTCAAATCTTTGCTAAAATCTTTGAAATTCCTGTCAAATATTAAATATGGATAAAATGAAAGAAAATGTCCCTATTTTGCAACTGTCTAAATATGATGCATGAATGTTAAGTTCATCTTTATTTGATTTCAAAGTGGTGAACTCGATCTTCCTTCACTTAATCAAAATGTCATTTCAAGCTGGCATTTCTGATTTGGAAGAGCAATCTTTGTGTCTTCTTTGCTTCATTTGCATTAAAGTCTCAGAAGAAATGTTTCATCTGTAGAACTCTTGCTGTAATCATAATTATGACCTTGATGCCTTATTTTGTCTTGGATAAAACCAACTTTCTTTGCTTGGACTTGTGTAGAAATCCAATAAATCTTTCATCTTTGAAGAGAGAATCTATCATCTTTGGAGAGTGTAGATGTAGATATGTCAAACTCAGCAGAAATTATTAGGATATCAACGTCTGTTCTAATTTGACTCTTGAAATACATGACAATGAGGATTTATCCTAATTCCTTTCATGTCTTCATATCTAATCATATTTCGAATAAGGCAACTTGGACCATATCATGTCAAAATGCTTAACAACAATCTATCGTTCAACCTTAGTTGGCTCCACTAGTTTCTTGTTGTTAAAATTTCTGCTTTCATTCTGTGGAAAGAAATCTTCATTATATCTCATTTCAAACCTTGAGGTTGAAGAAGACAGACTTCATCTTGGATCCATAAATGGAAATATCATATGATTGCAACATTGGTCAGTATCAGAATTACTGGTTCGTAAAACATTTGACAACACATTCATCATTTCCTGTGACTTCTGCACAAATGTTCGGTCAGGGAAGCTCTTTCATAGTGTTCAGAACTTTTGTATGATGTCACAAGACCACTTGAGACCAAAACTCAATGGGAATACAAGTGAGATGTTGGCGTGTTTCATGACCAAAAAGTTGGTCAAATTCACAAAATATGCTAGTGCTGAATTGAATAAGAGACACTAACTGATCTTGATATCATCTCGGGCAAGGGTGATATTGATCACGTTTTCTTCCATAATGAGTGTTGTAGGAAGTAGAAACACATCCTCTTATAGGAGCCATATACAGAAAAAAAATCCATGGAATTTTTACTGTTGTAAATAAAACGCACATGATAAAATAAATAGATGAAAACTCAGTTCATCCTGACTGACAATGATAACCCAGTAACAACGGGAATAAGGGTAATATACGTAATCTCGAGCCTCCTTCTTCAATGTCATCAAGTAAGCAAAAACTATTGTGAAAAACAGCTTCGTTGCCCCAACAATATGATTGAAACTAACGGCCAGAAATCTCAAAGAAATATTTCCAATCAACACCGACACACAAAATACAAAATTCAAAGCTGAGATTTTAAGTAACTAAACCCTGAATCGAATGGTCTATATAGGGATCATCTTTATTCATGAAATTGTGATGTAGCTTAACAAAGAACACACTGTCATGTGACACATGGTTAAGAAAATTGGGTATTTGAAACCATACTTGCTGAGTCAATATTTGTTCAACAATAGGACCCTAATGTGACTGCCTGATGAACAAAGCAATTATATATAGTCAGCTTGACGGTCACTGCTTCACCATTTTCATTCTTCATTCCTTTCTGTCTTATTGGAAATATTTGCTCAAAGCAATAATCTTTCCACGTGATATGGGCCTTCAGCACGCCCCAACATTTGCTGATACAAGCATTCAAAATACGTCAACATTACTGATTCTAATGGAAATGGGCTTTCAGCATGCCCTATCATTTTCTTCTTGTTGATGTGAGCTTTTAAAAATGACCAAATATTCATACTAATATGGGCCTTCAAGATGCCCCACATGGATTATTTCTGTTTGAAATGGGCTTTCGAGATGCCCCAATATTCTATTTCTGGTTCACTCTTAATGTTTGTTTGACTTGAATATCATGATCCCCACAAGGTCCAATTTTGACAATGTACTATTGTGGGTATTTGCGGTTTTATTCGTGCCTCAAATCTGTTTAATGAAAATGGGGTACTCAGAAGCTGAGGCTTCAATAGTCATGGAGAGATATGGTCTGGATTCATCAATTACAGAGTTGACAGATTTTATATGTGCTGCTCAAATGGCTAAGGCTGCTGACACACTTCTTCTGGTAGAAGATAGGAAGCCATTATGCAATGACCCCAATTACAAGGAAAGACGAAACTTGGGCTATGATTTTTGGAAAAGGAAGAAGTAGAGTAAGCTTGAAAAGAAGCTTCTTAATGAAGACGATCATGCAATTTATCTTCCTAATCTAATGATTGGTTTTGGGGTTCTTACCGAACCAGATCAGATAACTCAAAGAACACTTCCAGAAGATACTATTGTGCCTCTTTATTTCTACTACGAGAACATGGCACTTGATCCAGTTGGTGTTTGGACCGAAATGTCATGGTACTTATACGATGTAGAGCTAGAATTTGTAGATTCGAAGCGTTTTTGTGCTACTGCACGGAAAAGGGGCTATATTCATAATCTGCCAATTGAGAACATATTTCCTTTTATTCCGCTTCCTCCATGCACCATACATGATGCTTTTCCATTTACAACAAAATGGTGGCCTTCCTGGGATCCAAGAACAAAGTTGAACTGCTTACAAACATGTACATGAATTGCAAAATTGATAGAAAGGATTCGTAAGGCTCTTGAAGCTTATGACGATGAGCCACCTTCAAGTGTCCAGAAGCATGTTCTGGATGAGTACTGAAAATGGAATCTGGTATGAGTTGGAAGGAATAAAGTTGTTCCACTTGAACCTGATGAGGTGGAAATGTTTATAGGTTTCCTTAAAAACCATACACGAGGAGAAGGATCAGCTAGAGACATGTTCCCCGGTGGTATCAATGTCCTGTCTCTTTTCTCTGAGATTAGTGATGCAGAGGTTGCCTTCTACTGTCTTGGCATACCTTTGAAAACAGATGCACAAGAACTGAATGGTGATCGGTTGGAGCAATTGATGTGTAGATTTGGCGAATTTGACCTTATTGTTAGTGGCATCCAGTATAACAACCTTACCGGAAGAAATAAACATCATCAGGATGAACTAGAAGATTTTTATTGGTGCATTTCCTTGCAATGACTGCTACAGTGACTGCCTCTTCTGTTGCTTCAAGATACACACCTAAATATCCCATTCTTCCCGAACCATGGAAAGATTTAGTTAATAGTAAAACTGGTTATCTTTACTTTTGGCATCCTGTAACCAATGTTACCCAATATGAAAGGCATACAAGTGTAGAATCTGTTCCAATATCTTATTTTGTGCCTATAAGTTCTCAATTTCAAGTTCAACAATCTTCTAAAAGATATAATGGATATAATCCTTATAAGGAAAATGATCGACATGGAAGAAGTAGCAATGATGTATCAAGACTTGAGTCAGTATCACGATATAACCAGAGTGTAGGTGGTGGACTTGTTCATTCCCATAATACCTAATGAGACTTATGGCTCTGTGATTGGAGTACCTGCTAGGGGACATGGATTGATGGCTGGGGAAAATAATTTGTCTGGTGATGCTTATCGCCCTCAGCATGAGATAAGTGATAATCTTTCTTGATGAATGTCACAAGAGATTGTTACAAGCTCAATTCTCCAAACTTTTTGGTTTCTTGGACCACTTACTTTCAAGAAAGTGAAATGCTTCATCATTCTGGCCTCGTTCATTCTTTTTATTCAATAGAGGTAGAATAGGCAACAATTTGCTTCAAGGACTTTCCTCATTTGAGACTGTCTTATTTGAAAATGTTTTTTCTCCTTTCTTTATCAAAGAATGAAAGAATTTTGTAAAGTATTGCCTCTTATAGGTTCACAATAGAATCAAAATCATAAAACATGAGTTTAATGAACATCAAATAAATCAACTATACTTTTAAATAAAAAAATATAGTTCTATGGCAAGTGTCAAAATTAATGATTATTTTAAGGCTTAGGTTGATTCTGGTAAAACAAGGTCTATCATGTTAATCCAACATGTATATCTCTTTGAGCTTCCACTATCTTGAAAGAATGGTTATTTTGCTCATCTCTTAGAGATACTTCTTGATTCCAAAATCTCAGGAACGTCTTTGGGATGTGGCGGTACTTCATCAAGAGATTAAGATCGTCTCTTATGTCGTTGTTGCACCATTCAATATTCGAGCCACCTTTTCCGATTTTCAACTCGAATCCTCCTTTGGTTCCAAGATGTTATTTAAAAATTTACATCTTAAACCCCCTTTTATCATTTTTCATATCATACATTAAAGATTTTTTTTTTAAAAAACCAATTTTTGCAAATAAAAATCAATCCTGAGAGGCGGAATGAAATCCGAAGATAGTCTCTTTCACATAAAAATCGATGTATGATTAGAATGGACTTTTCAGGTACATAACATAGGCCAAGGCTCAAGGTTATGAAAGAAAGGGATAAAAAGGCTCAAACAAGTGTTTAAGGGTAATTAAACCAATGATCAATTCATTTTGACACCTTCAATCTTTCTTTGATTGACTTGGATCTGCTTTGTTGGGGATTTTTCCATAAGATTTATTCATCTCCAGCAATTCTTTTGCTTTTTGTTGAATATGAATCTTTGCACTTGATCAACCTTGTAACTTGAGGCTCAATGAGTTACCCATCTTGATTCAATTTTTTCCTTTTTCCTTTTTCATCATTTTTTATGAATGAGTATATGATTCCAATTGCTTTGAACACATCCTTTTCCTCTTGCATTTTGGAAATTCTTTCGTTATTCTTGAATGGATTAATTTTCAAGCACTTTGCATTTGATCTACCTTGTAGTTCAAAACTCTCTTTATTTCATGAAGATTTGCCTTTGTAATTGACAATCTTTATTCCTGTGAGCAGATATCATTCTTCTTGCCCCCCAATGTGGAGGGTGATCCTTGGTTAGGGTTGAATCAGAAAAATATTATAGGCTCAAAAAGGGGACAACAAGGGATAAATATATACATATATTTGAAAGGATAAATGAAACAATACCGTTCGTCATTTCATACACAAAAGCCTTTGTAAAAAGAGGTATCCCAGGGGGATGAATATTCAAGATTAATCTTTATTTACATGAAAACAATGTAATTAATGCATGATATATTTGTTTAAATCAATCTTTTTTCTTCCTCTTTGAGTATGCCCCAATAACCCAAAATTATCTTAGATAAGTTGATCCATGACGCCTCATCTCGTCTTTTCTTGTAGGAAGATTCACGAATAATTTGAAAGTTTAGTTCTTTTTAGGTCTTTTGATTTCACTGTACAAAAATGATGGTTTTGTATATGAAAGGATAAAGATGTGACTTTTGAAGTCGTGTATATAGTGGAGGGTAATGAACCAATCAACTCTACCCGAGAAGGTAAACATCTGGATTTGGTGTCTCAAGAACAGGTAGAGGCATTATTCTGGGTCTCAGATAAATGTATGGCCAAGATTTGATTTTGGTGAGGGTCAAGTAATTGGCATTAGATTGGATATGGAAGGTATAATTTTACCACTTTCTAAAGATCTATAATTCTTGAAAAAGAATATTTAATCTACTTGATACTAAAAAATTTCAAGATTAAAATTTAATTCATTGCTCATAACCATAAAAGCAACACAAGTTTATTTATCACAACAATATAGAGAAAGGAACAAAAACATGTTCAAACAAGATGCTGAAAGTAGAAAGTACGACAGTGATAGATAACAACTTCCACTTATTTTGTTTAGCTTGCTCCATCATTTCTCGAATGTTGGGTATGTACTTGGCCTAGGATTTTCATCCTTATTTGACCCCCACTTCTTGATCATTTCTTGTGTCAAGACTCCCTTGTCAACGAGTGTCTCTATTTCTTTTAACAGTGACCAACAATTCCTTGTTGAATACCCAGATACTCCCAAGTGAAAATTACATAAACTATTTTGATCATAGCAATTGGCATAAGGGTTTGGTGACCAACAATTCCTTGTTGTATTGGCCTTTAACCAAATGAGGGTACAGATCTGAGATAGATTCTTGAAACACCTTCAGAGTTTTTCTCGCTCGAGAGATTATCAATTTCTTTGATCGTTCTAAACGACAAAATGTTCTCCTGTGATCGAGGAGATTCTGGATGCTCATTTCAGCTACAACTGGAGTAGTATTAACCAGATTCCTTAAGTTTCCCCTTGCCTGACTGGTTTTCAAAAAATCTGATATAGGTATCTGAGGTGTCTTCTGAGTTATATCTGCCTCATTCTTTCTTAGACCTATGGGCCAATCTCAAGTTACCTCCATGGGAGCCTTTTGATTTCTTTTCCCATTTTCTTGCGTATGATATTCTTCGCAGGATTTGGTCACATTAGTCTCTGTTGAGGCAACGATTTCTGAGTATTGAATCTTAACCTCTTCTTTTACCTTGCTTTTTTGAATTGATTTCTCTAAAGGATCTTGGAAATTTCCTTCAAGGTTACGAGGAACGTTAGCTGAACAATTTGGAATTCCATTCTGATTTATCCAAGGAACCTCCTCAAAGATCTAATTTTCATTTGGAGGCCACTGTGACTGAACATATCGTGGAGTAGTTAATCTGGCTGAGAGCATTTTTGAATGCAATTTTTCACTCGAACAGTAGAAGGGAGGAAATTTAAAACCCTGCACATTCTTTTTCTTCTCGATCACTCTATAAGGTTTGGCACTATGTTTAACTGAATAAGGCCTCACTATATTAACCTCAGCTTCTTTCTCGACTTCAGTATTATCAGAGCCTCTTATCTTGCCATTTTTATAGCTATTTCAATCATTTCTCCACTCATGATGATGTCAGAGAAATTATTAGGGATAACCCCTATCATGTGATTAATATAGGGAAATTTTAATGTACTGATGAACAAAGTAGTGAACTCATTTTCAGTCAATAGGGGATGTACTTGAGAAGCAATGTCTTTCCAACGTTGTGAATATTATCGAAAACTTTCATTGCACTTCATATTCATGTTTTGCAATATTGTTCGATTAGGGGCCATATCAGCCATGTGATTGTATTGACTCAAAAAGGCTTGAGCTAAGTCTTTCCAAGAATTTATTTGAGTACTTTTTAGCTGATTATACCATTTGGATGCAGGTCCAGATAAACTTTCTTGGAAACAGTGGATCAACAACTTGTCATTCTCCACATAGCCAGTCATACGACGACAGTACATAGTGATATGATATGAAGAGCATATGGTCCCATTATACTTCTTAAAATCTGGAACCTTGAAATTTGGTGGGAGAACTAAGTCGGGGACCAAACTCAGCTCTTTGGTGTCAAACCCATAAAATGACTCAATCGTCTCTCTAGAAGCAGTACAAAATTCATTTGGCTTCAACCCATAAGCAGTATGACAGTCAGTGGGCAACGATTCTCCAGTCTTGATATTGTGAGTTCTTAATAGTGAAGTGAACTGGTGATTGAATTTCCTGGTGTACAAAGGTGTGCTCAGGAATGTAAACAGGTGTAACACCCAAAGGATTTGTGGGGTTTTCAACAAGCTCTTTCCAGCGGTCTGGTGCTTCCTAATCATTTCTTTGATATTGTTCAGTAGATCAATATGAGAATTTGCAATATTAGCTTCAATTTATACCAACTTGTTCTTCAATTATTCCTGCCTCTCTTTTTGCTCTATCTCAAATTTGGCTAGTCTATCCTCAGTTTCTTTAGACATTTTTCTTGTGTCGTGCTAAGTGTTCTTGCTACAAGGAAGAACTAAGATCACTTTGGTTGAAATCCTTATTTTAATGAATGAATGTTTTAATACATGATATAAGTTTGAAACTATAGATGTAACTATACAAAGATGCAAATGCAGAAATGAAAATGTAAATTCAAAAGGGAAAAATGAAAAGATGAAAAATGCAAATGCATGTATGAAAAGGTGTTACTCAAGAGTGATCATTTTAGAACAGATTTCATTGAACACAAAAGTTTCCTTGCATCAAACAAAACTTTTACATGCAGGGGACATCTTTCATTCCTAACTTCAACAAAACGTTACATATAGGGGATAGCTTTCCTTCCTAAAACCAAGTTAGTCTATCAGCTTATGGGTCATATTGTTTGTCTGGACTACAACTTCTTCTATGACATTCTCTTTCATCTTCTGTATCAGTTCTCGGAGTTGCTCATTTTCCTTTGTAAGAGACCCTTTGTGTTCAAGAAGTTCTTGGATAATATATTCATATATGTTGCAGTTCTTTTTCATTTTTACCCCTATTATCCACTCTTCTGGGGTGTTTCCTATGCCAGCATTTTGAAAGGCTTGACTAATCTTTTGGAAATCTACATGCATGGTTTCCACTTCTGTGCTCAATTTCTTGTTTTATTCCTTCAAGTCCTTCAAATAACATGCTTAAAAACCTCCTCTACTCTGAATGTCCTGACTGATGCTCTTACCATAGACTGCTTTTGGTATCAATCTGGCAGGATCTTTGTATAGTACTTTTGGTATTAATATAACAGGATCTCTATGTGCATTGCTCGCTTCTATCCTCGGGGTTTCCTCATGATGTCTTTACTTGACCGCATCATATTTTGTTTGATCATAAAACTTTTTGTCCATTTATGATTTCTTTCCAATTTGATGAACATGCTTTCAAGTCAACACCTTTTGGTTATGCCATGATCATGTAATGCAAACAAAATAAATCAATATAAACAAGTTAGAGCAAAATAACATGTATGAAAAATAAAAATGAGAAAGGAAAAAATAAATTGGTCAGTACCAATTAATGGAAAGAAAAGAAATTATATCTATCATGATATATAATATATCCTAACCTCATGCTTTCTATTTCCATGCTTTGTTTGGAAAAATTAACCTAACCGCATGATTACTAGTTCGCATGCATTTATTTAGGAAAAAATGAAATAAATTAAAAGCTAAAGCTTATTTCTCCTTTGTGTAAACCTATGGACAGAGGTTCAGTATTGTCTTAAATCAGGAGAATTTCTAGGGTTTATTATATGCAGGGTTTCAGTTCTAGGAGTAAAGGTAGTCGAACTGTCCTTGTTAGTGCCCCTTTGGGCTACCAAACCCTCAATCCTAGTCCATCACAGACTTAAGCAAATCGAGTTCAATTCGAGGGGACACATTTCTCTATACCTGACACGGAGAATAAATTCTCACAAAGACATAGAGCATATGAACCCTAAAAGCTACTTGCTAGGTCTGACACGGAGAATAAATTCTCACGAAGACGTCGCTTTCACTCCCACTTAAAAGGGACAAGTTTGATTATAAAGCTTATGTTATGCAATGCAAGTGTTTGTGTGTGAGGAGAAATATTCAAACCTTTAACAAACAACTAAATAATGAAATTTAATACTTGAAAATAAAAATATAAAAAATAATATACATATAAATATTATGAAAATAATAAGTATATATAAAAATTTTAAAAAGAAAGAATTATAAATTAAATATATGAATTTTTAATTTCTAATTAATAGAGACAATTTATAATTGATTTTAAAAGCTTGACCAGATCCCCAGCGGAGTCGCCAAGCTGTCGTAACCGATTTTCGCCCGGGCACGAAATTTTACTTGGTGGGAAAAGTGATGTGAATAAATGGTTTTTAAAATGTTTAGGGAGTCGCCATCGGCCTTTTGGATCAGGTGCGTTGAATACCTAAAAATTATCTTTTAAAAGAGTTTTTAAGAAAACATTAGTTAAAAGATAAACTGGTCTGCCTTTTAACCAAAAATTTGTTCTTTTTAATAATAAAAATGGATTCTTGGTCGATTACGTTTGGGGAAGGATTAACACCATCACAACGCCCACAAATTGGTACTTCTTAATTATAAATTGTCTCTATTATTGGAAATTTTAAAAATTCAAAAATATATTTAATTCTTAATCATGTTATTTCAAATTTTTTAATATAATTTTAAGAAAATATATTAATATATATATATTTATTTTTATAAATAAGATATTTATTTACTTAGAAATATCAGAAAATAACTTCTAGGTGTTTTAAGGCAACCCATTTCTTAATATAAAAAATAAATAAATATTAATAAAAAAATTTCTATAAAAATAATTAAAATAAAATAATATATATAATTTATAAAAATAGGATATTTATTTATGTAAGAATATCAGAAAAAGACTTCTAGGTGATTTAAGACAGTTCATTTCTTAATATTAAAAATACATAAATATTAAAATATGATTATTTTTCTAAGAAAATAATTTAATTAAAATATGTATTTTCTGGTTTTTATAAGTAAGATATTTATTTAAAATATCAGAATAGGACATCTAGTTGCTTTAAGACTGCCATTTTCTTTTATATTAAAAATAAATAAACATTATTTAAACAAAATATATATATATATATATATATATATATATATATATATCTATATATATATATGTGTGTGTGTTGTGTGTGTGTGTGTGTGTGTGTGACTAATATAATAATATATTTAAACATATTAAAATTAAAAGGATAATAATACAAATCAAATTAAAATGCAATTAAATATAATATTAAATCAAACAATGACCAAAATAAAGAAAACTAAAATTATATGATTAAAATATAAAATATAAAGATTAAAAAACTCTAATTCGAATTATTTAAAAGACATGCATTAGAATGGTAATTTAACCTTGATTCATAATTCGAGATTAAAATAATAATTACTAAACTATAAGGGACTAAATTCGGTATTTACCCTAAATATATATATGAACTAATAATGACTAAATTAAAATAAAATAAAATTACGAGACAAAATTAAAAGGATCAAAAATATAATTCCAGTGACTAAAATGTAAAATTACAAAATGCAGAGGGACTGCGCTTATGGTTTAACCTTTTCCTAAATTGCACATACACCCTCCCCCAAAACGACGCCATATGGGGGAGGGTATATAAACCCATTAACCAGCCCAAAACGAGCTTAAACCTTTATTTCTCTCTTTTGGTTCTCTCTCTAACGAGAAAACCTCTCCCGTTTCTCTCTATGTTTCTCTCTATGTTTCTCTCGTCGGAGAGAAATCTGACAGCCAACTGCCACCGTATGCCGTCGTTAACTCCATCGCCGGCCACCGCCTTCGCTGGCCGGAAATTCCTAAATTTACCTAAAATACAGATCGGAACGTCCTAAGGCTGATTTCGGTCTTTGTTTTCCCTAAAAACCCTTAGTTTTCCGTAGATCTAAATTTTTTACCTTTTTCTTTTCATTGTTTGTTGTTTGGTGGTTATTTGTGATAGCTTGCTGTTGTTTTCTATTCTCTGTTGCTGTTGGGTGTGGGATTGTGTTCCCCGTTGCTTCTCTTCTGCTCTCTGTTGGTTTTGGCTTGCTCTCGTGTTTCTCTTGGTTGCTGTCTTTTTCCGTTCTTTGCAGGTTCGGTTTTATAAGCCTCGATGAGGCTCTCGTCGGACCGGTTATACGAGTGAAGTTCGGTGAGTCACTGAACTATGTGGTGACTCACCCCATAGCTATGACGTGGGGGGCAGCTGGCGGTTCTAGAGGTTTCTTCGAGGCAGCGTCAGAGTGTCGTCAACGGCTGGAGGTGGCATCTGGCAGAGGTGGCGCCGCGTGGTTCCTAGGGTTATGATACCCTAGGGTTTCAATCTAGAAGCATCTAGGCCGTTGGATCAAGATTAGATCCAACGACAGCAAGCAATGGTGGGTGGGAGCTGGCCGATTCTAGATGTAAACATGCTCTGATTTTGGGTCTGTAATATGTAATAATAATATTTATTAATAATAATAAAAATATAATAATAATAATAATAATTATTATAACAATTATAATAATTATAATAATAATATAAATAAAACGAGCCAGAAATTTAGTGTCTACATGTAGGTCCAATAATTTTTTAAAATTTAATAACTATTTTCTTTATAAACTATTTAAGAAATACACATTTTACGTAAGAAACAAATGAATCAAAAAATTATAAAGAAAAAGGAAAAGTAACTTCTGATTTACTTTCTAGATTGCCTGAGATAAGGATAAAAGTTATTATTGATTGTCAACTCCCAAAGTCAATTTGATTCAACTAGGACTACTATGTATATACAACTATATATATAGGGTTATTGAATTTGATATATTCTCATTTAATTCTTTTATAATTTACTGTCGATTATAATAAAAGGCAAGGGCATTGAATGGCATGGCAATCATGTAGCGCAGAATGGGCTT
Organism: Hibiscus syriacus; assembly: GCF_006381635.1. Lineage (NCBI taxonomy): Eukaryota > Viridiplantae > Streptophyta > Magnoliopsida > Malvales > Malvaceae > Hibiscus > Hibiscus syriacus. Next base: position 3,519,707 of record NW_024063533.1, on the reverse strand, counting down.
ACCCTTTGAATACGGATACCCAGTCACGCATTCACCAGCTTAGCTAAAATAATGTGCATGTAAGTTGCAACCTAAAGAAATATATATGCATGAGGTGTCGTTTCTTCGTTTGTTTTGTGCATGTAACTTAAAAGAGTCATCACCTGTTTTGCCTGCGTGCCTGCCAAATTATCCCATATTCCCAAACCATTTTCAAGTTTAAGAAAGGTAGATGCTGCCTCACTTTCGCCATATGTGGCCATATGTGGCTTACCTGGTGTGTCTCCATTTGTAACAACCTCAGTACAGCAAAATGTATTAATTAGTATTATTCTCGAGATTGAGATCTAGATCTGTTACGTTAACCAATTGGCAAAGTGCATTAGTTTATTGCTTATTATAATTCCAAGATATTGATTGTAGATGCTTAATTTGTCTGGGTAGTTAAGAAACCAGAAAAAATTAGAGGGAACGGTTTGTAGAGAGTGGGGGTATTGTGAGTTATCAAAAAACTGTAAATGGGGGATGGTCAGTTTTTTTTAGATAACCATTCATCAACAGGCAAAGAAAGGGGGAACACAATCAAAAAGGGAAGACAATAGACGATAGAGAAAAACAGAGACCATTCTAAAAAAAAAAAACATTTTCGATATTAAAGGATCAAGCATTGTAACAGAGGCTGGATTGTCGTTTTTCAGGAAAGCAATAACAAGTAAGGAACAATTATTTCGGTATCTTTTCTCTTTATTTCAATTTCTACTAATTTTCATAAGTATTTTTATTTCAAAATAAGTGAAAATACAGGAAAGACTTGTTTGTTACATTACCTTGCTCGATTCTGTTCCCTATTTGTATTGTAGCCATCACTTAGCGTTAGTTGGGGCGTTAAGTTTCCTTGAGTAGCTATCATCTGTAAGTTAGAGGTAAAGTCTTAAGAGAAATAAGTAGGTAATGGTGAGAGAGAACAGTAAGTTTACCTGTCGTTGAAATTTTCGTCTGGGGGAAGACTCTCGACAGCGATGATCGAAGGCCACAAAAGCATTACAATTCCCCTCTATTTGGTGGCCATTTTGTTCTTCGGTCACCTCTAAGAATCCCGGAGGAACTTAAATAATGACCTAAACAATCCTAGATGATCCATTCTACGTTCTTTACCCTTCGTCCCCTTTGATCAAGATCCACGAAAGCTCCATTTGATTTCGTAAATTGGTTTCAAACCCAATTCCGGCAGTCCCCATTGTTGGTTCCTAATCAAAACCACAAAAAACAAACGACATTACAAGACCCAAACTAAACCTAAAATTTTTTTTCCTATCATAAATCCCAAATTACAGCCCCCTAAGATTAATCACAAATCCTTAGAATTTTTCATCATTCTACCCAACAACTACACTTTTGATTACTTACTTCAATTTCTGGCGGAAAACTCGAAGGAAGTGACAAAGCGATGAGGGGCCGCAGTCGAGTGGAGAAGAGGTTACCAAGATATGGTGACCGAACGGATGCGATGGTGCTCAAAAGAGAGTGCAATACCGAGAAAGAAGACGAGGAGAGGGGAGGAGGTGAGACTTGAGTGGCGTTTGTATAAATTTAGTAGAATAAGGTTGAGGTGAGCAGCCAAGCGCTGGCCGGTGTCCATCCTCTGGTGTGGGCAATGCAAATAAAAGGAGTGAGGGGAGTTAGAAAGCGTTTAGGTGATATTTTAGTTTAGGTTTTTTTTATTAGGTTAAATATAATAATTTTAGGGTTAATTAGCGTTTGGCCCCTGTGACTTTAGGGATAAATTATATCTAGACCTTTCAATTTAGACGCATTTTACATAGCAGTCCGTTATTTATTTTAATTTTTCTGATTTCTTTTGAATGTGCATGCATTATTATGTTATTTTTGCATTTTATTAGGATTTTAGTTTATGCTTATACTTATATTTAGAACTTTGGTTTATTTTTGATTTGTATGTTGAATTTTACATTTATTTAAATTTAGTCCTAATTCTAATATGTATATATCTTTTTGTGAAAATCTATAGTTTAGTATGTTATGTTTTTGTTTTTATATTTGAGTCACACTTGTACATTATATGTTAATATGCATGATTTATAATTTTTAATTTTAAAATGTATGTATATAATTTTTGTATGTTACGTGGTATGACATTTTTAATTTTGTTTAATTAATTTTCGCGTGACATCCTTTTTTTGTACAATTTGTATAATAGCCTCACGTGCGTAACTCGACCTATTACATAATTGGATTAAGGGTAATATACTTTTAATTTAAAATTTTTTCAAGGGAGCTGTCATAACTGATTTGAAGTCCGCTTCTAATGATTTTAAATTAAAAGTGTATCCCGAAAGTGAAACCATAAAATTGATTTGTCACCTAAAATTTGGGAACGAGAGAAAAAGAAATGTTCGTTTATTTAAATATATCGAGAAAAGGTTGTTATATCTTTAAGATCTGGTCTCGATATTTGTAAATAATCGAACATTCTTTATCTTTCTAAAATGACTTGGTAATTTTAATTTAATTTGTTTGGGTGTTTTTGAATGTTTTAAATTTACATTTTTGTTTTATGGGATCAAAAATTAAAATAAATTCGAATTTGTAAAGTTCATTGCAAAGACGTTAATTAATCGACTAGGTACCGTTTTAGGGCGTTGTGGGGTGTTAATCCTTCCCTGCACGTAACCGACTCCCGAACTCGGATTTTGGTAACGCAGACCTCAATTTGTTGTTTTAATTAAAATTAATTTTTATTTAAAATGACAAAGTATTTTTGGGTGCCCAATCACACCCTAATCAAAGATTGGTGGCGACTCTTTGAACTATATTTTTTCGATCATAAAGGAAATCTGAATTTTTTTTTGAAACGAGAGGTTTTCAAATCACATTTGTTTTTAAATTAAAACTCAATTGAAAGAGGTAAATTACAAATTAATGTGGCTTTTAAATCTCACTTTTTTTCACCTTCAAGAAAAAAACGTTTCGACAGCTTGGCGACTCCGCTGGGGATCTTTTTTTTTAGAGAGTCAAGCCGATAGTCGATTAATTAATTGTCTTTGCAATTGAAAATTACAAATTCGTTTTAATTTGATTTTTGATCCCTTGTTTGGTTTTTAATAAGTTTTGTTTGTATTTTGATTTCTTTAATTTAATTTGATTGACAATTAAATAGTTGTACTGATCTGTTTGCTAATGATTTCAGAATAATTGTGTGTTTTGGGAATTGATTTGGAGTGTTTTTATTGTTTGTTTTTTCGCTTTTCCTCACACACTGCACAACTGCATTATCATAACATGAGCTAAAACCCCGCTCCGTCCTATTTAAGTAGGAGTGAGAGACTATGCCCTCGTGTGGTTTTCACCTCCGCATGGGATAGTGGATCGCTCCTGGAGCTCACGCCTTATGGTCCTCGTGATGGTAATCACCTCCGCATGGACATAAGGAGGTGTGTTCCCTCGAAATTGAACTCGATCCCCTAAAGCCTATGATGGGCCAGGATTGAGGGTTCGGTAGCCTAAGGGGGCACCGGCAAGGACAATTCGAGAACCTATTACTTTAGAACCTAACCCGACATATAGTGAACATAGAGCCCGAACTTAGGTTGAACCAAACCCGAACCTTAAGAATCCCGTGAGGAGGGTACACAAGGAAAAGTTTTTTTTGAGTCATTTATTTTCGTTTTTTCGAATAAATGCATGCGAACTAGATATCATGCGGTTAGGTTTATTTTTGAATAAGCATGCGAATTAGATATCATGCGGTTAGGATTTCTTTTTATGGATAACAAAGCATGGGGGTAGATATCATGTTGGGTAGGATCTGATAAAGCATGATGGGTAGCCAACATGTGGGTAGGATTCTTGAATAAATTATCCCGACTTAATTGCTTTATGTTTACTAACCGATCTTTTGTTGTTTTTGCCTTGTTTCTTTTCTGTTTTGCATTGCATTGTCCATTACATGGTGTTGATTTGGGGTCGATGTCCATATAGAAGGCCAGTAATATGGAACGAACGGTTCGGAAAGAGGTTGAGGATAATGCAGATGTTCTGAGGTGGTCGGAACAGTCCCAGTTGACCAATGGAGACAACGTGATGCCTGGATATGTGTCAGAGTTATTTGGTTACACTCACATCAACGTACGTCAGAATGATCTGAGTGAGCTAAGAGAGATATGGGGAAGATGGGAAGCAGCCGATAAGGAGATGTTTTATCAGTTGTACGTCGATATTCCTTGTCTTCTGGATGTTCCTATTGACCGAAATCTGTTTAGAGCATTGGCGCAGTTCTGGAATCCGGCTTATAGCTGTTTCACATTTGGTAGGGTGGACCTGACACCAACAATAGAGGAGTATCAAGCTTTGGTCCGGTCCGAGGTCAAATGGATAGAATATATACCAAGCTGCCAGTCACTCCTTCATTTAAGAAAAAATTACTATTGATGACCGGAATGAGTGAAGATTGGGTAGTCAGAAACATTAAGAAGAAGGGAGACAGTGAGTGCTCTTGGCTGCTCTGAAAGAAGTAATTGCTCATCATCCTGATAAAAGAAAGAAGCTTGACTTGTTTTCTTTAGGGATTTATGGGCTTGTTATTTTCCAAAAGTGCTAGGATATGTAGACGTATCAGTTGTGACCTGTTTGAAAGATTAGACAAGCACGTGGATCCTGTTCCAGCTATTCTAGCTGAGACGTTTCGGTCTTTGAGTTCTTGTAGGCGCGAGGGAGAAGGACGCTTTATAGGATGTGCGCCTTTGCTGCTAGTGTGGATTCTGAATCATTTTAAACATGTTGAAAGAGCACCAGGACGAGTGTTTCTAGAGGGGTTTTCGCCTTTGAAAGATTTTCTTTCTAAAGAGTGGCCTGGGGGTTTACTGAAGAAAAATGGATGGTCATCTTCAAGGATATCAGAGATGGAGATATTTTGTGGCGAGCTTCGTGGAATACCTCTTCGGATATACTTTACCGATGTGGAGAGCGAGATTGGGTTCCTTTGTCAGGTATATGGGGTTCTGTTGGGTATGCACCGCTACTAGTTTCCAGACAGTATGGATCGAGGCAGTTCATCCCAGCCGTGGGACTTGGTAGGATCGGATTTTGCATTCAAAGGAGATCAGTATAAGGTTAAAGTTAAAGGGGTTGCTGAGGCTTGGAAGCAAACTCGTCGTGTGAATCTGTTCACTTATGATCTCGAGTTATCTCAAGAGTACGAGTAGTGGAGAAGCGGTCGAGTAAATGACAATATCCCGATGGTGAATCCTGAAAATATTCAGCCAGTGGAGGAACAGTTGAGAGTGGTGCCATCTCCATTAGAGTTAGCCAAGCGCGATTTCGAAGCAGAACGAAGACAATGGAGAATGACTTTGCAGAAGCTAGAAGATGAAGTGTATCAAAAAGGATTGGAGATTGACATTCAGAAGAGTAGAGCAGATCGAATTGAAAAAGTAGAGAAGCAACTTCGGCTAGATTTTGACGATCTTCGATCAACTTATCAGCGAATGGTAAAAGCTCAAGTAGGTTCTAGCTCGAGTAAGTCTGTCGAATTGAGGCAAGAGGTGGCGAGCCTCAAAAGAGTAGCCGGAGAGAGTCAAGAAGAGCTCAAGCAAAGCAGGCACCAAGTGAAAATTTTATCGAAAGAAAAGGATTCTTTAGAGCAGCGATTACAAAAGAGTCAAGTCCAGAATGAAAAGTTGAAGGAGAAAATTTCAAGTTTAGAGACTGCATTACGACGATACCAAAACAAGGAAGGTAGCTCGAGCCAGGGGGAGGTTGAAAGTCTGAAAAAACAAGTGAGTGAGCTTGAAGCCATGGTTCAAGATTTTCAGAGGCAAGCAAGTGAGTTATCGATAGTTCCTTATGAGGGGGATATACAGTGGCGTTTTCGGTGGGAGCGAGGTCATGCGAGAGTTAAGCAAATAGAGGATTTTATTGCTTGTTACCTAGACCATGCGCGGGGAATAGCTCAATATTTGGTCATTCTATCTGAGGAAGCTGCTGATGTGACTGAAGAACTAGATCATGAGGCTGAAGAAAACCAGAAGATTGTAGAGTTACTAGCACATGTACAGCAAATAGGAGAAATGGTGCAGATTTATTTGTGATATGTTTCAACTTTGTAATTGAACGTCGTTCTAATATAAAGAGTTGTTCTAAGGAGTCGTTCCAGGATCAACACCCTGCATTTTGCATATGCATTTTTAATACATTTAAATTTTTACATAACATTTTATTCATTCATAATCATATGTTTCATATTCATTAATAAATATCAGCGATAACAAAATGACTCTGTGACAGAGTAATACTGGAAAATCCCAAGTATATCTACAAAACCAGGAAGAAAGTTATGGAAGACAAACTTGCCCAAATTGAGAAGGCTCAGTCGGAGTTACAAGATAATATCAAGAAAATGCAAGAAGATATGATGAATGCCCAAAAGGAGATGTTTGCCAAGTTTTGCGAGTATGTTGGATGGAAGAAATCCAGAACATGGGAAAAGCCCTATGCCAGAAGGTGTAACTGAAGACCCACTTCATCATACAGGGTTAACCCCAGAATAATCTCAGAATGTTCAAGTGACCCCTGTTCATGTCGGGAAGGTGCACATTAATCCAGTCAGTGCTTCTGTTAACGTACAGCCTGGATCTAGTTCGTATCAGGAAGAATCATCATCAAGTTCCAGACCTTGATGAAGAAGCCAAGAAGGACCAAAACAATCTGTTGGAAGAGAAATGGAAGCAGTTAGAAAGAGAGGTCAGAGCTATGAAGGAAGATACCAGTGTCTATGGATTCGACGCAAAGGAGTTAAGTCTAGTTCCTGATCTGGTCTTGCCTCCAAAGTTTAAAGTTCCTGAATTTGAAAAGTTTGATGGTACCAGGTGCCCCTCTGCACATATCACAATGTTTTGTAGGAAGATGACCGGATACATAGGGGACGATCAATTGTTGATACACTGCTTTCAGGAAAGCTTAACTGGCTCGGCAATCCGATGGTATAACCAGCTGAGTAGAGTTAATATTAAATCGTGGAAAGACTTGGCTAAGTCATTTCTTAAGCAATACAAACATGTGAAGGATGTTAGGCCCAACAGGATGATGTTGCAAGGAATGGAAAAGAAGTCTAATGAGAGTTTTAGACAATATGCTCAAAGATGGAGAGATGTAGCAGTGCAAGTCCACCCGCCATTGGAAGAGGAAGAAACAAATATGCTTTTTGTCACACCTTAAAAGCTCCTTTTTTCTCGCATCTTATCGGTAATCCTTATCGAAGTTTTGCTGATGTAGTTACGGCGGGAGAAATGATTGAAATGGCTGTTAAGAGTGGGAAGCTCGAGGAAGGAGAGTCTAGTAAGAGACCACCAACGAGGAAAAAGGAAAACGAAGTCAGTAATGTGAGGCAGTATGATTCTAATAACATCACTGTTTCCCGTCCTCAAGGAGCAGGGTCATCGACACAAAATGACAATAGACAAGGGGCAAGGGACCAGAGGAGAGAGAGGCCTCAATTTGACCCCATCCCGATGACTTATAAGGAATTATTTCAGATTTTGTATGATCGGCATGTGGTTTCGCCGTATCACGTGACACCAATGCAACCTCCTTTTCCCAAATGGTATGATGCTAGTGCTCAGTGTGAGTACCATGCAGGGAACCCTGGGCATTCCATTGAGAATTGTACTGCTTTTAAGAAGGTTGTCCAAGCTTTGAGAATGAGGAATGTCATCAACTTTGGTGACAGTGAGCAGCCAAATATAGCTCAGAATCCGTTGCCAAGCCATGCAGGGGCAGGAGTTAATGCGATTACTGAAGAAAAAAGAAAGAGAATTGTAAGGAATGTTAGTGATGTAGTATCACCCATGAGTTGGGTGTGGTGCCAGATGGTCAAGGTAGGATTGTTGAAGCCCAGTTTGACAGGTGAACAGTTTAACAGTGGAGAGGTGTCAGTATCATAACAGTGAAGGACACAGTATTCAGCAATGTCCTGATTTCCTATCTTTGGTACAAGACATGATGGACAATAAAGAAATTGAGTTCTTTAGAGAGATTGCTGAAGAAGAGGAAGCGGAAGTTTGCGCTTCAGAAGGATCGTCTAAAGGGTATACAATGCCAGTTGTCCCCTAATTATTACTCCCAAAAATCGAGTTGCTGAGAAGGTAGCCCCGAAAGTGGTATTACACCTCCATCTCCATTCCATATCGGGATAATAAACAAGTGCCTTGGAGATATGATTGCCAGATGGGAGATGTAACAAAAGAGAATGAGGAAGTAGATGAGGTGGGACGCTTTACTAGAAGGTAGGTGTTATTCTCTTAATCCACCTAAAGAGTCTAGAAGAAGGTTACAGCTGATAAAGGGAAAAAAGTGGATGTGCAGATAGAAGAGGATAAGCCTGTTATCAATGAACCAGTAACCGAGAGTGAAGCGGTAGAATTTTTGAAGTTTCTGAAACACAGTGAATACAGTGTTGTGGAACAATTACACAAGTTGCATGCCGTATTTCTGTTTATCATTACTTTTGAGTTCAGAGGCCCATAGGAATGCTCTGTTAAAGGTTTTGAACCAGACTTTTGTTCCGAAGGAGTTGCCCATTGAAAAGTTGGATCGTTTAGTTTCCAATGTACAAGCTGATAATTTTTATCTTTTTCTGAAGATGAAATCCCTTCTGGGTGATGGGTAGTCAGAAGGCTTTGCACATTACAGTTAAATGTAAAGGGCATGTGTTGTCTGGGTCTTGGTTGATAATGGTTCAGCTTTGAATGTGATGCCCTTAGTGACTCTAAAGAAGCTTCCATTAGATAGTACACTTATGAGAACCTGTCAAAGTGTGGTTCGAGCTTTCGATGGGACTAAAGAGAAGTTGGGCAAGATTGATGTTCCTCTGAATATTGGTCCAGCAACTTATGAAGTGGAATTTCTTGTAATGGACATTATGCCTACGTACAATTGTTTGTTGGGTAGGCCTTGGATTCATCAGGCCGGTGCAGTTCCGTCCACATTACAGAGACTGAAATTTGTGATTGATGGAAGGTTGGTATGTATTCATGCTGAAGAGGATATTATTGCTTCTGTTTCTACTACTGCTCCGTATATTGAAGTTGATGAGCAAGCCGTCGAGTGTTCTTTCAGATCGTTGGAGTTTGTCAATGCTATGTTTGTGGCTGAAGGCAAGAAGATACCAAAGCCTCGATTGTCAAACTGTACCAAGATGGGGCTTAAATTGACTCTTGGAAGAGGAGCAAAAGTTGGAAAGGGTTTAGGCCGACAGTTGCAAGGACCGGTGAATCCCATATGCCCTATTACTAAAAAAGATCGATTTGGTTTGGGATATCAGCCAACTTCGAGAGATAAGATGAGGGGAATTAAGAAGGTCCAAGAAATCAGAAAGGCCAGATTGGCTGGTGAAGACCTTAGCTGGGAACCCATGACCTTCCCGCCGTTGAGTAGCATTTTCATGTCTGGAGGGCATATGTTTCAAGGGAATTCAAGGAACACTGAGACGATGGTTGAGAATGCCTTGGGAGATTTAGGCATTAATGTTATAACTGATGATCCGAGGAAATGAGAGTTATGGGCATTATCCTACACCACCGGGCTTCGTGTTGAACAATTGGACCGCGGAAGAACTGCCTGTAGTTTACAAATCTTTTACCGAGTAATGCACTGGAACTTTCCCTGTTGTTCATACCCTGGGGCAATAGGTGATTTTATGTAAAGGGTTAAGCTGTTTGTTTTTTCTTGCTTTCAATAAAGATGCATTTGTTAGTTCCAAATGGCAAACATTCTCCCATGCATTTCATTCATTCATTCTTTGTTGTATATATGTATGTATTTATTTATTTCTATTTTATATGGGAAAAGATTCCCCATATTTATATGTATATATATCTCTCTTTCATTATTTTTTCAGGAGCTCAGATATCAATAATATGAATGCCGATGACTCTGACCCGGAGATTGATTTCGAGAAGCCTATATGTCAAGGGGAAATCGAAGATTGTGATGATGATGAAGGATGTGAACTACCTTCTGAATTGTTGAAAAATGGTGGAGAATGAAGATAAGCAGATTCTACCTCATAAAGAGCCTACTGAGATTTTGAATTTGGGGACGGATGAGGATAAGAGAGAAGTAAAGATTGGTACCACTCTGTCAGTTGGAGGTCGACAAGATTTGATAGAATTGCTTCAAGAATACAAGGATGTGTTTGCTTGGTCATACGAAGTGTGTGTTGACTACAGAGATCTCAACCGAGCCAGTCCAAAGGATAATTTTCCTTTGCCACATATAGATACGCTAGTGGATAATACTGCTGGAAATTCTTTGTTCTCTTTTATGGACGGTTTCTCTGGCTACAATCAAATTAAGATGAACCCTGAAGATATGGAAAAAACGACGTTTGTTACCATGTGGGGAACGTTTTGTTATAAAGTAATACCGTTTGGATTGAAGAACGCCGGGGCAACATATCAAAGGGCCATGGTGACGTTATTTCATGACATGATGCATAAAGAGATAGAAGTTTATGTCGATGATATGATTGTCAAAGCTAAGACAGAGGAAGAACATATCGGGAATTTGAGAAAGCTCTTTAAAAGACTAAAAAGATGCCAGCTAAAACTCAACCCAAATAAATGTACTTTTGGGGTGACATCTGGGAAGCTGTTGGGATTTGTAGTAAGCCAAAAAGGAATTGAAATAGACCCAGATAAAGTAAAGGCTATTCAAGACTTGCCAGCCCCACAAACACAAAAAGAAGTCAGAGGATTTTTGGGGAGATTGAATTATATAGCTCGGTTTATTTCACAGTTGACAGAAAAGTGTGATCCCATATTTCGCCTTCTTCGCAAGAATAACTCAGGAGAATGGAGTGAGGACTGTCAAAGAGCTTTTGAAGTAGTGAAGAGATATTTGTCGAGCACTCCAATCTTAGCACCACCCATCTCAGGCAAACCCTTGATTCTTTATTTGTCAGTTTATGAAAATTCAATGGGGTGTGTGCTGGGGCAACGTGACCAAACTGAGAAGAAAGAAAGGGCTATCTATTATCTCAGCAAGAAGTTCACTGAATGTGAGACAAGATACTCACCATTGAAAGTTGTGTTGCGCTTTAGTATGGGCTACCCGAAGGCTTAGGCAAATATGTTGTATCATACTACTTGGCTTATATCCAAGCTTGATCCCTTGAAATATCTAATGGGTGTGCCTGCATTATCTGGAAGATTAGCTCGTTGGCAGATCTTATTGTCCGAGTTTGACATCCAGTATGTAAACCAGACGGTAATTAAAGGAAGTGCTATAGCGGAATTCATTGCAAGCAGGGCTTCGAAAGAATATGAGTCGTTGAGCTTTGATTTCCCAGATGAAGATTTAATGGCTATTTCGGTAGAAGAAGCAGTGGCATCCACTAGCAAATATTGGAAATTCAACTTTGATGGTGCTTCAAATGCCTTGGGACATGGAATCGGGGCAATTTTGGTCTCACCAGAAGGAGAGCATTATCCTTTCACCAGTCGGCTTAATTTTGATTGTACAAACAATATGGCCGAGTATGAAGCTTGTGTTCTGGGTCTTAGAGCTGCTGTTGAACGCAAAGTAAAAATGCTTAAAGTGTATGGGGATTCAGCTTTGGTAATATACCAGCTCAGGGGAGAATGGGAGACAAAAGATCCCAAGCTTGTAGAATACCGTAAGTTGGTTATGGAGCTTGTTGAAGAATTTGAAGAAGAAATAACTTTCAATTACCTCCCCAGAGAAGAGAATCAAATGGCAGATGCCTTAGCCACATTGGCAGCAGCGTTTAAGATGAACGAGCATTCAAATATGATGCCCATTGAAATGAAGGCTTATGAGTATCCATCCCATTGTTTTAATATTGAAGAAGAAGAAGATGGAAACCCTTGGTATTATGATATCTTGCAATATATAAGGTATCAGAGTTATCCAGAACAGGCCACTGAGAATGATAAGAGAACCATTAGAAGAATGGCATCAGGGTATGTGCTTGATGGTGAGATTCTATACAAGAAAAGTCTGGATCAGGTCTTGTTAAGATGTGTGGACGCGAAAGAAGCCAAATTGATTCTTGAAGAAGTGCATGAGGGAATATGTGGTACCCATGCTAAGGGGCATATTATGGCTAGGCAGATTATGAGATTTGGGTATTATTGGTCAACTATGGAAACAGACTGTATCAATTATGCCCGAAAATGTCACAAGTGTCAGATTTATGGAGATAGGATACATACTCATCCTCATCCGTTGCATGTAATGACAGCTCCGTGGCCATTCTCAATGTGGGGCATGGATGTTATTGGAAAAATTTCGCCCAAAGCTTCAAATGGTCATCGCTTTATTCTGGTAGCCAAGTGGGTAGAAGCGGCTTCTTACGCAAATGTTACCCAGTCTACAATATGCAAATTTTTGAAGAATGAGATCATTTGTAGATATGGTTTACCAGAGAGGATTATCTCCGATAATGCGTTGAATTTAAATAATAAGATGATGGACTCGGTCTGTAAACAGTTTAAAATAAAGCATCATAATTCCACCACTTATCGCCCAAAGATGAATGGGGCAGTAGAGGCGGCCAATAAGAACATCAAAAGGCTCATAGAGAAAATGACTGAGACCTATAAGGATTGGCATGAGAAGTTGCCCTTTGCTCTGTTTGCTTATCGAACTTCAGTACGGACTTCAACTGGGGCAACACCATTTTCTTTGGTTTATGGGATGGAAGCTGTCTTACCTATTGAGGTGGAAATTCCCTCACTTCGGATTTTGTCAGAGGTAAAGCTTGATGAGGCAGAATGGGTCCAAGCTAGGTATGACCAGTTGAATTTGATTGAAGAAAAGAGATTGAAAGCTATTTGTCATGGTCAGATGTACCAAAAACGTATGATACGGGCAAATGGTAAGAAAGTTCGCCTTCGAGAATTCCATGAGGGAGATTTGGTGCTTAAAAGGATTTTGCCTATTCAGAAGGATTTCAGAGGAAAATGGATGCCCAATTGGGAAGGACCTTATGTTGTCAAGAAGGCCTTTTCTGGGGGAGCTTTAGTCCTAACTGAAATGGACGGATCAGAATTACCATATCCAGTGAATTCCGACGCTGTTAAGAGATATTTTGCTTGAAGAAGAAATAAAAGAGGAAAAAATGAGAAAATGAGAAAAAAGAAAAATGATGGAAAAAACGAAAAGGAAAAAAGAAGAAAAAATGAAAAAAGGGAAGAAAAAATGAAAAATGAAAAAAGAGAAAAATGAAAAAAGAGAAATAAAAGGAGGGTTCAAGATGAAAACCCGAAAAGGGCGTCTTGGAACCAAAGGAGGTCTCAAGTTGAAAACCCGCAAAGGGCGACTTGAGTTGAATTTGAAATTCAGAATTCGTGCATGGTGGAAGGTTCTGAATTAATTTTGGAAGTGGAAAGAGCTCCTGATATGGATAGTAACAATGACAGTTGGTGATCAGGGATGAGATTAAAGATTAATGAGTCTCGATTGAAATAACCAAGAGAAATTGAATGCACATGAGATTCAATACTGGTTTAGGGCATCCAATGATAGAGATCTGGAAGTTTAGAAGTAGCTTCATACTCTTAAGTATCACAATTTTGAAGATCTTTTTGACAGAAGCTACGCTTGAGACATTCTAATGGTGTGCCAGTTCAAAAGCATTTGCATTATTGATATTTGAAGACGCCTACTCTTTTGTTCTTTTACTGTTTCCAGTTAAAAGTTTGCCATTTAGTTGCCTAAAATTCTCTGTATTTATATAAATAAAGAGATGTCTTTCTTGATAATTTCCCTTTTGCAAGCATCTTATTTTGAAAAGTTAAAACATAAAGTTTAACTTGAGGTACATGAGATCATTTTGTATTATTGTGAAAAAGGTTTCGGAAAATGCAGGTATTCTGAAGCTGATGATTGGTTTTAACATGTAAGATTGTGTGGTTACGGGAAAATGAAATCTTGAAGTTCGTAGAAAATTTCAGCCATTAAAAGATGACCCTAAGAGATTATTGTTTGTTGAGAAGTTGGTCAGGGATACTGGCGGGTTTCAAGAAAGAAATAAGTCAAGGTACTGTTAAGCCGAGAGACATGAAATTGAGATTGTTAACTGGGGTGAACTGGTCAAACGTTCTGTGCCCAAGATGAAGCCGAATTCCATCGAGATCAAAAGGAGATAGAGTTCCTTCAAAGAAGAAAACGCATTGAATTGCATAATTGCATACATTTTAGGCATGAGTAGGATCATGGCATTCATAATCGCATGATGGCTTAAATATTTACAGGTTTCCCAGGGATAGTTGAAGATTGAAGATATGAAAGCATCGAGATGAAGATAACTGGTCTTGAGATTTTGACAAGAATGATGTTTATACGAAAATTGAGTCAAAGCAGATTCAAATATTCAATGGCTCCAGACAAGTTTTCACGATGGAGATGGATTTTCAAAAAAATTTCTCAACTTCTAAATATTTTAGTATAATATTTTTCAAATATACATTCATGATGAATAATGTTTGATTTTCAGGTTTGACCTTTGAAGAAAATCCTCTATAAGCCTTCACGAAAGAGTAGTGAAGCAAATTCGTTTGTTGAAGATTGAGTCCTATACTCTCTGAAAGAATAGGGAGCGGACAAGTTCGTTGAAGATTGAGTCCTATACTCTCTGAAGGAATAGGGAGCGGACTAGTTCGTTGAAGATTGAGTCCTATACTCTCTGAATGAATAGGGAGCGGACAAGTTCGTTGAAGATTGAGTCCTATACTCTCTGAAGATAGGGAGCGGACAAGTTCGTTGAGAGAGTCCTATACTCTCTGAATGAATAGGGAGGGACAAGTTCGTGAAGATTGAGTCTATACTCTCTGAAGGATAGGGAGCGGGACTAGTTCGTTGAAGATTGAGTCTATACTCCCTGAAAGAATAGGGAGCGGACCTGTTTATTGAAGATTTTTCGAGTTCTATACTCTCTGAAGGAAGAGAGAGCGGACCCGTTTTATTAAAGATTGTTCAAGTCTTATACTCTCTGAATGAATAGAGAGTAGACACGTTTTATGAAGATTGTTCGAGTCTTATACTTCCTGAAGGAATAGGGAGCAGGCTCGTCATTTGAAGATTTTTCAAGTATTTATCCTGACGTAACATTCTCAAGACCAGACAAATTCGGTCTCTTTTGATCTTGCTCTATTCTCGTTACACGACAATGAACAAAGAGGGGCAGCTGTAGATGCTAATTGTCTGGGTAGTTAAGAAACCAGAAAAAATTAGAGGGAACGGTTTGTAGAGAGTGGGGGTATTGTGAGTTATCAAAAAACTGTAAATGGGGGATGGTCAGTTTTTTTTAGATAACCATTCATCAACAGGCAAAGAAAGGGGGAACACAATCAAAAAGGGAAGACAATAGACGATAGAGAAAAATAGAGACCATTCTAAAAAAAAAAAACATTTTCGATATTAAAGGATCAAGCATTGTAACAGAGGCTGGATTGTCGTTTTTCAGGAAAGCAATAACAAGTAAGGAACAATTATTTCGGTATCTTTTCTCTTTATTTCAATTTCTAGTAATTTTCATAAGTATTTTTATTTCAAAATAAGTGAAAATACAGGAAAGACTTGTTTGTTACATTACCTTGCTCGATTCTGTTCCCTATTTGTATTGTAGCCATCACTTAGCGTTAGTTGGGGCGTTAAGTTTCCTTGAGTAGCTATCATCTGTAAGTTAGAGGTAAAGTCTTAAGAGAAATAAGTAGGTAATGGTGAGAGAACAGTAAGTTTACCTGTCGTTGAAATTTTCGTCTGGGGGAAGACTCTCGACAGCGATGATCGAAGGCCACAAAAGCATTACAATTCCCCTCTATTTGGTGGCCATTTTGTTCTTCGGTCACCTCTAAGAATCCCGGAGGAACTTAAATAATGACCTAAACAATCCTAGATGATCCATTCTACGTTCTTTACCCTTCGTCCCCTTTGATCAAGATCCACGAAAGCTCCATTTGATTTCGTAAATTGGTTTCAAACCCAATTCCGGCAGTCCCCATTGTTGGTTCCTAATCAAAACCACAAAAAACAAACGACATTACAAGACCCAAACTAAACCTAAATTTTTTTTCCTATCATAAATCCCAAATTACAGCCCCCTAAGATTAATCACAAATCCTTAGAATTTTTCATCATTCTACCCAACAACTACACTTTTGATTACTTACTTCAATTTCTGGCGGAAAACTCGAAGGAAGTGACAAAGCGATGAGGGGCCGCAGTCGAGTGGAGAAGAGGTTACCAAGATATGGTGACCGAACGGATGCGATGGTGCTCAAAAGAGAGTGCAATACCGAGAAAGAAGACGAGGAGAGGGGAGGAGGTGAGACTTGAGTGGCGTTTGTATAAATTTAGTAGAATAAGGTTGAGGTGAGCAGCCAAGCGCTGGCCGGTGTCCATCCTCTGGTGTGGGCAATGCAAATAAGAGGAGTGAGGGGAGTTAGAAAGCGTTTAGGTGATATTTTAGTTTAGGTTTTTTTTATTAGGTTAAATATAATAATTTTAGGGTTAATTAGCGTTTGGCCCTTGTGACTTTAGGGATAAATTATATCTAGACCTTTTAATTTAGACGCATTTTACATAGCAGTCCGTTATTTATTTTAATTTTTCTGATTTCTTTTGAATGTGCATGCATTATTATGTTATTTTGCATTTTATTAGGATTTTAGTTTATGCTTATACTTATATTTAGAACTTTGGTTTATTTTTGATTTGTATGTTGAATTTTACATTTATTTAAATTTAGTCCTAATTCTAATATGTATATATCTTTTTGTGAAAATCTATAGTTTAGTATGTTATGTTTTTGTTTTTATATTTGAGTCACACTTGTACATTATATGTTAATATGCATGATTTATAATTTTTAATTTTAAAATGTATGTATATAATTTTTGTATGTTACGTGGTATGACATTTTTAATTTTGTTTAATTAATTTTCGCGTGACATCCTTTTTTTGTACAATTTGTATAATAGCCTCACGTGCGTAACTCGACCTATTACATAATTGGATTAAGGGTAATATACTTTTAATTTAAAATTTTTTCAAGGGGGCTGTCATAACTGATTTGAAGTCCGCTTCTAATGATTTTAAATTAAAAGTGTATCCCGAAAGTGAAACCATAAAATTGATTTGTCACCTAAAATTTGGGAACGAGAGAAAAAGAAATGTTCGTTTATTTAAATATATATCGAGAAAAGGTTGTTATATCTTTAAGATCTGGTCTCGATATTTGTAAATAATCGAACATTCTTTATCTTTCTAAAATGACTTGGTAATTTTAATTTAATTTGTTTGGGTGTTTTTGAATGTTTTAAATTTACATTTTTGTTTTATGGGATCAAAAATTAAAATAAATTCGAATTTGTAAAGTTCATTGCAAAGACGTTAATTAATCGACTAGGTACCGTTTTAGGGCGTTGTGGGGGTGTTAATCATTCCCTGCACGTAACCGACTCCCGAACTCGGATTTTGGTAACGCAGACCTCAATTTGTTGTTTTAATTAAAATTAATTTTTATTTAAAATGACAAAGTATTTTTGGGTGCCCAATCACACCCTAATCAAAGATTGGTGGCGACTCTTTGAACTATATTTTTTCGATCATAAAGGAAATCTGAATTTTTTTTGAAACGAGAGGTTTTCAAATCACATTTGTTTTTAAATTAAAACTCAATTGAAAGAGGTAAATTACAAATTAATGTGGCTTTTAAATCTCACTTTTTTTCACCTTCAAGAAAAAAACGTTTCGACATTGATAATAGCATCATTGGCAATCCTTTTTATGTTGTTATTATATTGTGTGCACGAGTGGCTTGTCTTCGTCATTTTGTTTTACTTGCTCCTGAAATAATGCGTTCATTGGACGTTGTTGAAAGCGATCGAGGGAGTATTTAATTCGGTTAAAAGAAAGTACGTAGTCATATGCCAACACGTGTGCCAATACCAAGCTCCGTAAACCATTGTTGGAATTAAATGAATTGCCATTGATATCTTCCAAGATAGATGAAACATTTTATGTAAGTGAGAATTTAAAAAGTTATACTAAAGTACGAGATCATCAATCAAATTATAAAAGAAATTCAAATTATATAAAAAATTGATATTTTTGGTATTTTTATATAAAAAACGATTGTATCTTTAATATCCCTCTAATCCATCATTGAAAATTTTTTATATTCGAACAACTACTGCTCTTTCACCAATGCCTAATACTTAAACACCTAATACCTTAATTCAAGAGTTTAGGTGATGAGTTATCAATAATAAATTGGTTTAATGTGATGAGACACTAAATTTTTTAAGTAAGATAAGGGGTTTGAATCTAATATTTGTGTATAGAGCAAACTAGGTTAGGAGACTTGTCCCCAGGTTGAACCTCTATAATACTCAATACGAATTAGATGATTAATATATCAAATACTAATGGTTATACCAAAAACTATTTTCAAACAATATATAATTTAATTTACAAAAATCTTTTTTCAGAATATGCGAGTGAAATCAACTAACCTAATAGTTTAATTCAAGAGTTTAGGTACTATGAATGATTTTAGGCATTGCGTAAAAAAACACAAAAAAGTATAATTTAATCATTTTTTCTTTTGTATTAAGCCTAACAAAAGAAAGGAAGAAAACTATGGGTTTCTCTCTACGATAAGGCTGGCTTTGTCTCTGTCAATTCTCTCTGTTTCCTTACAGATTTTAGCCTTTAATCAAGTCTTTGGGAATTATGATGAAGATGTTTATGCAATCATGATTAAAGCAGCATTCATACGCAAACGGAGAGAATTGTAGAAAGACTAATTCTATTTGTTTTATATATTAAATTTTCAACTACAGTATCAATATACAACAATTTGGGTATCACTGATGAGTGATGATGTTATGGAAACTGACTCTATTTTGAATTAGACACTTAAAAACGCTGTCTAATCCAGCTTCAAGCCCATCAATGGTGGCATCAAGAGCCTTCAACATCCTCTGCACCATCTCCGCTTCACCATTCTTTAAGAGTCCATTGATGGAGTGAAAAGCAAGATCAACACTCCCAGCTTCAGTCATTACCTTCACTTCTCTTTCGTTTGAAAGTAATCGCGTGGGAATCAACTTTGTAACCTTCGACCATCCTGCAACCCTTGAAGGCACTGAGAAGAAGAGCAGAAGAGATAGAAAAACAGAGATGGTAATGTAACTTGTTTCTCTTAGGACTTTGATCACCATTAACAAATGTTGATCTACATCCAAGGCTGTGGAGGAGGAACCAAATTTACGATCTAATTTCTTCAATGCTCCAAGGCATTTAGCTACTTCCTTTTTTGCTGTTTTGAACTTGATGTAAGCTGCAACTTGAGTTTCGATACTCGAATCTCCACGCCTTCGTCGTAGAGCTGATTGCAGGGTTTGAACATGTTGTTTCATCGCCAACAATAGATCCCTACCTCTGCCACAAGTGTCCAAAAACGTGACAGACTCATCCAATGCCTCCTCTACAAGTTTCCCATTCTGATACTGAACGAGTTGACTTTGTGTTTTCGGAGAGATAATGATTTCCCGGACACAGTTATACAAATCCGCAAGGTCGACGAGGCCGATCCGAAGGGTTTCACCTGAAAAACTCGCAGTCGTCGAAACCGAGGATGTTTTCCAGGATTTCAGATGGTTTAAAGCAGCTTGTGGGATGGACCCTTGAGGGTAAACTGATGGACCTAACAGGAGGATGCACATCAGGCAATGGGGAGAAACCTGCCATTTTAGTTGCTTTACCGGTTGTGAAAGCTTTTGTTGTGCTTAATCTGCAATGATTCATTAACTTTGTTATTTATAAGAGCGCAATAAAGGAACCCTTGGCATATTCGTGTCAAGGTGGCTAACGCATGTGATGGTACAGGTTTTGGCAACAGCAGGTCACCCTTAATTCATTTTTTTATTCATATGGCCATAAGATGGGCAACGTTAACCGGATGGAAAATGTGGACGGTAAACACAGGCCAGCTCTGTAGCTGCATGCATCTTTGCCTCTTCAATCATCAAATGGTGCCATTGGTCTCAATTAACAAGTCGTTCTTATTCTTTGATGACAATAATAAGAAGAAGAATATTTACTCGTGTATACATGTTAATGTTTACAATTCATGTCTTCCTTCAAAGAACCAACAGCAAGGTCATACTGTCATGGACTAAACAATTTTGGGTTAGCTTAAGATAAGTGTTGGGGCATTAAAAATTAGCCCTTGTCCTTGAACCGGAATCTATGGGTAATGATTGTTGATTTGCAGTTGGTGTCCTAAGTAGACAAGGAAGCATGAAGCAGAAGATTTCCATTTGTCTTGGTAATTGGAGGCAAACAATTCATGTACAGTGTCAGCTTGTCGAATAATTATACGAGTAAAAAGTTAGTCACTTAATGCCTTATAGTTTTATTTGATGAAAATAAGTTTATTTGGTTAGCTGTCTGACGTTGTGCATTTGTGTAATGTTGGATATGAGGAGATTTTTAACGTGACCCCTTTCTTTTCAAATAGATGATTACAGTTGTTTGAGAAGATTGAGATTGTCTCGTGAAAGGCGGGCCAATATACAGTATTATTGGATACATTAAGAGATATTTAATAAATTTGGGTTAGCGCTATCAGAAATGTTAAGTAATAATAATGTAGTAGGTCTAAATCATGAAGAAATATTAAAAAATTTGGCAACTAACAAATTTAGCTTGTCAGTTTATGTCGATACTTTATAAAACTGTATCGATCCACATCAATATAACATGTAAAAATATGACAAAATCGATCTCGAAAAGACAAAACCGGTAAAGCGGTACCGAATATATTGAAAGTGTCGATACTTTAATATAAGTATCTACCTTTGTGAATTTAAAAGAGAAGCAGTTTTAGAGCCTACAAAGTGTCGATACTTTATAACAATGTACAGATCCACAATGATATAACATGTAAAAATATGACAAAATCGGTCTCTAAAGGATAAAACCGGTATGAGCGACCAAATATATTGAAAGTGTCGATACTTTAATATAAGTATCGACACTTTGTAAATTTAAAAGAGAAGCAGTTTTAGCGCCTATAAAGTGTCGATACTTTATAACAATGTATCAATCCAAAACGATATAACATGTAAAAATATGACAAAGCCGGTCTCTAAAGGACAAAACCGATATAGAGCGACCGAATATATTGAAAGTGTTGATACTTTAATATAAGTATCGACACTTTGTGAATTTAAAAGAGAAGCAGTTTTAGCGCCCATAAAGTGTCGATACTTTATAACAATGTATCGATCCAAAACGATATAACATGTAAAAATATGACAAAACCGGTCTTTAAAGGACAAAACCGGTATAGAGCGACCGAATATATTTAAAGTGTCGATACTTTAATATAAGTATCGAAATTTTGTGAATTTAAAAGAGAAACAGTTTTAGCGCCTATAAAGTGTCGATACTTTATAACAATGTATCGGTCCACAACGATATAACAGTAAAAATATGACAAAACCGGTCTCGAAATGACAAAACCGGTAAAGCGCTACCGGATATATTGAAAGTGTTGATATTTTAATAAGTACGAGTAATACATTATCGATACTTTCAAAGAAATATGTAATTATACTATCAAAAGTATCGACACATGACATAAAAGTATCGATACTTTTGTAGTTGTATCGATTAAATATAAATAACATATCCGGTGAAAATATAAAGGGCATAGTTAAATATCCTCTGAAAAATAGATAGAACGGACAAGTTTTTGAAATCGAAGCGTAATTGTTGCTGCATTTCAGAAGGCGCTTCTAAGGCGAAGTTTGTTTGTTTGTTGCTGCAGTTGAATCGAAAAGTGCGTTGTCGAAACCCTAGTTTTTTATTATTACAGTAATCAGAAATAGAGTTTTTATGTGTTGTTTGGGGTTTTGGAGTAAAGAAGCATTTGAGATCGATTATAGGTAGAAAGTGATATTTTAGGTAAAATATAAATATCGATACTTTTATTAAATATTATAGGTAGAAAATGATATTATAGGTTGTATAAATGTGTCGATACTTGGAGTATTGAGTGTTCCCATTCGTTTGAAGGAAATATGAATTAGGGTTTTTAGGTTTGGTTTGGGAATTTCGAATCGAAGCCAAGAAGGATTTGGGATCGATTATATAATATTATAGGTAGAAAATAAATATGGATACCTATATATAATATTATAGGTAGAAAATTATATTTTAGATTGTATAAATGTGCCGACACATTTTGTAGTGGCCATTCAAATTCTTTTGAAGAAAACCGTTTTACCACAAGAGTAATTATCTATATTTGTATATTGAATAAAGTGTATGTAACAAGTATTTGATTTGATTTGTGTAAACTGATATATGATGGAAAAATGGAGTCAATGGGTGGAAAAATTGTTGGTGGCGTAGATGACTTTGAAATTGAGACCGAGACTCGAAAGCAACCAAAGGGTGGATATATGCATTTCTAGTAAGTATCAATGTCTTTATGTTATTATTGTTGAAATGATAATTGGATTAAAGTATTTAAGAACTTTAAATTGATTACAAATTTTAAATGTTGACAGTATGACCAAATACCAAAGGATAAAGGAAGGTGGTGAACACATCGGTTCGGTATGTAAATTGAAATTGACATTGAGTATTATTTAGCATTCATGTATTGATTAAGAAACGTTTATGCTTAATATTAGATGAGAAATGATGTGTTGGAGAAATGGAATTCGATGAGTGATGCTGATAAGGAACCTTACATCGTACAGTCAAAGATGGATAGTGAAGAATACAAAGAATGAAGGAAAGCACATGAAAAGAAGGTATTCATTAAACTTGTAAATACGTTGATACAAAATATATAAGAACTATAACATTATATATTGTTAAAAAATGTAGGAAGTGTCGACAAGGAGCAACATTAAAAGGGTGAATTCATTAATTAAACACCTTACGGAGAAGGGTCAGTTGAATGTGCTGGGAGAAATAAGGTTTGGATCGTTGGTAGGAGTAAGGGATCGACCTATTCGGAGGGAATTGTGTTGATCCTTGATGGTGCAATTTGATGTCGAACAATGTATTGCTAAATATGGTGATTTTTCATTTCCTATGAGGATCCCATGTGCTGCAGCCGTCTTGGGGGTAGGAAATAAAGGCAAAAGTGTTGTAGAAGTCTCTAAGAGTAAGAACTGGAAAACACTTGCCTCCAAATATGGTTTGAAGCAGAAGGTGACATATGTTGAACTTGAAGAGAAAATCAAAAGTGGATCTTACGGGGGATGAGCTGAAGGCCCGAGTTCTATTGTACCTTGTCGGGATCTTTCTTTATCCAACGGGTGATATGTCAACGAACAAGGACTATATGAAGCTCATTTGCGATGAAGGTTTGAAGGGTGAATTCAATTGGGCTGAATATGTCCATTCGAGATTGATTGAATCAATAATCACCTTTAAAAAGGGTAGCCAGAGATACCTCAAAGGGTGCATAGCAATCTTAGAGGTAAATGAGTTGAAGAACGTTTTTTTGTTTTTTTATCTAAAATGATAGTATAATTATTATATAAAATTATAAATTTTATTATAAATGTAGGTTGCACTGTTCAATTTTTGGTCAGGCTGTGAGGCAGTGCCGACTTATGAAAGAACCGGAGTTGCACGCATCTGTGCATGGGGGAATGAAGATGTGGTTAGTGTGATGGCGAAGTTGAAGTTAGATAGACCGAGGAAGCAAGAAAGGGTAATAAATGTAATTAAATAATATTAAGAATATAATCAATTTCTTAATATTGTAATTTAATTTTGAAGGTTATTGGCAAGGAGGTAGAGGAGACAGAGGAGAAGGAAGAAGAGATGGTTGTATTGGGGGATGACAGTGAGGGGGATGCCAGTGAGGAAAAACAGAGTAAATTCAACATTTTGATGTATGAATTGGCTGATATAAAAAAATCCAATTTGATATCATGCAAAAAAATCAAGAGTCGAAGAAAAACTTGAAAGAGTCGAAGAGACACTTGAGAGGCATAAGGGGGAAGTGAAAGGAAAAATAGATAGAGTGGTGAAAGAAGTTGAGGTGTTGAGGGGTGAATTGGTGAAAGAAGTTGAGGTGTTGAGGGGTGAAGTGGTGGAAGAAGTTGAGGTGTTGAGGGGTGAACTTAAGATAGTGACGGGTGAAAAAATTGATGGAGTGGTGAAGGAGGTTGTGGAATTGAGTAATGAACTTACGAGGGTGAAGGGGGTGGTTGATGAATACTTGGATGAAGGGGAAAAATTGAAGGGTGAAATAAAAGAGATGAAGAGCTATGTAGAGCAAAAATACGATGAACTGAAAAAATATAAAGAAGAAAAGCTGGAGGAAGAATAAAAGATGGAGGAAGAAGAAAAGATGAGGGAAGAAGAAAAGATGGAGGAAATGAGGAGGAAGGATGTCGATGTGATCTATACACCGGAGAGTGTTATAGATGCATATTTGGATTCGAAATGTCTTGCACCCCAGAAGAAGAAGTATAAGGTAAGTTGAATAAAAGAAAACTTAATTTGATCTTTATCATGTTGTTGTAAAAAACATTTGTCGATGTGATCTATACACCGGGCAAATATGTGTAATCCAAGTGCTTCAAAATGTGAAGTTGATGGCGATACAGAAGTCCAATGGTCTGGAATTTTTTGTAGGAGCAAATTAGGGTTTCCGTACGAGAATCAAAACTAATTTCAAATGTCCTATTTTTTTCTTTGTACTTTGTCAAAATATAATGTTGACATTCATCTGATAAGGACTGAATCTTTTCCTCAATTCGGTACAATGTCTCCCGTTGAAGTTCATCTTTGAACGCACGAAAAGATTCACGGGTAAAAATCTCAGCATCATGGCTTTCAAGGTCGACCAGTTTTGTGATATAGAAGGGCTTCGTCTGGGAACTTAAATAATCTGCTTTCACCTCGTTCATACGCATTCTACTAATTCCATCTTCAATTGCACAAACAACATCTAAATATGTCTTCTTGTGTTTCAGTGCAATCGCTAGTGAAGCATACATAGACTCGCACCTTTGTGTTTAGTGAATATTGGCAAAGAAATGACCGGTTATATATGCTTGTGCCCATAAGTGCCGAGTATTTCCCTTCTCAATCACCCATGGATTCTTTTCGACGTTGAATTTTGAAACAACCAAACTCCATTGAATATCAAATTCCTCGGTTGTCCACCAGGAAGCCATGCATTTTGAGAATGTTGCTGTAAATTTTGGGGCACCAATGTTAGCTTGTGCATTGCAAGAAAGATGCCAAGAACATAATCTGTGTTTAGCATAAGGGATAACATATTTGATAGCCCTCTGCATTGCCCTATCCCCATCGGTGACAATTGAAATAGGCGATTTATTCATCATGGCTTCTAAAAAAATTCTGTAGCACCCACTAGAAAGATTGGGACGTCTCGTCAGCGATTATGGCAGTGGCAAACACAATTATGTTATGGTGATGATTGACACCGACAATAGGCATAATTGGTCGACCATACAAATTATCTTTGTACGTTGTGTCGAACGCAATTACATCACCGAAGCACGTGTAATCTGATCTCGATGTAGAATCTGACTAAATAAGATTATGCAATGCCCCTGATTCGTTTACCGAGTATGTCATAAAAAACTCGGGATCATCATGTTTCTTATAATCAAAGTAAGCAATAAGCGCATTCACATCCCCATCGATGATTTACTTTGCTTTACCTCTTTGAAGTGCATTGTAGAGGTCTTTATGTGTAAATCCAACATTATGATAGCCCCCTGCCTGCTGCGTTAAACAGTTCATTACTTATGACGTGCCAACACCGACCTCTTTCAATGCTATTGCCTCATCGATATCAGCCTTACTTACAGCTCTATTAGAATGCATAAATGGTGTCATAGAAGGTGTGCACAATGCATGATTATGTTTCTGATAAGACTTACTTATAACCCAGTGCTCGTTTGTATTTGTTGCTGTAACTACGACTCTAGCCTTGCATCCTGTTCTTGTGACTGGCATATGAACACGTTGGCGATCAACGGTATTGACTTTTGATACTCGAAACCCTTCTTTGGAACAACAAAATTCTTGTGTCTTCACATTCCTTTCCACGTCAAGCCGTGTTGTTCCCTTACGTGCAATAAACTCATGTTCCTGTGAGAATCCCTTGTAAAAGTACCAAGCTTGATCACGTGAAGAGAAGAGCTGACCAACCAATCTGTCAGATTCATCAACATTATGTACTTCATGGCATTCCTCGGTTGGCTTAACATTGTCTGCATCAGTATGATCCATGACAAAGATTTTGTTGTGCAAGTTCAGTGGTCCCGGAGTTGATGGAGATGTAAGTAAAGGTTTATTGAACATGTTTCAGTCATGCTTTCAATAGGATATGGTATTGGTAGTGGTAGTTGAAGGGTGGGTACAACATTAAATTCGCATGACATATTTAGGTATGTACAATAACTACCTAAATATGTGTCGATACATTTTCTAAAAGTATTGACCCAAAAAACATCGAAACCAATAATTATAATGTAATAGGTAAATTAACAATGTAACCGGTATAAATATACCGGTTAATTAGAAAACATGTCAACATAATGTATCGACACTTGTGTAATTTGTGTCGATACTTATTGTCCAGAATGAATGCCCAAACGAGGTGCACGCATAAAGTGTCGATACATTTATTAAAAGTATTGATCCCAATAAAATCGATACTTTTAAATTTGTATATAATATGTAAATTTACAATGTAACCGATATAAATATACCGGTTTTATGAGAAAGTATGTTAGCATAAAGTATTAACACTTGTTAAATTTGTGTCGATACATTTTTCCATAATGAATGCCAAACGGGTGCACGCATAAAGTGTCGATACATTTATTAAAAGTATAGATCCCAAAAACATTGAAACCGATAATTACAATGTGATAGGTAAATTTACAATGTACCCGATAGAAATATACCGATTTTATGAGAAAAAAGGCCTGAATAATGTATTTACACTTTGTAAGTTTGTGTCGATACTTATTTCCAGAATGAATGCCTAACGAGGTGCACGCATAAAGTGTCGATACATTTCAAATTGTATCGATCCAAAAAACATCGAAACCGATAATTATAATGTAATGGGTAAATTTGCAATGTTACCGATATAAATATACCGATTTACTTATAGAATAGGTCAATATAAGCGCTACCTATTACATTATATAAGCGCTACCTAATATATTATTGTACTTGATAATATTTCCGGTTAAATGATATAACATAATCGGTCTAAATTTTAACCGGTCACGCTGTTTTTAGCCGTTTTTTAGGTGCCGCACAGTAGAAGTTCCCGAGAAGATTTGACTCTAATAAATCATATGAAACTTACATAAGTCTAATCATGGGTTTGTAACAATCTAAGGAATTTGTGACGCCAAATAAATCGTATATAAAAAATATCATTTCTAAAGGATATCTTTGAAAAATATCTACAAAAAGTATAACAAGTTTCTCCTATGAAACCAAGTCCTGAAACACATGAAAATTGATGTCTTGTAATATGTAAATATTGCCTTGGTAAAACCGAAGATGAAAACCTTGGCGTTCCTGTGGTTTTGGATAGGGTTGCAAATCACATGCGCATGTAATCAGAGGGAAGCAAAGAAGGGAGCGCATGTAATCAGAGGGAAGCAAAGAAGGGAGCGGCACCAGTGGTTTCAGTGAGTCGGTCCATGCGTTAACATGTGATGAAACACAGTCCTGAGGCCACGATTGTTTTGTTTCTCAATTATGTGATAAGGCTGGAGACTTGTGCAGAAAAGCATTTGGCTTATGAAAGGGAAGCAAATGAAAAATTTTGGTTTTAAATTTGTAAATTATCAATAAAGTCAATAATTTAATTAAAATGTTTTCAGTTGACGTCTTTTTTTTAATTATGAATTTCTTATTCATTAAAAAAAATCTCTATTCCTAAATAGGAATTATTAAAAAATAAAATAAAATATTAGTAACATGCACACTGATTAACATTTTTCTGTCATCTTTCATTTGGTTGATGTATCCACTAGAAATGAAATATGTTCCATCATTAGTACATGAATCTCACGCACAGACTTAAAAATTAAATACCACTAAATCTATTTAAACATAATCATGAAATTTGACACTAGAAATATCAATTTCCTTTGCAACTTTATTTATTTTTAATTGATGAAAATTAGGGTACATTACATCTGATACCATTGAACCATTGGTTGTGTATCATTTATATCAATAAACTTTCAATTTCTCCAATTATAGTACTGAATTTTGGTTTTAACTCCAATTATGTCAATGGGTCCTTAAATTTTAATAACAAGATGACGTAGACAAATCTTTTCGTCATTATGATGACGGGTACATAATGACGTCGTTTTGGCAACAACTATTGATGCCTAAAATAAAGTTGTTTTAGACACTGAACTTATTGATTTTATCACTGAAATTTTAAACAGTTCTCTTTTTTGTACTACGCTTTTCAATCACTGACTGTAGCTAATCAACAGAAGTATCCGATCGTCTTTCTTGAAAAGACCGACACCAAAGCATTTACATTCTACTATTATTTCTTCTCCTATGATTAGTTTTACATGAAACCATTCAAGAAACAACGAAATTAATAGAAAAATTACCATTTTTAGGGGTTTGGGAACTTTCTTAGATTCGAAGGATTTAACGTGTTTGTTTAAAATTCCAAATATTGAGAAGCATTATTTCGACGTGATTTTCTGCTGATGATATATAAACCTTTTGTTTTAAAAAATGACATTGTTTAGTCCACGTCATCGTACCTTTTAAATCTTAATTTCTCAGTGATATAATTGTAATTAAAACAAAATTTTATTATTATAATTGAATAAATTAAAAAGATTAATTCATACATAATATAATTTATTCTAAAAAATATATTAATTCCCATGAAAATTATGAAATTTTCCTATAAATATTAATCGTCGAACATGTATCACATGCAACTCAAAAATAAAATCGGGCTACTCTATAATACAATGGTTTATACTTGATGGAAGTACAACAAATTAAACATTCATCTTCCCCACTTCTCCGGTCGGTCAAGCCATCCTTTTTATTATTTTCTTTTAATAATCAAATAATGAGAGCCATTACTCGTTGGCCGGTAGTTCATGACAAACCATAAGTGATAAAATTACCTTAACTAATTCAGAATTTAATAATTAATTAATGTGGCCTGCTGCCTTGTTTTCTTTGGAGAACCACCTCCTAATCCCATTATAAAAATTGATTATAACAAGAGAGAATTAAATCAAAGCTTCATAATGAAATTATAAGAATTGGATCCTAATTAGCAATTTATTTTTTTTTTGAAAAAGGGTACTTTGTATTAAAGAAGAACACAAAGTACACCCATCCCAAGGACCTCATTAAAAAGCCTCCCTAAACCTATATGGAAAAAACCAATCAACTATAGTCCCTATTGCATCAAAACATAAAACCGAAACTAAACCACTTAAACAGTCCATAACAAGCTAACAAAGAGCTGCAGACTACAAGCTGAAGGGAATACAGAAAAATTAACGCACATCCAGACAGAAAACAAATGGAGCTACAGCCTCAAAACTAAATACCATAAAAACATAAGCCTTACTATGAATAAGCAAGGATCACAACCACTGAACAATTGTAAGAGGCACCTTCATGAAGGCGAGATCAACAAGAAAGATGCAAGCACCTTGTTTAGTTCGGAAATGAAGCTTGATGAAGGAAAACCGCGAGCAACAAGGATCCTGAACAATTAAGGAGCAGCCAAGTCTACTGGAAAGGAATACAGCGAGCAACAATGAATCTTAACAGCTTAAGGAACAGCCAAGACTGCTGGACACCAGATTCCAGAACGAGAAACATAGTGACAGTGTCATCTATGCTAAACGTCCGACCGCAGATCACAGAAGATTAGACAAAACAACATCAAATGATCAGACCATTAAAATAATAGTAGAAAAATAGAACCCTATCAACAGGATCCAATCACTAGAGATTCGGGGCTACAAACAAAATCTTGAACGATCGAAATCAACGACGGCCAAAGCACGTTAGCCCACAGACCAATCTGAATCAAAGATAAGAAGAAGATTTGATCAACCGAGAATGAACTCCCCATGAACCTGATTTTGTTTCGGCACAATCAGATTTTCCAGATCAGACCGAAGAACCCGAGTTTCCATAAAGAACGAAATTTCTTTTTAATTCTTTGGGATACCCAAACCTGCAACAAATCTTTCACATTCAATGGAAATACAATATTTACATGCCATACGGAGCACCATCGTTGCCAAACCTGCCACACACACTCACAGTGATAGAGAACATGATTAATAGATTCTGGAGCTCAATTGCAGAAGGCACAAAGAGAATTAGCAGCACAAGAAACACCACGCTTTTTCAACTTTGTAATAATCGGCAGCCTCTGATGCATTACTTTCCACACAAAACTCGAGACTTTTGGAGGGATGAATTTACACCAAACCATTTTCCAAATCAGATCTTCCGTTTTACCTGCAGAAGCCACCTTAGAACAGAAATATTTAGGAGAGAACATACCATCAATAGATCCTACCCATTTCAATCTGTCAATAGTCGGAGCTAAACTTACAGCTCTATTCAAGACCAGCAAAAATTCTGCCTAAAGAGTTTTTCCCCATTCAAACAGATTTCTTCTCAGCTCAATCTTCCATTTCCAGACACCGTTTTCCCAAAACCCAAACTCCGTAATCTTCCTGGTTTTTTTTAAAGCCAAACCAAAAATCCTAAGGAATGATGTTTTTAAGAGAATTCACTTCGGACCAATGCTCATTCCAAAAATCAATTTTAGCCCCATCACCCATAATGCAAATCAGATCAGAATACAAATCCCCCTCATTAGAAACGACCGAGTTAACTATATTATGCCATAAACAAAATGTATTATGCTTATAAACCACTTTAGGGAGAATAGAATCCTAAGCATAATTATACTTAGCACAAATAATTTTTTTTCCAAAGACTATCATCCTCCTCACCAAATCTCCAAATCCACTTATTAAGCAAAGAACGATTTCTAGTTTTCACATCGAAAAAAACCCAAACCCCCATGCGATTTTGGCCCACAAACATATTCCCACTTAATCCAATGGATTCCCCTTTCCGAAGAACCCTTCCAAACAAAAGAAGCTAAGCATTTGTTTATAGTTTCTGCTACAAACTTGGGAATAGAGAACAATGACATAAAATAAACAAGTAAATTAGATAGCATAGATTTGCTTAGTGTAATTCTGCCTGCAAAAGATAAAAAATTACCTTTCCAACTCTGTAAACGGGCCTTTATTTTATCCAACACTGGTTGCCAGATAACATTTGAATTTATTTTGTGGCCTAACGGAAGACCCAAATAAGTCGTAGGAAGAATATCCCAACCACAATGAATTGCGTATACCCAACTTTTAATTCTGGTGTCTTCAACATTGATACCAAATATATTGGATTTTTTTATATTCAATTTCAATCCCACAGGCAACTCAAAGATTTTAAGAACACGGTTGAAATTTTTTAAGCTTCTTTCATCTGCTACCGAAAATAATAGGAGGTCATCTGCAAATTGGATATGAGATAATTTTATACTTCTAGACCCAACTCCAACACCACCACACAAACCAATAATACTCGCTTTCTTAAACATGCTACTAAGGGCCTTCCCAACAACGTTAAAAAGCAGCGGTGATAAAGGGCAGCCCTGCCTAAGGCCCTCTTAATAGAAAAACTATTGGAGGGACGTCCAATTACTAAAAAAGCAATGGACGTAGTTGAGATACAAAAATGGACCCATTTTCTTCATCTTTTTCAAAATCCCATTTTCTTTAGAATTAGGTTCAGAAATTGCCAGTCAACTGTGTCATACGCTTTACTAAAATCAACCTTAAATAACACAGCTTCTTTCTTTCTTTTGGAAAGATCATCAATGACTTCATTAGCAATCAATATGCAGTCCGCAATTTGCTTACCCGAAATAAAAGAAAATTGATTCTCCCCCACCACTTCTTTGAGATAACTAGCCATTCTATTGGCCAAAACCCGAGACACTATTTTGTACAAGCTCCCCACCAAATAAATTGGTATGTAGTCGTCCGGGTAAACCGCCTCACTTTTCTTCGGGATAAGAGCGATATAAGATTTATTGAAAGAAATATCTATGACTCTGCCCCAATAAAAATCAGTCATGAACTGCATTACATCATCCTTAATAACCTCCCAATTTTTTTTTGAAAAAATCCAAGCTGAAACCTTCCGGACCTGACGCTCTAGAGCCATCAGACGAATTAATTATAAACCATACCTCTTCTTTGGAAAACGATCACTTAATGATCCTTCTAGATGTAACACATAATCTCTTGAACGGAATGTCCAATTGCTTAACTGGAATTGTCTGCACGTCATTAAAATTACCCCAGAAGTGACTAACAAAAGCTTGTTGAATCCCTGCTTGCAGTTTAATAATCAAATTATTGTACATCAGCTTCAAAATCTGGTTTACTTTTGCTCTAGCCGAAGCAGATAAATGAAAGAACTTAGTGTTTCTATCTCCTTCTTTAAACCACCTTAGTCTAGACTTTTGAAGCCACTCTCGTTCTTCCTTCCTCAATACTGCCCATAAACGAGTCTTCATTGCCACAAGATCGAACTGATCAGAGATTGAGCAGGGGGACAAGATACACGTTTTTTTCTAACGCATCTATTAATTTTCCAATTTTTTCCGCAGAATCTGTATTAATTTCTTTAATTATTCGTTCCCTTTCTTTTGTTACAACCTTAGTTAGCGATAATGACTGAAAAATGCTTTTCCCTCTGTTTGACTCCCACACGCCCTTAATGCTATCATAAAGAATTGGATCTTCAGTCCAATGATTAAACCATTTGAAAAGCCTAAAAGTTTTTTCTTCATTTCTTTTAGCAAAATCGAGTTATGATCCGATAAACTTATTGGAAGAGTGAACTGCATCAGACCAGGAAAATAACAGACTATATTAGATGAAATTAGAATCCTATCAATTCTACTTGCAACCACATTCGGTCCGCCCCTAAACCAAGTGAACGTGCTACCCAAAATTGGAACTTCAACAAGCTCCCACCTTGAAATGAAATATTCAAACAGACTACTCGCAGGAAACTTATCAAGGGTTCCAGTTCTTTCTGAGGCTGACCTAACTAAATTAAAATCACCACCCACTATAACTGGACAATTAAAGTTAGCAATGACGTTACTAAGATGCTCGAAAAAATCTGATATTTCACTCTGATAATTCGGTCCATAAATGTTGATAATTCCTATCTCTGAATTATTACAAATCAACCTACCTTTAAGAGCTACAATTCTGCTAAGGATAACATTGGTGTTCATTTCAAAAACATTACGATCCCACAATGAAATAAGCCCAACCGAAGCACCTTCTGCAGGCGCAAAAATCAACTCCCTACAACTTCTCCCTTTGAGCTTATGATCAACAGAAACTGAAATTTCATTCACCTTTGATTCCTGGAACATTACTATACTTGGCTTATTTAACTCTAGCACCCGACTAATAACTCTTAGTTTGATATTTTTCCCCAGCCCTCTAACATTCCAACTTAAAACAGAGAAACCCAAATCCATAATAAATCAAACACACACCAGAGAATTCAAACATAATACAGACCCAATTCATAGCTTACTCGAAAGCTCGTTCTTCTTCAACCTTTGAATCACAACCCCTTCCGACGCAGCGAAAACTACGCCCAATGCTTCACCAACACCCAACGTTTCCACCGCTTCATTTTGTGTCTCCAACCGATCAGCACGGATCTCACCCCCAGAAAGACCTCGAACAACCTCATCCCTTCTTCCATTTTGCAATAAAACTAGCATTATCACGCTCTTCTTCTTCCTTTTAAGAGTGTTGCTCTTCATACAAAATTTATTCTCAACCAAAGGAACCCCCAAAAGCTCATTCTTCTCCAATCTTTGAATCGCAACCTCTTTTGACGCAGTGATAATTACATCCAATGCCTAGCCGATACCCAACGATTCCACCGCTTCATTTTGTGTCTCCGACCGATCAACACAGAACTCACCCTCAGAAGAACCTCGAATAGCCTCATCCCTTATGCCATTTTGCAATAAAACTCGCATTCTCGTGCTCTTCTTCTTCCTTTTAAGAGCGTTACTCTTCATACCAATTTTATTCTCGACCAAAGACGCCCTTAAAACAACATTTGAACAAAGAACATTTACTTCTAAATTAAGAATTTATTGGTTAACACTCAGAAATTGAGCATTAGCTCTCTTAGGAGAATTAGAAAAAATCCCCTCATCCACTACTTTAATTGAAGACACCTCTTCAATCGAAATCTCCATAAGCCTTGAACTATTAGATAATGACTGGATTTGATAAAAAATTTTAGCCTCTCTATTGAATGACATAAGCCCAACACTATCATCAATAGCCAAGCTCTTAAGCCCATCATTTAAAAGAATCGACACATCATTCAAATTATCTTCAAAAACATCAACCTATTCACCTCAGAAACCATGTGCCCCTTACTAGCTTTCTCCAAGACGATAATATTATCATTACTCTAGCAGAGTAAAACATGAGAAGCAAGCACATTATATTCTGTATGGGGATGATAACTCCGTAAAAAGGTTACATTTAGGGACCTTTTCACTTAAGTTATTGAATGTCTAAGAGCCCATTTAGGAGCATATAGTTGCATGTGGTGGAATTCTATTTGCTGTGGCATTTTATTTTGAAATTGGTGCTACTTTATGGGAAATGTGTTTGTTCGGTGATGTGCAGGAATTGAGAGCAAGGAAAAGAGAAAAGGAAATGCTGTGACATAAGGAGATTGCTTAGCAGAATTAAAATACAGAGTTAAATTGGCATTTCGAGAGCGAAAAAAGTGAAAGAATATATTTTTTAAGCCAACTGTCCCCTACTTTCATGTGACCTCTTCCCGAGAAATCTACCTCGAAGATCCGCCTGGAGGGATCAGCGTTGCTACTGTCGATCCTGTTGACCGCGCTGCCTGCTCTACAGATCCTATCTGTCCTTGAGCCTCTGTAGTGGGATTATGTCAGGTACTCAGCCAGCAACCCA
This sequence comes from Hibiscus syriacus, assembly GCF_006381635.1. Classification (NCBI taxonomy): domain Eukaryota; kingdom Viridiplantae; phylum Streptophyta; class Magnoliopsida; order Malvales; family Malvaceae; genus Hibiscus; species Hibiscus syriacus. Next base: position 3,484,488 of record NW_024063533.1, on the reverse strand, counting down.
GGCTGGATCATAATCAACTCTGCCCGATCACCACATGATTTAACCATGGTTTGGGGTATCCTAGGAATTTTAACACCAAGTCCTAGGGTTAATTTTCCCCTATAAATAGAGGATGAAGCCACAATGAAGAAGACTTTGGTTCCACGTTAATTTGAGCTTAAAAGTTAGAGAAAGAAGGTCTTACTTTTCTCCGTCAATCCTACTTGCCGTGGCATTTCTCCGTGACAAGCTTGAAGGAGTGGTGTTCTAGGCATCCGAGAGGAGCTAGTTCATTGGGGGCAGTTCGTGGTGGCCGAGAGAAGCTCCTGCAGTGCACGTCGAAGGCTTTTTCTCCTTCTCTTAGTTCTTTGCTTTCATATTTTGTTGTTTGGGTTGTAAGGAACGAATAAAACTTGCTTCGTGCTTGTTTATTTTGAACCCCACCATGAACTAATCCTATTTGGTGGGAATCCATTTAGATATTTAAGTTTTATTTCAATGAATGGTTGTTTTTCTATGCTATAATATGTTTTTGTTTATGAAACTTAGTGCCTTAAGGTTGTAGGAGCTACGAGAGTAGCCATTCCTTAGGAGATTCTTTGGGTTTGATAGAATACCGAGATAACACATCCTTAGTGTTCGAGAGAAACTAGGGAGAAACTACATAAACAAGGGGTTTTTAGGTAGTAACTAGGCCTAATCCACCTTAGAGATAATGCTAGAATTTCATTCGACTAAAAAGAGTTGTGCATGAACGATAGGTTAGATGTTAATGCTGCCGCAAAAAGGTATTGCCAAGACATATCCTGTTATCTGGACCAATAGGATCACTGCAGGGGTTTACGCCAACCGATTTTGCCAGGACATCTTCAATCTGTCGAATCCCTTCCTAGAGATAGCATAGGGTACCATAGTATACTCTGTCGGAAAGAAGAGGCATAGAGATAAGATCATTCTGAGAAGTAAACTTAGGTTTTACAGAGTGACTCCCATCACTCATTCCCATAGTAGCTTGTCGTGTGACAAAAGACAAAGTCATATTAATCAAACTGTATATTTACATTTAATTTTACCTTGACATTTCCATTTGTTTGCACTCAACACGATCCACTTTGCCACGACATATCAATTTTCTACCATACTACCACCATTCCATCTCTACAAAATCCATTCCAGTTTGTCACAACATTCTCATTTGTACATACCATCACTAACTTTACTTAGGTGACAAAGTAAAGCGCTTTGATAGAACTTATTCGATTTCCTCCAATACCTGTGGAAACGATACTCACTTATCATTGTATTACTTGTTCGATTGTGTATACTTGCACATATATCTGCACCCATATTTAGTACTCACACAACGCAAACAAGTTTTTGGCGCCATTGCCGGGGATTGGCAACTGGAAGTTAATTAGTTTTGTCATAGCATTTTTATTTTAGTTGTTCAATTTTTTTGTATAGTTTTACTTGTTATTTTCCTTATATTTTTCAGGCTTTTATTTTACATACTCAACATGTTCAAGCAAAGATGTATCAAATTGAAAATCAAGGAATTAGTCAAGAGGAAGAACAGAATGTCAAGGTAATTCTGAATGCTGGGAATACAGCTAGGCCTTATAGTGTTTGAGATCATTTAAACCCTATCATGGATGACCTAAATCCTAGAATTGTGGCAACCGGTTATGTTCGACATGTTGGACTTTATTAGACAGTTTGGTGGTACTCCTCATGAGGATGCAAGGCAACATGTTCGGGCATTTTTAGAGGTCTATGACTCCTTTCGACAACAAGGCGTGCATAAAGATGTGCTGAAATTGAAGTTATTTCCATATTCTTTGAAAGATCACGCCAGGGCATGTATCAATGGATTACCTTCCGGCTCGATAAGGTCTTGGGATGACTTGTGCAAAAAAAATTTGCTATGGCATAATCAACCCAATATGAACAACCATCTTAGAAACGCCATAGCATCTTTTCACCAAGGTGATGAAGAGTCTATGTATGAGTGTTGGGATCGATACAAAAGTTTTCTTCTCAAGTGCCTCAATCACGGATTCCACGACTGGACTCAAGTTGTGATGTTCTACAATGGAGTCAATGCACACACGAGGATGATGCTAGATACCTCAAAAAATAGGACATTACTTGACAAATCACCAGCAGAGGCATTTGACATTTTGGATAGGATTGCCAACAACGATTATCAATTTCCATCTACAAGGCTTGGACTTGAGCGAAAATCAATTGGAGCTTTCTAGCTAGACTCTAAGGATACGGTGTCCGCCCAACTTGCTGTTATCACCAATATGTTGAAGAATTTACAAATACCAAGTGAGGTGAAAGAAATAAAGGAAACCAACTCAACATGTCTATTATGCTATGGCAATCACAATGAGAGCTAGTGTCCGACCAATCTGGAATCCATTAACTATGTAAAGAACTACAATCGAGGCAACAACATCCCCTATTCTAACAATCTTGGATGGTGTCAGTATCCAAACTTCTCTTGGGGAAATCAATGAACCAGCAATGCTAGTCAGCCTGCTAGGCAGTAGAACTTCAGTGACTCCCAGGGTTTTCAAACGAATATGCCATGTCATAATTCTAATGATGGAGTACCATCTTTATCTAACAAAAGTTCCTTGGAGGCCACAATGCTAGATTTTATAGAAACCACGAAGACCATGCTGCATGACCATGCGACCTCTATAAAAAACCATGAAGCTTTTCTTCAAAGCCATAGCTCATCTTTGAGGGCCTTAGAGGGTCAGGTTGGTCAAATTGCCATGACATTATATTTTTCCCACATGGAAATCTACCTAGTGATACTTAAGTCATTCAGGCTTAAGACATGGAGCATTGTGGTACATTCATCTTAAGGAGTGGTACCAAAATCTATAAAGATGCTAAGTTTGGGGGGTAACACTCGGAGAGCCCGATCATGAGATTGTGCACGAAGATCCGAAGGTGCAAGAAGATTCACATTCACTGGAAAACAATGATGAAGGTTCGAAGAGTACAACCAATGAAGACAAGAAAAAAATTTCCACGGTAAAAGAAAAACCCCCATCAGTAGAAGTTGATGACCAAAGAAAAGCTACAGAATTTTGCCGCAACAAATTTTTATGCACTAATAATCACTTGAAGCTTGCTGAAGAAGACAAAGAGGAGTTCGAGGATATTCCAAAAGAGATGAGTCAGTCTAGTTCACCCATAACTAGCCTAGGTATGAAATTTGAACCTTTGGAATCTATTGAATTTACTCATCCTAAACCCCAAGTAACTACCCATTTGTCTAGGCTAGAAATTGTAAAAGAATTAAGGAATGAAATAGAGATTAAGGAAAATTCCATAATAAGAAATTATTATTTGTCGCTTCAACTTTGTTGCATGCTAACATTCTCAATTTTTTCGTTAGTGTTGTTTTGCTTCCTTACTTGACTAGCCTAGGAAAGAACAAGGTCATACACGATGGTGGCTACTGGCATAGGGATAACCTCGACCTCTCCAACGAATTTGCTGCCCAAATGATTTCAAGTTACCACAACAAAAAGGAGCAAAAAGATATCTTAGTTCACTACCATTCAGCTTCAGAAAAAGAGCACTTTGAAGAAGATAGGACTACTGCAAGGGTCCTATAATTCATATGTGAAAGACACAAAATGCCAGAGAAAACTATTTTGAAGGCATAACTATTATATGTGTGGGACATCTTGGTCTACACTGGTGCTCCAATCGAACAAGACAAAAATGACATAACAATTTGAGATATTTCGGAAAGAACACACCCCAAACTTAGAAAGAATACTCAATTGGTGATGGCACAAATGATGACATTGATGATGATGTCCACCCTTATGCACAAATTCCATGGCAAATTGTAACACTTCTGGCCAAGCAAACCCAAGATTAAGTGGTGAATCTATCTAGCAACATGATGACCTTCATTACCTATGTCAAGAAAAGGGACGAGGTTATGGCAATGACCTTCAGGGAGCTCCTTCCGCAGCCCACGGAGCCACACAATGCAACACAATCGAAAATGTCGCAGTAATTCCCTTTGCACAGGAGTCGATGCCATTCGAAAAAGATATCTGAATGTGATGAAACTGATAAGTGTTCAAAATAGTTAATCTTTCTCGTTATTTCTTCGATTTTGTAGAATTATTGTTGCAGTTTTGGTCGTGTTATGCTTGTTTTCGTGCAGGTCCTTACTTTCCAGAATTAGTGACAAAACGGGTGTATTCTGTATTTTTTTATTATTTGATCACGGCTGGAGACATGGGCATGACTCTGGGTACGACGTGGTCTGACATGGCAGCTTCTAGAAGGTCCAGTCAGCGGTAGTTTCTAGAAGACTTCCTCCGCACACCTTTTGGAAAATGGACGAGCAGAGTTGCATTAGGAGACTAGTTTAAGTTTGAATTTAAATTAAAAAAATAATTATCTTCAAGATTATTTTATTTTATTTTCTTTGTTTATCCTTAGGCTTTGAGAGGCTATAAATAACCACTTGGGGTAAGCCTAAACTCATCACTCAGATTACAATCTTCTTTTCTCTCTAGTTTTTATACAATCTTTCTCTTTTTACTTTTCAAATTCTTTTCATTTTTCTTTTATTTTTCAAGCTTTGTTTTCAATATGCTAAGTATGAATTTTGTCATACTTAGCTAAATTTTTCATAAGCCGAGAGATGACGCGATGACTCAATTTCAACGGGAGAATTAAAAATACCCTTAATATCTTCAGAATATTTCTTTCAATCTCTACGCTTATTTTTCAAAATCAAAACAATTTTCAAAATCAAAGATTGACTTTGGTCAAGGGGTTGTTGCTATTAAACGTGTGGGAGGAAGATTTGGCTTATAGAAAGCAATTCTACTTCCTGAGAACACACTTGGCGAGATGGCTTCGCCAAGAGGGAATTGAGATCGGAATTGATGGTTATTGAAGCAACAATCTGAGTCGGTCGCCACGAACTTAAACGATAATTGATCTACGACAATTGATGTTGTTAGAATCAATTATCAAAGCTGGAATCAAAGATTTCCTTGGGTATTTGGTATACAAGATAGAGTCACGAGGATTGCCCTTGTAGACAAAGTAACCGACGTGAATCCCGAAGGGAAAATCTTATTCGATGATCTAAAGGAAATTGAGTCAAAGCAAGGCTTGAGGCTATTTTTACAGTATTCATTCATAATATTTATTCTCTTATTTTTACTTTAATAGCTTTTATTTATTTAATAGTTTTTATTACTATTTAAATCTCATTTCACCAAACCCCCCAATTTACTATCTTTCGTCTGGTTTAAAACCAATCAAACATAAATTTGTGATTTTCTAAGTCCCTGAGGATTCGACCCTTATTTCTCTATACTACGCATTTCCTTATTGATTAATTGAGAAAAAAGAATTTTGTTTGACATCGAAAACGACAATTGTCAAATTGGTGCTGTTGTCGGGGATTCACCAAAGTTACTATTTTTTGTTTGCTTTTAATTTATGACCAGTACTAATCCGGACGCATTAGTGGAGTACGACCCAGAGATCGATGCCAAAGCTAGGAGACTCCACGCACAGACGCTTCAGGAAAGAAGGAGATAAAAATCAAATCCAGAAGAAGAATCAAATTCAGGTGAATCCGTTAATACAATTCTGATGACCGATCCTACTATCCGAGAGTTAGCCGCAGCACCTACTGAACAAGGACCTTTGTACATTGATTTTCCCCAAGGAGAAACTCTGTACTAGTTGAAAACCGACCTTATTCATCTACTACCTACATTCCGTGAATTGCCAAATGAGAACCCACACAAACATCTCATGGAATTTCATATGGTATGTACCAGCATGAGACCAAAGGGAGTAACCGAAGACCAAATAAAACTTAGAGGTTTTCCTTTGTCCTTAGTCGATTCGGTTAAAGAGTGATTATTTTATCTTCCCCCTAATTCTATTACTACATGGGATCAAATGACTCGTCTTTTTATTGACAAGTTTTTCCCTACGGCGAAAGTAAGTGAACTACGAAGGAGAATACTTGGAATCAAGCAGCTTGATGGAGAGTCACTTTACAACTACTGGGAGCGGTGTAAGAAGTTATATTCTAGTTGCCCACAACACGGGTTAACTAAACAAACACTCCTTCAACACTTTTATGAAGGATTATCTCCCCTTGAAATGAAGATGATCGATGCTGCCAACGGCGGAGCTTTAGTGAATATGACTCATACTGAGGCTAGAGACTTGATATCCATGATGGCCGTAAATTCCCAACAGTTTCGCACAAATAATGAACCTCCTCGAATGGTTCATGATATAAGTTCATCTTCCTTAGAAAATAAAATAGATAAGTTAACTGAAGTCATCAACTCTCTTATTGCAGGAAAGACAGGACAAAACTGATTATGTGGAATATGTGCATTACCTAATCATCTGATATACGGTTGTCCACTGGTTCAAGATGCTGCAGCAACTCTAGTCAACACAGTCGAAAACTTTTCGGGACCTCCCCAAATAGCCTATAATCCCTACGGCAACACATACAACCCAGGATGGAGGGATCATCCGAACTTTAGTTATGCTCAGAATTCAAGACCAAATCAAAGTTATCAAGTAAGACCACTTCCACCACTACAACAGCCGCAGAAGACATCACTAGAGTCAATTGTTGAGAGGTTAGCACTTTCCCAGGAAAAATTCCAGACTCGTACTGAAGCCCATTTCCAAGAGATAGACAAACAGATAAGCCAATTGGCTCAAACCCGTAGGCCGTTTGGAATCGCAAGGTAAACTCCCATCTCAAACTGAAGTAAACCCGAGGGAAAATGTCAGCGCCATCACTCTTCGGAGTGGTACAAGAGTGACGCCACCTGTTCAATTAGACGGAGCAGTCCAAAAAGGGAAGAAGATTGATGGTTCAAGATCCTATAAAAAGAACAACGAAGAACAAATGGACGATCCAACGCTATCTCTCTATAACGTGCAACCACTTTTTCCATCAAGGTTTGTTAAAGAGGATAAAAAAAGCTGAGGAAAAGGAAATACTAGACGTCTTTCAGAAGGTGGAAGTTAATATACCTCTCCTTGAGGTTATCCGAAAAGTTCCAAGGTATTGTCAGTTTTTAAAGGACCTTTGCACAACAAAGAGAAAACTTACCGGAAATGAAAAAATAAATTTGGGAGAGCACGTCTCAGCCGTTTTCCAACGAAAGTTACCATAGAAACTAAAAGACCAAGGTATGTTCGCAATACCCTGTAAAATTGGTAAAGTTGAGATAAAACAAGCCATGTGCGATCTTGGCACATCAATTAATGTAATGTCTTTATCTGTTTATAAAATGATTACTAACTTTCTTTTAAAGGATACAAAGATCTCGATACAACTTGCCGACATATCGGTGATCTATACAGAAAGACTCTTAGAGAATGTATTGGTGAAGGTAAACGACTTGATATTTCCCACCGATTTTTATATAATCGAAATGGAGAATAATCGCACAAGCACATCCTCTAATATCCTGCTGGGGCGCCCTTTTCTAAGTATTGTACATACAAAAATTGACGTAAGAAGCGGGACTTTAACCATGGAGTTTGATGGTGAGATTGTTAAATTTGACGTGTTAAGAAAATGAAACACCTAGACAAAGTGGAGAGCATAAATTATGTTGGTATTATCGATCCTTTGGAAAATAATAATTTTTCTTTTGATCTATGCAAGGAGTTAGAAGATCATGATGAGGAAATCATAAAGTTGAAAAAAATATTTTCAGATTGTGACGATTTGATTCTTTCTAAGTCTAAAGTTCTGCCTTATGTTTTGCAGGCACAAAAAATTAAGTCGAAACCATCGAGGAATCATTTGACGAAATTAATTTTTGGAAAGACAGATGTTTTGATGGCCATTCTTTTCGACAAGGTTTTTAATTTGGGAAATATCCGAAGAAATCTTTATGAGAATTTTCGAATTTCTCATAAGGAATTTCTTAGTTGGAAAAAGAGAATGAAGTGGAAGTTTTTGTCACGGATCCTGTAGTCTGAATCAGGTCGTCGAGCTAACGACGTTAAACAAAAGCGCTTCATGGGAGGCAACCCATTGTTTTTTTTCGTTACATTTTCATTTTTAATTTTTATTTCGATTGAGCATGTTTCATTTAATTTTTTTTTATATTTTAGGAACCAAATGTTTTTCAAACTTAAACAACAAAGAATTGAGAGATTATCATCTAAAGAATGCCAAATTCGGACCCCGGGAGCAGTGTAATGGCGTACAAGCAGTGAGGTACCGATACCCCTCTGACGATACCGGTACCTTGGGAAATAGAATCGAAATAGGGTATCGATACCCTCATATGGTACCGATACCCTCTATATAGTGGTATCGATACCCCTCTGAAGGTACAGATACTGTTGACTCCTACGGTGTAAGTTAGCACACTTTCAAGGGGACTGGTGCACATTAGCACACTTCTAAGGGAACTGTGGTCGTCATTAAATTCAGGGAGTACTTTATTCCTTCTCTTGTACTTTAATTTTAAATTTTGAGGCAAAACGCTTTAAGTGAGGGGAGTAGAATGTAGGTTGAATTTTCCTTTGCTTATCTTTATGTTTTGATGCTAGAATGTGTTGGTTGGATTTACAGAAATTACATTGAATTTCCCTGTCTTGATGAATATTTTTGGAATGCTATGCTTGTTTGGGAACACATGATTGTTTAAGTTAGGATGTTCTTGATAATGGATAGTATGAATTGTGATAAGTTGGTATTTTTGTGATATTCCATGACTTTGTTGGTTGCAATGTGATTAGCTCAATGCGTGAAAACAATTTGGTGAGATTTGAGCATTTACGAGCATATCATTTTCGCTCTCATTTTGTTGGATTGAGTGTGTTGAATTTGACATTGGTATTCTAGAACCTGCATGTTAAATACTGTCGATATTATACATGAACATGATGCTTAAAAATGATTTGGGCAATTTAGGATTAACCATTCTGTTTTCCCTCGCTAAATTGCATACCCATGCATTTTCCCCTTAGTTAACCACTTTTGAGCCTTTTCCCGCTTCTTTGTTCTCACAACATTTATAAACCCGAACCTTTTATTTTATCCCTGTTTTCTACCTATTTCAGGGCAAGTGAACCATTAATCCATTGTATGCCCCATTGAAAAAAAAGAGAAAAAAAAACAAAACAGCAGTTCGAAAAAAAATAAAAAAATAAAAAAAGAGATGTTGTTCGAAAAAAGAAAAAAAATAAAAGAATGGAGAATGAAACAACAACAAGGAAAAATTATTTGTTGTTTGATAGGTTGTCTTTTTATCTTGTTGCGCTTAATGATTGTTTTGATGCAGTTGAAATTATTTGTTAGTTCCTTGCCTTGAACATTTAGCCATATATTTAGCCTTTTCCCACCTTTACCTAAGCCCCGTTACAACCAATAAAAGACCCTTTGGTTTATGCATCGTGTTCTCATTAGTATTGGAGATTTGATTTACTTGCAGGTCGATGGTAATATCGTGTCGATTCTGACATTGAGCGTTTCTTTACCCCAAACACAATGAGTGATTTGAGTGAATCCTGGTAAGGCGTTGAGTTATAAGGATTGAGATTAATGAATTAATGGATATTACAATTGCACTTGACTTGTTCTAATTGGTGTCTTGAATAGTTATTTTGGTCTCTACCTTGCTTCCTCGAATGTGAAACTTGACAAAAAACGGTAAATGAAATTTTTGACTGATTTTATTAATCATACTTGAGGACAAGCATGAGATAAGTGAGAGGGAATTTGATGAGTGTTCAAAATAGTTAATCTTTTCTCGTTATTTCTTTGATTTTGTGGAATTATTGTTGCTATTTGGTCGTGTTATGCTTGTTTTCGTGCAGGTCCTTACTTTCCAGAATTAGTGACAAAACGGGGTTATTCTATATTTTTTTATTATTTGGTCATGGCTGGAGACATGGGCACGACTCTAGGCACGACGTGGTCTAACGTAGCAGTTTCTAGAAGGTCCAATCAGTGGTGGTTTCTAGAAGACTTCCTCCGCACGACTTCTGGAAGATGGACGAGCAGAGTTGCATTAGGAGACTAGTTTAAGTTTGAATTTAAATTAAAAAAATAATTATCTTCAAGATTATTTTATTTTATTTTCTTTGTTTATCCTTAGGCTTTGAGAGCTATAAATACCCACTTGGGGTAAGCCTAAACTCATCACTCAGATTACAATCTTCTTTTCTCTCTAGTTTTTATAATAGCTTTCTCTTTTTACTTTTCAAGTTCTTTTCATTTTTATTTTATTTTTCAAGTTTTGTTTTCAATATGCTAAGTATGACTTTTGTCATGCTTAGCTAAATTTTTCATAAGCCGAGAGCTGACGCGATGACTCAATTCCAACAGGAGAATTAAAATAGGCCTTAATATCTTCGGAATATCTCTCTCAATCTCTACGCTTATTTTTCAAAATCAAAACAGTTTTCAAAATCAAAGATTGACTTTGGTCAAGGGGTTGTTGCGATTAAATGTGTGGGAGGAAGATTTGCCTTATAGAAAGCAATTTGACTTCCTGGGAACACACTTGGCGAGATGGCTTCGCCAAGAGGGAATTGAGATTGGAATTGAGGGTTATTGAAGCAATAATCCGAGTCGGTCGCCACGAACTTAAATGGTAATTGATCTATCGTCAATTGCGAAGTTGGAATCAAAGATTTCCTTGTGTATTCGGTATACAAGATAGAGTCACGAGGATTGCCCTTGTAGACAAAGTAACCGACGTGAATCCTAGAGGGAAAATCTTATTCGATGATCTAAAGGAAATTGAGTCAAAACAAGGCTTGAGGCTATTTTTACAGTATTCATTCACAATCTTTATTCTCTTCTTTTTACTTTAATAGATTTTATTTATTTAATCATTTTTATTACTATTTAAATCTCAATTCACCAAACCCCTCCATTTTACTGTCTTTCGCCTGGTTTAAAACCAATCAAACATAAATTTATGATTTTCTAAGTCCTTGAGGATTCGACCCTTGTTTATCTATACTACGCATTTCATTATTGATTAATTAAGAAAAAGGAATTATTTTTACATCGAAAACGATAGTTGTCAGAAACTCAATCCTATAAGGCCTTAGGACCACCCTTACTGCACCAGCAGCAGACTCTGAACACTCCAACCCTACACAACTATGAAAGCGTACTCGTTGCACGACTACTGCACCACCACAAGCATGAAGTCGAGGTACCTTGCATTGCATTTCATAGAATGTAGTTTAATTTTCCTTAGTTTTTACTAACCATTTAGGATAATGCTTCTCTCAAGTTTGGGGGAGGTAGGGTTCCAAATCATTGCATGATAGTATTAGTATAATAAATATGTCATGATATTAGTAAATGTAGAATTAGTTTTCTGGAATTAATTAAGGATGCCCAATGATGAAGAATTCTTGATGGCTATGATAGAATGTACATGACTGGTTATAGATGATAGAACCAACTCTAGGACTTGCTTCTTTGAAACCCTTGAATACACGATTGTATGTTTTCCATGCTTGAGAAACTTAGAAATTTTTTATACGAGAATTCTTAAATGTCGTGGCATAAAACTTTGAATGATGAAAAACCCACATAAAATAATTAAATGAATGAAGAGAAGTCATGAATAAATGCCTAGGCATATCTGTAGAGGGACACTCCACTATGCCATGGCATATGAGTGAATTAAAGTAGTCACGGGATGACTCTACCTTACTAGCTCGAGGGTGGAAAGTATGCTCCCTTTCACCTAGAGCGTTGGATGGTAGAGTGATAAGCTGACTCCCCTTGTAGCAGAATTAAAGAAAAGAAAGCAAGGTGGGAGTAAATATTTGTAAATGTCATGGCAAATTAAGAAAGCTTGCTTAGAAAATTTTTAAGTTTTTAAGCATGGACTGGATACAAACACGCACACACCCACACAAAGAATCTTTCCCTAAGGGACAATACTTGATTTCTAAACTTAATTTAGTATGTTGAAGCCATATGTGCTGAGGGCTGAAATTTTATCCCATATAACTATTCTGCTTCTGAAATTGTCATGGTATTTTTGTTTTGCTCAACAATATTCATTGCTTGAGGACAAACAATAGCTTAAGTTTGGGGGTGTAATAACTCCATAAAAAGGTAACATTTTGGGACATTTTCACTTAAGTTATTGAATGTCTAAGAGCCCATTTAGGACCATGTAGATGCATTTAGGAGCATATAGTTGCATGTGGTGGAATTCTATTTGTCTCGGCATTTTATTTTGAAATCGGTGTTGCTTTATGGGAAAGGTGTTTGTTCGGTGATGTGCATGAATTGAGAGCAAGGAAAAGAGAAAAGGAAATGACGTGACATAAGGAGATTGCTGAGCAGAATTTCATGTGACCTCTGCCCGAGAAATATGCCTCAAAGATCCGCCTGAAAGGATCAGCGCTGCTACAACCGATATTGCTGACCGCGCCGTCTGCTCTGCAGATCCTGTCTGTCCTTGAGCCTCTACAGTGATATTATACCGGGTACTCAGCAAGCAACCCAGGTTGGATCATAGCCAGCTCTGCTCGATCCCCACGTGATTTAACCATGGTTTGGGGTATCCTAGGAATTTTAACACCAAGTCCTAGGGTTAATTTTCTCCTATAAATAGAGGATAAAGCCACAATGAATAAGACTTTGGTTCCACGTTGATTTGAGCTTAAAAGTCAGAGAGAAAAGGTCTTAATTTTCTCCGTCAATCCTACTTACCGTGTCATTTCTCCGTGACAAGCTTGAAGGAGTGGTGTTCTAGGCATCCGAGAGGAGCTAGTTCGCTGGGGGCAGTTCGTGGTGGCCGAGGGAAGTTCCGAAAGTGCACGTCGAAGGCTTTTTCTCCTTCCATTAGTTCTTTGCTTTCATATTTTATTGTTTGGGTTATAAGAAATGGATAAAACTTGCTTCGTGCTTATTTATTTCAAACCCCACCATGAACTAATCTTATTTGGTGGGAATCCATTTGGATATTTAAGTTTTATTTCAATGAATGGTTGTTTTTCTATGCTATAATCTATTTTTGTTTATGAAACTTAGTGCCTTAAGGTTGTAGGAGCTACGAGAGCAGCCATTCCTTAGGAGATTCTTTGGGTTTGAGAGAATACCGAGATAACACATCCTTAGTGTTCGAGAGAAACTAGGGAGGAACTACATAAACAAAGGGTTTTTAGGTAGTAACTAGGCCTAATCCACCTTAGAGATAATGCTAGGATTTCATTCGACTAAAAAGAGTTGTGCATGAACGATAGGTTAGATGTTAATGATGTCACAAAAAGGTATTGCCAAGACATATCTTGTTATCTGGACCAATAGGATCACTGCAAGGGTTTACGCCAACCGATTTTGCCAGGACATCTTCAATCTGTCGAATCCCTTCCTAGAGATAACATAGGGCATCATAGTATACTCTGTCGGAAAGAAGAGGCAAAGAGATAAGATCATTCCGAGAAGTAAACTTAGGTTTTCGAGAGTGACTCCCATCACTCATTCCCATAGTAGCTTGTCGTGTGAGAAAGACAAAGTCCTATTAATCAAATCGTATATTTACATTTAATTTTGCCCTGCCATTTCCATTTGTTTGCACTCAACACAATCCACTTTACCACGACATATCTATTTACTACCATACTACCACCATTTCATCTCTACAGCATCCATCTCAGTTTGCCACAGCATTCTTATTTGTACATACCATCATTAACTTTACTTAGGTGACAAAGTAAAGCGTTTTGATAGAACTTATTCGATTTCCTCCAATACCTGTGGAGACGATACTCACTTATCACTGTATTACTTGTTCGATTGTATATACTTGCACATATATTCGTATCCATATTTAGTACTCACACAGCGCGGACAGGGGACCAATTCCATCGGCCCATTCCTCTTCGAACCGAGGACCATCACTTGCTTCCTCGTCAACTGAACACCACGCTCCACCACCAGCAAGCGAGCCATCTATGAACGCTCGAGTCTCTTCCTAAACTGATAACACTTTGCCCCACAAGCTTCCCAACTCCATGAAAAAAATCTCACTCCACACTGCTAGAGGAACGTCCATCAAAGAAATCCAAACTTTGATTCGAACTTTGTTTTCATAGCCCTCCAGCATTTCATGCTCATCGAACCAACGGTGAACCCATAACTCTCTATCAAACAAGCACCCCAGATGATCATTTTCATTTTTGAATTGAATGACAACCAGAAACTCATGTCAAATGCTAACCTTCACATCATACCCTTCAACTCTAAATGTTGATTGAATAATATCTTCATTATACATATTTTTAACTTTCCCCACCAAAAAAGTTTTTATCCACGCAACCTCCTTCTTCGATAATCGAATATTAAAGCTTTTCTCATCAATTTTAGGTTTAGGCCTTGAATCTATATCTTCTTGAAATGTAACATGAATCATGTTACCCTATCCTGATTTAAAAGCATGCTGAATATTATCGTCAACTTCAACAGCCCTTCCTTCAGCAAACTGCAACCTGCCTAGTACTTCCTTAAAAGACCTAGAATTCCTTAACGATGGCTTCCACACTTTTCTAAAGGGTCTGCCTTCCTCATCCCTCTTGATCTTTGATGCTCCAATGAAATCATGAAAGACTCTAACCTTAAAACCATCCATGATCCTACCATCTGCGCTACAGAGTGCAGTGTATGCTTCATGTTTGCTTCTGAATCTAACAAAAGCAAAAGTAGAACCGCATGTGAGTCTTCTTCTACTTTTATACGCTATGAACACATCAGTCACGACTCCATAAGCCTGAAACGTCTCCTTGAGAGTTTCAGGGTGAATCCTTTTACTCATATTGTTGACAAACACAGTATGCCACTTCGAAACTCGATCACGCCTCTCCATTGTTGTTGTTAAATTGTTGTTTTAAGGCACTCTCTGTTTACTGTTTTCTTTTCTTTCCACACTTCACTTTGCCCTGATTGTTCTAATTAGCAAATATTAACTAGAACCAACTTAATTCCAATTAAGATCTAAATTAGTTGCATGTGGCTAAACTAAAAACCCATTGCATCCTCATTCCTCAATGATTTTTGTTCGATATCGTTGCATGTATTTTCCATTGTATAATATAAATGTTAATTAAAAATTTGGTTAGAGGGAACCTTAGAATGTTAATATTATCTATTGCAAGTGGCATTTAAATAAGAGAATAAACTATATTAAATATTATTAAAATTTAGATATTGCAAAAAGGAGGCATTTATCAATTAAAATTAAAACGATATAATTGTTCTCTTAAAGATTAAAAGCGTAGAAATGACAATTTACATTTAAAATCAACTAACATGTCAATTAGAAACATAAAAGAAAAATAAATTATTTAATAGAAAAGAAAATTCAAAGTGCCTTTACACCTAAAATCCGTCCAGGTCATAACAACATTTAAATTTTATCGACTCGGTACTTACATTGCAACAAAATGAAAGTATAGTGCTATAATTGAATTGAATAAAAAAGTTATGGTCAAAACGACTCAAATCCTAAAATTAAATTATATTTGATATAATTTACACCTAAAATTTTGAGAATATTAATCTTGAGATATTGATTTGAAGAATAATTGAAGAGGATAGAACCTTAGCATGTTTCGAGATGTCAATCGCCATGTTGAGAAAGCTATTTCGAACGTATATATGATATCATGTAAATTAGATTTCATGACAAATACGTGAGGAAGACATGAATTAGATTTCGATGAGATTCTTATACATTAATTCTCTCTCTTAGCATCTTGTTACATTTTTAAAATTCTTAAAGACCTTGATTAAGTTAAAACCATATCGTACCAATTGATCCAAATTCCTTCATTCTTGCATAATCTTATAAGAAAGCAATTGAAGCCAAAGCTAGGCCAATCATTGACCATGTGATGGCACCCCTACAACTGAAAGATCCTTGTCGCATATTTAACTAGCAACCTGCTATTGTTTATCATTCTTTCATGGAAGAATGGTTAATGGTTAAGGGAAGGGCAAAGGGGCGGCAATTGGTTGAGTCTAATACAGTGAAAAAAGAAAGTACGGATCATATGATCCGTTTCGTTGCCTAGGGAAGTAAGCTGTGATTCTCCTTGTCATAAATTAACGGGACAATATTGTTATTGTAGTTACCAAATACATCGTACTCCAACAAAGACATGTTGGGAAATAAACGAGAACGAGTAATTTCTCTATAACCAGATTAGTGAGAATGCGAAATAAAACCGGAAAAATAATATCCAAAATTGATAACGGAGTTCAGCCAATTTTGCCTACGTCTTCGGACTACTGCAGATATTTTACTAAAGAGAGAAAATTTACATGTGTTTACAAAACACTCACTACTCACAAGAAAGCTCTCTAGTATTGGGAGAAAGAAATGATTTGGGATGATTTTGAAGCTAAATGATTTAGGGTATTTATAGTTGAAGCTTAAGGACTAAGCTTTGAAAATACCCTAAACTATAGGGACTAAAGTACAATTATCCCTTAAAAAATCAACATAATCATGCTCCTTTTTTTACCATTTTTTCGGTGCATAGTCGGTACATTTAAAGCACCGAAAAACACCTTGACTTTTAACAATCTCCCACTTGAAGACTGATTTTAATCTGTCTTCACAGCTTAATCAATGCAACAACATTTATGGTCTTGTTACTCTAGCATGCCAACTGAAGTTGAACACAACTTCAGTTTGTCCGTTGTCACCATCTTTGTTAACATGTCTGCCGGATTTTGAGCTCCACTAATCTTTTCAAGTTTCAAAATCTCATCTTCCAGAAGAGACTGAATAAAATGATATCTCAATTGTATGTGCTTCGTCCTGGAATGAAAAGACTGATTTTTTGCTAGATGGATAACACTTTGACTGTCGCAATACAAGACATTGTTTTCTTGTTTCTTGCCTAACTCTTCCAAGAAACATTGGTGCCAAACCATCTCATTGCTGGCTTCCGTAACAGTGACATATTCTACTTCAGTTGTGGAGAGTGCAACTATATTTTGTAGTTGAGAAACCCAACTCACTGCAGTACCTCCTAGAGTATAGACATACCCTGTAGTTCTCCTTCTGATGTTAACATTTCCTGCTAAGTCATCATCTACATAGCCTGTCAGTATCGTATCTCCACCTTTGAAACAAAGTGCTTTGTTTATAGTACCCCGCAGATATCTGAGGATCCATTTGACTACTTCCCAGTATACCTTGCCCGGATTATTCATGTACCTGCTAACAGCTCCCACTACATGAGCAATATCTGGTCTAGTAAAAACCATGGCATACATCAGACTTCCAATTGTTGAGGCATACGACACCTTCATCATGTGTGCACGTTCTTCATCCGTCTTTGGTGACTGTTCTTTGGAGAGTTTAAAATGAACACCTAAAGGTGTACTTACTAGTTTATCATCTTGCATGTTGAACCTAGAGAGTACTTTGTTGATGTACTCAACCTGTGATAACATCAAAGTCTCTGACTTTATGTCTCTCTTAATCCTCATCCCAAGAATCTGCTTTGTAGCGCCCAGATCTTTCATAGCAAATTGCTTCGACAATTTTTGCTTCAAGTTTATAATCTCTTGCATGTCTGAGCCTGCAACGAGCATGTCATCAACATACAACAATAAAATAATGAAGATGTTGACGAACTTCTTGATATAGCAACAATGATCTGCTTGGCATTTGGTAAAACCACTGCTACTCATAAAGTTATCGAACTTCTTGTACCACTGTCTAGAAGCTTGTTTTAAACCATATAAGCTCTTCTTCAACCTGCATACCAGATTTTTCTTGTCTGCCTTCATGAAGCCTTCTGGCTGCCTCATATAGATTTCTTCCTCCAAATCACCATGAAGGAAAGTTGTCTTCACATCTAACTGCTCAAGATGTAAATTCTTTGCAGCTACAATTTTCAACACTAGTCTGATTGTAGACAGCTTCACGAATGGAGAGAAAATTTCATTGTAGTCAATACATTCTTTTTTTGAAAACCTTTGACAACCAATCTTGCTTTGTAGCGTTTTCTCCTATCGTACTCTTCTTTGATCATGTAAATCCACTTGTATGGAGCGCTTTCTTGCCTGGTGATAATTCAGCTAATTCCCATGTCTGATTTGACATAAGCAAGTCCATCTCATCTTTCATGAAAGACTCCCACTTGACTTAATCCTCCACCTGCATTGTTTCATCATAGAACTCTGGTTCACCATTGTCAATCAGCAACAAGTAGTGCAAAGAAGGCGAATAACGCTGGGTTGGTTTAGGAATTCTGGAGGAGCGTCTCAGTTCTGGTGTGTTTAGTTCTTCTTGAACTGCTTCAGGACTAATTTCCAGAAATCTCCTCAAACTCAGCAAATTCCTTTGTTTCAGCTTCGGTATTAGAGCTACTTGATTCTATGGTTGACCTGTCTTTGTACATCACATTCTCATTAAAAATGACATCTCTGCTTCTGATGATCTTTCGATTTTCGTAGTCCCAAAACTGGTAACCGAATTCATCACCACCATAACCAACAAAGACATATTTGTTGGACTTGGCATCAAGTTTACTTCTTTCAGTAGAATTTATGAGTACATAAGAAATACAACCAAACACTCTTACGTATGAAAGGTTTATTTCTTTCTTGCTCCAAACTTCCTCTGGTATTCCACCATCCAAGGGAATTGAGGGCCCATGGTTGATCAGGTAAGCTGCAATGTTGATAGCTTCAACCCATAGAAATTTGGGCAAGCCGACATGTATCCTCATACTTCTGGCACGTTCATTCAAAGTTCTATTCATGCGCTCTGCTACGCCATTCTGATACGGCGTCATGAGAACTGTTGTCTCCATCTTGATCCCACTGTTTGCGTAAAATTCTCTGAATCTTCTATTTTTGTACTCTCCTCTATTATCAGACCTCAACCGCTTGACTTTCAAACCAGTCTCATTTTCCACCATGGCCTCCCATTTTCTGAAGATATCAAAGACTTCTAATTTCTTCTTCAGAAAATAAACCTACACCTTCCTTGTAGAATCATTGATGAAGGTGACATAATATAGTGAGCCTGCAAGAGATGGAACTGGAGATGGTCCCCATACATCAATATGAACCAACTCTAACTTTTCTGCCTTGGGTGTCTTGTCAATCTTTGCAAAACTGACTTTCTTTTGTTTGCCAAAGATGCAATCCTCACATAGTCCGACATCTATATTCTTTATATCCGGAAGCTTCCCTTTTGACAAAAGTGCTTTATCCCTTTCTCGCTCCTATGGCTAAGCCTTTGGTGACATAGGTTTGCCTTTCCATCAGCATCTGCTACTGCAGTGATATTCTCTAGATTTGAGGTTACATAGAGAGTGTCAGTCTTCTTACCACGAGCAATGACGAGTGCTTCTTTGGTAATCTTCCATTCACAGCCTGAAAAGGTTATACAATATCCTTCTCCATCAAGCTGTCCTACAGAAATTAAATTTATTTTGAGGCCAGGAATATGTCTCACTCCTTTCAGCTTCTAGGTGGTCTGGTTTGGCAACTTTAATCGGATGTCTCCTTTTCTAACGATCTTCAAGGTTTCATCATCAACTAGATGAACCCTCCCAAAGTCACCTCTGACACAGTTCTCCATGATTTCTTGGCATGGGGTGGAGTGGAAAAATGCCCCTGAATCCAAGATCCATGATTCAATCGGACTTTTAACGCTTAGAATCATCGCATCACCTGTCTTCTTTATCATGTTGACAGATTCATGTGCGTCGGTATCTTTCTTCGGTGCTCGGCAATCTCTTTTAAAGTGACCCTTCTTGCCGTAATTATAACAGTTAAAATCTTTCTTTCTCATTATTGATTTTCCCATTTCTGGATTTCGATCTGCCACGATTTGAATTTCTTTCTGAAGTTCTCCCTCTATACTCCGTGTGCAAGGCTGAGGAGCTTGATTCTTCACCCGATTCTCTCCGTCGAATTTCTTTACTCAATACCAGATCCCGAACATCATCGAATTTCAATTTACTGTTTCCGGACGAGCTGTTGACTGCTGTAATAGTAGCATTCCAACAGTCTAGTAGAGATGATAAAAGAATTAAAGCTCGAACTTCATCATCGAATTCAATTTTCACGGAACTCAACTGAGTTGTGATTGTGTTGAGTTCATTTAGGTGTTGAGCCATTGATGCCCCTTCTACCATCCGCAAATTGAATAATCGCCTCATCAAATGAACTTTGTTTGAGGTCGATGGCTTCTCATACATACTGGAGAGAACCGCCATAAGACCCGCCATGGTCTTTTCCTTTGCTATGTTGAAAGCAACATTGCGGGATCAGATAACTCCGAGGGCTTGTCTGTCGAGAAGAGCCCAGTCTTCATTCTTCATGCCCTCTAGTTGCTTTCCTGAGAGAGGTTGATATAGATTTTTCTGATACAAAAAATCTTCAATCTGCATCTTCTAAAAGCCAAAGTCCGCACCATCGAACTTTTCAATTTTCACCTTCTCTTCGTCTGCAGCCATCGCTCCCACTCGAATCTGTGTTTGGATCGTTTCTGATAATTCTTGCGAACCACTGTGTATTAGAGCACCTCCGTCTACAAATTCGTATCACCAATAAATTTTTTACTATTCACAAAATTCACTATTCACATGAACAGTAATAAATAGTAACCTCACAAAAAATTGATAAAATTCACAACCAAAAGCTCTGATGCCAGTTGTTGGGAAATAAACGAGAACGAGTAATTTCCTTATAACCAGATTAGTGAGAATGCGAAATAAAAGCGGAAAAATAATACCTAAAATTGATAACAGAGTTCAACCAATTTTGCCTACGTCTCCGGGCTACTGCAAATCTTTTACTAAAGAGAGAAAATTTACAGGTGTTTACAAAACACTCACTACTCACAAGAAAGCTCTCTAGTATTGTGAGAAAGAAATAATTTGGGATGATTTTGAAGTTAAATGAGTTAAGGTATTTATAGTTGAAGCTTAAGGACTAAGCTTTGAAAATACCCTAAACTATAGGGACTAAAGTGCAATTATCCCTAAAAATCAGCATAATCATGCTCCTTTTTTGTCCATTTTTTCTATGCATATTCGGTGCATTTAAAGCACCGAAAAACAGCTTGACTTTTAACAAAACCATGTTTTTTAACCCTTTGTCCAATGATATAATATGGGGAAATTGTTGGTGTTTCCTTAATTGTTTTTGTCTTTAGTCTTAACTACATAAATTAGCAGAAGCAGATGACATCAGTCTATCATAAATTTGGTTGTCGAATTTGGGTTTATGTGGACATCATGGCCAATGTACAAGATCCGTGGAGGGCGAGGTTGCCAAGATTCTCTAGGTACTAAATCCTCGCTATATCCGCAGTTGTCGTGCCATAACTCACCCATGCTTTTCTTTTAATTCTAAATCGCCATTATGATTTCATGTAAGGGGTCCTAAAAATATAGATTGTAAGAAAATAGAAATTTGATGTTTAATTGTTATGTCATTAATTTAAAACTTTAAAATTAAAAATTAAAAATTAAAAAATTATTTTTAATTTTAATTTTAAAATTAATTTAGATCTAAAAATATTTAAATAAAAATGCAATGACCAAAATTTTGATTCAATCGTATGAGAGTTGACCCAAGATAGTCTTAAGCTAATTTAGGAGCTTAATTGGAGTCTTGAGATATGTTGGCCTCATTCATGTGAGAATTGGGCTCATTTGAATCTAGAAAGAAATCTTTATGAGAACTCAAAAATTGAGGGACTAAATGGATAAATAACTCATTTAGATATTTAAAGGCTGATTTAGGACTAAATTCATGATGTCATTTGAATCTATAACTAAATTAATGTTTAAATTATAAAATATTATAAGAATATTAATTGTATATTATATTAATATAATCTTAAATTATTTTATATTATATTAATTTTATAAATTATTTTTAATAAAGAAATTTAAATTAATTATCATCCCTCTAAATTATGAAAACTTTAAGATGAAATTTGATGAAAATATAAAGATGATGTCTGATCAATTTACTATTATCATTAATGGATTCAAGACATTTGAAAAATATATATCTTAATGAAGAGATAATAGAAAAAATGTTCTATTATTTGTGCTAAACAAACAATATGAATATAATGACTGATTTTATGACGAAGATAGTTCATATCGATGATTTTAGGGATTAAATGTTCTCAATACCCCCGATGACTATAGAGTCGATACTTTGTAAAGAATGTTTAAGAGTTAATAGTTAAAATATTTTATGTCCTTATTTCACTAAAAATATACTTAAAAAATAAAAAAAAACCCAATCGAAGAAACTATGATTTATTAATAATAGAAAAATAATATGAATATGTTATGTGATATTAAGAAAAAATATACACACTCATACGTAAAATAAATTGACTTTTATCATTTTTTACAACTTTATATGATAATATGATGTGATGTAATATGGAAGATACAATAATATTTTTAGACATACGAAACTTACAATTATATTTTATTTTATTGATATTTATCACCGTGAGTCGAGACTACTTTTATGTGATTGAATTTTATAGTTTAAATTTAAATTTTAATTTAACTTTATCACTAAATTTTAGTTTTTTTAATTAAATTTTAGACTAAACATCTATATTAAAACTATAAAATTAGCATATGGGAATCGTAGTCGAAATTCACATTGTTTTACTGGTTAAATGAAATTTGGCCCCCCTAGTTCAAAATTTAAGTCTTGCCCCATCCCTATTTTTTAAAATATGATAATTTTAATTAATCAATGATATCCGATCTATTGATCGACTAATCCAAATCAAGTATTGCAGAGGCAAGAGACGACCTAATTTGCTCCATTCGCAAACGTCAGGATTTAAACCTCTAAATTTATTCAGTAAATCTAGTATCTCATTCTACTAAACCAACGAGTTGTTAGTTATTATTATTTTAATTATTAAAGTAATATATTTGATAAGAAATATTTTGTTAAATTTTATTTTAAATTATGCAAAATTGAATTCAATTTACAACAAAACTTGCTTAACGTGCAACATACACTTGCGTAACAACCAAATGGTTCATGTCGTAAAATAGGGTAATAGGCCGCTAAAATGAAGGGAGCCGCCATCCTACCCTTTTGAATGGAAAAGTCAAATAAAGTTTCACTTTACGCAGGACACAACGATTCTGATCTATTCAATGAGGGGAATAAAATTTGACTCTATTCTATACTTAAAAAAATTAAATTTGACTCGATTTATAAAATAAACTTCGAATAACTCAATTAACTCTAAATTTAATAATTAATTAATTGATTTTTAAATTTAAGTCGAGTTCCTCAACTCTACATTATATATGCGATAAAAAAATTATATTTTCCTTTATGAAATTCGCATATCCAAAGTAATATTGGTGTTGACTGAACAATAATTGAAGTAGACAAAATGTAGGGACAATTGAAAAAGCATGATAAGAGCAAAGTTCATAGACGAGAGATTCAAATGCAATCGTGGTTGCAAGTAAGCAACCACCAACACAAGAAAGTTCACAATTTAAAACCGCTGCTTGAATGTGTACAATGCAATCGTGGTGGTTGTATTGAAGTTGCAATTTAGTGAAGAATCGATCCATCCTTTTATGTCATCGCATGCATTTGGAGTGTCCCAGGGGAGTGCTTGAAGTCCATCGATCCATCGAATCTGCCGAACTCGGTTCCCACGAGGAGGAACCTGAAAATCCCCATTGCTGCTGCCCACTGCACACAATACTATTGCTTCCTGATGATTCTTGTTCCTCCATGTCTGCACCATCAACACCTCTCCTAACTGTCACATACTTGTGAAAACTTGGCTCCATCAAGTGAACACTTTCGATTACCTCCGACTCGACAAAAGGGTCTCTGGTTTCTTTCATTTTCTGCCCGACAGCACTAATGTTGTAGCCATTCTTGTTTGAATTATCTGTTGGTAGACCTTTTTTATCAGAGAAGTTGGAGCTTGTAGTCGAGTTGAGGTCAGCAACTGCTTCCAGGATGGAACAAGCCTTGCTAACGCACGCTGGGAGTGAGAACTGAGGAGGATTGGTGTTGTTTTGGTGAAAATTTTGAATATCTTCGAGCAATAGCGTTGTATATGACGATGGAATGGGATTCACCAAAGTTTCTGGATTCAAGTCCAACTCCCTCGATCGCCTAGAGGATCTGCTTCTCGTCAATGATTGAGGTTTCAGATTATCAGCTCCGGCCTTGGGTGCTGCCTGCGTCTTGCTATCTTCAACCATTGGTGACTCCTTTGCCGTGCCTTTAACATTCGATTTCTGCAAATGCTAGTCTTTAGATGCGAGTAATTTAAAATCAAGTGTTTGGATATAAGTAATTTGACATTGATGGATACCTTGATTCCTACTTGTCCCTTGTTGGCAACCGACTGGGGGTATGCTAGTGAGTTGGGATCGATCTCACTCAACGGATTTCGTCTATAAGGCGAATGCTCAGCTTTCCTCGATGAACTGCGACTAAGTGCAGGCTGTTGCTGGTTCTCGTTGCATCCTTTGGCATTATTAGGGTTTGGGTTAGTCTTTGCAGGAGACTGAGAGCGAGGTGAAGCAGCGGTCCTTGCAGGGGACTCTCCGACATTCCTCTTCACGGATATCCTTTTGACACCATTTGCAGTAGTCGTGGCAGCTTCTACACCGTTTATGCTCTTATCCGTTGCCAATGAAGAAACAGTCGGTGGAACCGAGACCATCTTCCCGGGCCTGTTAGTGCCATTGGCAGCATTGGTACCATGAGTGCCTTCACTGTTCTCTGATCTTTTTCCCGGAGACCGGCTCACTCGTCTTCCACCACCGCTGCCGCTACTACCTCTTTCTCTGCTGCCCGAGCGTTGCTGTTGCTCTCTTTCTCTGCTTGGAGTCCTTCTTCTTCCTTGAGAAGACGACCTGCTCGATGGCCGGCGGCGTGGGCGGTCATCATTCTCACGTAAACTCTCATTTCCTTTCTTCCTTGAACCATAATCAGTGGAGGTAGCAGCGCCGATGTCATTTTCGTTTTCGCGATCGAAATCGAAACTTCTCTTGGATCCTGAGTACTTCCTGGATGAAGGCGTTTTACACGAGGAGTTGCTTCTGCTAAGCCTCCCGCACTGTATCAAAATAGCGTCGACTTCCTCTTTAGTGCAGCTGGACGTCCTCACGGTAGACGTATTGATGTTGCAGATGCCTCCTTCAGTGGAGGCAGACGAAGCAGGCTCGTTTTCTGCTGACTGCGGTGGATTTTGCGGCGGAGGAGGAGGAGGGGAGCGTTTGTCTGTGTCATGGCTCTTTCTGTGTTTTATGATGAATACCTCCTTCTTAACCAAGCTCTTCTCTTGGCTTGCTTTCACAACGTGTTCTTCTTCAGTTACCTGCAGTTGACTCTTGGGCTCAGCTCCGGCTTTCAGGGTGGTCTCCGCCGCAACCGGTGCTACTGCAGAAGAAAGAGGAACCTCCTTCGGCTGAGGCTGAGGGTTGTTATGGGTGGAGGAGACTTTCTTTTTGCTGAAACAGCCACCCATTTGGGATTGGTCAATCAGACGATTAGAAAAGTGAAGAGAAATGGTTTAGAAAAGGGAAGAAGTGGGAGGTAAGAACGGAAATGAATAAGTTCAAATGATTGTGGGGCACATTTGTCTTTAAAACGCAAAGCTTCTTATGGGAATTCAAATTTTGAATCCATGATCTATCCGTTAAATTAACAGCACGTTAGGATGCCCGACTGACATACTCCAATTCATTTATAATATTGTTTAATATAAAATGATTTGTGGGGCACATTTGTCTTTAAAACGCACAGCTTCCTTTGGGAATTCAAATTTTGAATCCATCATCTATCCGTTAAATCAACAGCCCCTTACGATGCCCGACTGACATACCAATTCATTTTAGTATATATTTATTCTGGAAACCCGTAACTTTCCCTTGCATAAAAAGCTACTTTTTCCAAGGATAAAGTAGTCTTTAGGCCTATATTTATTTTTTTTAAAACTTAATCCTTGCATTTATATCTTTATTCTTTGTATAATGTGGGAAATTTTTGAATAAACTATACTAGTGACCACCCAACTATAGTTGCTTTTCGCTTTGATCATCATTTTTGAATTCTTATCAATCAGACCATCTAACTATTTAAATGCATTCAATCAGACAATTAGCTGTTAACAGTTAATGGAAGTGCTGACGTGGCAGTTAATAAAATTAGTATAATTACACATTTGCTCACTGTTACTTATATATTCTATCAATTTGGTCTTAATTTTAATAAATTAAAATAAATTTAAGCTTCGATTCAGATCATGCCACGTATCAGTAGTGCCAAATTTCATGACACGTGTCGTCATCCGATTGGAGAATTTAAATTATTTTAATTTAATATATTTAATTTCCACCAATCATAGGGTGACATGTGTCACCCTCAGGTGGAATGAAATTTAAAGGCAGTAGGGGCTATGGGATTTGAACCAGTGACCCTCATGTGACAAAGGAGAGCATCAAACACTGAGACAAGCCCATTGTATAGTTTATAATAGAGTTCATATTGTATATATCTTGTTTCTTAATATAATCTTAATGTTTTAATATTAAATATATCTTAACTTAAAATCACATCTTAACATTAAAAAATATATTTTGTTTTTTTAACTTATTGAATTTATTTTATTCTTATATTAACTAAAATATATATTTTAATCTTATCTTAAATTATAAATTATATTTTATTCCTACCTTAACTTAAAATATATATTTTATTTTTATCTTAACTTGTTACATATATTATATTATTAACTAAAATAATAAATATATTATATTATTACCTTTAATTATTAAATATTATTTATTCTTATCTTAACTTGAAAAACTATATTTTATTTTAATTTTAAAAAATATATTAATATATTTTATTCTTATTTTAATTTAGAAATATATTTTATTTTTATCTTAACTATAAAAATATATTTTTATCTTAATTTTAAAATATTATTAGAATAAAAAGTAAATATTTAAGTTAAGGTAAAAAATTATTAAGCTTAGAAAAGACTAATATATATTTTTTATTTTATTTAAGATAAAAATAAAATATATATTCGATTTTATTAAGATTTGAATTTAAGTTAAGACATATATAATATTTTGAATTTAAAATTACACTAAGATACAAGTTATATACCATATGTAGTCAATTTCAAGGTAAATAATTAGCCTTGTCCCAGTTAAGGGTGCTTATCGAGCGAGTTGATCGCAAGTTGGATAGTGCTCGATCCGTGCTCGTTGAAAATTTTGTTTCTCGACTCGTTGCTCATTAAGCTCGTTAAAATTTTACTTCACTCATGCTCATTAAAAAAACTTGTTGATCGACTCATTGTTGTTGAGTTTAATGGTGAAACACAAATGATCAACCGAATGTTTTGCCAATAGGGGGCGAATTGGTTTTTGAGATAAGGGAGTAAGGAGTAAAAAGAGATAGACAATTTGCACAGCGATTTATAGTGGTTCAATTTCTCAACCAAGTCTACATCCAATACCTTAGCTCCTCACTAAGGATTTTCTACCAAATTAACTAATTTTTTCTTTCTCTTTGCAGGATAAAGAGATAACCTTTACAACTCCTTAGCTTTTCACAGGCTAAGCTATAACCAATCCCCTCTTCACAAGGAATAAAAGATGTAAACAGGAAAACCTCTAAAAGAAAGATGTTTACAAAGATTAAGCTCACAAGAAAACAAATAAAAGATTTGCAATGAGCTCAAAAACACTAATATTTACAAGAGAAAGGAAAATAAAAATAAAAAGCTCTTCTCTTGTGTTTGATTGCTTAGATAGGTGTTCTAACCATTCTTCAAGTGTCCTCAACTTGTTTTTATATGTTGGAATGAGTTTGTGGTTGTTTCTAACCGTTGGGATGATTTGGAGCCGTTGGGGATTAATGTTTTACAAAATAAAATTGTCCAGGACATGGAGTATCGATACTCTTTTAATGAGTATCGGTACTTCCTTTGTAATTTTTAAATCAACTAGCCATTACTAGTGTAACATCCTCAATACCGAGTTAGTGATTAAAGTGTAAGATTTTAAAATTCAATTACCAAATTAGATTAATTGAAAAGTGAAGGAATTAATTAAAAGATATTGGTGTATGATGAATTAATAAGTGAATGGGAAGTAAAATGGTAAAAGAGTCATTGAGCAAATAAAAGAATAAAATAATAATTAGTGGGTATTATAATAACCATGTGATTCATAAGTGAGGAGATAAGTTTCCAGAGACTTATCTTCTTCATATTCTTCTCCCAAACGTGAAGCACCCAAGCCTAAGGTAAGTTTGATTTCTTTTGGCTAATCCTTCAAATTAAAGCATGGGTTTGATTCATGAAGCTTTAGGAAAGATGATGGAGATGAAAAAGAGCATAGAAAGTCAAAGATTTGTAAGTTATGAAGGATTAAAGATAGGAAGTGGATAAGTGAAATTTTGAATAAGGATATATAAATGGATTTAGAAGTTGAATTTGACTTGTCATGGGTGTGAATAAGAAGTTATATGTGTTAGAAATAAGTTTGGATTACATGGAAATTTTGGTATGATTCTTAGTTTTAAGAATTTGAATGAGATATGGGATATAATAAGGTGTTGGAATGATAAAAGTTAGTTAAAATGGTTGTAGTTGAGTTTAGTGGTATGGAAGGAGTTTTATATGAGGAATTTTAATGAAAAGTTGTGGAATTTTCGGGTGAAACCAATTTATTATTGGCATGTGCATTGATGCACTATGAATGGGCACCGATGCACTAAGACCAAATTTGAAGGTGCATTGATGCATTAAAGGGTGCATCGATGCATGAGAATTTCGAACCTAATTTGGGTATCGATGCACCCATAGTGCATCGGTACACTCCTAAAGGAAATTAGGAATATGAGTTTATTAAATTCGTTTAAGTTATTAGTATCGAATTATAAGGTTTAGGCTTTTTATAATTGTCTTAAAATTATAATTATGTAGATATCGAGCCAAAACAAGTTCCGGAACAAGTGACAAGAAAGATCGATAGAGGAAAAGGCAAAGAGATATAGATTAGTGCATATGCATAGCATGAATATAGTAGTATATTTATTTCTAGACTTTTGATAAGTCTAGATTCAATATTTTGATACATGATCATATTCCATATTATATGTATTATGTGACATGAATATGCAGGAAAAGTTATATGAGCAACGTGATAAAGGTATGTAAATGATATGTCTACGTGATATAAACTATGTGAACTGTGAAAGCCCATGTTATGTAGATAAGAACTATAGGTATAGTTGGCATGCCAAGAATAATGGGTCTACGCGGTCATTCGGGACAAAATTCTACGTGGTTCTTCAGGACATATATGTATTCTTTGGAACATGTATGAGGTCTTTTGAGACACCTACTTGATATTTGGTATATATATATGATTCTTAAGGAATTTCTATGTGGTCCTTAGGGACATATTATATGGAACTACGGTGCAATTCTACGTGGCACTTCAGTGTATTACGTGGTCCTTCTGGACAAATTCTACGTGGCACTTCGGTGCAATTCATACGAGATGTGGTGACAACATTTGTGCACAACCTCACAGTACTCACATACCTCGGGTTCTCAGTATTGTATAATGGGTTATTGAACCTATTAAACCTTTTGAACTTATTACATGAATTCATGATGGTTAATTTGAAGAAATTATTGGTAAGATACATTGTTATGCATATTACATGGATTGCATGGATGATTTCATTACATTTCATCTTATTATGGCATCATTATTATATTTAATTATTATTATTATTATTATGCCTCACTAAGTCGATGACTTAGCGTGTAAGTGTTTTACACGTAGGTACCGAACAGCAGAGAGACCTATAATAAGCTCAGCAAAACAACATAACTCCACTTGAAGGTCAGATCAGAAGTAGATTAAATAGTATGTCTTATTATGTGAAAATAGGTTGGCATGTAAACAAAGTCGGTAAATTAAGTATTTATGCTGTGATCTAGTTTTGTAATGTTTTAAACGTATTTATGTAAATATAAATGCATAGTAATGAACGATTAAATTTTTATGAGTTTATGTACATTTTACGAAAGTCACTGTAGCAGTATTACATGAATTTATTACATGAATTCATGATGGTTAATTTGAAGAAATTATTGGTAAGATACATTGTTATGCATATTACATGGATTGCATGGATGATTTCATTACATTTCATCTTATTATGGCATCATTATTATATTTAATTATTATTATTATTATTATGCCTCACTAAGTCGATGACTTAGCGTGTAAGTGTTTTACACGTAGGTACCGAACAGCAGAGAGACCTATAATAAGCTCAGCAAAACAACATAACTCCACTTGAAGGTCAGATCAGAAGTAGATTAAATAGTATGTCTTATTATGTGAAAATAGGTTGGCATGTAAACAAAGTCGGTAAATTAAGTATTTATGCTGTGATCGAGTTTTGTAATGTTTTAAACGTATTTATGTAAATATAAATGCATAGTAATGAACGATTAAATTTTTATGAGTTTATGTACATTTTACGAAAGTCACTGTAGCAGTATTGTAGCAGTGCATCGATGTACAATTTGCATTCAAAATTTTTGTGCATCGATGCACTGTAGCATTGTTCATAGTACTGTTCATTACTGTAGCACTGTTTATGGCACTGTAGTAATAAGGGTATTATGGTCTTTTCTAAAAGAAGATTTTTATTTTTCTCTTTTAATGGGATATAACACGTGGAAATGAGAAATGAAATAGGAAAAGTCTGGAGAATGCAAGCTTATTCTTCTTCTCTTCCCGTATCTCCATAGCTAAGGTGAGAATGCTTTCAGTTGACAAATTCTTGCAAGTTTTGAGTTGGTTTTATTCTTGGGATGTTAAGTAAGCTTAAGGGAAGTTTAGGATGGCTTAATAATAAAATAATTTCAAGTTATGAGAGATTAAGTAAAAGGAGTTTTAAGTGAATTATTGAAAAATAAGGATTAAATAGATTTAGAAGTCATATTTGACTTATCAAGGGTATAATTAAGAAGATATAAGTAATAGAAATGAATTACAAACATGTTGGAAATTTTGTAAGATTCTTGGTTTCAAGAATTAAGTTGAGTTATTAAAGATGATGATGGATTATATGGATATAAGATGATTTGGATAATTGTAGTTAAGCTTAAAGGACTAGAAGGAGGCTATGGTATAAGAATTAAATAAGTTTGGTAAGATTTTAGGGTAAGAAAAGTGAATTATGGGCTATGAGTATCGGTACTGCTTCATCCAGTACCGATACTTCAAGAGTAAAAGAGTGATATTTGGTATAGGGGTTTTGATACTGGTTGAATAGTATTGATACTATAAGCTTGAATTTGATAAAGGTATTCATGGGGTATCGATACTTGGAGGGTAGTATCGATACCAAAAGTATCGATACCATAAGGTCAGTATCCGTACCCATTGTTGAAACAAATATTTTGAATGCAAAAAAGGTATCGATACCCATGCTTGGTATTGATACCACAGCTAGGGAAGTATCGATACCCTACAGAGGGTACTGATACTACTTAAGTAGAAAATAGAATTAAGTATTTCTTTTGGTTTAAGGAATTAATGATTGAATTATAGTATTTGGAATATTGATATGCATATCAAATGGATGATTGTGTAGATATTGATCGGAAGTGAGTATTTGATGAGTCAACAAAATAAGATCGAGCAAGGAATAAGTAAAAGATCGGTAATGACTAGTGAAGCCAGGTGAGTGCATCTTATTTTGATATAAGACTACATGGAAATTGGAGTTGCGATAAGTCTATTTCCTATAAGTCTAGTGCATGAGTCATGAATATAAATATGTGAATGACATGATTTGTATATATGCATGACAATATGTGTTGACATGTTTTATATGTGCTACATAATTTATGCAAATATATGTCTATGAGAAGACTTAAGAGAACAAAAGATAAATCATAAGATAATGAATTATGATACTATATGAGAATAGTATAAAAATTAGGGGACATGAACATAAATGAGAATACGAACTCATATGATAAGCATTATAGAAAAGTTTTATATACTTAAAGGAAATTATGATATAGGAGTTATGTTAAACTGAATTAAATAAATAGATTAAACTATTATTTAAATAACGTGGGAAAAGTGATATAGGTTATATGTATGGATCAGCGCTGTTGTATAGATCAGAATGTTGGGCAACCAAGAAGGATCACGTAAGGAAGATAGAGCTCGCAGAAATGAGAATGCTTCGATGGAGATGCGGTAGGACTTGTGGGATATGACAACAAACTCTGCTATTAGGATGTCCTTGGGGGTGGTGCCTGTTTCTGAAAAATTGAGGGAGGGAAGACTACGGTGGTTTGGACATGTCCTTAGGCGACTACCGTCGGATGCGGTCAGAAGGGTAGAGTCGATTACAGTCGACGGTGCCAGAAGGAGAGGACAACCAAGGCGGAAGTGGGAAGACTGCTTGAGATCTTATTTGATGGATTTAGCCCTTATCGAGGACATGACCTCTGATAAGAAAGTATGGAGACTTAAGACTAGGGTAGTCGAGTAGTGTGGGTCACATATTTAGAGTGTATCATCTTTGTCTTCTTTTAATGCCTTTGTAGTAATTTCCATGACTTTTATTTTTTATACATTTCTGTTATTGGTATTTATGGAGGCTTGGAACTGGGCTTGCTATTGTTGACTTCTGTGTATCATTCTCTTCACTTTTAAATTTAGCCGGGTCTTACGTTTCTGTCTATATGCAGAGATTTTTTCGCAGGGTTTACTTCCCATTACAAACGCACATATGATATTAATGGTTGCATATGAATATTGTTCAACTATGTATTTATGTATTTATTTATACATGCATTGCATTTTATCTATATTTTTAATTTTTCTGACTGCCGGAGGTCTTCCACGAAAGCTACTCTCAACCTGGCGTTGGGGGGAGCCTACTACCCTACCTCCCCCTTACCCCATTACATATGAGAATTGGGTTTTGTTGTTGTTGTTGTTGTTGTTGTATATATTAGTGTAATAAACCATGTAAACTGGTATAAGGGGAAAATAAGATAAGATAAGTAACATTTACCTATAGAATAACACAAGATGATATTAATATATAGCATAAACTATATAAGAAAGACTTATGTGTTATATGATTTAAGCATGGAAATGGACATAAGATAAAATCAGGTGAAATTATTATATGAGATGAGTATACATGAATACATGTGTAAGTTACATGGTATGGATAGAACACATGAGACTACATGTCTATGTTAATACATAAGAAAGTGAAATAAGTCCAATGGTATTGAATTATGTGAATATAGTACATGTGATATGTAACATGTGGCAATGAGTTATGAGAATATACAAGAATATTTTATGATATGAGATTGATGATTATATGCACAAGTGATATGTGATAGAAGAAAAGATATTTGTGATTATGAGAGAAATGATATGCATACATGAATATATGAAGTGTGTGTGTGTGTGTGTGTGTGTGTGTGTGTGTGTGTGTGTGTGTGTGTGTGTGTGTGTGTGTGTGTGTGTGTGTGTGTGTGTGTGTGTGTGTGTGTGTGTGTGTGTGTGTGTGTGTGTGTGTGTGTGTGTGTGTGTGTGTGTGTGTGTGTTAGGGGATATAAATTGCATTAGATATGTTATTATACATCACTAAGTCATCGAATTAGCGTGTAAATGTTTCACACGTAGGTTTCAAGAAGATTAAGGAGCAAAGAGGAGCAAGACATGTCAGCTTCTCATTTACTATGATCAGAGCAGACAAGAGTTTTGAAATTATTTTTTTATATTTGGAGTTCATGGTTTTAAACTCCGAAAATAATTCATCATATGCATTTTGTAACTCATTAAAAGAATATGAATTAGAATCATTATAGTTAGAAGATAACTCGGGATCTTCAAGAGCCATTAAGGACACCGCCTTTGTTGGTTCTTCTTTCTTATTTCCATGAAGTTCGTCAAGCTTATTCAAAAACTCATTGGCATTTGAACAAGAATAAACTCCTTCATAGTCATCAAACCCAAATGCACAACACAACATTGTATGACTTTGGCATTTAGTTGAGTTTTCTTCCATTCTTGGGCACTCCACTCCTTCGTCTTCTTCTTTGGAGAATAGTAGCCGTTCTCGATCATCTCCCATGCATCAAGATCATTGGATTAGATGAATAGCTTCATTAATTTCTTCCAATGATGATATTTGGCTACATTGTATTATGGAGGCTTGCCGATCGGTTGGGAGTCTTCCATGTGGAACGAGCCGGGGGTGGAAACCATCTTCTCGGTTGTGTCAAAAATGGATAGAGGTTCTTCAAGGATCGTCTCAAGGTTGTTAGACCTTCAATGAGTCAAGCTCTGATACCAATTATTGGGATTAACGGTAAAGCTCAAATGATCAACCAAGTTTTTTGCCAAGAGGGGGTGAATTGATTTTTGAGATTAGGGAGTAAGGAGTAAAAAGATATAGATAATTTGTACAACGATTTATAGTGATTCGAATTCTCAACCAAGTCTACATCCACTACCTTAGATCCTCACTAAGGATTTTCTAAAAAAAATCACTAATATATTTTTTTGCAGGATAAAGAGATAATATTTATAACTCTCTAGCTTTTCACAGGCTAAGATAGAACCAATCCCCTTTTCACAAGGAATAAAAGATGTAAACAAGAAAACCTCTAAAAGGAAGGTTTTTACAAAGATTAGGCTCACAAGAAAACAAATAAAAGTTTTTGCAATGAGCTCAAAAACACTAATATTTACAAGAGAAAGAAAAATAAGAGTAAAAAGCTCTTCTATTGTGTTTGATTACTTAGATAGGTGTTCTAACCCTTCTTCAAGTGTCATCAACTTGGTTTTATATGTTGGAATGAGTTTGTGGCTATTTTTAGTCGTTAGGGATGATTTGGAGTCGTTAGGGATTAATTTATGCAAAATAAAATTGTCTAGGACAGGGAGTATCATTACTCCTTTAATAAGTATCAATACTTCCTTTGTAATTTTTAAATCAACTAGCCATTACTGGCCGTTGGGCTTGACCAGTATCGATACTATGCTCATTGTATCGATACTACAGTAGAATGTAGTATCGGTACCTATTTTGCATTCTAGAATTTAAGCAATTTGGAAAACACATGGTAGTATTGATACTACCTATAGAGTATCAATACTTCTCTTACCTTTGGTATCAATACCACATGAATAGTATCAATATCAATACTGTAAGAACAGTATCAGTATTACTTACCCATAAAAATATTTTTGTGCTTAAATTCTAGTTCAATAGACTTTGAATTATTTTTGAAAAACTTTGAACAAATTCAATCAAGTCCAAAAACATTTTTGCCTTAATTTGTAATATCAAAATATTATAAAACATGGTTCAACAGTTACTTGTTAAGCTCAATACTCATTGCTCACCTCGTTGCTCATTAAGCTCATCGAAATTTTTACCTTATTTTCTTAACTATAGGTAAATTTACTAATTCTATATTGAGCTTAATATAAACATAAATTAATAAATTTAACCAAAAATTATCAAGAGATTGTATGAACCAATTTTAAAATCTAAACTCTAAAGTAACAATCCATAAATATATTAAAATAATAAATAGAGTTTGATTTTTAGTGTAGTAAAATATTAATTAATAATTTAATATTTTTTATTGTTAATTAGAAAATTAATATATTAGCAATTTAACATCTTTTTAATTATCTATTAGTAAATTAATAATTTTTTTGAATAAAATAATTTTTTAAGGTAACTACTAAAACATTATATAAAAAAATTAACGAGGTGCTCACGAACTTATTGAGTCGAGTTGGACTTTGCTCGACTCAACTCGTTAATGTCTCGAGTCGAGTCAACCAGGTTTGAGTTTTTACCGAGTTTTGACTGAGTCGAGTTCAAGCTGTTCAACTCATTAAGCAGCCCCAGTCCTAATGGTTGATGCTCTCCTTTGTCACCCACACAACCTATGTTCAAATCCTATGGGGCCCTTTCTGTGCCTTTAATTTTCATTCCATCTGAAGGTGACACGTGTCACCCTCTGATTAGTGGATACTAAATATACTAAATTAAAAATAAATTAAATCATTTAATCGGGTGATGACATGTGTCATGATATTTGGTGTAACATCTTCAATACCGAGTTAGTGACCAAATTGAAATATTTTGGAATTTGGTGATTAAAGTAGAATAATTGAATAGTTCAATGATTTATCTGGAAATATTTTCTAAAAGTTGTTAGTAATTATTAAAGGAATTAAAGGGCAAAATGGTCATTTGACAAGGAAAATTTTTATATTCCTTTTATAAGACAAGGGAACCACATGGAAAAGGAGAAAATTCTCCAGAGTTTTCTTTCTTCTTCTTCTTCTTCTTCTTCCCGTATCTCCAAGCTCTAAGGTGAGTTTCTTTGTTTGTTGATTAATTGTTGATTTTCAGGTTGGGTTATGATCATTAGATGATAATTAAGCTTAAGGAAAGCTTAATCTGTTCTAAAACAACAAGATGAAAGATATAGAAGAGATTAAAGAAAATGAATTTTTAGATGAATTTCTGGAAAAAAAAGTTAATAAGTGAAATTTGAGAAGGAATTTGACTTGTCATCACTAAGAATAAGAGATTTATGAAGTTAGAAAGGATTAATAACAAAGTTGAAAGTTTAGTAAGATTTTTAATTTTAATAATCATGATGAGATATGGAAGATAGAGATGGTTTATATGAATACAAGTTGGTTTAAGTAATAGTAGTTGAGTTTAATGATATGATAGGGGCTTAAAATAGAAGATTTGAATGAAGAGTTGATGATTTTCGGGTGTAAAATACAAATTATGGGCAAAGTGTATCGATGCAAATTCAATGTGTACCGATGCACTCTTTAAAGAAGAAACATCGAATGCCTTGAGTGTACCGATGTACAGTTAGTGCATCGATGCACCCCCTTAAGATTAAACATCGAAGGTGATTTGGGTACCGATGCACAGGTAGTGCATCGATGTAAACTTTATGGAATGCATCGATACACTGTAGAGTGCATCGATGCATACCTTCATTAAAGGATGAAAATAGCTTTCTTTTAGCCTAAGAAGTGACAATTTAGAAGATATCAATTAGTATACTGATATGTATCAATGTATTACTATGTGATATATGATGGCGTAGATTTCGATCGAGAGGAACGTCCAGAAAAGTTTACAAGTAATAGTCATCGGGAAGAATTAAGAGATCGATATTGACTAGTGAGGCCAGGTGAGTGCATATTAGATATTATATGATGTTTAATGGAAATAAGACTTGCAACAAGTATATTTCCGATAGTATTATGCATGAATTCATGAACTTGAGTATGTGTTTGTTATGGGTGTATGAGTAATATGTTATTGTATGTGTGACAAGATTTGTATGAATTTATGTTAGTGTGATAAGATATAAGAACCGGTATAAATAATATATATGTTTACATAAATTATATGATGATATAAGAATAGATATGAAATTATGAGTATAAAAGATAAGTCATGTGATAAGATTTAGGTAATTTATGGAAATGAAAATATATGAATATGAAGAGTTATAAGAGAACAAATATAAGTTATATGATAATGAAATACAATACTATGTGAATAAATGGTTATACGATAAAATATGTAATAATAGAATAATATGATGAAAGTGAATTCATGATATCAATAGGAACTAGGTAAACATATAAAGGTTATATGAATAATGGAAACATGAATTAGACAAGTACATAGTGATATGATCAATTATGAGAATTAGTGTATTAGATATTATATGATTTATGAGAATTTAAGAAAACTACACAAGATTGAATTATAAAATGAACTGAGAATAATATATCACTTAGTAAATTGTATATAAAGTGATGATATACACATATAATATAAGATATATGTTTATAAATATGGCATATGTTATGTAATATAAGTGCATATCAAGAAATAAAGAATAAGATAGATGATACGATATAAATTATATTATGAATTAGTGAGGTAGGAATTCGATATAAATATGCAATAAAAGTTATGTGTTATATGATAAATATAAACATATGAGAACAAGAGATAAATTATATTAGAAAGATTTATAGGCTTAAATGAAGCCATAGGAAGATGTTATAGGAGTTATTTGATGATAATTTATGAGATATATATATATATATATATATATATATATATATGTGATAAACTATGTGAAACTGAACTAAGGCAATATATATATATAATTGATGTGAGTATAAAAGTACAAACCATAAGTTATATGATATGCAATAAGTTATTATATATACATGATGTATGTTATGAGATGTGATCTATATGATTACAGGAGAAATGATAATAGCTATAAGAGTATATGTATATGTGAACTATATGGAAATGAACTACGTGACTATGTGTGATCTTATGGAAATGTAATAATGGGTTATGTGGAAGAACTATGAGATTATATGTATATGTGAATGTGAGATAATCTAAATATTAATGCCCATGTTATGTGTCAAGATAGCTAGAGGTATAGTTGGCATGCCAAGAGTCGAGGGTCTACGCGGTCCTTCGGGACATATATGTATTCTTTGGAACATGTATGAGGTCTTTTGAGACACATATTTGGTCTTTGGCATATGTATATGATTCTTAAGGAATTTTTCTACGTGGTCCTTAGGGACATCTTATATAGCACTACGGTGCAATTCTACGCGGCACTTCGGTGCAATTCTACGTGGCACTTCGGTGCATTTATAAGAGTTGTGGTGACAACATTAGTGCACAACCTCTAATGACTCACATATCAATAGTTCTCACATATGTACATGGGCTAATCAAGAGATAATAACAAATATATGTTGTGATATGATAAATTTTATAGCAAGGACATGATAAGGTATATGTATAGTATATGATTGAGAAGGTTAAGTATATGTGCTATGTGATTTAATGATAAGTGACTAATGATGATTCATATGTATGCATGTATTTCTTATTAGATAACCTGATATGATTTATATGATGATGTTTGTATTGCTTAGTTAATTAAATCATATGTTGAGTAAAAGAATAAATATAAGAGAGTATAATTATAAGATATAAATGATAAGAATATTGATAGTGGAATAAGGTTAGAGATGAAAACAATGTGTGATATGTATTTGGGTATAATACGTTATATATAATGTTATATTGTTTTGATGTGGCATTATAAGATGATATGTTCATGCATATGTAATTAGTTAGAGTTTTTTTATAAATTAATGCCTCACTAAGTTATAGACTTAGCGTGTAAGTGATTTACACGTAGGTTTCAAGAAGAGTAAATAGCGATGTGGAGTAAGACAGGTCAGCATCTCCTTACTGAAGGTCAGATCAGAAGAGAGGTGAATAATATGTTTTTTAATATATATAATGTTTTAGTTGGCATGTATTCAAAAGAATATATTGTATAAGCTCTGAATGGTTCTGTAAACATTTTGAATAAGTTATATGTTATAAAAGTTTTAAATTACTCACTATTTTAGACAAGTAAATGTTTTGAAAAGTCAACGTGACACCTCGGATCCAGATCTGGGTCGGGTACAGGTTGTGGGTGTTCCATTTGGCATATTGACATGTGGCATGATCTGATTCGAAGAATAAATTTATTTTAATTTTTTAAAATTAAGACCAAATTGATAGAATATATAAGTAGCAATGACTAAATGTGTAATTATACCAATTTTACTAACTATCACGTCAATACTTCCGTTAACTGTTAACGGCTAATGGCCTGCTTGAATGCATTTAAATAGTTTGGTGACCCAATTGTCAATAATTCAAAAATTGTGGTTAAAGTGAAAATGGGCTATAGTTGGATAATCACAAATAAATTTACATAAATTTATTATGAGATGAATCTCTTAACTTAGTTTTATTTATACACAAAATCAAGATTTGGTTATCTTATCTTACTTAAAAAAAACCTATATTTTCTTTTGCTAAACAAACTAATAGTTTGACTTGACATTTACCTTGACGATCTTAATGGTTTTTCTCGAGATAGTCATCATCATGTGGGAACCATCCCAAAATTAACACCTAATCAATTGTATATTTTTTTTCTTCTCTTATTTAAGAGTGAGTATTCAATCAAAATGAGTAGAGTAAGTCAAAAAATTTTGAGTTATTCGAGTTGACGAATTATATTTTATGACTCAAATTTAATTTGAAATTTTTTCTAGTCGAGTTTATGAAATTCGAGTCAAATCAAGTTGTTCGAGTTTTTATACAAATTTAATTATAATTATTTATAATATTATGGTACAGACTGGTTCTATTTTTTTATTTCCTCTAACCATATACGATATATATATTCATATTCTTTTGTATATTATAATGTTATTTAGTACATCAAATGCAATCTAAAATTATAAAAAAACATATTTACAATTGTAAACAATTGTATAAAGAAATTGATGAGAGTATAAAGTAGTAAAGAAATTGATGGGAAGAAATAATTTCAAATAATTGTAGTCAAAAGACCAAATTAAGTAAAATGTGAAATTAAGGGACTAAATTGAAAACTATAGGACATTTTTAGTAAAAAATATTAATTGAAGTTACATAGGTATTCTATACTGATAGAGGAGCATCTGGTTCAAATTTGGTCAAAACAAACTTAAAATGAAGGATGAACTGAAGAATTAAGTAAATCATGCAAAGTTGAGTAACTAAATTGAAAAAAATAAAAATTGTTATTAAAAAGAGAAATTGAAAGTACATATGTATTCTAAGATAGTTTAGAAGCATGTGGTTCAAATTCAGTAAGAAATGCACTTAAAATTAAGGAGGAATTGAAGGAATAAGGAAATCAGGGACTAAATCACAAATCTGACAAAATACTCAGCTAAATTTTGATTTTTCAAGTGACTCAAAATTTTGAAATTTCAACTCAACTCGAACGACTTGATAATTTGAGTTGACTTGATTAACTCGACTCGATAACTAAAAATTAAAAGAAAAATTGATTTTTCGAGTCGAGTCGAATTTTGTTCACTCATACTGTCATCGGTTGAATTTGACATTGTCATTCATATTTGATAAACTTCCTTTGCTATTACTCGAATGCTCTTTGTCGTCTCCCCACCGCTGCCCTTGCATCGAGGCCTAAAAGACTTAGCCCTAGTCGATTTGTCTCTATTAAATTCATCTGACTTTTGAAATCTCTTTTACCACCTCTTCATTGTAATTCAATTTTAACCTATCGTTGTAACTCATCCATAAAGGTGAAGAAGATATTCATGTTGCTTATGTCCGAGACTTGCAGTACAACTTGAAGTGTGGTTGTGGGCAGTCCCAATCGAAAATATTGAATTTACTTTTGAAAATTAGAATATATTTTTTAAAGGAGAAAGCATTTTTGAACATCAAGAGACAAATAAAATTTTTGAAATGAATAAAAACATAACACTAATGACAGTAGAGAATAAGAAAAACACCTAAATAAACACAAGGTTTGGATCAAGGTTCGAATTTTTTAACAACGTATGATTTTATCATAAGATAACATAGACAATACATACATGTGAGCAATGTAATAATTTA
Organism: Hibiscus syriacus; assembly: GCF_006381635.1. Lineage (NCBI taxonomy): Eukaryota > Viridiplantae > Streptophyta > Magnoliopsida > Malvales > Malvaceae > Hibiscus > Hibiscus syriacus. The sequence goes on along the minus strand of NW_024063533.1, from coordinate 3,442,757 downwards.
TAATATAGGCTACGTGATGGCAAGCAAATGACCAAAAGTTTGGTGGTAGGGAAGCCTTATAAATGATTGTTCTTATTGTTTCAATAATGTATCAATGGTGTCGTCCAACAAGAGCAACATCCTGAGGCATATATCAGAGAGTCTTTAACAATTGTTGGACGGTTAGTTTATTGGACTGTTATAACTAACTAGCCCGTATGGTTGTGAGTGAGCTACATAAAGGGAGCCCGTTTCTATGTAATGCACAAGGTTCAATAATAAAAAGAAAATATTTTAGTTTACCTTCTTCCTCATATTACACTATCTGCAGGCTTAATTGATTGCTGCTCTTCTGCCTTGCTGTTTATGGCTTTCCATTAGCTTATACGTCAGACTTACAAGATGTCTAATACCATTTAAAGTTCAATACTTTTGAATTTAGTACCACCATCTGTGTAAAATGATATGTTTTAGTATTGAAATGTTTCTCCAGAAAGGGATGAAATCGTTGAAAAATGTCGTTATTTATTTCATCTCATTAACTAATGATTGATCTCTTTATTGATTCAACTCAGTTCCTTTATTTTGATTCAACTCATTAACTAATAATTTTATTCTGCTTAGTGGTGTAGGGCAATTCAGGCAAAAGGCCTTTGGTTATTGCAATCCAAGTTGTTTCCATAGCCTACACCCAACATGTCACAGTATCTTTTGTAGAAACCAATCCTATCTTCCACCCTGCTATCAGGACCACGACCGCACTCTAGCCCACCGTTGATTATGTTATCATGACTCCATAACCGGGACCCGACCAGTGGCGATGTCCGCACCGGACGAGCTCCAATTCCCGATAATTACGTTATGGCTGTCGAAACGATTTTTCTTAAAAAAAGAATTTAATTTTTAAAATCTAATTTTTAAAAGATCTTGTTTCGAATAATTTAGTGACCGGTTAATAATAAAACCTGGTTCGAGGAGTCGCCATCTGTAAACACTAATTTTTTATTTTACTTAATTTATTATTATTAAAATTATTATTATTATTATAAATATTATTATTATATTATATATATTATATTATTATTAAATAATTATTACAAAGCCTAAAGCGGCAGCCCAAATACAAATCCCAGGCCCAACCAGAACCGGCCCAGACCCAAATAGAAACCCTGAACTAATTTGGGGTTTCAGCTAGGGTTTCTCAACCCTATCCCAGCCGCCGCTACTTCCAGAACATACACGACGCCGCTCCAAGCTTCAGCCGCCCCACGCCTCCAGCTGCTTCCAGAAGCCCAAGCCAGATGTCTCGTCCAGCCGTTGACGACGCTTCACTACTGCCATGACGCCAACAGAGGATTCCAGAAGGCCAGCTGCCCCCACACGTCGCGGCTATAGGGTGAGTCACTACATAGCTCGGTGACTCACCGAACTTCCCCTTCTGGACCGGTCCGAGCATGGCTCCGTGGTGGCTATAAAAGCCACCGGATCCTGCAAAACAAAAGAAAAAAACAACAAAAAATGAGAGACCACGAGAGCAAGAACTACACCAACGATCCCAGATGACTACGTAAGAAGAAGAAGACGAGAAGACTTACCACCGAGAAAGCTACGCCGTCGTCAGAATCTCCACACACACCGCCAAAGAAATCGAAATACCGTGGGTATTTCTGAAGATCTAGGTAATTTTGGGGTTGTTTAAGGGAAAAAGAGGTCGGATTCGGCCAGGAGAGGTTCAGAGCTTCATTTTGAGTATATTTTTAATTTTCTGGCCACCATGGGTGGTGGCCGGCGGTGATGACCGACGCCGGAGCACGGCTGCCGGCCGGTGGTCTCCCTCTCTGTTTTAGAGAGAGGCCAGAGAGAACTCTGGTTCTCTCATTTGAGAGAGAGAAGAGAGAAAGAAGAAATGAGGATGATGGCCCTTCGGGCCAGCCATTTAGGGTATTTATACCTTTCCCAAACGACGCCGTTTTGGGAGGGGTATATATGTAATTTCGCGCATGGCCAAACCATACGCGCAGTCATCCAAGTTTGTAATATTTTCAATTTAGTCACTAGAATTATTTTTCTGGATATTTTAATTTTGTCTTCCAATATTATTTTATTTTAATTTAGTCCTTATCAGCATATATATATATATTTAGGGTAAATATCAAATTTAGTCCCTCATAGTTTAGTAATTATTATTTTAATCTCGTATTATGAATTATGGTTAAATTACACTTTTAATGCGCATCTTTTATATATTTCGAATTAGTACTCTAGTTTTATAATTTTACATTTTAATCATTAAAATTTCATTTTTGACTATGATTTTTTAATATTTTACATTTTAATACTATATTTTTAATTCTTTTTATTTTAATCATTATTTGCAATATTATTATTATTATTATTATTATTATTATTATTATTTCATTATTTTTATTTTTATTATTTATATAAATATATATATATATAATAAATAATATTTGTTTATTCGTTAAAATCCTATATTTCATAAATTACTTTTAATAATCATATTTTAATATATATTTATTTATTTTTCAATATTAAGAAAGGGCAGTCTTAAAACAACTGGATGTTCATTTTCTGATATTTTTTAAAAAATAAATATCCTATTTTATAAATTATATATTAATTGTTTTAATTATTTATTTTTTAATATCGAAGAAAAGAGCTGTCTTAAGGCACCTAGAAGTGTTTTTATGATATTTCTAAATAAATAAATATTTTATTTATAAATATATATAAATTAATATATTTTTTTCATAATTATAATTTTGAAACAACAGAATTATAAATTAAATATATTTGAATTCTTAAAATTCTATTATTAGAGACAATGTATAATTAAAAATTACCAATTTTGGGCGTTGTAGGGGTGTTAATCCTTCCCTAAACGTAACCGACCACGAATCCCTTTTTATTATTAAAAAGAACGAATTTTTGGTTATAAATGCAAATCAGTTCATCTTTTAACTGATGTTTTCTTAAAAACTCTTTTAAAAGATAATTATTAGGTATTCGACCTACCTGAACCAAAAGGCCAATGGCGACTCCCAAATTATTTTAAACCATTTATTCACATTATTTTCCCGCCAAGTAAAAAATTCGTGCCCGGACGAAAACCGGTTACGACAGCTTGGCGACTCCGCTGGGGACTGATCAAGCTTTTAAAATGAATTATAAATTGTCTCTATTAATTAGAAATTAAAAATTCATATATTTAATTTATAATTCTTTCTTTTCAAAATTTTTATATATACTTATTATTTTCATAGTATTTATATATATTATTTTATTAATATTTTATTTTATTTTCAAGTATTTTATTTCATTATTTATTTTTCTGTCAGAGGTTTGAACATTTCTCCTCACACACAACACTTGCATTGCATAACATAAAGCTCTATAATTGAGTTTGTCCCTTTTAAGTGGGAGTGAAAGCGACGTCTTCGTGAGAATTTATTCTGTGTCAGACTTAGCAAGTAGCTTTCGGGGTTCATATGCTCTATGTCTTCGTGGGAATTTATTCTCCGTGTCAGGCATAGAGAAGTGTATCCCCTCAAATTGAACTCGATCCACTTTAGTCTGTAATGGACTAGGATTGAGGGTTGGCAGCCCAATGAGGCTTCAACAAGGACAGTTCGAGTACTTTTACTCCTAGAACTGAAACTTTGCATATAATAAACCCTAGAAACTCTCTCGATCTGAAACCATGCCGAAATTTTGTCCAAAATAGGTGTACCCAAAGGAGAAATAAGTTCTAACTTTTGTTTTTTATTGATTTTTTTCCTAAATAAATGCATGTGAATTGGTAATCACGTGGTTAGGTTAATTTTTCCAAACAAAGCATGGAACTAGAAAACATGAGGTTAGGATTTATATACCATGATAGATAGGATTTTTTTCCTCTTTTTATTAATTGGTACTAACCAGTTTATTTTTTTCCTTTCTCATTTTTATTACTCTAACCTGTTTGCATTAATTTGTTTTGTTTTAATTGCATGATCATGGCATAATCAAAAGGTGTTGACTTGAAAGACTGTTCATCAAATTGGAAAGAAATCGTAAATGGACAAAAAGTTTTATGATCAAACAAAATATGATGCGGCCAAAGAAAGACATCCTGAGGAAACTCCGAGGATAGAAGCAAGCAAAGCACACAGAGATCCTGTTATATTAATACCAAAAGTATTCCACAAAGATCCTGCCAGATTGATACCAAAAGCAGTCTATGGTAAGAGTATCAGTCAGGGCATTCAGAGTAAAGGAGGTTTTTATGAAGCTCAAGCATGTTATTTGAAGGACTTGAATGACCAAAACAAGAAATTGAGCACAGAAGTGGAAACCATGCATGAAGATTTCCAAAAGATCAGTCAAGCCTTTCGAAATGCTGGCATAGGAAACACCCCAGAAGAGTGGATCACAGGGGTCACCAAGCTGAAAAAGAACTACAACATATATGAAGATCTTGTTCAAGAACTTCTTGGACAGAAAGGTTCTCTTACAAGGGAAAATGAGCAACTCCGAGAAATGCCACAGAAGATGAAAGAGAATGTCATGGAAGAAGTTGCAGTCCAGACAAATAATATGGTTCTTAAGTGATAGATTTAGCTGATTTTATAAGGAGATAAAGCAGACTGAAAACTCAACTTTTGAGCATGAATGGAAACTAACTGGGCTTTGGAGAAGTTAGGAGTGAAAGATATCCTTATATGTAAAGTTTTGTTTGATTTACCGAAACTTTTGTGTTTAATGAAATATGTTCTAAGATGATCACTCTTGAGTAAACACCTTTTCATACATGCATTTGCATTTTGCATCTTTGCATTTTTCATTGTGCATTTATACTTTTATATTTGTTTTTATACTATACAATTTTCATTTTATTGTTACATTCACATATTTACATTTGCATTTTTTACGTTTGTATTTACATTTTCATTTTTACATAATTACATTTGGTTTTAAACTATTTTACATACATTTAAACATAAAAACATGAGAGTATTTCGTGGAAGATTCCATGACAGAATTTCTGAAATCAAAGTGGAGCTAACTTGGTCTTCCTAAACAATGATAAGAACCATGAATGAGATTTTAGCAAGGGTTGGTAGAATTGAGAAACTACAAGAGCAACTTATCAAGACTCAACAAAAGATGACTGATCAAGTAAAAAAGTTCCAGGAGGATTCAAAAGAACAACTGACTAAATTGATGGTCCTGGTGAATATTGTAATCCATGGAGAGAAACCCTTAGAGGATTCTGTTGTGAAAGATTTGAATGGGATTATGAATAATGTAGATGATACAATGGAAACAAATGACCAAGACTTTGTCGGGGAATGTGGAAATTCGATAAATCTCCAAAAATCGGGTATGACCCCAGAAAATGAGACAAAGATCAAGTTGAAGAGAAGCATGGAAGAAATTTCAGTACCATTGAAGAAAGCTAAACAAAGCAAACAGTCACAAGGTCTTCAAGAAAGCAGAGTAAACAATTGTAATGTGACAGTGATGTCAGGGGAAATTCTACCCAAGTTTCCTTCAGTTTCATGCAACAAGTTATATCTTGAGTTACTCAAAGCCCAGATTATTACTCCATGTCGAGCTAAACCTTTTTTGCTTCCATACCCAAGTTGGTATAATGAGAAATTCTCTTGTGATTATCACGCTGGAGCCCAAGGACACTCCATTGAAAAGTATGGTCGCTTCAAACAATGAGTTCAAGACCTCTTGGTTCAGGGAATCATAGAATTGGATGACCAGTCTGTTTTGGTCAAACAATCGAGAATTAAACATCAAAATGGAGTTGGTAGTATAAAAAAAAGTAAAGTACATGCCCCAGAAAATGAAGAAAACAAAGTACTTAAGCCAAAGATAAAACGTTTAATTATCGATACTTCTCTGATTATAAATGATAAAAAAAGTAAAATGAGAGGTAATTCGAGACTGGTCTACAAGTTTAAGAATGAATGGGAAAGATAAAACTCTGAAGAAACCTCAAATGCATGTATCAGATTTTCTGAAGACCAGTGAAAAGAGTCTGGATACAAAGAGTCTGGTGAATATTACTCCAATTACAGCCACAATATGTGTTCAGAATCAGGACAAGGCTATCATCCTTTGTAAAAGTTGTTTTGAATCCAAAAATAAGCTCAATTACCAGCTAGAGAAGAAAAAGAGGATGATGGAGACTGCTCAGAATAAAGCAAAGAGTTGTGTATCTGAAGGCTTACCCAAAGAAGTTGACACAAAAGATGATCAAGAAATGGGGGGCAAATGAGGAAAATCTTGGGCCAATTACTTACCCAACATTACTGAAATGATGGGGTAGGCTGAATAAACAAGTGGAAGTTGTTATCTACCACTGTAGTACTTTTCTATTTTCAGCATCCTGTTTAAACTTGTTTTTTGTTCCTTTCTCCGCCTTTTGTGCAATATATAAATTTGTGTTGCTTATTAAGGTTATGAGCATTGAGTCAATTTTGCAATCTTGCAGTTCTTTGAATATCAACTGGATTAAAAAGCTCTTCATGATTAGAATTATAATCTTTGACAGAATATCAGGATTGAAAACCAGAAAAACAAAGACCATTGACCTTACCTCAAAAGAAATACACCCAAACACTATCCTATTACAAATATGAGATAGCCTACTCCTATTGAAAGAAATTACAAAAAGGCTTGGTATTTATATATAGGAGCGTACAATATGGGGCATCATTGGTGTATTAGATTACAAAACTGACTAGAGTATTTTTCTATTGATGACATTCGATGATGAACATAATTTTTACAAATAGGTAAAACTAGTTTAAATAAGTTTCTTGGGAATTGAACTCTAATGAAGAGATTTTCTGACTTCCTCCAAAACACCTAGACTATAACAGGTTCTTCTTAACAAGCTTAAGAAGTTTGAGATGTATACTCATATTATTATTATATACAATAAAGCTTGAGTTATCCCCCTAAAGCAATTGGTTAATAGCCCTGGCTTTATGGATAATATTCAACTAGTCTGTTATGCTTGAGTTATCCCCCTAAAGCAATTGGTTAATAGCCCCAGCTTTATGGATAATATTCAGCTAACCCATTATATTATTATATGCAATAAAACTGTTCCTCTAGATCAATTGGTTAATAGCCCTGGCTTTATGGATAAGTTTCAATTAGCCTGATAAAGGTGATTATTTTATTATATACAGTAAAGCTGAATTCAGCTTGCCAAAATGGCAAATGTGTTAAGAGATGGACTAAGGGAGTTGTGAAACACCTGTTATAGTCAACTTTACACAAGCACTCATAAATTTCATTGTTAGACCGATATTTTCGCACTAATTTGGTTAGATAAGTCTAAATGAAGGATTTCAGAGAATTGAAATGGAAGCGTTCTGAAAGGTATAGTAATTGGTAATCCTAGTTGCATCATTTTGTATGCATATGGTTAAAATACCAAGTCCTTAAAGTGAGGCATGTGACAAAGTTCACACAGAGAGAGAGGAGTGACATCTTAAATAGATGTAAACATAGAAAATAGGAAAGCCATCCTGAAATCAAACCAAATTTTGATACTTGTCAAAGAGCTATAATTCTCAAACATTAAAGAATTGTTGATTCTTTTGATATTCTTTGAATTCATGCTTATGATTTGATTTTATTGTGAACCTATGATAGGCAACATTCTACAAAATTCTTTCATTCTTCGATAAAGAAAGGAGGAAAAACATTTTCAAACATGACAGTCTCAAATGAAGAAGGTCCTTGAAGCAAGTTGTTGCCTATTCTACCTCTATTATAGAAAAAGTGACGCTAGAATGATGAAGCACTTCACATTTTTGAAGGCAAGGGGTCCAAGAAGCCAGAAAGTCCGGAGAATTGAACTTGTGACACTCTCTTATGACATTATTAGCAGCTCATCAAGAAAGATTATCGTTTATCTCATACTGAGGGCAATAAGCATCACCAGACAGATTATTTTCCCAAACCATCAATTCATGTTCTCTAGAAGATTACATCATAAATCCATGAACAAGTCACTACCTGCACTTTGGTTATACCGTGATGCTGGCTCAAGTCTTGATACATCATTGCTACTTCTTCTATGCCGATCACTTTCTTTGTCAAGATGATATTCATTATGTCTTTTAGAAGATTGCTGAATTTGAATTTGAGGACTTATGACACAGAATAAGACATTGGAACAGAATCTACCCTTATAAGCCTTTTATATAGGATAACATTGGTTACAGGATTCCAAAGGTTGAAGATGACCAGTTTTACTGTCAACTAAACCGTTCCATGAGTCGAAAAGAGTGGGATATATTGGAGCAGTAGAAGAAACAGTTGTCGTAACAGTCATTAATCTTTTAGTTCATCCTGATGATGTTTAGTGCTTCCATTAAGGTTGTTACGCTGGATGCCACCGACAACAAGGTCGAATTCGACAAATCTACTCATCAATTGCTCCAACCGATCATCATTCAGTTCTTACACATATACCTTTAAAGGTATGCCAAGATAGTAGAAGGCAACCTCTGCATCACTGATTCCAGAAAAAAAAGAGACAGGACATTGATATCACCGGAGAACATGTCTCTAGCAGCTCTTCATGTATGGTTTTTAGGGAAACCTAGAAGCATTTCCACCTCATCAGGTTCAAGTGGAACAATTTTATTCCTTCCAACCCATACCAGATTCCATTTTCAGCACTCATCAAGAACATACTTCTAGACACTCGAAGGTGACTCATCGTCATAAGCTTCAAGAGCCTTGCGGATCCTTTCTGTCAATTTGGCACTTCCTATACATGTTTGTAAACAGTTCAACTTCATCCCAGGAAGGTCACCAGTTTGTTGTCAATGGAAAAGCATCATGTATAGTGCAATGAGAAAGTAGAATAAGAGGAAATCTATTCTCAATTGACATATTATGAATATAGCCCCATTTCCGGGCAGCAGCACAAAAATGCTTCGAATCTACAAATTCTGGCTCTACATCGTATAAGTACCGTGACATTTTGTTCCAAACACTAATTGGAGCAAGTGCCATGTTCTCGTAGTAGAAATAAGGAGGCCCAATAGCATCTTCTGGAAGTGGTCTTTGAGTTATCTGATCCGGTTCGATAGAAACCCCAAAAAACCAATCATTGGAATTGAAAGATGAACTGCATGATCGTCTTCATTAAGAAGCTTCTTTTCAAGCTTCCTCTACTTCTTCCTTTTCAAAAATCATAGCCCAAGTTTTGCCTTTGCTTGTAATTGGGGTCATTGCATAATGAATTCCTACCTTCTACTGGAAGAAATGCGTCAGCAACTTTAGCCATTTGATCAGCACATATAAAATCTGTCAACTCTGTAATTGATGAATTCGTACCACATCTCTCCATGGCTATTGAAGCCTCAACCTCTGAATATCCTGTTTTTGTCAAGTATAACAGTTTATTCTCCTCATCAGAATCTGAATTCAGGATTTCCTCGGTATCAGAAAGAACTATCAATATCTGTGAAATCATCCTGAAAGATCACTTCATAATCAGATGAGTTGTTATCAGAATCAACATGTTGCATGGGTGTGGATTTTTCAAGAGACTGTACCACTGTATATGTAGTCTTGCTATTGTACCATATTACCGTTCACATAAATTGGTTTCTCTCCCACAGAAAAGTATATTTCAGAGATGGCTTTCACTGAAAGATGATAAGCCACTGTATCAGCCTGGAATGGATTACCAAGCTATTTTTACTGCTCTGTCTGAGTAAATCCCTCCAGATAAAGAAAATGGTCACCTCATTCAGAAGACACATATCTCAGACGTTTCTGTCAGAATGATTGAATACTTCTTAAGTTTGTGACAACATGAAGAGAATTCCAATTACTTGATAACACTACTGTTTAGTGACACCAGAATGAGAGTATTCAACATAAATAGATTTGGGGCACGAATAAAGCTACAAGTACATACAACAGTTCATTGTCAAAATTGGACCTCGTGGGGATCATGACATTCCAGTCAAACAGACATTGAGAGTGAATTAGACAGATCTAGAGGGACATCTTGAGGGCCCATTTAAACCAGAAATAGAATATTGGGGCATTTTGAAGGCTCACAGCAATATGAATATTTGGGCATTCTTGGAGGCTCATCTCAACAAGAAATAATGTGAACACATTTTTAACATCTGTATCAGCAAATATTGGGGCATTTTGAAGGCTCAGATCAACAAGACGCAAATGATAGGCCAAACTGAAAGCCCATTTCAATCAGAATTAGGATTGTTGATGCATTTTTGAATAATTGTATCAGCAAATGCTGAGGCATGCTGAAGGCCCACATCATCATGTGTTAAAAATCATTGACTTGAGCAATATTTCCAATAAGACAGAAAAATATGAAGAATGAAAATGGTGAAACAATAACAGTCAATCTGACTACACATAATTGCTTCGTTCATCAGGCAGTTGCATTAGGGTCCTGTTGTTGAACAAATATTTATTCAGCAAGTATGGTTTCAAATACCCAATCTTCTTAAACCATGTGTCACATGACAGTGTGTTCTTTGTTAAGATGGTCCCCTTGTAGACCATTCGATCCAAGGATTAGTTCCTCGAGATATTGAACTCTGAATTTGGCCTTTTGTGTGTCGGTGATAATTGAAAATATTTATTTGAGATTCCTGTCACTTAGTTTCAACTATACTGTTGAAGTTACGAAGCTGTTTTTCACATCAGTTTTGTTTACTTGATGACATCGAAGAGAGAAGCTCATGTATATTGCTCTTTCCCGTTGTTATTAGGGTTATCATTACCAGCCAGGCTGAACTGAATTTTTATCTATTTTGGGTTTTATCATATGCGTTTAATCCCCAGCAGCAAGAATTCCACGGATATTTTTCTGTATATGGATCTTATAGCTGAAGTGTTTCTACTTTTTACAATGCTCATTTCGGAAGAAAATGTGATCGATATCACACTTGCCCTTGTTCGAGATGATATCAAGATCAGTTGGTATCTTTTATTTCAACTCGAAACTAGCATATATCGTGAATTTGACCAACTTTTTGGTCATACCAACATCTCACTTGTATCCCCACTGAGTTTAGTTCTCAAGTGATCTTGTGATATCATACAAAAACTTTGAACACTAGGCAAAGAGCTTCAATGATTGAGAAATCTGAGCAGAAGCCACAGAAAAGGATGAATGTGTTGTCAAATGCTTTATGAACATCTGAGCAGAAGCCACGGAAAAGGATGAATGTGTTGTCAGGTGTTTTACATCTGAGCTGAAACCACATGAGATGAAGAATGTGTTGTCAAATGTTTTACAAACCAGTTATTCTGATGTTGAACCAATGTTGTGATCATATGGTTTCCATTTTTGATCCAAGATTAAGTTTGTCTTCTTCAACTTCAAGATTATAAGATGAGATATGATGAAGATTTCTTTCCGCAGAAGGAGAGCTAAAATTTTAACCATAAGAAACTAGTTGAATGACAGGTTGTGGTTAAGCATCTCGACATGATATTATCCAAGTTGCTTTGTTCGAGAACCAATTAAATGTGGACACATGAAAGTAATTGAGATAAATTCTCCTTATGATGTGTTTCAAGAGTCAAATCAGAACAGACTCTACTCCCCTAATTAATCCCCGCTGAGTCAGACATATCTACATCTACACTCTTTTCAAAGATGATAGATTCTCTTTTCAAAAATGAAAACTTTATTGGATTTCTACACAAGTCCAAGCAAATAAAGTTGTTTTTATCCAAGACAAGATGGGGCATCAAGGTCATAGCTCTGACTACGGCAAGAGTTCCACAAATGAAACATTTCTTCTGAGACTTTCATGAAGCAAAGAAGACATCAAAATACAAATTGATTAGATGATTCTGCAGAAATGCAAGCTTGATAGCATAAGTTGCTACACTGATATTCAGAGGTAACCTTGGCAATAAATAATGAAGTGAAGGAAGACCAAGTTCACCACTTTGAAGTCAAATGAAGATTGCATCAACATTCATGCATTCATAAGAACATCATTTCCACAATAGACAATGCATTACATTGATAAATCTGAGTGCATTCAAACATAACGTTTTACAGATTTTCGTAAGAACAAGAAGATTCATGATAAAAATACCTTACAAGAAGAAGGTAGAATTCAAAACCGCAAATACAGGAATCACGCAAACATCTGAAGAATATATGGACGTAATCCACAAGAATGAACATTATCTTGAGATTGGGTCATGTTACCCAATCAACATGTTATTTTGAAAAATAATGAGAAAACGATTTCCATAGTTTCTCATTCAATCTTTTCTAAAAATGAAAATGTTGAAAAGTAAGAAAACGATTTTCATAGTTTCTTACTTAGTAAACTATTTACCACATCTGTAAGTCCTACAGTGTATGATGTTTCCAAAAAGCCTTCGGGAGCTTTTTGATGTTTTCAAAGCCTTAGGGTCATCTGTAAGTCCTACAGTGCATAATTTTTCCAAAAAGCCTTCGGGAGCTTTTTGATGTTTTCAAAGCCTTAGGGTCATCTGTAAGTCCTACAGTGCATGATGTTTCCAAAAAGCCTTCGGGAGCTTTTTGATGTTTTCAAAGCCTTAGGGTCATCTGTAAGTCCTACAGTGCATGATGTTTCCAAAAAGCCTTCGGGAGCTTTTTGATGTTTTCAAAGCCTTAGGGTCATCTGTAAGTCCTACAGTGCATGATGTTTCCAAAAAGCCTTCGGGAGGTTTTTGATGTTTTCAAAGCCTTAGGTAATCTGTAAGTCCTATAGTGCATGATGTTTCCAAAAACCCTTCGGGAGCTTTCTGATGTTTTCAAAACCTTAGGGTCATCTGTAAGTCCTATAGTGCCTGATGTTTCCAAAAAGCCTTCGGGAGCTTTTTGATGTTTTCAAAGCCTTAGGGTCATCTATAAGTCCTACAGTGCATGATGTTTCCAAAAAGCCTTCGGGAGCTTTCTGATGTTTTCAAAACCTTAGGGTCATCTGTAAGTCCTACAGTGCATGATGTTTCCAAAAAGCCTTCGGGAGCTTTTTGATGTTTTCAAAGCCTTAGGGTCATCTGTAAGTCCTACAGTGCATGATGTTTTCAAAAAGCCTTCGGGATCTTTTTGATGTTTTCAAAGCCTTAGGGTCATCTGTAAGTCCTACAGTGCATGATGTTTTCAAAAAGCCTTCGGGAGCTTTTTGATGTTTTCAAAACCTTCGGGTCATCTGTAAGCCCTTTAGTGCATGATGTTTTTATGACCTCTGGAATGATGTTTTCAACATTTCAGTCTTACTCAAAAGAAGTCAAAAAAAATTATTTTTTTTCCGTCTTTGCTCTATTTTTGTTAACACAAGAATGAGCAAAGAGGGGCAGTTGTAAACACTAATATTTCATTTTACTTAATTTATTATTATTAAAATTATTATTATTATTATAAATATTATTATTATATTATATATATTATATTATTATTAAATAATTATTACAAAGCCCAAAGCGGCAGCCCAAATACAAATCCCAGGCCCAACCAGAACCGGCCCAGACCCAAATAGAAACCTTGAACTGATTTGGGGTTTCATCTAGGGTTTCTCAACCCTATCCCAACCGCCGCTACTTCCAGAACATACACGACGCCGCTCCAAGCTTCAACCGCCCCACGCCTTCAGCTGCTTCCAGAAGCCCAAGCCAGATGTCTCGTCCAGCCGTTGCCGACGCTTCAGTACTGCCACGACGCCAACAGAGGATTCTAGAAGGCCAACTACCCCCCACACGTCGCGGCTATGGGGTGAGTCACCATATAGCTCGGTGACTCACCGAACTTCCCCCTATGGACCGGTCCGAGCATGGCTCCGTGGTGGCTATAAAAGCCACCGGATCCTGCAAAACAAAAGAAAAAAACAACAAAAAATGAGAGACCACGAGAGCAAAAACTACACCAACGATCCCAGACGACTACGTAAGAAGAAGAAGACGAGAAGACTTACCACCGAGGAAGCTATGCCGTCGTCAGAATCTCCACACACACCGCCAAAGAAACCGAAATACCATGGGTATTTCTGAAGATCTAGGTAATTTTGGGGCTGTTTAAGGGAAAAAGAGGTCGGATTCGGCCAGGGGAGGTTCAGAGCTTCATTTTGAGTATATTTTTAATTTTTCGACCACAATGAGTGGTGGCCAGCGGTGGTGACCGACGTCGGAGCACGGCTGCCGGCCGGTGGTCTCCCTCTCTGTTTTAGAGAGAGGCCAGAGAGAACTCTGGTTCTCTCATTTGAGAGAGAGAAGAGAGAAATAATAAATGAGGATGTTGGCCCTTCGGGCCAGTCGTTTAGGGTATTTATACCCCTTCCCAAACGACGCCGTTTTGGGAGGGGTATATCTGTAATTTCGCGCATGGCCAAACCATACGCGCAGTCATCCAAGTTTGTAATCTTTTTAATTTAGTCACTAGAATTATTTTTCTGGATATTTTAATTTTGTCTTCCAATATTATTTTATTTTAATTTAGTCCATATCAACATATATATATATATATATTTAGGGTAAATATCAAATTTAGTCCCTCATAGTTTAGTGATTATTATTTTAATCCCGTATTATGAATTATGGTTAAATTACACTTTTAATGTCCATCTTTTATATATTTCGAATTAGTACTCTAGTTTTATAATTTTACATTTTAATCATTAAAATTTCATTTTTGACTATGATTTTTTAATATTTTACATTTTAATACTATATTTTTAATTCCTTTTATTTTAATCATTATTTGAAATATTATTTTATTATTATTATTATTATTTATATAAATATATATATATATATATATAATATTTGTTTATTCGTTAAAATCCTATATTTCATAAATTACTTTTAATAATCATATTTTAATATATATTTATTTATTTTTCAATATTAAGAAATGGAAGTCTTAAAACAACTGGATGTCCATTTTCTGATATTTTTAAATAAATAAATATCCTATTTTATAAATTATATATTAATTGTTTTAATTATTTATTTTTTAATATCGAAGAAAAGAGCTGTCTTAAGGCACCTAGAAGTCATTTTCTGATATTTCTAAATAAATAAATATTTTATTTATAAATATATATAAATTAATATATTTTTTTCATAATTATAATTTTGAAACAATAGAATTATAAATTAAATATATTTGAATTCTTAAAATTCTATTATTAGAGACAATGTATAATTAAAAAGTACCAATTTTGGGCGTTGTAGGGGTGCTAATCCTTCCCTAAACGTAATCGACCACGAATCCATTTTTATTATTAAAAAGAACGAATTTTTTGTTATAAACGCAGATCAGTTCATCTTTTAACTGATGTTTTCTTAAAAACTCTTTTAAAAGATAATTATTAGGTATTCGACCTACCTGAACCAAAAGGCCGATGGCGACTCACAAATTATTTTAAACCATTTATTCACATTATTTTCCCTCCAAGTAAAAAATTCGTGCCCGGACGAAAACCGGTTACGACACCATCAATATTTGATTAAGATGTGATTGGGCACCCAAAAAGTAATTGTCATTTAAAAACATTCATTTTAATTAAAACAACAAATTTGCGGTATGCGTTACCAAAATTTCAGTTCGGGAGTCGGTTACTTGTGGGAAAAGATTAGCACCCCACAACGCCCTAAATGGGTACCTAGTCGATTAATTAGTTAACTTTGCAATGAAACTTAAGAATTCGAGTCTAATTTAATTTAAGACCCCCTAAAAGTAATATTCTTTTGAATTTCAGGACGAAACACAATAATATTTAATTATTTACTATTGAGAATGATCGACCTTCTAAACTTTAGAGCAGTCGATTCTTACTCCAAACGAAATAAGGAAATATTATAATTCATTTATAAAATTTATTATTAATTCAAAATAACAACGCAAAAATAATTTTAAGAGAGAAAATGATAATATCTAATTATTTCTAATCGAGAATAAATGACCTCTTATGCCTTAAAGTAATCATTTATTATTCCAATCAAAATGAAGAGTTATCACTATTTCGTCTTAAAATTCAATATCGATTCGAGTGAAAACGATAATATCTAATGATTTCCAATCGAGAATAAATGACCTCTCATACCTTAAAGCAGACATTTATTACTCCAATCGAAATGAAGAGATATCACTATTCCGTCTTAAAATTCAATATCAATTCGAGTGAAAACGATAATATCTAATGATTTTTTAAGGAAATATCTAATGATTTTTAAGGAAATATCTAATGATTTTCAATTGAGAATAAATGATACATTAAAACAGGCATTTATTACTCCAATCGAAATCAAGAGACATCACTATTCCGTCTTAAAAATCAATATTGATTCGAGAGAAAACGGTAATATCAAATTATTTCCATTCGAGAATAAATGACCTCTCATGTCTTAAAACAATCATTTATTACTCTAACCGAAATGAAAAGATATTACTATTCTCAATATCGATTCAAGTGTTACTATTTTGAAAACCCATTGGAAAACACATGCAAAAAATAAAGCAAATTAGAAGCATACCCCGAACAATTACAATTAATTATTTATTTTACCAATATTTAATGAGAATAAAGATGTTCAATTATTTAAATACATCGAGACGAGACCTTATATTCAATCTAACAATCTTTTCTTGGTGAATTTAATTAAAAGAACATGATATTTTTCTCAATCCCCAAATTTTAAAATGAATTCAATTTAATTTGTGTCACTCAACGGGATAGACTTTCATTTTAAAATTATCGAAAGTAACTTTCTTATACGTTAAGACAGTCACTTTACGACAATATTAAAATGAAAGAATATTACCTTTAGTCAAATTATTTTGATTCAAGTCAAGAAATGCTTGTGAGGATATCATGCAAAAACTAATTAATGACAAAAATGAAATAACATGCAAGCAACTTGCAAAAATAAAAAAAAATAAAATGAAAATAGGACTAAAATATAAACAATAAAGTCATCATGTCAAAATAAAACAAAATAAAGTGCAAAAGTGACTAAAATGAACATTTTTAATATTAAGTTCTGAAATTACAAAGAATAAAAAATAAATGAAACATGGGACCAAATTAAAATAAAATATAATTGCAAGGCCAAATTAAATTAAATAAAAACCATATTACAATTCGAAATATAAACATGCAGAAACCACAGGGACTATTTCATAATTATTTAAAACATGCATTCAAATAAAAAAGCGTAAATTATTAAAACAATCCAAAATCTTTTTTAAAAAATTTAAACAGTCACTACATATGACCAAAATAAAAACACGCTAAACATGGAGGGACTAAACAACAAATAACCCTAAAATGTATAATACACATAAAGATGGGTAAATATCAATTTTAGCCTCTACAGGTGACTAACATGCAAAAACACGCTAAAGTTAGGGGGACTAAACAACAAATATACCAAAATTATAAAGCATACACAAAAAATGGGTAAATATCAATTTTATTCCCTACAAGTGACTATTTTGTAAAAAACACGCACAAAGTTAGGGGATCTAAACGTGATTTTCCCCTAACTTTTTCTATATATACAACCTTTTCCTTTTTTTCCTTTTAAACCATAAAAATAGTTTAAAACTTCTCCCCTCTCTCTTTTCTTCCCTCGGCTGGCCCATTGCCAGCCGCCTTACCCCGTCTGACCTCCTTTTCGGTCACCGCACACG
Source organism: Hibiscus syriacus (assembly GCF_006381635.1). Taxonomy (NCBI): domain Eukaryota; kingdom Viridiplantae; phylum Streptophyta; class Magnoliopsida; order Malvales; family Malvaceae; genus Hibiscus; species Hibiscus syriacus. The sequence continues at coordinate 3,425,065 of NW_024063533.1, read as the reverse complement.
GTGGCCGGAGCTCCAAAATGAACCCAAAAATAAACCTTTCGCTTTGATCCGTCCTCTCAAGCCTAAATCTAATGCCAAAACTTACTAAAAAAAACCCTAAAGACCCGAAAAACCCCCGTGACCTTTCGGTTTTCTTGCACTCCGGCAACCTCCGACGAAGACGAATCGACCCCCCTCCGGTTTGACTCCCCATTATAAGGTATAGATCTAACCCTTTCTCTTTTGTTTCGGTTACATGCAAAACTTGGTTGTTTTATTTTTTCTCTTCACTTCGAAACTAAAAAAACAATAACAAATACCTTGAATACTTTTTGACTTTTTGCTTGTATTGCTCTCTCAAAACCGAAAAGGGAACCCCTTTAACATCATTCGGGTTTTATAACCCCTAGATTTTAAATATTTTTTCTTTCTCTTAAAATGAAATGATTACATTTTGTGTGTGTTGTGGTTTGTCTTGCTTATTTGAGTGATCTGACATGGTAGGGGACTTGGCACGTGGTTGCTGGCAGCGGCAATTGCTGGGGAGTGGTGCAACAAGGAGGTGGTAGCTGATTGGTATAGATGGCGGTGTCCAACCTTAAAATTAAGATTAGCCAAAGTTTGTAATAGTGAGCCTTTAGGGTTTGATTCTATTGGGCTCAGGTCTGGACCAGTTGGGTTTGTTTCCCTCTGGGCCTTGGGTTGGGGTGTGGGCTGATTTTGTTTTGTGGTCCGATTGGGCTTATTATAAAAACATGTAATAATTAATAAAAATAACATTAATTAATTAATAATAATAAAGTCGGGATGAAAACGAGTGTCGGCAATGGCACGACGGTTTGTTTCCCTGCGGGGTCATCCATAACCATATGGTTGTCTTGAAGGATATAGTGGGTTCGTGGCTACAAGATCCGGATTATTTATCAGGTCTTCTCCAATAGCTCTTCTAGCTTGCCCATAGTTGTAGTTGCTGAGAGAATTAATTCGTCAATAATACATAGTACAGGGACTTTAGAAAGAAATTGACCTTAATTGAGTGACCGAGGAACTTACTGAGTCAATTGGATGGGTCCTCCTCCATAATACTGTCTTCCAGGAGGACATGGCCAGTCACTTGAACTACAATAAGTGGAAGGGTTACGTTCCCTTATAAAGCAATAACCCCATGCATAGGGACCATCAGGTGCACTTGCCCATCCACCTGTGGTTTCATGAGATGTTTTCCCATCCATCTGGTGGCATCTTCACCGGTTGTGCCGAATCCATTATATGAATCAGCAACAGCAATGAAAGCTTCATAAGTATAGAAACCGTTGCTGGGGTATCTTCCGTCGTTTCGATACTTTAGCATTTGATTAAAAGGGTCTCGGGTGCTGATGCTGCCGACACTGCCGCCGGGAGTGGAGCCACCACCGCACTGGCTCTGGAAGCCGGTTCCGCAGTACTGGGGCGTGTTGCCGCACCACCCGTATTGGCTGCAACACAGTCTGTTTGCACCTCTTACTTGTCTTCCGCACTGTTGTGCAGTTGCTCCTAGGCAATGCAAGAGTATTTCTACACAACGTCAAAAGAGCATACAACTTCATTTTTGTATACATTGATACTTTAGTGTGGGTTTTGAATAGGGATGGGCATGAAACTCGAATTCGACGGGTTTCGACCCGATCGTGTTTGGTTTTTTAAAAAGAAATTTTGGTTTGGGTCGGGTTTTTTTAAAAGTTATGTTCAAGTAGGGTTGAATTCGAGTTTAGAGTGAAAAATATCCGATCCGACCCGACTCGGGAAAAATATATATTTAGGAATAATTATAATAATACTCATCTATATATTATTTTTTAATTAAATAATTGTTTTTATTGAATAAAAGTAATATATATTTTTATTTCGAGTCGAGTTGGGTCGGATTCGGATTTTATCTCAAAAAATCAGGTCGAATTCGGATCGAATAAAAAATATAAAATTTTCAGATTGGGTCGGATTGGCCAAAACTCGACCCATGTCCTCCTCTACTTTTAGATAGATAGAACAAGTAGCGGGTATATATATACATGTAGATATGATTGCTGGGTTTTTCTTTGACTTTTCCATTCAAAGTACTATAAATAATTATGATTTATTTATGAGCATATTATGAAAAAATAATAAAAATAAGTTTTAAGTTGAAAAAGGTATAGTGAACTACGTCAAAATTTATAATAACTCTCGAAATGGTCAACAATTATCATTTATATCAGGATTAAGCATTCGATCGAGTTAAGTTAAAAAATTTCAAGTTATTTAAGTAGATAAATCATATTTTATAAATCAAGTTTTATTTAAAAAAAATTCAAATCGAGTCCAATTTATGAATTTTGAGTCAATTCTAATTATTCGAGTTTATGTTTAAATATAATTATAAATATTTATAATGTTATGGTATTATATGGTTTCAATTTAAACATATATATATATATATATATATACTTAAGACATTCAGTGGAGAGTAAATTTAGATTAGGTTTTATTAGATTCATTTTTTTTATCGAATATTGAGTTATTCCATTATTCAAGTCAACTCGAATTAATGAGTCAATTTTTGAATTTGAGTCGAGTTCAAATTGTATCAATTTAAAAAACAGTAAAACCAAGTTTTAAAATGACCTCATTTTGATTTTTAGCTAAGTAAATCAATTGTTTTGTTATTTAGTACCTCATTTTCTTATTTCTTTAATTACACCTTCATTATAAATATATTTTTATTAATTCTGAACAACGTGCTCCTAAATTACTATAAAATATCTATGTAGCATAAATTTCACTTTTTGAAAATAAATTCTCTTTTTACAATTTAATTTCTCGACTTTATATGATTTCTCATCTTCTATTTTGTATTAATTCTATTTTTGACTAAATTTAAACCGCATGCTCCTCTAAAGCTAAGGAATATATATGCAACATCAATTCATAATCTTCATAATATTTTTATTTTTATAATTTAGTCTTATAATTTAACATTTTATTCAATTTGATCATCCAACTACAACCTTTTACAAATTATTTCTTTCTAATAATTCTATGGCTCCTTATAGTACATCAATATTTTCTTTCCTCAAAATCTCTTCTTTTAAAAAATAACATTATGAATATATTTTATAATTTGATATGATGTTTGATTTATTAAATAACATTACAAATCTTACTTATAAATATGGTAAGGTAAAATTGTTTAACTTATAATCAAATCATATCATAATATTATAAATAATTACAATTAAATTTAAACATAAACTCAAAAAAATCGACTCAACTTTACTCGAATTAAAATGTTTCATATAAACTTTAATAAATAAAAATTATAACTTACCTAACTTAAAATTTTTAACTTGACTTAATCAAACCTTGTCCGCTACTGATATTGCCCTAAAAAGAGTACTAAGTACATCATTCCTCAGCAACTGCCGGTTGCCTTCCATCGTTCAAACAAGCATAAAAATCCTGTAATTGAATAAAGCCCAGAATAGTAGCTGGGCTTGGAGTAAGCTCACCTTATTTAATTTATTATTATATTTGAAAGTTTAATGTCACATTATTCTTATTAAAGTTTGTCATTAGTCCCTGAATGATGCACAAATTATAAGTTGAGTTCATGCATTTTAATTTATTCAATTCATATTTTTTATGCTTTTCCAATTTTAAAATCTTGATAGTGATCTAAATAATATAAACAAAATATAATCAAATTACAAGACTTGAAATGATCAAATTAGAGAACAATAATTAAATCTAAAATTTACTTATTATATAATATACATATTAATAATAATATTTGACCTAACAATTAACATATTTCATTACTGCTTATACCAACATATTTCATTATTACTATTTCAAAATATTTAAATTAGTTTTTAATTAGAAAATTAGGGTATTCCAATTGAATTATTTTATCAATTTTTTTGAATTTAAATAAAAAATTCCATCCTTATTATTTGTCTATTTAAATTTAGGGTAAAATACACAAATGGTCCCCCAACTATTGGGCATTACTTTTTGAGTCCTCTGATTATTAAAAGTTACAAAATGATCATTCGACTATAAGATGTTTTGTAGAGTTTATTGACTATTAAAATATAATATGGTCCCCCGATTATTCATATGTTTCAAAATCATAATTTTTCGTTAAAATTTTGATGCTCGTCTGAGCTGGACATTAAGTTGCTAACTAAGATATGATAAAAAAATCATATTTTAATGATGTTTACTGACAGCTCTGTTGCTTTCAAGCATTGATTCGCCAGTATAATGTTTCAAGCACTAGTTTGACAATATAACATAAATGGGTATTTGATCCACAAAATACAGTTAAACGATTATGGGATTAAATTATATCATACCTCAGTCTAACATGTTAATGTCCATCTCAGACGATTGTCAATTTTTTAACAAAAAAGGAGGAGTTTGGAACATATGAATAGTCTGGTGACCAGTTTGTAACTTTTAATAATCAGAAGACTCAACAAAGCAACACCTTATAGTTGGGAACCATTTTATAACTTTTAATAATAAAAGAACTCAATAAAAATAATATCCTATAATCGGAATATCATTTGTGTATTTTACCCTTAAATTTAAAATCATTTATCCCAATTGTTGGAAACACAATTAATTAATTGAACCATCAAATTGGACCAGGTCCAAGTCAAAAAGGGGGGACCTGAAGTTTCTAATGAGACGGGGGCAAATTCGACTCGACCCAATTGCCAAATCAATATATCATTTACCATTTCCAGTCAATGGTACTGCATATAATACGCTTTTACCAGAAATTTGAGGGAAAGCCAGAAGAGATGGCGAAGCGCGTGGGTATTAGTCGGGACAGCGGCAGAGGCAGGAAAGGGTGGTCGCTGACCGCCGCCGTCAATAACATCTTCGAATTTTTCCGATTGGCAGAGTTCGAGATCCTATTTTTCCTCTTCCTCATCATCGCTTTTCTCATCTTCAAAGACCTCGTAAGTTTCTTTTTATTTATTTATTTATTTTTCTTTCTAATTTATGGCTCTCGATGAATTTTCAATTCTGATGTATAGAAAAGTTGAATTGCTTGCCTTTGTAATACCAATTTTCTGTTGCAAAATCGATGTGATGACAAATCAATATGAATCCTTCATTTAAGTTAAAATTCAAATAAATCGATTCGATATTTGATGAAAATTGTGGATCCAATTGGATGTGTGTTATGTTGCAGACGTCACGGCCTGAATACAACCAGCTGCTCGTAAAAAAGCCCGGCGGTATGGATCTGTGGCCGTACTAGGAGTAAGATAGAAGAGGAAAGTGGGTAAATCTCCTGCATAATTGGATTCGTAATGTTTACTTAGTTGTTTAAGGCTTCGTTTGATACCTGAAACAAGGATACTTTATTTTCTGTTTGGTTACTTTGGTGTGGATAAGTTCAATTTATTGAATTCTTAGGAGCCCTCCTCCTCGCTTCAAACTTGATTGGGAATTGATTCTTTCCTTCTTTGTCATGTATATTTAGGTCAAATGAACTGAAATATTCAATACATGATCATACATGATAATTAAATAAAAATCAATAAATAATGAACATATTAAGTGACCTAATTGATAAAAAAGAAAATGTTATTCTCTTCTAAAGATTTGGATTTAGATTTGAACAATTGCGATTGCAAATTGTCTTTGCGATGTTCGCTTTACTTATGGGTAAAGAAAAGAATAAGGAATTAGGATTGCCTTGTACATTTTCTTCCCAACTTCTGTTTCTTATTACAACTTCTTTGATTGATTTCTCATCTGCTGGATTACCAATTCTGACTTTTGTAGCAAAATGATTTCATGAATATTCTAATCTCACTTTATGATTTATTTTTCTTTTATTGGACCATTGTTTTTTTATGTTGAATTGATATCGAGCTTTCGGTCATATATATATTTGTCATTTTTATTTATTACTTTACATGCACAATTAAAATGATTGTATTATAAAATGCAAGGATCGGTTAGTAACATATATATCAAATGTAGTATGAACTTGGTAGTTACTACAAATCAAGCGATAAGAGAAGATTCACAAACATTTTAGACGATTGACATACGTTGGGTAAGGTCGGTATTTTGGCCTACTCGATCTCGATTCGAAAAAAGTTATTATCTACCTGTTATTGAATTTGTCTTGGGTTTTTGAGGATTTCACCTGATTCAACATCTACTATAAATTTAGAGTAAAAATCTAATCCCGACTCTGCCCTACTCAAATCAATCTCAGGTTTCCTCATTGCTGATTTTCTCATCTCTAACCAATTCCTCCATTTTCTCACCAGCCAAACAAACAAACTGAAAAATAAACCAACCAAAGTAAACTTAAAAATCAAAGCAAATTGAAAAACTTAAGTTAAACCATGAAAAATAAATCATTACAACAGAAACAAAGAAACATGTAAACGCTAAAGATACGAGATTCTTTTAAAATAATCCAAAAAAATTAAAAGAAGAAATTTTATCCATAAATAACAAATACAATACTTGAGTCAATATTATAATTTTAATACTATTGTTGTTGTTGTTCATCGGGTCTTGAACCTAACAAAATCCACAAAAATTATGGTAAAAATGGAGTGGGAGAGACGCATGTTGTTGGTGTAGGTGAAGATTGAGGAACGGGAGAAAATTCTCCAGAGTGAAGAACAAATAAAAAAGGAATGAATTCGCGACAGAAAGGAGATAATGAGAAAATTATCTTATATATATTATGATATTTTTCAAATATCTCATATATTACTTTAAAACATTTTATATTAGTCCTTAAACTATCACTATCATTCCATTTTGATCCTTTTGTTACAGGGTCGTTAACTATTCTGGTTAAATAATAATAGTATATTTTTTAAGGCCTCGGAAATTAAACCCGTGACCTTTTAAAAAATTCTCAAGAGCTTAAAAACATACTAATATTTTTAGAATGTTATATGTTCAATTCTCATTATCTTCAAAAACAAATTACTTTTTTTTTTTGAACTAGTAGAGTTAATGAAAGGATCAAAATTAAATTAATCAAACTTTTATCGAATTAAACTGAGTATGTCATATCATTTATCGCCTTACCATGACAGTCCTAGCTAAAGCCAATGGCCGTAAGCCGGTAGATATGAGCATATCAATGAACAACTATGGGCAGCTCAGAAATTCCCTATAAATGTCTAGGCCTACCCACTCTCCTCATCACATCATTGTACCATTTATCCATACATCACTGTACTCACTTGACCATTCCAAAACATTTTGGACCACACCTTTTTTAACATCTCTTAACTTTTTTTTATTTTACAGATCAAACATCAGTATCGAAACCAAACTCGTCACATAAGGACTTAAACACAAATAATTTAGTAATAAATAAAAAATATTTTTAATAAATAGTGTAAAGGCATAATTATAGGTGAAAACTGTATTTATTTTTTGTAATGTATTTTTTATATTTTAAATACTATATACCATATATATTTCATAAATAGTTTATTATCATATATGTCATTTCTATATTTGAATCTAAGGTAGTGAGTATTCTTAAAATTTCATATTAATAGGGCTGGATTGGATTTAACATTTTTAGAAGGTTCAAAATATAATTTTATAAAAAAATTAATTAACAGTAGTTGCATTTTTTATATAATTTTTATGTGTGTTCTATAATCTATATTTGAGATTTGAGATTATTCCTTTCAATTATATCATTTTCAAGATTAAAACTTGAATTTTCCCGTGAGAATACAATCAGGACGGACACAAAATTTTGTGTTAGGAGATAATTTTTTTAAAATATAGGGATGAAAATATATTTTTAATAGAAAATACATAAACGATTTAAATATAATTTTAAATGTTTAGGGAACGACTATCTCATCCACCCATAACGGTCCTCCCCGAATACATTACGCCTTTACCACTACAAACTAAACTAGTGATTAATATTAACATTTTATGTCCTTGTATAATATGGTTATATGTAAATTATTATAAAACAATCAAAATAGTAACTACAAGGTACATCAAATAAATTTCGATAATTAACTCGTACCTTTTTTTAACAATTATTTATCATTTTTAATGTATTTATCTTTTAGGACAAATAAATATAAACCTTAATCACATAAAAGTTTTTATAAAACTAACATGCAAGTATGCAACTTGTAAATTTTCATAAAAATAAATAACATTTAAGCATCTTTTGTTATGAAAATGCATTATCTTAAACACAAAATGAACAAAGATTACACAATAACAACAACTTCTAAACAAGAATACTAAACTTTTAATAAATATTTAAAAAATTCAAGATTAAAGGATCAACTACTCTAAAAATTATTACTCAACTAAGACATTAGGAATCCCATGTAAAATAAATACTCAAAATTATTTAGTTAATAAAATAATAATCTATTACCAGTAAAACCATAATCCTAATTTTCTAAAGATAAATCAATAAAACTTAAAAAGGAAAAGAAGAATGGTTATGAAATGAGGGGAAGTCGCTTAAAAATCTTGAAAATTTTATTAATTATTTTATAAAATTCTAAAGAAAGTATGGGAGAATAAATAGATTTATATAAATCATTGTCTATATAAAACAAATTTTCTATTTTTAAAGTTTTTCTCTTGACAAATCTTAAATCTAATCTTAATCCTCGTTAGAGAAAAGAGGAAAAAGCGACGCTAAGAGAAGTAAAGAGAGTGTTCATAATAAATCTAGAATTCATTACCTAAAAAAATGGAAATAAAGATGAATAATTTAACCAACAGGCCAAATGTATTTGCTCTCAATTTTTTAATTTTTAAAATTAAAAATTTATATAAATGATTCAATACATAAACTAATTCTTTTAGTTTTTTTATTCTTAATTCTTTTATTTTTTAAATTCATTGACGCACATTCTTATAATAATTGTTGGTAATCACCACGGTGGATCCATCCTTAATCTAGGGTGGGCATATACTCACTTTGAAATTTGAGTTTTCTTCAATTAGTTATTATTTTATTGATTATGTTTATCCTAAAATTTTATTTGTTCTCATCTCATAGGAAAATGTCATATTATTAATGCATATGTATTCATCCAAAAAATATTTATAAATTCGTCACTATCGATAATAATTATAAATGTTAGTATTTGAAGGAACAAACGGCTTGAACTTAGGTACGTTAACATAAAAGTTAACGTCAAATATTAATTTATGCATGATTGCAAATATTTATGTAGTTAAACAATGTTACTTGAGTTAATCACTCTAAGGAGGATTATTCTACTGTAAAAGTCACACTAATATGTACCATGAATGCTATATATTCACATGCATTATTAATATAAAATAGAATTAAATAATTTTAATGAAAACCCTATAAAACCCCAAGCTTGCTAATTACATCTTTCATAGAAGATGATGAGCTTCCCTTGAAGCTCTAGACATGTTGATTTTTAATTTTACCTTCACTAATCTCGAATTAAGATTTAGCTCAATAAAAAATTACTCTTTTGATGCTTCTGCTAAGGTATGAGAAGAGGGAATATGAGAGCATGTCACAAAAGATAAAAAAAATGGGTGATGAAAGACTTTAACTTCCCCCTTATTTTTACTCATGTGATATAAGCTTCAATTAAGTTCAGCCTTATTATCACCTTGGTATAATTACCCATATGCTCTCTCCTTGATTGATATCAACTAAAAAAATCCATTTTATGTCCATCCAAGCCCAAAACTCATCCAACTAAGCACATATTTTCCTAACGATTTTAATCTCACTCTCATAATAGTTCATTGACCCATCGAGTCAACTTTCATGCATTAACTCAAAAATTTAGGTCGTTAGAACTCTCACTTATAAAAAAAATTATCCTCAAAATTTACTTGAATCGAATATATGATGATATTGAAGTTGTATAGACTCCTCTGGCTCACTTGTAGCCACCTCCGCTCCATGATTCATCCACAAGATCTTCACTAGTGAGATTATTTTGCTCCAAGGCTTTTTAACTTCTTTGGCAAGGATCATCAATAGTTCTTCCTCTATGAGAAGTAACTCACTTCATTATGCTCAATTGAGATAATGTGGGATGGATCTGAGCGATATCTCGTCATCATTGACACATGAAATGAAAAACATTATGTATACGTTGTATTCCTAATGGAAAAGCCAATCGATAAACTACCGGTCCAACCCCCTCTAAAATCCCATATGGTCTAGTAAAACTCAAACTCAATTTCTATTTGAGTAAAAATACAACACCTTCTTCCAATGTGTAACCTTAAAGAAAACTTTATCTCCCACAACAAACTCAATACCCTTCCGCTTCAAATTCATGCAAGATTTTTAATAATCAAAAGTTACTTTTAGTCCAACTAGCTTTCCTTCGGTAGGCTTATTCCAACATAAATGATTTCTACATTTGTGTCCATAAAATGCCCTAAAAGGAGTTATCTGAATATTTGATCGATAACTATTATTGTAAGTGAATTCCACTGTGGAAGAACTGCTCTCGACTTCAATAATACAACATTAGAGCATATCCTCAAAGACTTGAATAACTCTCTCAGACTGACCATCAATTTAAGGATGAAAAATAGTAATGAAATACAACATAGTACCCAATGCCTTATGAAGTTTCCCCCCAAATTCTTGAAATGAAGCTAAGATCTCTATATGATATGATCGAAATCAACACATCATATCTCTATATGATATGATCGATGTCGACACATCATCTTGTCTAACTATCAAATGTATTTTTTTAACTTGATAGCATATTCAAGTATTAAAAAGGTCAAATTCCATCATGTCCCAAAATCTTAAGTAACAAAACTTTTAATATCCTCATTCTCATATTCTATGCAAGTTTTAAACTTTTGAAGCCTCATTAGAGAAAACCTAAAATATGTCACAAGAACTCAAACTTTCATAATTCATGAATCAAGTTCTTTCAAACTCTCTCTAACAATCAAATTCAAAATATACTACTCCAGTTTAGGATCAAAGATGATCATGGAGCCAGGAAATTTAACTACTCAAACAGAGGATCAAAGGATATGACTCATTCCAAGTAGGATACTCCAGCTTAGGATCAAAGATGATCATGTAGCCAAGAAATTTAACTACTCAAACAGATGATCAAAGGATATGACCCATTCCAAGTAGCAAGTATCTGATGGTTCTTATTTGGAATGTTATTGGACTAAGAGCAAATAAGGTGGCACAAGTTGATTGGGTCTCATTTTACCATTCCTAAATGTTCAATTTTGTGTTGGATACTAATCCTATTGCACATGTCACAACTCACACCCAAGGTATAAACTAACGTGATTGGATGAAATAAATCAATGATTTTTTATTTTATTTTTAGTAATAAATAAGAATGACATTTTCCTTTACATTTCATTTATCCAGCAGCATTATCTGGTACATTGTCAGCGATAACTAAGCATTATTTTTCTCTTATCACACCACATCAACAAACAAGTAAACTTGTATATAAACATATAACATATAACATAAACTCTGGTTTTATTCAAATTCAAGACAAAGCAAGAATCTTGTTGTAATGGTGTTAAGGAACTTGGTTGTTAACTTCAGTAGACTTGGTCTTTGTAATCTAGAAAGTTTTGGCCACAACTCTAAGTTGAACCTTCTGGATTTTCCCCGTTGAAGTTTTGGGCAATTGAGGTATAAATTCTACCTTCTTGAGAATCAAACCATAAAATGATGAAGATTTTTGTTGGATATATCTTTAATTGAAGAGGTTCTACAAAATTATAGAGCTTTCTAGAGAAGTGTAGAATTTTCTAGAACATTTCAGAGAACTCTAGAGAAGTGTAGAACTCTCTAGAAGCTTGTGGAAGAGTGTGAAATCCTCTGGAATATTCTGAAGATGTGTGAAACCTTATGGAAGAGTATGAAAGAATATGGAAGGGAGTGGAAGAGTATAGAACTTCTTAGAGCGTGTGTGGAACATTCTAGATAATTAATCTCCACCCTTGGATGTAAGTAATATCCACCATTCATTGTGGAGATGGAGTAGTATAAATAGGGGTGAGAGAATTCATTTATAACCATCCAAAAATCCAAAACACTAAGAGAGTCCACTTCTTATAGTGAGAAACTAGAGAATTAGATAACCACTTTGAGAGAGAAGAGAGATAGCTTGGGAAATCTTTATCCTCAAGCTTGAGTGAGCCACCAAGTGTGAGTCAAATTTTGTGAACACATCCTTGCGATCATACTATTTTTTTGTATAGTGGAAGAAACTCCAAATTAAAGAATTATACTCTTATGCTCTCTTTACTATCCTTAATCTCTAAGTTCCTATCTTAACTTCATGAAGCGGGAAAGACTTTCATTCCCAATAGTGGTATCAGAGCCAGGTTCATCCGTAGTCGTAATTAGCTCATACAGTTCAAGATTGAAGATAATGTCACTCATGATGGAGACAAGTTGAAGCTCATAACCAATAACTACTCATATTGGAAGCCGATGATGGAGGACCACCTGTACTGCAAGGATTTACATGAGCCCATCATCTACAAAGACAAGGTAGAAGGCAAGAGTGATGCTCAATGTGAGCTACTAAATCGGAAGGTCGTTGCCATGATCTGTAAGTACATTGATAAAACCCTCTTTGAGCATGTTTCTACTTATACAAATGCTTATAAATTATGGACAAAGCTTGAGTCCATTATTCAAAAGAAAACGCCTCGTAACAAAGCCAATTTAGTTCGATGGTTGGTGAAATTTGAGTATAAGGATGGTCAAATTATGATTGAATACTTAAATAATTTCAAGTGGCTCGTAAATCAATTAACAAAAATTGAGATGAAAATTAATGATGAGTTACAAGCCATTCTACTCCTAAGTTCCTTACCGAAAATTTGGGATATACTCGTTGTTACACTTAGTAATTTAGCTCCGAAAGGAAATCTCACCATGGATACCGTTAGTGATAGCCTCATCGGTAAAAAAGTAAGAAGAATGGAACAAGGTGAGTCTATTCATCTCGAAGCTAATATTATTGAGAATCGGGATAAAAATAAAACTCGTGGACGTAGCAAAAGTCGAGACCTGCATCAATCTCGATGTAGATCCAAGCCACGCTTGAAGATTACATGCTACTACTATGGAAGGATGGGCTATAGGAAAATGTAATATCGATCCTTCAAGAGAGACCAAAAGGTTGGTAATGTTAAGCCAGACTAAATCAGCCCAACGAAGAAGCAAGAAGATAACAGTACTACTGTCGTAATATCAAAAGAAGATCTATTATATCTCGTTAATGAAGGTAATGTCATGAACATTGCTTATGATTATAGCTCTTGGATTGCCGATTCTGTTGCTTCCTTCCATGTTACTCCACATAGAAGTTTATTCTCATCCTACCGAACCTGTGACTTTGGTACGGTGCAAATGGGAAATCAAGACATGAGCAAGATTATCAGGATAAGAGATATCATCCTGACGACAAGCACTGGATGCAAGGTTATCTTAAAAGATGTGAGGCATGTTTCGGCCATGTACCTCAATCTTATCTCTGATGGGAAGCTAGATGATGTTGGTCTGATAACTTACTTTGGTAAAGGAAACCGGAAGCTCACCAAAGGAAGCCTAATAATGGCTAGAGGAAACAATGGTCATTATATGTGATGCAAGCTAAGCTCTGCAAAGGAGAGGTAAACATCACCACTAAAGATGTGGAGATATGGTATAAATGACTTGGGTACATCAGTGAGAAGGGTCTTCACATGCTCGCTCGGAAACAACTCATACCTGACGTGAAAGGTAAACCACTTGATCCTTGTACTCACTGTTTAGCTGGAAAACAACTCAGAGTTGCTTTCCAAATATCTTCTCCACCCACAATGAGAAAAATCATCCTAGACCTTGTACACACCGACGTGTGTTCCATGTCTGAGAGATCAATTGGTGGTGCATTATACTTTGTCACCTTCATTGATGATCATTCAAGTAAGGTGTGGGTGCACCTGTTAAAATTAAAGGATTAAGTGCTTGACGCATTCAAAGAATTCCATGCCCTAGTGGAGCATGAGACCGGATGAAATATCAAGTGTGTAAGATCTGATAATTGAGGTGAGTATAGAGGTCCTTTTGAAGCATATTGCAAGAAATATGGCATTAGACTAGAGAGGACTCCACCCAAGACACCATAATCAAATGGAATAGCTGAGAGAATGAATAAAACTATTGAAGAATGAGTTCGATGTGTGTTCTCTCATGTTAAGTTACCCAAATCATTTTGCATCCAAGCTATCAAAATCTACGGGCGAGGCCCATGAAGACCCCACCACTGAATGATGAACTTTGCGCCTTCGACCCAGACGAATTGAATTCATATCTCTTTCGTCTGGTCGCCGGACTGTGATTCTTCTATTACATTACATTACAGAGAAGTCTGGTTGACATTGTCAACCTTACACTATCAGTTTCCTTGAACGGGGGCATCCTAGAAGAAGTCTGAACGGGCAAAAGGGCTTTATACATCTCAAGGTATTCGGGCACAGGGCATTTGTTCACATACCCAAAGATGAGAGAGCCAAGCTTGACGCAAAGATGAAGGAATGTATCTGCCTTCCTTCACCTAAGGATGAATTCGGTTATTGCCTTTGGGATCCAGTCAATAAGAAGGTTGTCCACAACAGAGACGTTGTTTTCTTCGAAATCCAAACAATCAAAGATATCAAAAATTCAGAAAGGCCAAGAATGAGAAGCAACAAGAACGCCGAACCTACTCTAGTTTGACGTGAGGATAATAATATACAAGAAAACAACGATGCTAAAAATTGTGAACGTATGTTAGAGCAAAGCAACTAGGAGACTCATGATGAACCAGCTCAGGAAGAGCCTCAATCTAGCTCTCCAACAGCACCAGAACCGAGCTGGTCCTCGAGAGATAGAATACCATCTACTTGGTATAATATAGATGAGTATATTATGCTCACTGATGAGGGGGAGCCTCAAAGCTATAAAGAAGCAATTAGTGATAGTCATAAAGAAGAGTGGAGAAGAGCCCTACAAAAAGATATGCAATCATTGCATGAGAATCGTACTTATGATCTTATGGAGCTACCAAAAGGGAAAATAGCCTTGAAGAATAAGTGGGTATATCAGATCAAGATCGAAGATAGTAGCTCAAAGCCTCGCTATAAAGCTCGGTTGGTTGTCAAAAGATTCAGACAAGAAAAAAGTATAGACTTTGAAGAAATATTCTCTCCCGTGGTAAAGATGTCATCCATTCGAATGGTCATTGGCTTAGCAACCGTGCAAGATTTGGAGATTGAACAGCTCGATGTTAAGATGACGTTCCTACATGGCAATCTAGAGGATGAAATTTACATAGAGTAGCCTGAGGGATTCAAAGTTCCAGGTAAAGAAAATCTAGTGTGTCATCCGACTAAAAGTCTATAAGGGTTTAAGCAAACACCAAGGCAGTGGTACAAAAAATTTGACTCTTTCATGGCAGAACATGATTTCAAAAATATGGAAATTATGTCTTCACAAAAAGGTATGCAAATGGCGATTTTCTTATACTTCTTCTCTATGTTCACGATATATTAATTATTGGCCTATATATCGCCTTGGTAATTCTATACTCATCTGTAGTAGGCAGTCTTATGTATGCAATGATATACACAAGACCATATATCGCCTATGCAGTTGGAGTCGTGAGTCGTTTCTTGGCCAACCTAGGGAACGAAAATTAGGTTGCAGCCAAATGGATCATCCGATATCTACGAGGAACTTCCAAAAGGTATTTTTTCTTTGGGAAAGAAAAACCTGTGTTGGAATGATACACAGATACAGACTGGGTCGGTGATTTTGTTTCAAGAAAATCAACATCGGGATACCTAACTACTTTCGCAAGGTAGTTGTCTCATGGCAATCAAAGCTACAACAATGTGTTGCATTGTCCACTATTGAGGCAGAGTACATCGCGGCTACTGAAGCTTGCAATGAGATGTTGTGGATGAAGAATTTGTTGCTTGGAATGGATCAAGAAATGTATGTCTTAAAGTGTGACAATCAGAGTGCAATTTATCTTGCAAAGAATTCAACATTTCATTCCC
Organism: Hibiscus syriacus; assembly: GCF_006381635.1. Lineage (NCBI taxonomy): Eukaryota > Viridiplantae > Streptophyta > Magnoliopsida > Malvales > Malvaceae > Hibiscus > Hibiscus syriacus. The sequence goes on along the minus strand of NW_024063533.1, from coordinate 3,408,967 downwards.
GCACAAAGCACATAGACATTAGATATCATTGGATCTGAGAAGTTCTCGAAGAAAAATAAATACATATTGACAAGGTCCACACATATGAGAATTGGTCAGACATGATGACCAAGGAAATACCGAAAAAGAAGTTCGAAGATTGTTTTCAAGGTGCCGACTTGCTACTACCTCCTAATTAAGTCGAGAGGGGGAAATTTTTTGGATCTCTCCTTAATTGGAGAGGTTCTAGAAAATTCTAGAGCTTTCTAGAAAAGTGTAGAATTTTCTAGAACATTCCGAAGAACTCTAGAGAAGTGTAGAACTCTCTAGAAGCTGGTGGAAGAGTGTGAAATCCTCTGGAATATTTTAGAGATGTGTGGAACCTTATGGAAGAGTATGGAAGAATATGGAAAGGAGTGGAAGAGTGTAAAACTTCTTAGAGTGTATGGAGTATTCTAGATAATTAATCTCTACCCTTGGATGTAATTAATCTCCACTATTCATTGTTGAGGTGGAGTAGTATAAATAGGGGTGAGAGACTTCATTTCTAACCATCCAAAAATCCAAAACACTAAGAGAGTATGCTTCTTAGTGTGAGAAACTAGAGAATTAGAGAGCCTCTTTGAGAGAGAAGAGATATAGCTTGGGAAGTCTTTATCCTCAATTTTGAGTGAGCCACCGAGTGTGAGTCAAATTTTGTGAACACGTCCTTGTAATCATACTATTCTTTTGCATAGTGGAAGAAACTCCAAATTGGAGAATTATACTTTTATGCTCTTTTTATTATCCTTAATCTCTAAGTGTCTATCTTAACTTCACGAAGCGGGAAAGACCATGATTCCTAACAATTTTTACGGCAGTAAGTAATGATATCAGCTTTTGTCACGTCGTCTTTCCGCCCACATTCGTTCTCTCTAACAGCTACAAATACTCAAAGACTCTCCCCACACCGTGGGTGAGGCATTGCTACTACTGCTGCCTCTAGGACTCTTGGATGCCTATAAAGAACTGACTCCAACTCGTCGCTGCTGATGTTTTCACCACCGGAAATGATGACATCCTTTGATTTATCATTTATTTCCAGGTATCCATCGGTATGTATAACGCCCATGTCTCCGGTGATGAACCACCCTTTCTTAAAAGCGTTGGATGTAGCCTCTGGGTCTTTTAAATACCTTTTCATGATGCTGCTTCCGTGAAGTACAATCTCCCCCATTGTTTTACAATAATGGGGTACGCTTTCCATGATTTCGATGTTTTTCACATCGAAATCCGTTAATGTCAATATGATGATCCCTTTTCGTGCTTTGAAATTGCCTGGATATTACGCGAGAGATTGTTCCATTTGGCTTGCCACTTGTACACCAGGGCAGGGTCAGTGGCCTCTGTTAGGCTATAGAAGTGTGATATGGAATTCGAGGAATACTATTTTCTCAAAAAGTGACTCTGGAGGGGGTGCACCACCAGTGAGTACTTGCACTTGAGAGGTAACCTCGCTAGGCTCATGTGGTTTGGCCTCGAGAAGGATGTTGAAGATGATGGGTATGCAACACATGTGCGTTACTTTGTGAGAAGTGATGCTACGGTATATGTCGTACGTGGTGTTGTTGTTCATACAGACGTTAGTCCCACCACGTGTGGCGACTCCCCAAGTGAAGATCCACATATCGCTATGAAACATCGGGAGGGACCATAGATATACAGGCTTAACTCCCATTTTCCAACCCAAAACCAAATTTAAAGTACTCAGATAAGCACCTCTATGGCTATAAACAGCTCATTTCGATTCTGATGTTGTTCCGGACGTATAGTTGAGCGAAATAAGATCTCATTCATCTTAAATATCATTCGGGAAGAATTTCATATCCCCCATTTGGATCAACTGCTCATATTCTAACTCACCAAGTCGAACACCAGTAGGTGAGTCTATATCATATATGACAATCACCTACGGAATTAAAACCTGATTTCGTTGAGACTCAGCCATCAACAACCAAAGAGCTTCCCATGCCACCGACACATATTGATAATCGACGAATAATACCTTGGACTCGAAGTGACGAAGAAGGGTAGCGATGTTCTTGGCATCGAGCCTGGCATTAAGGGTGTTCACTGTTGAGCACCACTCCAGCCATAGGAACAATAAAATGCATCTCATATATGGCTGGAACATTGGGAGCCAGAACAGATACTTGCAAATGGATGTCATACGTTTCAGTTTGCTATATGTCAAAATCTAATGAAAACATGCATGAATTAATGATAGAATAAATTAAAGAAAAAACTTACAACGTCGTTCTTGTGGATATTAAGAGGGATAGGAGAGGAAGCGAGACGACGACAACGCATGTAGGTTTGACTTTAGGTGAAACGAGTGTTCCCGTAGATGATGGAAGTTCGATTAGAGTAAACAGAGCTGGCTCTTTTCAGGAAACTCAAGGGAGTGGGTGACATATAATTTGCTTCGCATTTTGGAAGTTGATTCATGGATGAACAAATGATTGATTTTCATTTGCTTTTAGAAACTTGAGATATATCAGAATCTTGGATTGCACAAATATTAGGACCTGATAGAGATTTATATAGAGGTGAATTGGGTGAGTCAAGGTCACATTAAACGTAAGGGTGGAATAGAGATTTGTGGTTATAAATAAATAATATCAAGAAATTGTGTTTGAGAGGGGAAGTTATACGAAAATTGGTGAGTTATTCTTTTAATTTTATTTAAAGAAATTGAATAATCAATATCACTGTTAATTTTTAACGATAGATGGTCAAAATGTTACCAAAACTAAATGTTGGATATAATCTTAAAAACTAGTTGAATAATCAGACAAAATAAAAGTAATAGTTGAGATAGTAAACGTGTAGTTTACCATATATACTATTGTAGATGTGAGTGTTGCAACTGATGAGGCATTTTGAAATCTATTCGTCTCTACAATATTTTTCATTAAATATTTTACTCAATTTAGCAAAGAGGATTCAACATTAAAATTAGTGAAGGTCTTATTATTATGCCCAATATATAAATAAATATAATTTATTATTATTTTTATTTTTTATTCGTGTTTATTTTATATTTGTGTGCATAAATATGTTGTATTGTTGTATTTATATTTTTTTAATCAAGTGGAAATGTATTATATTCTCAAGATAAATGTTAAAATTTGAACTCACATAAGATGTAATAATATGATTATTTTAAATCATTCGATCAATTAACGATTATCTATGTTGTATTTTATATTAATTATAATATTTGATAAGATTTTGATTTTATTAAATTGATTATAATAAACTGAAAATAAAAAGGATTAAAAATTTACTTTACCTTTTGTAATTACCATGTCGACTACTGTCAGGATTTTCGGAAGCTCGAAACGACAACCGGAACGATTTGCAAAGAGGGGTCGGAACGGTTTTGTGTTTAGGGAGTAAGGAGATTGAAAGATAGAGAATTGCACAGTGATTTATAGTGGTTCAACTTTCTCAATCAAAGTCTACGTCCACTACCTTAGCTCCTCACTAAGGATTTTCCAACAAATTCACTAATTTGTTCTTTCTTTTGAGGATAAAGAGTAACCTTACAAACTCCCTAGTTTTTCCGGGCTAAACTAGAACCTTTCCCTAGCTTTTACACGGGCTAAGCTAGAACCTTTCCCCTTTACAAAATGATAATAAATGTAAACAAGAAAACCTCTCTAAGGTAGGTGTTTACAAGATTGAGCTCACAAGAACAAAATATATACAAGAGAAAGATGAAATAAGAATGAAAAATTCTTCTCTTGTGTTTGATTGCTTGGATAGTTGTTCTCTTTTTTGCTTCTTCAAGTGTCCTCAGCTTGTATTTATAGCTTGGAATGAGTTTGAAGTCGTATATAGCCGTTGGGAATGTTTTGGAGCCGTTTGGGGATGATTTTTATACTCAAAAAGGTTGCCCAGAATGGGGGGAATCGGTACCCCTTCATAGGGAATCGATACCCCTTCATAATATTCAAATATTATGACCGTTGAGCTGATGAACAGTGAGGGAATCGGTACCCCCTTGGGGGGAATCGGTTCCCCTTTTACATACTGGAATTTTGAGCCTCGGGTTACTGTTCAAATAGTAAATTACTATTCATAAAAACATTTTTGTGCTCAATTTTAAATTAAAAGAACTTTGAATTATTTTTGTAAATTTTGAATAAATTCAATTAAGTCCAAATACATTTTGTAAATTCAATTCAAGTCCAAAAATCATTTTGCCTTAAATTGTTATATCGAAACATAGTTCAACAACTACCAATAATAAAATAAATGATTTTTTAACAGGTGAACTAGTTTCCATTTTTATATGTATATGATTTTGTGTAACATCGCCATCCCGTACCCGACCCGGATACGAGTCCGAGATGTCACATTGACTTTTTAAAACAATATTCTTAACAAAATAATAAAAACATTTGGACTTATATAACTAAAATACGATAATACATATTGGTTAATACAAGTTTATCAAAATACTCAGAGCATACACAACTTTACCATTTGATTACATGCCAACATTCATTTACATAACAAAATGACCTACTGATTAAGTTACTTCTGATCTGATAGTTGCAGGAGTAATGTTGTCCAATTGCTTAATCTGTCTCTTCTACTTCTTGGATCCTACGTGTGAAACACTCACACGCTAAGTTATCGACTTAGTGAGGCAATATAATAATAACAAGGAAATGTAATGAAAACGCCATAATGAGATAAAGTGCAATGAGAATATGTATTTAATCAGTGCAATATCCATAACCATGTTTCTTACACATAAGCATATTAATTTAACATTCATGAATTCACAGTAATAAGTTTATTGGCCCATGATACCATACTGAGAACCTAAGGTATGTGAGTAATATGAGGTTGTGCATTATGCTGTCACCACAGCTTATATAAATGCACCGAAGTGCCACGTAAAATTGCACCGAAGTGCCATATAAGATGTCCCAAAGGACCACATAGAAAATTCCTTAAGAATTATATACATATGCTAAGGACCAAATATGTGTCTCAAAAGACCTCATACATGTTCCAAAGAATACATATATGTCCAGAAGGACCGCGTAGACCCTCTACTCTTGGCATGCCAACTAGCATGCCAACTATACCTATAGTTCTCATCTATATAACATGGGTTTTTCTCAATTTACATAGTATATCATATAGACATATCATTTCCTTACCTTCATCACATAGCTCAATAACTTTGCATACATATTCATTTAAAACATATTACACAATGCACATAGTATGAATTTCTATTACGTTTCATAATATGAAATGAATCATTCATCAATGTATTGAATCTAGACTTATCACAAGTCTAGAACTAGATGCACTACTATAATCATGTTATGCATATGCACTCACCTATATTTATTTGTTTTTCCCTCGATCGATCTTATTGGGCAATTGGTCTGGAACTTATTTAGGCCTTGAATCTACATAAATATAATTTTTCAAAATGATTATCAGATGCCTAAACCTTGCAATTAACTTCTAATAACTTAAACAAATTTAACGAATTTATATTTCATTTTTCCTTTAGGGGGTATCGATACACCCCTGGAGGTATCGGTACCCTTACTGCATTCTGCCATTTTTTCATTCAGGAGGATATCGGTACCCAACTAGGGGGTATCGGTACCCTTATGACATTCTGTGATTCTTTTCATTTGAGAGGGTATCAATACCTTTTGAATGGGTATCAATACCCCTAGCCCAGAAATCACATTTTTTATGCACGAAATTTCTTCATTTTCATCTCGACACTTCATATTTCCTTCCTTACATATTCGTAGTTCATCTACATGTTATTAAAACTCGTTTCTACTCAATAATAACTTCTTTAACCTCCAAATTTTATCCTTTATATGTAATTCAAGAATTACACTTACTTTGCAACGTGTTCTAAATTAAATTCTAACACCTCATACTTCTTAATTAGCTTGATGACAAGTCAAATCCAACTTCCAATTCTTATTATGAACACTATTCCAAGATTTCATTCAATAACTCCTAATCTTTAATCTCCCCTAACTTTATCATCCTTTGATTTTTAAGATAACCTAAGCTTTCTTTAAGCTTAGCTATCATCTAATGATCAATAAGAAACCTTAAATTCATCAAGAATTTAATCAACAAGAAAACTCACCTTTAGCTTGGCTTCACGATGGAGAAGAAGAATGAGGAAGAAGAGAAATCTGGAAACTTTGGTTTTCCCCTATAGCTTCCACGTGGGTATAAAATATCCTCAACTAATATTTAATTGTTTCCTTTATTAAAACACTCATTTGTCCTTTTAATTCCTTCTTCTTTGCTAATTGATCCTACACAAAACATTTCAATCAAGTCCTTGAACTTTTCAATTCATCCAATTTGAATCACTGAATTTTAAATCTCACAATTTAATCACTAACCCGGTATGGAGATTGTTACATTTTGATTTTTTTATTGCTCATGACCTTGGAAAATGACATAAGTTCAATAAAAAAATATTTATTGAGAAAATAAAGAAAGAACAAAAACACGTTCAAACAGGACAAAGCCAGTGCAATAAGGTTTCATGGTGGATGAAAGAAATTTTTTGGTTCACACCAGGATATCTCATTATTAAAGGTTTATACTCCTGGGTTATTCTGAACCTTGCTCTTTAGTTCCCCACATATCTCAATGATGTGCCTCGAACTTTAGACAGTGCTAACATCACGTTCATAACTCTCAATCCTTTTTGGATATGAATGGGGCGACTTCATCCTTCCTCAAGACTTTTATCACAAAATTCCATGCAAGTTACTCCTAGGATCCGTGATTAATGCACGTTGAGATGCAATGTATACCATATAATGTACAATGTATATATGCTAATGTAAATATGCAAAGATACACATGCAAATACAAAAGTGTAAAATGTGGAATGCAAAATGTGGGATGCAAATGCAACAAGGAAAAAAAACCTGGTTCATCTTCAAGTTGTCCAGCTCCTGTAAGCATTTGGGTACTGTATCATCTTCAAAGCTTCTACTTCATCTCCTGCTTTCATAAATCTTTTTGAGTCTACCTTGTTATCTCAACAAGTCGATGTATGGCTTGTCTCCTTAGTAGGTAGACTCTCTCTTGACGCTTACGTAGAGTATATTTGAAATTCTTCCGATTCTAATGAAAGATATTACTGTGGGTGGGCATTGTTTTTCAAGAAGCTTCTAAAAGATCAGTTATTTAAGGGATCAATACCTATGAATGATATATCATGTCCGTGCAAAAATGCAACAAAACACAAGACCAGACAAAAAGGAAATCAATGGTAGTAGAAAAAAAAATCAAGTCAGTTGAAATGATTAGTCAAAGAAATGTAATCTTAGAAACAATAATTAAATATGACACAAAGTTAAGACTGAAAAATAAGCGTACAAAGGCAATTAAAAGTCCTAAACACGTGCGGACTAATTCTCCTAGGCTATCCACATGGCTCTAACGGGTAGGTTTACTAAATTCCCTACATGTGGTCGGTTCTAGAAAAGGGTTCACAAGCCATCTTTACAACATGCTATAGCTGACTCCAATTCTAGCCCATTACAGACTTGCGAATCGGATTCATCTGAGGAGATCACACAACTAAAAGCGTACCTCGGATCTGATATCCAGATAGACAACTTAGGATGCTTTCCAGAGATACTTTATCAGACCCACACAAGGAAGCCCGCTGTTCCTCGTGAGGTATGATGTTTCTCCCTACTTAGGTAAACATGGTTGGAGTTCGGGTTTAGAGCTATGATATGCAACAATCTTAAATAAATTCACAGAAATGTAAGCATTAACCATAGAGAATTATTTTTATTTGAAATAACATAATGAACTGTAAATTAAAATAAGATTGAACTCATAATTTCCAAAATCCTAAATATAGGGTAACCAACTCGTGGCTCAAATCTCAAGTTGGTTTAAAAAAAACTTCCCTAGCGGAGTCGCCAAGCTGTCGACACCGTTTTTCGCCCAGGAGGGGAAAGACTAATATCGACTCGGGGGTTTTTCTTTTTAAAAGGAATTTTTGAAATGTTAGGAGTCGCCACCAATAATTTAAGGTGCGATTAGGACACCATAAAAATAGGTGATTTTAATAAAACGTTTTATTTTTATCAAAATACCAAGTTTTAAGGTCTGCAAAAATCCATAAATCAGGTTTGGGAGTCAGTTACGGATGGGGAATGATTAGCACCCCCACAAGCGCCCAAATATTTGTACCTAGTTGATTACCCTATATTTAGAATCAAAAATTTGAGTACGATCTTAATTTAATTTGAAAATCATTACGGATGCAAAGTTGAAAACAATATCCGTTTATTAAGATCGATAGTTGTCAACACCGTTTTTTGCTCGGACGGGGAAAAACTTAGCACGACTTGGGGTTTTTTCTTTGAAAATGTTTTGAAATGTGAGGAGTCACCATCGACCTTTTGGTTTAGGTAGGTTGAATACCCAAAACCCGTCTTTTAAAAGAGTTTTTAAGAAACCTTCATTTTAAAAGATTCACCAATCTATGTGTAACCAAAGATTTATTATTTTTTGTTAAAAAAAGGGTTCGGGGATTGATTACGTGTGGGGAAGGATAAACAACCCCACAACACCCAAAATTTGTACCCTACTGTTTATAAATCGTCTTTAATAGTAAAAATCTAAGAATTCAAATATAAATTTTAGTTGTGATCCTATTATTACAAATTCAACCATACAATTTTTATTTAACGTGAATTTCTAATGAGAAATAGAAAATATTTTAATATTTCCAATCGAAGAGAAAATAATTCCTAAAATACTTTAGGACGAATATTTCTCTTTCCAACTGAAATAAAAAGAATATAATAATTTCTCCCAAGAATTCGAGATTAAAATAATTTGATTCGACTAAATAAAGAAATTAAGCTAATTTATCCAAATTATATATTTAATTAGAAAAGATAAGGGATGTTCAATTATTTAAAAATATCGAAACTTAATCCCTAATAAAATTAGACGAATTGTCTCGATAAGTTTAAATAAGCGAACATTTTCTTTTCCCTTTAATTAATTAATTTAAGCATACTCAATTTTTTTATGTTCTACTAGTAGGGTGTTTATTTATTTTGAAATATAAAAATAGGACATCTAGTTACTTTAAGACAATCCTTTCTTAATATTTTAAAATAAATAAATACTACCTTGAATCCAATTATATGTGAAATGTCTAGATCTATATGCACGAATAAATTGACATGGAAAAGGAGGAAAATTAAGTATTAACAAATTAAATGTAATATTACAATAAATCTACTATGAACAGAACTAAAGTGAAATCCTAATTTCTAAGCTTAATGATCTAATCTAAGAATAAATTTAAAAAAAAACTAATTAAAATAAAAAAGCTAGAATAATAAACCCCATTAAAAATAAAACTAAATAAGCAAAACAAAAAAAGATAAAATACATAAGGGTAAAATTGTAAGAAAAAAAACAACAGTATTTAATTCGAAATAAAATAAAAAATGTTAATAGTGGGAAAATTAAAATAATCAGTAATTAAGAGTCTAGAATTGAAACAAATAACTGTAAACCAATGGCCAGAATGTAACATATATAGAACCTTGAAGGATCAGAGAAAAAATTATACCTAAAATTCTTACCAGTTAAAGAACAAATAAAAGGTAAATTTATGTAATTAAGGCACAAACATTTGGTTTAAAATAAACAAATATTAAGGCTAGGACTACATTGTAAAATACCACAAATATTCAATGGTATAAATGCAAATAATCCTGAAACTTATTATTAAAACATAAAAAATGGGAAATAGCAAAACAGGGGCACGTAATTTTGAGGTGTCATTCAAATGTATTAATCAGTGATCAAAATGCAAGAACAACTTAAAACTATGAGGACTAAAAACAAATATACCCACAAAATACATAACATACATAAAAAAATAAAAATAACCAAGTCAGCACAAGAAACAAAAGGGTACAAAAATGATCCTCCCTTTGGATCGAAATGTAAAAGCGTGGAAATCCTAGAGGGATTTAAGTGTGAAATAACCTAAAAAGTTTTATTATAAAGCCCGACCCTCTCCTTTTTTTTTGTTTCATTTTACACCGAAAATAAACAAAAATTTCAAAACCCTATCAACTCTCTCATTTCTCTCTCAGCCAACCCCCTCGCCAGAATCTCACGTCACCGCTCCGACCGCCCCACACGGTGGTCAGAGCTCCCCAAACTCAATCTAAAACTACCTAAAACTCTAGATCTCTCTCCCTAAGCCCTTATTTGGGTCAAAACACCCCTAAAATCGCTCAAATTACCCCCAAAAACAAGTTCATCGTTTGGGCTTCCTCTCGCTCCGACCACCGTGGTTCGATTCACCCCTCCTCACAAGGTAAGCACTCATTCTCCTCTCTTTTTCTTTCTCTATTTACCTTAAAATATAAGCTAATTATTTTTTTATTTTTTTTTATTTTCTTATTTCGAAAGAAAGAACGAAAAGAGGGAAAAAAGAGACAACCTACCTTGAAAATTTGCTTTCTATTTCTTCCAAAAATCCAAAGGAAAAAGCCCCCTTTGTGTTACATTTCAAATGGGTTTTATAACCCATTACAGTAGGTATTAACAACTAATAAATCCTGACATTGCTTTGAATTTTGGTTTTGCTGCGTTACAGGGGATGGGCTGCAATAGCAGTTGGCAGCGTGTGTGGCAGTAGTAGTCGGTGGTGCAGAGGTAAGGATGTTGCAGCAGCTGGTGGTACAGAGGTGAGGAGGTTGCTTTGACCCTTTTTTTAATATTATTATTATATTAACATTGGTGATTACAATAGCATTCGCCCCCTAGCATAAGTGCAGTAGATCAACTATTGTGCCTAATAACCGGACATTGCCTTAATTTTAGAAATCATGATGCGGTTTTCGAAAAGGATGTCGATCTATTTCGGGAATCACCAGTAGTCACCCCCTGAGCATACTTGCGGGAGATAATACCATTAATTCCCTAATAAGTGAAGATTGCCTTAGATTTAAAAATAAAATGCAATCAAACAAATTTTTATTTATCCTAATTAAGCTAAGAATAAATTAAGTCTTTTTCTAGCTTAAAGCGTCAAATTATGAAAATTAAGGAATCTAGAGTATTAAACCTAAATGTAGGCTCTAATATTTACCCTATTTGATTTTTAAATCAGTTATTGAATCGAATAACTGAGATGGTCCCTCGAGCATTTAGGTGAGGTACAACTCGAATTATTCCCTAAATTAAAAGACTAGTTTGAAATCTAGCTAAAAATGGAGGCTCTAATCTATAATCTAATCAATTATGTCAAAAGGATAATCTAGTTAAAAGTTTAAGGACTAGAATGTGAGAAGCCGAGATTAAGGCTCTAATTACTATCCCTAATTAACCTTACCAATCATTGAATTGAATAATCAAAATGAACCTTCGAGCATCTAAATGCGAGAGCCAAATCGAATTATTCTCTAAATTAAAGGACTAAAATGTGAGAAATCTAAGTCTAAGGTTCAATATAATTCAAGTTAACTAAATCCAAGACTAAATTAAACAAACCTAAACATATGTCGGAATTAAAAGGAATTAAACCAACTCGAAACATGAACCCTCTTAAAAAAAGGAATATGTAACAAATAAATAAATACAAAATAAACGAATAAATAAATAATTATAAAAAGAAATGAATGCACGGAATACAAATTGAATGCTAGGAAAAATGAAATAAGAAATGGAACAGATAAAGGACAAAAGTATGAAACATATTAAAAATGGAAACTAAATTAAGGGGGGAAACAAAATTGGTGGAGACAAACAGTAAAATTAAAGGAAATAACTTATTAAAAAGATGCTATTTTTACGTCTATTGTAATAGATTTGGGAAAAGAAATAAGATATAAGCAATTGATATAAATCAAACTAAACGATGGAAATAATTTAAAACGTGTAAGATATAAATCAAACTAAACGATGGAAATAATTTAAAACGTGTAAGATATAAATCAAACTAAACGATGGAAATAATTTAAAACGTGTAAGATATAAACAATTAATTATATAAAAGGAAATATGCATACAAGAATATATAAGGTATAATATTAATACGAGAAAGTAAAAAAAATATGAATGCTGTTAAAAAAGAGAAATACTTATTAGAAATAGAAATATATATTTAGAGTCGTTATTATGCATAAAATAAACAAAAAAATGTAAAGATGGCAAAGTTTAGGGACCTAAAAACTAATTAACCATATTATTTAAGCCTAAAATATCTTATTAAACAAAAATGGAAAAATTACCAAATTAATCCAGAAATAAAATTAAAAAGGTCACTAAAATATAAAAACAATCCTAACTTACAGGGACCAGACAGAGAAAAACCCATAAAAATAAAAATGCAAGAAAAGGGAAAACTATAATTTTAAACCCTACAGGTGACTAGAATGCAAAAATAAGCTAAAGTTATAGGGACTAAAACATGAATAAACCAAAAACATATAGGCACACACAAAAAAAGGAAAAATATCAATTTTGGTCCCTAGAGGAACCAAACTGCAAAAATGCACTAAACCTTCAGGGGGCTAAACGTTGATTGGGGAAGGAGATGGTGGCCACGGGTTGGGGCAGGGGAATTTACTTGCGGGTTGGGGGAAGTGGGCGGCTACCCTAGGGGCTAGGGTTTGATTGGGTCAGGTCAAATTTGGGGCCTCGAGTTTTGGTTCTGGTTAGGCCTTAGTCGGGTCTGGGTCTTGAGGTCCGATTATGTTTTGGGTTTTAGGTTGGGTTTGTAATTGGGTTTTTTTGTTTGGTTTGAGCTTGGCCATGTTTTGGGTTTGATTTGTAAAAATGAAAAAAAAAATGGTGCTCTCAAAAATATTAAATTATCATGTTTGATTTATTTAGCATGAATGTAAGATTATAGTGTTTGTCGGAGAATATAAGATTACTTAGATGCATATTTTATTAAATTACACATGTGATATATGTTTTTTCAACAAGCTAAATTTTAATATTAAAGTATAAATATTCAAATGAAAATTCATAAAAATATTTTAATTGTTACACTATCTAACTTTTGAGGAAAAATATATTTTTCATATAATTAGTATATTAAACTTATATTTTTAAATAATTTTCGTAAGTATTATATTTATTTATATAAAATATAATCTAATATGAAAATATAATGTTGTAGTTTCAAGTGTACAAATATAGTATTTTTCAATATATAAGATTCATTTGTTTAATAACTCAAAGTTGGATATTGTTTTAAATAATTTTTTTATAATAATACTATTTTTCAACTCATAAAATTATAAAATATTAAATATATTAAATATTAAATATTAAAAATATAAAATAATTTTAACTAATCAAATTTATTAATATTTTACTAAATCAAATTCTTTGTATATTATTATTATTATGTTTATTATTTGAGTAAAGCATGAAAAATAAAGAATTGAGAATGATCCATACCATATGAAAAGATTTCATTATTCTAGGGATATTCTTATTCAAAGTGGCGAGAATTGTGTAATACTTAAGAATTTAGAGGTAACAACATTCTTGTCATTTTAACCAAAGAACACTATTATTAGTAACAAATTATTACCAAATAATGATCTTTTCCACGAACTAAACTTGTTTATCCAACAATTTTATTGTGATTGGACTTGTACTATAAATTTTATGGTATTTCAATAATGAATTCACCTATGGACAAAGTTTTGCAGATGTAAATTTATACTAAAATGTATAGACATTTATTTGGACTCCTTTATGTTTTCTTTAACTACATATAGCAATTTGTCTTTAAAATTCAACAACTACCACACTTTCGAAACCTAAAATGATTCTTCTCTTTTCACTAAAAATGATTTTTAAAAGAAAAGATATTTTGATCTTAGTTATTATCATTATGCAACGTTCATAGGGATGCATAATTTACTCTGATACTATGGGTTTCGACTTTATCTACGTGATTGAGTTGTTTTATTTTTAAAAAAATTTGGTTTGAATTAGGTCGGATTTTTCAAAGAATAAGTTAAGATTAGGTTGAGTTCGGATTTAAGATAAAAGAAATATGATTTGACCAGACATAATATTATAATTATCTGTTATATATTTAAAAATAATAGTAACAATGTTATTTTCTATATATATATTTTTAATAAGATCATTATTTTAACTATATTTAGATTGGGTCAAATCGAGTGTGAATTTTAACTTAAAAACCGATTCAAGTAAAACTCTCCTACACTTAAATCGAATCAAATACAAATAGAAAGGATTTAATTTTCGAATCTAATTTAGATAGACCAAAAACTCTACCTAAAAACTTGACCCGTATCAAGCTTATAAAAATATTTTTAATACCAATTGCAATAACATAATATTTTCTATGGAATCTGATACTGTAAAAAAAATGAGTGCTACATTTTGGACGGAAAGAATATATAATGTTTACGACTCGTAAACAAGACACTACAAGACAAGCTTTTGTGGATAGCGTAAACATGCTTAACAGCAATAATTTCCGTACCTAATCAACGAAAGAAATACTTTTAATAAAATATTTACTTGTAGAAACTTATTTTTTTTAATAGTTTGAAGTGATTATAATATAATATTTATTTTAAAAAAAAATAATTATAGATAATGTATATAGATCTTGTAAATACAATTATTTAAACTCATAACGTTTAAAAAAACTTAATTACATCGTTGTTCCTTATTGATAGAGATAAATTATAGTTGGTGGGAGTTGTATTTGATTTTTATTTAGAGTACAATTAGACTTTTACGAAATAGTGTGATGTGGGGAAGGAATATGAACCGATCTATAAAGCATATATATTGAGCTCAACAACATATAGAGAAGCTAGCTCCACTAGCTGTTTCGCTTTCCAAGTCAAATTAATTGCAAGGTTTTTCTTTATTTTTTCAAATATCTGCATTAAATAATATATTACTTTAGTGTCCCAATTGTGAGTGTATAAATATTATATTTTAGGCTCGAAAGTAGCTTGCATTCAACTTAGTTCTTAAATGAGTTTTGCATCATTTTGCATAGCCAACTCAAAATCAAATGTTTGAAGTTGTAGCTCGTGAATGAACACTTTATAAGTATCATTTAAAGAATCTATCAAAGGAGGCTGACATTATTGAGGTTTTAGGTTTACTTTAGATTCTTAATTGTTTTAGGGTTAGTTTTATAATATCTTCGATTCTATTTAGCCGCAAATCGAATCAAGAATATTATATTAACTAAACAAAACTTATTTAAGGATGAATCGGAACTAAATCAAAACTATCAAACAATTAAAAAATAATCAAACTTTCATTTAGGGATTAAATTGTTAAACATATGAAATATATGGACTCTACAACATTATATTTAATTTAAAAATGTATGTCGTAATCGATTTTTGGCGGGAAGATCGATCCGACATTTTAGAAAATAAAAGGTTTTATGAAAAGATGGGAGTCGCCACCAATCATTTTTAAGGTAAGATTGGAACACCTAAAATCAGGTACATCTAATAAAACATTTTATTTTACTAAAAATACCAAATTTCAGTATGTGAAATCAGAAATTAGGTTCGGGAGTCAGTTATGCGTGTGGAAGGATTACCACCCCACAACGCCCAAAATTAGTACCTAGTCTATTACCATATATTTTAAAATTGAAAATTTTGAGATCGAAATTTTACTTAATTTAAAAGCCACTATGTAAGCATATTTTAAAAAGAATGTCGATTTACCAAGATCAATAACGATCACCCCCAAGCAAAAGCGAAAGCTTCGTTACTAATCCCAATAAATGGACATTGCCTTAATAATTTAGAAATCATGATTCGGGTTTTGAAAAGAATGTTGATTTACTTCAGAAATCAATAGCGGTCACCCCCGAGCAAAAGCGAGAGATACACTACTAACCCCTAATAAATGAACATTACCTTATTTTGAAAACAAAATGCAATCAAGCTATCGATTATGGAACTTAATTATACTAAACGAATAAATTAATGATTCCCTCTAAGTTAAAGTGTCAAATTATGAAATTTAAAGAACGTAGGGGATTAAACCTAAAAATGTAGGCTCTAATATTAATACTAATTCATTTTAATCAATTATTGATTCGAATAATTAAAATGGAACCTCGAGCATAAGCGAGGACCGAATTAAAAATTCTCCTAAATTAAAGGGTTAAATATGAAATTAGACCTAAAGTGAAGGTTCTAACATTAATCGTAATTCATTTTAACCAATTATTGATTCGAATAATTAAAATGGAACCTCGAGCAGAAGCTAGAAACAAATTAAAAATTCTCCTAAATTAAAGGACTAAATTTGAAATTAAGCCTAAAGTGAATGCCTAATATTAGTCCTAATTAATTTTAATTGATTATTGATTCAAATAATTAAAATGGAACCTCGAGTATAAGCGAGGACCAAATTAAAAATTCCCCTAAATTAAAGGGCTAAATTAAAAGGATCTAAATCTAAAATTAAAGTAATATATATTAGGACTAAAATAAAAGGAAGTTAAAATTATCAAACAAAATTATAAGCAATTAAAATACCTAAAAGGACTAAATTAAAATAATTTAAAAGGCAAAGCTGAACATAGAACAATATGTAAAGAACTAAAATGAAAGAAATCAGAATATAAAGATTTAATTGAAACAGTACAGAAAATTTAAAACTGGAATTTAAAGGACTGGAATGTAAATACTGAAATTTAAAGGCTGAAATTAAAATAACAGAAAATTAAAAGTAAATGGAATTTTATGGACTAAAATAAAATAAAGGAAAACAAAGGGAGAAAATAAAAAGTGCATAAAATTAAATAAAATAAAAAGATCAAATAAAAATAAAATATTAGTGTTAATCTTAATATTTAACCCGAACCGTAAATAATGCGAGTCATACTCCGGGGCGGGTCGTCGTAAGGTTGTACCATAATTAACATAAAATTAAAAATTAGTGGTTAGTAGTTAGAAATTAATCGGGTCCAGACAATAATAATGTGGATCATACCCGAATCGGGTCACCACAAAGTCGATTAGAATGTTATAACAACAAGTAAATTAAATAAACATTGAATGAGGAAACCAAGGTAAGAATAAAGCAAAGCCAAATTACAGATGAACATGCACATTTGAGGGTTAAAACACAAGAATTAAAGACATGCAACCACAAATAAAAAATATATAAATATCATAAAATATGAACATGTGACCAAAATAAAATGAACAGAAAATAATATGATTAAATTAAAAGGAGAAAAGGATGAAATTGCGAGAAAATGAAATGTTAGGGGTTAGTATCGAAATAAAGAAGTGTGTTAGAATAAGATTTAATAAAGTTAGAGGGGTTAGAAATGCAAAAAAACAACAAAACTGGAGAGATGATGACCAAAGTGCAAATTCAAGCTTAAAGTTGGATGACCTAATTGAAATTAGCCCAAAATTTTGATCTACCATTTATGTTATTCTATACGTGGAGCCCTAAAAACCCATTACCACATTTGTTTTTTCTTTCGCTCTTCTCTCCCACGAACAGCGCCGCATCTCCCCTCTCCAAGCCATGTACAAACGGCCACCCTATTCAAAGGCTTATTTAACAACCTCTGGTTGCTTGCTTGTTCAACAAGTATCATCCATAATCATAATTTAACTATTCAAAGGCTTATTTAGATAAAAAAACTTACAACTTTAACACAACATACAAAACACATACACGAAGTTATTATCATTATGCAATTTGAAATATAATACATGGGTTGTTATAATAATTTTATTGATAAATTGATGATGTGAGGGAAGTTCATCTAAACATATGAGAAAGAGATGCAACAATTTTATTATTATTCAATTATGAATTTTTCGACAACCCATTTTTGTCCAGAATCCGTTATTGTTGTTGTTATTATTATTATTATTATTATTATTATATACTAATATATTATTATTATTATTATTATTATTATTATTATTATTATTATTATTATTATTATTATTATTTTGTTTTTCAGGCCAAGGCACAAAAACAACAAAACTCAAAATCGGGCACCAAATTACAAAGAGCCAAATCAGCCCAAATTAAGCAACCCGAAGCCCAAACAGTGAGCCTAATAGTTGACCCAATTTGCAACAAACCCTAACCCTAGCATTTTCATCAACTCCAGCCGTCGCCGCCTCCATTATCAACCGAGAAGACTGTGTTGTCGCTACTGTTCCGGCTACCGGTTTTCGTCCTCGGACCTTTGTCATTTCAACATACCATCATTATCACATCAATCAATCATTCCTCTGCCAGTTACTTTTGCTCCACCAACACTCCACAACTGCAAGCAAGCATGATTATTTTACTTTATTTCATTTATGTAAAGGGTAATATAAAACCACAAAACAACATTGTAAAAAGGGGATCCCTCCATTTTTGAAAATAATACAAAAAAACATTTCAGAGCAACAATTTTATGGTTTTTTCATTCGAAATACAATACTATTTTTTTAGCAATAACAAAATGTAAAAAAAAAGTTACCTTCAGTTGAGCACTTCGCCGGCATTCAGAGCCTCCATCGCCAAATCCGAACTGTGAGGAGGAGCGTACGAGGGAGGAGAACAACATACCTCGAGATCGACCCAATCTAACGGTGGACGATGGCGATCGGAGTCCTGGAAAGCCAAAGGGTCTCGACTATTTTCACGACTTTGGACCCTATTTCACGAGAAATAGACCCCAAATTTGATATGAGGGGTCGAAACGAGTCTTTTGGTGAAATTTGGTGGCGAACGGCCACCGACGACAGTGGTGGCGTGACGGTCAGGACGGAAGCCAGTGAGAGGCCGAATTTTAGAGAGAATGGCGAGCCTCTCTCTAGAAAAAAAAAGAAAAAGGAAAATGAGAAAAGAATGAAAAGATAGGGAGATAAGGGGTATTTATACCTAAAGCAAAATGACGTCGTTTTGTCCTATACTTGTGCATTTTGGCTTCTGTAGTATAATCACGTGCGTGGTCCTCGCTAGTTTTACCCAGGTTCATTTTGGTCACCATGTTGTGTCCTTTTCATTTTTATTTTAAATTTAATATCCTTATGTTGCTATTTTCCATTTTTATTTTTAAGTATTAACTTTTTGGTTTATTTTCTTTCAGGTCCCCTATGTTTACCGTATTTTCACATTTTGATCACTGGACCACCATTTTCTAATTTATTGCATTTTCATCATTCTTATTTTATTTTATTTTAATTTAGTCACTGTTTTATTTTGACATTTATTTGAAATTGGTCATTGATTTTTGTTTTGTTTTATTATAGTAACTTGATGTATTATGTTTAATTATGTTTTCATGAATTTTGTGTTGTATTTTTAATTTATGCATTTTAGTCCCTATCTATTTCTGATTTTGTTATGTTTTTTTATTTGATTACATTTTGGTCCCCGTGTCTTATTTATTTTTGTTTATTATTATTTCAGCATGTAATGTTAAAAGTGTTCATTTTGGTCATTTTTGCACTTTATTTTATTTTAATTTTTGACATGATGATTTATTTGTTTAGATTCTAGTCCTATTTGCATTTTGTTTAATTTTTGCATGTTGGTTTTATGTTATTTTAGTTCCTAATTAGTTTTGGTTCTCTATTACTTTGCATGATACCCTCATAAGCATTTCTTTACTCGAATCAAAATAATTTGACTAAGGGCAATATTCATTCATTTTTATATTGTCGTAAAGTGATTGTCTTAACGTATAAGAAAGTTAGTTTTGATAATTTTAAAATGAAATTCTATCCCATTTATTGACACGAATTAAATTGAATCCATTTTAAAAATTTGGGGATTGAGAACAAGACCATGTTCTTTTAGTTAAGTTCATCGAGAAAAGACTATTAGATCGAATCTAAGGTCTCGTCTCAATGTATTTAAATAATTGAACATCCTTATTCTCATTAAATGTTGGTAAAATAAATAATTAATTTTACTTGCTTGATGAATGCTTTTAATTTGTTTTATTTTTGCATGTATTTTTCCATGGGATTTCAAAATAAATAACACTCGAATTAATATTGAAAATAGTAATATCTTTTCATTTCGGTTGGAGAAATCAATGATTGCTTAAAGGTATGAGAGGTCTATTATTCTCGATTGAAAATAATTAGATATTATGGTTTTCTCTCGAATTATTATTGAAAATAGTAATATCTTTTCATTTTGGTTGGAGTAATAAATGACTGCTTAAAGGCATGAGAGGTCATTTATTCTCGATTGGAAATAATTATATATTATGGTTTTCTCTCGAATCAATATTGAATTTTAAGAAGAAATAGTGATATATATTCATTTCGATTGGAGTAATAAATGACTGCTTTAAGGTATGAGAGATCATTTTACTCGATTAGAAATAATCATATATTATCGTTTTCTCTCGAATCAATATTGAATTTTTAAGATGAAATAGTTATATCTCTTCATTTCGATCGGAGAAATAAATGACTGGTTTAAGGCATGAGAGGTCATTTATTCTCAATTGGAAATAATTAGATTTTATCGTTTTCGTTCTTAAAATTATTTTGTGTTGTTATTTTGAATTAATATTGAACTTTAGGATGTAATTATAATATTTTTTTCGGTTGGAGTAAGAATCGACTGGTTTAAGACATGAGAGGTCGATTCTTCTCGATAGGAAATAATTAAATATTATTGTGTTTCGTCCTAAAATCCAAAGAATATTACTTATATGGGATCTTAATTTAAATTTGACTTGAATTCTTAAATGTTATTGCAAAGACAACTAATTAATCAACTAGGTACCGATTTAGGGCGTTGTGGGGATGCTAATCCTTCCCCCACACCTAACTGACTCCCGAACTCAACTTTTTGGTAACTCAGACCGCAAATTTGTTGTTTTAATTAAAATTTATATTTTTTAAAATGAAAAATACTATTTAGGTGACCAATCACACTCTAATCAAAGATTGATTGCGACTCCTCGAATCACCTTTTATTATTATGTCATCACCTGATTAGAGGTTGTTAAATTTTAATCTAATTAATTTAATATATTTTTTAATCCAATATTTGATAACACGTGTCACATTCTAAATTCAACAGAAAATATAATGAGGTTTAACGCCTGAGGAAATCAAACCCAAGTATCAAGGGTGACCTTTGCGTGCTTCAACCACTGAGCCATTGAGCCACTTCCCATGTTTCTTAATGAGTTAATACGTGTATTATATAATCTGTTCAAGTTAAAAGAAAAAAAGCTAAAATTATATGGATTGGATTCAAACACAATACCCTATTGGAGATCAAACAAACCTTAACCTATAGGCTAAATCTAATATTTGGGATACAATTACAACATTTCATATACATTATATATTATAGTTTAATAATAGAAAAAAATAAAAATGGATAAGTGAAGACTTAAATCTAGACCAATTGAGAATATGATAGCAGTTAATCATTAAAATAAATCTAATAAATTATTTGTAATTGATTTAAAATTTTAATATTTTTAAAATTAAATTTACTTTTTTTCATATTTTTTAATGATTATATATATATGAAATTATATTTAAAATTAAATTTAAAATTTATTTAACATACCCAAACTCATGAGCACAATTTAAAATCTAAATATAGATTTTTATTTTAAAATTTAAAATTTTTTATTATTAAAATTTTAAATTATTTTTTAATGATTTCATATATATATATATATATATATAATCATTAAAAAACAAATAAAAATAGTTTAAAAATATGAAAATCTTATAACAATTATAAATAATCTTTAGATTTATTTTAGTCTTTAATTACTCTCATATTCTTGGTTGGCATAGGTTTAAATCCTCAATTATCCATAAATTTATTTGAAAAATTATACTATTACCCTCAAGTCGAATCAGGTCAAAGTTTTTTTACCCTCTACCCAAACCCAACCCGACCTCATTCCTTTATCAAATATGACCCGACTCAACCTAAAATTGATTTTTTTATAAAAAAATCCTATTAGATAAATCATATTGAATTCCGTTGATTTCGAATTAAATTACCACCTCTAAATAAAATTATCTCGTATAGATTAGGCATGATGAAATTTATTCCAAAAGGTTATCATAGGAAAAAGATCATCATGTTAAATGTTGTTACTAATCAGTTCATTGGGCCGGCTCTTTTTTGTAATATATGTTGAATTATTTTCTAATTGATTTTGTTCTTGTGTTCTTCAAAATTTTCTTAAAAAACAAGACTCCCTCTTTTTATAAATAAAAGGAAAATGGCTAATTAAAAAAAACAAATATCAAGCCCCCACACACTAGCAATTTGGCATTAAAAATTCATGAGTTATTTGTTTAAAATTAAAACTTCAGTAAAAATGACAGCGAAAGCAATCGTAAAAATAAGAGAGCGAAAAACTATGGAAAGTCTTTTGTTTCATAACCACTCTATCCTATCATTTATTAATCGATTAATTTGGGTGATCATCTAAACCTAATTTAAGATTTAATATAAATTAAATTGGGTAAAGTACACTAATGGTCCCCCAACTATAGGATATTTCTTTATTAAGTCCATCGACTATTAAAAGTTATAAAATGATCATTTGGCTATAAGGCATTGCTTTTTTGAGTCCTCCGATCCGACTATTAAAATGTACAAAATGATCACTCAACTATTCATATGTTCCAAAATTTTCATTTTCCATTAAAAAATCAGAGACCGTCTGAGTTGGACGTTAACATGCTTACTGAGATATGATACAAATCTTATTCCGAATTTGTTTGAGCTGTATTTTGTGGACGAGTCTCTATTTACCAATGTTATCAAAACCGGACCGGACCAGTCGGTTCGACCGGTTGAACCGGGAACCAGTTGCCTGTCCGGTCCGATCAGCCTCCAAAACCAATTTTGCAATGAACCGTTAAAGAACCGGTAAAACCGACGGTTCTGTTTTTTTAAATTAAACCAAACGACGTCGTTTGTTATGCTTTTTTTCAACCCCAATTTTATTTTAATTATATAATTATCATCAAAAAAACAATGAAGGTTAATATTTGTTTGTTTATTTTAGTTATATAATTATATTATTATTTAATATGTTTTACATTTTTACTTTTAATTGTTAAGTATTGTTTAAGAATTTAAATTTAACTTTGTACTTATTTATCATATTGCTGGGTGATGAAGATCTTGATGATGTGGACTTTCAAGTTTAAAGTGGTGATGGCGGTGGTAGTTCAACTAATGAAGAAGTTTTTCCCAATATTTTGAAATTTGAGGGAATCAATTTCAATGAATATTATGATGATTGATATTTGTATCAAATATGTACTTTTTTATTTAGTTGTTGATGAATTTCATTAGGTATTGACCTTAAATATTATGTTGTAGTTGATTTGAATCATTTTGTTTCACTTGATATTATGGTATTTAACTTATATATGTTATAACTTGTGATATTTCTATAACGTTTAATATTGTGAACTTAAAAAGAGTGTTATATATATATATTATAATATTGCTTTGACTATTATGTAAAATTTAAAAAAAATATTATTTTATATAAATTGGTTCAACAGCAGTTTAACCCGGTTGAACCAGTGAACCAGTACCTTCATCGGTTTAAGGTCCGGTCCGGTTTTAAAAACATTGCTATTTACATTACATTATCAAGTCAATTCTTGAATTATTATGTTGTTGAGTCAGTACTTAAAAGAAACGGTGGTGCCAATCGACATAATTAAAATATGATTTTATCATATCTCGGTCAGCATGTTAACGCTCAAATCAGACATCCGTCAAATTTTTAACGGAAAAGGACGAGTTTGGAACATTTGAATAGTCATGTGACTATTTTCTAACTTTTAATAGTCAGATAACTTGATGAAGCAATATCATATAGTCGGGGGACCACTTTTGTAATTTACCCATTAAATTTTCTTTAAAAAAACTTAATTTATCATTAACTAAAAATTAGGGTATTTCGGTTATTTTTATAATTATTTGTTCACCTTTTTCATAAGTAATTGACTTCTTTCGATCTATCTACTTGTATTTCTACTTTTATTTTTTTTTCCAGCAAAATAAAATTTTGATAACAATCTAAAGTTTGGTTTTATATTTGTAAACATGAAATAATAGAGGATAAATTCCATGACAATTTTTGCTGGTCAGTTCTGTGGGCTGTTCAATAAAGACATGATTGAAGATCAAGTCCAAATAGCCCACTATTCCAATAAGCTTCTCTATAACTGATCCAAATTCCTCTTCGCTTATTTACGTAGATATTGAACTAAATTTTAATTGACCATTAACATTAATTCTGACTTAATTTATTGGTTCCACATTATTTAATAATTATGTTTATAGAATTAGTAAAATATCTTTAGGAGTGAATTCAAAATGTCATTGTGGTTATAAGTATTTAAAGAGTAACTGTGTCATATGTCCCTTGACTGTAACTCTCATTTTAAATTGCTCCTTAAACATTTGAATATTCTAAATTTTATCTTCAAATTATGACTCTTATTTTAAATTAGTCCTTAAACTTTTGAACATTCCAATTTCATCCCTAAACTATGACATTCTTTCTAAATTGATTTCTAAACTTTTGAATCTTCCAATTTCATCCCTAAATTCATCCAAATATATAATTAGTTTTAACCATAGTTTAACCTAAATTTTGTTTTTTTCAAACATATAATAATATAACTTGACCTAACGATTTTATTAATAAGGGATGTAATTATTATATACATATAGTTTGGGATAACATTGGAATGTTCAAAAAGTTTATGGACCAATTTTGAATAAAGGTCGTACTTTGGGAATGAAATTGAAATATTCAAAAGTTTTAGGATTAATTTAGAATGATAATCACAATTTAGAGAAAAATTGACATATTTAAAATTTTAAGGACCAATTTAAAATAAATGCCATACTTTGAGGACATGTGATGTAATTAACGCATATTTAAAATAATTAAAAACTTTTATTTTAATTTTTATTCAAAACAAAAAATATCCTAAATTACAATAAAGATTTACAATCATAATCATAAATTAAACACATAATTAGGATAGTTTCTTATAATCATTAAAATAAAACTAACAACATAAGATCACATAAGGACCATACAAGGAAAGATTAAAATATAATCAAGAAAAAACCGAACAAAGATATATACAAACATATCTGATCGTATCGGTAAACGAACCATAAAAGGGGATCAAGTTACTGAAAGACTACCGACAAATTGCAAATCAGACTCAAGAGACATGAAAAGCTATCCATGAACGCATAACGGATATTCAAATTCAATTTGAGGATCCAAAGCAGGGAAGATCAACAATATAATAGATAAGCATTATCTTGATCAGTAGTGGTGATGTCTAATCAACTCTTAGAAAATGATAAATAAATAAAACAGCCAAACATAAAAAAAAATGACAAAGGACAAAAGAAAACATGTCAAATGATAGAAAAAACATGTCATAAAGGTAGAGGAAAACGTGTCATAAAGGCAGACTTATTGAAAATAAAAAATAAGAGAAAATAAAATGACAATAAAAAACATCGACGGTCGACAACCAACGTTAAAGTTGGTGCCGCCGCCTATCAACAAAGACAAAAATAACGTGCATTTGATATATTAACCATTAGTGGCATCAGTAAGTAAAACATGTGAAAGACAATATGGAGAGTCATAACTATAAAACATAGGCATAGAAATATTTAAAGCATAATTAGCTAAATTGTGTGCAGCCCAGTTTGTAATACGACGGATGCCATTGACTTGAAAACCAGCATAATCCCGGAGTAGTTGTCGAGCTTCTGCAAGGTGATACCCAACCGTAGACATATCCAATTGTGAGGAAGTCAATTGTCGAAATATGTTCTGGGCGTCACTTTCAATCAGAATTTGTGAACAAGACAGCTCAATAGCAAGACGTATTTTATATGTGAGTGCTTTGGCTTCAGCAATCCCAACATACGAACAACCAGGAAGAGGAACAGCCTGACAAGAGACCACAAGAGATACCTGCCGTTGAGTGCAGCTCATCTAGAAGAGGACAAACAGGTCGCATCGACATTAATCTTGATTATATCCAATAGAGGTTTACGCAAAATTGTTGAAGAGATACCTTCCGTTGATAAAGCAGATCATGATAAACCAGAAGCTGCATCAAAAGCTGAAAGAGCCGCCTTGCCGGAACATACTATTAACCAACCAAGAGTTAAACGGCCCTCCTATTCATTCCTTCGATTCCAAATGTAATACAAGACAACCAGTAGCAAACGGAAGTCATCGACACTAAGAATAAATTGCAGTGAGTGAAGTCATTCACCTATGGAATTGAATGGAGTAAAAATCGTAGGGTGAGTGAAGCCAGTTGCCCTCAGAATTTGTGTTGAATCATCCACTTAGCGCACGGTGACAAGTCTCAGGAAACTGTTCACAGAGAGGACAACCCATTGGATAAACCAGCTAGCTGAAGTCGACGACCAACCGGTAAAGCTTCATGAGCCAGCCTCCATCCGAATATCCTATTTTTTGGGGGAACGGATAGAAGAGACAAAAATAGCCTTTGGAAACGCTGGCGCCGAAGCACGTAAAAGTAGCCTGATCGAACTGAATATACACCCGACGAATGGCCACTCCAAATAAAGACACCATCCACTGTAGGAGCAATAGGACAAGATAATATTGAATCAGCATCAACAGAAGAAAAAATTAATTTCACTAAAGGTTCATTCCAACGTGCTTGATTCGGTACCATAAACTCCCCACAACGGACGGGGTTCGTATCATTATCATTATAACGCTCTGTCAACCCAACATGAGAGGAACCACCCCATCGATAGGAAAACAGGTAAGTCTTGCTATTCACGCCCACTCACCAATGGAAACCATCACAAAACGTCAAGATTGCCTTATGGATACCTCGCCAAGCATAGGAAGGTCACAACCCAATTCG
This sequence comes from Hibiscus syriacus, assembly GCF_006381635.1. Taxonomy (NCBI): domain Eukaryota; kingdom Viridiplantae; phylum Streptophyta; class Magnoliopsida; order Malvales; family Malvaceae; genus Hibiscus; species Hibiscus syriacus. The sequence continues at coordinate 3,381,926 of NW_024063533.1, read as the reverse complement.
AGCTTCAAAAGGATTGCCATTGGGAAAATACTTAGCCGACAAAATACGGGCCAGTAGACAAGAAGGATGATGGTGACATCTCCAAACCTGCTTGCCAAGTAGAGCTAGATTAAACTGGTGGAGATCTCAAAACCCAAGGCCCCCAAGACGCTTAGTCTGACATATTGTTTCCCATGCTAATAAGGACCATCCCCGACTTCTTGGGCTACCCTTCCACCAATATGAACGCAAGATGCCCTCCATATCTGAAATGAGACCAGTCAAAAGGCGATAACAGCTCATAGTGTAAGTCAGAATTGCCTGACCCACTGCTTGAATATACACTGCTCGTCCTCCACAAGAGTTGAGGTTTTTTGTTCAACCCCGAACTCGTCGCAACAATCTATCCCGTAAAAAACAAAATGCTGCATTTTTGTTACGACCAATAACAAAGGTGAGCCCAAATACATAGAGGGCTCCTCTAGCACAGTAACATCCAAAATGGCACTCAAAGTGATCCGCAGTTGAGGAGGAGGGTGATTGCCGAAAAACACACTGGATTTTGCAAAGTTGACATGTTGACTGAAGGCAGCAGTATATACATTGAGAATGTTTCGTATTCTTGAAAATTCGGTTGTTAAATTTTGTAAAATAAGAAACTATCATCTGCATAAAATAAATGGGTAATGCGAGTGGCTGAACGAAAAATCCGAAGCCCCCCGAAGTCGGTGAGTTCGCTGTTCATTTTGTAGGAACAAGGAGAGGCCTTGTGCGCACAATAAAGCAAAAAGGGAGATAGAGGATCCTTTTGTCGAAGACCACGTTTTGGTCGAAATCGTTTCAAGAGGCAGTCATTCACTCCAACACAATAATTGACCGAGGTGACGCATGACATAATGAGAGAAACCCAAGCCGGTGCAAAACCCAAACGAAGCATCATATCTTAAAGGAATGAACATTCAACACGGTCATATGCCTTTTTCCATATCAAGTTTCAAAGCAACACCACGACTAACATCTAGCGGAGCAAAATTGAGGTAATTAAATAACTCATGAGCAATCAAAACATTGTCAGAGATCAATCGTCATGGCACAAAAGTCGCTTGATTTTCATCAATGCAAGAAGGGAGAACCTGTCGAAGTCTATTATAACCAAGACTTTGGATATGATCTTGTACATAACAGTACATAGGGCAATAGGACGAAATTGTCTCAAAATATCAGGAGTAGTCACCTTCGGAATTAAAACCAATACCGTTTCATTAACTATTTCCACGGAAGATCGGCCAGCCAGAAGATCAAGACAAAGTGTGAGGACATCATCACCAACCAAAGGCCAAAAGGTGCGAATAAAACTACCTGGTAATCCATCAATTCCAGGTGCTTTATGCGGTTGAATTGTGAGAAAAGTCGCATTCACCTCGTCGAGAGTAAAATCTGTCGTTAACATATCATTCATCTCAACAGAAATAACAGGAGTAACCGTATCCAAGAGCTCTGAAGATTTGTTAGGTATGGCTCATAAATATACCAGTAAAGAGGACAGGAGATGGAGCGGAGTGAGTGAAGCGAACATCAACTGTTCTTACAAAGAAAGTCTCGTTGTGGGGTTCGAATTATGTGGGTTGGGGGTGCGGGCTGCGCCCCGCGTACGGTACAGGGTTAATTTTGTAATTATGTACCAGGGTTTTCTATTAAATATAGATGTAACCTAGACCTAAAATATCATTGAATAAACTTCTAGCGCCGCCTAGGCACCGAGGACGTAAGCACATTGCCGAACCTCGTAAAATTCTCGTGTTCTTTTGTTTTCTTTACCCGTTTTCGTCAACAATTGGTATCAGATGTCAGGAGCAAAATTCGAAGTCGCGAAATTCGATGGTCAGGGTAACTTCGGATTATGGCAAACGAGGGTGAAGGATCTATTGGCGCAGCAAGGGATCTTGAAGGCTTTGCGATCTACAAAGCCGACGTCGATGGATGAGGAAGATTGGGAAGAATTGCAGCAGCGAGCGGCAGGAACCATACGATTATGCTTGGCGGACGAGGTCATGTATCATGTCATGCATCTATCGTCTCCAGACGAAATTTGGAGGAAGTTGGAAAGTCAGTTTATGTCCAAATCCTTAACGACAAAACTGTATCTGAAGCAGCGGTTGTATGGGCTGAAGATGCATGACGATCACGATTTGGCGCAACACGTGAATGTCTTCAATCAAATCGTTTCTGATCTGGCTCGGCTTGATGTGAAAATTGAGGATGAAGACAGAGCGATTCTGTTGTGTTCGTTGCCTCCCTCTTACGAACACATGGTGACTACTCTTACATATGGGAAAGAGACTATCAATGTTGAGGAGATTACTGCAGCCTTGTTGGCTCACAACCAGCGGAAGCAGAATGCAGGGGAAAGCTCTCAAGCCGATAGCTTATATGTCAAGGGTAATCGAGATCGTGGACGGAAGCCAGAGAAGGCAGGGTCCGGGAAGCGGAATTCCAGATCCAAATCCAGGGATAAGAAGACGATTCACTGTTACAAGTGCAAGGAGGCGGGACATATGAAGCGAGACTGTCCGAAGTTGAAAAAGCAGACTGATGAGAAGCGTGATGGCTCATCCAAGTCTGTGAACGTGGTCGAGGATGATAATTCTGATTGCAGTGAGGGTGATATGCTTTCTATTTCAACGACACAATTGACGGATGCTTGGATTCTTGATTCTGGATGTTCTTATCACATCACGCCAAATAGGGAATGGTTTTCGACATACAGGTTAATTGGTTCGGTTTATTTGGGTGATGATCGATGTTGCATATTGTTGGTATTGGTGATGTCAGAATTAAGATGCACGATGGCTCCGTTCGGACGTTGAGTGGTGTTCGATATCCCAGACTTGAAGAAGAATTTGATTTCCTTGAGCACTTTGCACAAGAATGGTTTTCCTAAGGCTGACGGATAGGGAAACCATTCGGATTGTTAAAGGAGCATTGACTGTGATGAAAGGCAAGATGACTGCAGGGAATATCTACATTGTTAGGGAGTACCGTTGCAGGTGGAGTTCACTCTGTTGAGTCCTGTGATGATACGACAAAATTGTGGCATATGCGCCTTGCTCTCTTAGTGAACGTGGTATGGCAGAATTACACAAGAGAAACTTGTTGCATGGTGTCAAAGCTGTAAGCTCGACTTTTGCAAGTATTGTGTTCTTGGTAAACAGACTAAAGTCCGTTTCAAGACTGCGAAGCACACAACTCAAGGGATTCTTGATTATGTGCATTCTGATGTATGGGGGCCTTCCACGATCGTCTTTGGGTGGATCTAGGTACTATGTTACTTTTATTGATGATTTTTCACGGAAAGTTTGGGTATTTTTGAAACAGAAATCTGAAGTTTTTGAGATGTTCAAGCTGTGGAAAGCTGAGGTAGAAAACCAAACAAGACGAAAAATCAAGTGTTTGCGGTCTGACAATGGTACGGAGTACACAGATTCACAGTTCCTACAATTCTGTAAGGAGCATGGGATTCAGAGGCATTTTATAGTGCGCAAGACACCACAACAGAATGGTGTTGCGGAACGAATGAACAGGTCGTTGAATGAAAGAGCCAGATGTTGCGGTTGAATGCGGGGCTTCCCAAACACTTCTGGGCTGAGGCTGTTAACATGGCGTGTTACCTTATCAACAGATCGCCAAGGGCATCGCTGGCTGGGAAAGTTGCAGAAGAGTAGGACTGGTCATGATGTTAGTTTTGATAACTTACGGATTTTTGGTTGTCCTGCTTATGCATGTACCTGCTGATGAGAGATCCAAACTTGATGCAAATCGAAGGAGTGCATTTTTCTTGGTTACAGAAGGTGTCAAAGGATTCAAGTTCTGGGATCCAGTTGCGAAGAAAGTTGTGATTAGTGATGTCGTTTTTGATGAACAATCCATGTTGCAGAAGAAGCAAGACACGACAGTGGTGGATTTCGAGCAGTTTCCAGTTGAGAAACCAGAAACTTCTCAACCGACTTCTGTGGTTCCACTACGGATGATTTACAGGATTATAGTCTCGCCAGAGACAGGTGAGACGGACGAATATAAAGCCTCCGAACAGATTGGGTTTGAAGACTTGGTATCTTTGCACTTATTTTAGCAGTGATGATCCGGTTACTTTTCATGATGCAGTTACTAGTCAAGAAAATGACAAGTGGATGGCAGCCATGGTTGAGGATGGAGCTTTGAATCACAATCGCACATGGGAGTTAGTTCCCCTTCCTGATGGTAAAAGCCGATTGGTTGCAAATGGGTGTATAAGAAGAAACCATTAGTAACAGAAAAGAGGGGGAGAAGTTCAAGGCTCGTTTGGTAGCGAAGGGTTTTTCACAGCATAAAGGAGTTGATTATGATGAAATCTTTTCTCCTGTGGTCAGGCACACTTCAATCCGAGCAGTACTTGCATTGGGCTAGTTGGGATTGCATTTAGAGCAAATGGATGTTAAAACTGCTTTTTTGCATGGTGATTTAGAGGAGCAATCTACATGCGGCAACCTGAAGGTTCACTCAACCTGGAAACGAGCATTTAGTTTGCAGATTGAAGAAATCTTTGTACGGGTTGAAACAGTCTCCGAGACAGTGTATAAACGGTTTGACTCCTATATGATCAAGATTGGCTACAACGATGTGAGTATGATTGTTGTCTATGTTAAGAGCCTTGATTGGGTTCTTTTATTTTTCTATTACTGTATTTTGATGATATGTTGATTGCTGCGAAGAACATGGATGATGTTATCGGTTTGAAAACTTTATTGAGTCAGGAATTTGATATGAAAGATTTAGGTGCTGCAAAGAAAATTCTTGGAATGGAAATTTGCAGGAACAGAGACTCAAGGAAACTGCGGCTATCTCAACGGGGTTATGTTGAGAAAATGCTAAGGTTTTGCGATGCAGCGCAAAACCAGTTAGCACTCCATTGGCGAATCACTTTAAGCTCTCATCAGAACAGTGCCCCAAGACAGATAAGGAAGCTGAAGATGGCAAAGGTTCCGTATTCTAATGCTGTTGGCTGCTTGATGTTGCGATGGTATGTACTCGTCCTGATTTAGCTCATGCTGTTAGTCAAGTTTGTAAGTACATGTCTAAACCTGGTAAACATTGGGAAGCATCAAGTGGATCTTTCGGTACTTAAAGGGTACTGTGGGACATGGAATTGTTTTTGGAGTCAGCGGATAATCCTTGGTTGTAGGATATGTGGATTCAGACTATGCAGGTGACTTGGATAATAGAAGATCTACGACAGGGTATGTCTTTACTCTTGGTGGAGAGCCTATTTGTTGGAATCTACTGTTCAACTCTATTGTGGCTCTATCTACAACTGAAGCTGAGTACATGGCAGCGGCTGAAGCTGCAAAAGAAGCTTATGGCTTACTGGTTTAGTGAAGGATTGGGTGTTCAACAAGGTGGAGTTCAGTTGCTTTGTGATAATCAAAGTGCTATTCACTTGGCTAAGAATCAGGTGTATCGTGCTAGAACTAAACATATTGATATAAGGTTCCACAAGATCAGAGAGTTGGTTGCAATCTGGAGAGGTTTTGTTTCAGAAGGTACATACGGATGAAATGCCGCTGATATGTTCACTAAGCCAGTTACGACAGACAAGTTCAAGCATTGCTTGGACTTGTTGAATGTTTCGAGTTGTTAAAGAATCAAGGTAACCCAACCCACATTGAATTTTCAAGAGGCAGGATATTCGCCAAGGTGGAGATTTGTTAGGTATGGCTCATAAATACCAGTAAAGAGGACAGGAGATGGAGCGAGTGAGTGAAGCGAACATCACTGTTCTTACAAAGAAAGTCTCGTTTGGGGTTACGAATTATGTGGGTTGGGGTGCGGGGGCTGCGCCCCCGCGTACGGTACAAGGTTTTTTTGTAATTATACCAGGGTTTTCTATTATAAATAGAGATGTAACCTAGACCTAAAATATCATTGAATAAAAACTTCTAGCGTCGCCTAGGCACCGAGGACGTAAGCACATTGCCAAACCTCGTAAAATTCTCGTGTTCTTTTGTTTTCTTTACCCGTTTTCGTCAACAATGGAGTGGGAGAAGAGGACTGGTATGCTGATTTGAAATGAGGGTGTACCTCTTCCAAAATAGACTCTAAATCAGTAACCTAAGACCCATCGGAGCAGATTAAACCACGAATCATATTTTTTCGACGATGTCCCGAAGCTCGTGCATGGAGATAAGCAGAATTAGAATCCCCATGCGCGAGCCATTGCACCCTCGAACGTTGCTTCCAAAATATTTCCTCCCTAGCCATCGGATGCATCAAATCCTCTCGAAGCTGACTAAATTCACCACCATCAGCAGTATTCATTGGTTGCTGGAGCAGGTTATTAAGACTATTACATAGAGCATGGATTGAATCTTGGCTCTCCCTGCAGCGTTCTTGTTGCCAACCATGTAGATGTATGGCCACTGAATGAATTTTGTCTAACGTGGAGCCCGAAGAAGAGCCCCAAGCAGCGTGCATCCGTTGAATACAATCAGGATCTTTCTACCAGCATTTTTCAAAATAGAAATAATTGTTAAGTATAGATGAGGTTCAACTAGGTGCAGTGCTCGGGTGTTTGTAACTGGAGTAGTTCTTGATGTTAGTTAGCAGTTGAGGTTGTTAGTTTGTTACTTGATATTGTTAGTGTAGTTAGTAGCAATTAGCTTAGTATAGTAAGCTTTATAAAGCTGCATGCAAACTCTTGTAAATACATGCTTAGCATTGTAAGCTGTATAAAGCTGCATGCAAACTCTTGTATATACATGCTTGTATATACTTACTGAAAGTTTACAAAGTTGTTGATTTCTCAACATGGTATCAATCGCCAAAGATCCTGGTGACCTTTCTTGTACTTTTTCTGCTTGACCATGTCGTTTTTTGAAGTGTTTTCCTCCTCCAACAGAATCAAGATGTTTACAAACAAAAAGATTAATGTGGTGCTCGATGAAATAAATTTTTTTGCTGCGGAAACAACAATTACTACTAACCGTTCGTAGTCATCATCTTGAACTAATGCTTACTAGTGCGATGAAACCTCCACCTGAGTTGATTACTGATGAAAATGGTGCAATGATCCCGAATGAAGATTATTAAGACTTTGTGGCCCAAGACCGTACATAGGCTTCTTGGTTGTTGTCAACTATTAGCAATCATTTGCTTTCTCAGTTTGTTAAAGCAGAGATTGCTTATACAGTCTGGAATACTGTGTTACAATTCTTTACCACCAGACCATTGATAGCAGTTATGAATTTGCATTCCAAGCTGCAGTCTCTCAAGAAAGGTGAAGATAGTATGCGAGTGTATTTGTCTCGAGTCAAAGAAACGTGTGATGCTTTGGCATTTTGTGGCAGTGATGTTCCCACAGTTGGTCAGGTAACAAGTATTCTAAAAGGGTTACCTCAGGAGTATCAACCCTTCATGGAAGTGATCACTACCAATGGAGAGTCTTTGCCTTTAGAAAAAGTCTGTACAATTCTCATTGATGCTGTAACACAATTAGCAGGGTTTGCTGCTCAAGAATAGGTAGTCTTGGCAAGTGCGAATGTTGCTCGTGGATTCGAGCCTACTAAGGATGGCTCGCACTCATACTCGTATTATCATCGATTTTATCAGGCCACGTATTATGGTGGGAGATCTAATGGCAGGAGTGATCGTTGACGTGGATGGTTGTGAGTTCAATGTCGGTTGTGTGGGAAGCCAGTTCATCTTGTTGACCGATGATGGCATCGGTATGATGAGAATTTTCATATTGTATCTTCTAATAATAGTCAATCTCAGTTTATGAGTGACTCTGCCAGAGCTAATATTGTCTTTTATGATAATGCTGGTTGTGAATGTTGTTCGAGTAATTCTCGATTTTAGTCGGGGACAGAGGGTACTTCTCGTGAACATTTATCTTCTGGACCTGTTCAAGATGAATGGGTGATGGATTCGGGTGCCACTCATTATGTGACACCAAAGTTAGGTAATATCACTCATCGGGTAGAGCGTGGTGGCCCAGGTAAGCTTCTGGTTGGTGATGGTCTTTCTTTACATGTTAATATGATTGGTGATGCGACCCTATAAACATCAATCAGGTCGTTGTTGTTAAATGATCTGCTTCATGTACCTAGAATAACATATAATCTTCTATCGGTATCCAAGTTTTCTAGGGACAATGGAGTGTACTTTGAGTTTCATGCTTAGGGATGATGTGCTCGTGATGTTACTACTAAGGACGTTCTACTGCGTGGTCGTGTTGAGGGTGGTTTGTATATTTTCTCTGGAGATCAAGTTCCAGGTGCTTGTTGAAATACTGCTACTCATTCAGCTATTGCTGTAAATAATTTCAGACTTTGGCATCGTCGATTAGGACATGAAACGTATAGCACTGTTGTTCATGTTTGTAAAACACTTGATGTAATGCTTTCTAAGGATATGAATAACATGTGTGAAGCTTGTTGCATTGGTAAAACCATAAATTGCCTTTTGTTGATTATACTATTATTTATACTATATCGTTTCAGCTTGTGTTCACTGACATTTAGGGATCGACCCATGTAATGTGCAATGGTTATCATTACTATTTGTCATTTATAGATGCATATTCAAGGCATTTTTTGGTATACTGTCTAACATATAGGTCACAATTTATGGTTGTTTTAAAACAAGTTTACAAGATGGTGTTGACTCAGTTTGGTGGCCCAAGCTAAAATGCCTCTGCGTTTTTGGTATTATGCTACGGTCACTGCCATATACATCATAAATAGTTTTTTAAAAAAAGTGTTAGATGTTGTGTCTCTTCTTGAGAAGCTGTGGGGAAAGAAGCCTGAGTATGAATAGATGAGGGTGTTTGGATGTAAGTGTTATCCACATTTGAGAGTGTTTCAGAGGCACAAGCTGGACTTCAGGTCTCAGTCGTGCACATTTTTAGGGTACAGCCCACATCATAAGGGTTGTATGTGCCTAGCTACTGATGGAAGAGTTTATATATCTAGGCATGTAATCTTTGACGAGTCAGTTGAGCTTGTTGCATATGTTAGCAAATTACAAGCTGGTGGTGCTGCTATGGGTGTTGAGCCACTAACTGCTAGTTTGAGGAAGGACTTAGCTCATAAAGATATGACAATGATAGCTAAGAATGAGTTCTCAAATTTAAATATTGAGGTTGATCAGAATGGTGAAGCTAATAGTGGTAGTGTTGAGAAAGGTAGTGAAGTTCTAAGTGCACATGATGGTGTAGATTCAGAGGCAAGAAGTGTTGTTGAGACTACAGTGAATCATCATCCCATGCTCACGAGAAGTAAGTGTGGTGTTTTCAAGCCCAAAGTGTATTATGTTGCCTATGACACAATGAAGCATGTTAATGTGCATGAGGCTCTTCAGTCTCCACATTAGAGGAATGTTGTGCATGCAGAACTTAAAGCTTTAAGGGAAAATGGTACATGGTCACTTGTTCCATTACCTGAAGGAAGGTCAGTAGTGAGCTACAAGTGGTTGTTTAAGGTGAAAAAAATACAGATGGATCCATTAGTCGATATAAAACTCGACTTGTAGCAAGAGGGTATTCTCAGGTTCCAGGTTATGATTTCAATGAAATTTTTAGTCCTGTAGTGAATTCTTAATATAATATTTTCCTTGGCTGTAACAAGAGGTTGATAGTTGTGTCAGGTTGATGTAAACAATGCCTTCTTGTATGGAGACTTGCATGAAGATGTATTCATGCAGCAGCCACCTAGATTTGAGCAAAGGGCTCCTGATGGAAATGTGTTAGTGTGTAAACTTCAGAAGGCCTTGTATGGCTTTAGACAAGCACCGCGCAGATGGCATACAAAGTTAAACCAATGCTTGCTGCAAATAGGATTTAAAGAATCCAAGGCACATACTTCATTGTTTATACACTGTGTTCAAGGGATGTATGTGTATATGATGGTTTATGTCTATGATATAATGATAATAGGTGAGTCAAATGCATAGATTGAAGAAGTTGTGAAACTGTTGAGTGATGAATATGCTCTGAAGGATCTTGGAGAGCTTAGCTTCTTTCTTGGTATTGAGGTTAAACAATGTGGTGAGACATTGATTCTTAGTCAATGCAAGTTTGTTTTGGAATTGTTAATGAATACTAAGATGCATAATGCAGGAGTTGTGTCTACTCCTATGCTCGTAACATCGAGACTTACACAGGATACTGGTGAATTGATGCCTGATGCATATGAATATTGTAGTATGGTAGGTGCACTTCTATATGCTTGTTATACGCGTGTCCAGATATTCGTTTAGTGTTAATAAGGTGGAACAATACATGCATGCACCAAGACAGGAGCATTTTGTAGTTGTTAAACGAATTTTAAGATACTTGGTGGGTACACTTAACCATCTTGATCTACCATGGAGGCTGAATATAGGAGTGTTGCTGATCTTACTGCTGAAATAACATGGGTGAATGCACTGCTTGCAGATATGGGAGTACAGTAGTTGAAGACTCATGTAGTTTGGTGTGACAATAATAGTACAGTTGTCATAACTGTAAATCTAGTGTATCATTCTAAAACAAAACATGTGGAGCTTGATGTTCAATTTGTACGAGAGAAAGTTACAGCCAAACATGTGTTAGTGAACTATGTTCCTGCTAGTCATCAAGTAGTTGATGGCTTGACCAAGCCTTTGTCAACAACACAGTTTGAACTATTTTGTGCAAAGCTTAATGTTCAATCGTTTCTTGGGGGAGAAGAAAAAAGTAGGGAGAATGTTAAGTATAGCTGAGGTTCAGCTAGGTACAATGCTCGGGTGGTTGTAACTAGAGTAGTTCTTGATGTTAGTTACCAGTTGAGGTTGTTAGTTTGTTACTTGATATTGTTAGTGTAGTTAGCAGCATTTAGCTTAGCATTGTACGATGTATAAAGCTGCATGCAAACTCTTGTAAATACATGCTTGTATATACTTACTTAAAGTTTACAAAGTTGTTGATTTCTCAACACTAATCATCCCGGCTATTATGAGACGGTGGTAATCTGAGGCATGTATCTAAAACAACATGACAATGGTTCAAAACAGACATAAATTGACTAGTTACAGAACAATGTGGATAACGAGATCGCCAAGCAGTAGAACCAATAAACCGATCAAGTCTCTCACAAATAGTTGTCGCAGGGAAGCCACTACGATACCATGTAAACCAACCTCAACTTGGGCGAATATCCCACAAGTTATTCCTATCAAGACTGTAACTCCCCTGAAACCGGTCTAGTAATTGTTTGACTTCTGATGATCGGAAATTATTTTACTATATTCAAAATTTGTCCTTTGAACCATTAAGTATAATATATGGGTAAACCTTAAAGCAATGGTTAATTTTGAATTCTCATGAAAAATGACCAAAATGCAAGAATTGATATATGTATATCTTGGAATGTAAGTCAAATATAAAGACCTATTCATTTGCATTTTTTGTTCAAGGACCAAGGCCTTAATTTACCCAAATCCAAAAGATGTTATTTTATCTCATCAGGTGTCATTTGATGCTATTTTGGAGTGGAATTTTGATTTAAAAAAATAGAAAATTGTTACATTCTAGGTGTGTTTCATTTCTAAGGCATGGGGGACAGAGAAAATTCTTTTACTTCATATTCTTTCTTACTATTTACACCATTAAATAACCACTTTAAGCATTCATATCTTTCCAAGACAAATCCTCTCAATCTAGCCATTAGAATTTAATTTCAATCACATATTTGATAAGCTCTTGCTTCTATCTTTCATTTGGCACCAATTTTGTTAAGTTTAGAGCCTATGTGTTCTTGATCTATGAACCCTAAATATAAGGGTTTATTTAATTTAGAGTCCTTAATTATAATCTAAGTGAATCCAAGTTTCATGGTAATTTTTCTATGATTTTTGGGGTTTTGTAACATCAAAGCCTAATTCATTAAAGTTAAGGTTCCTATGTACTTTTTTTTACAAGTATGATAGTTCGTATTATTGTTACTTGAATTGATAAATCATATTTTTGTTTTCATGTGTCCAAGAATCGATTGAAGGAGCCTCCAGTCAAAAAGGAAAATCAAAGGTCTCGGGTAGTGGAATTGTAATTCATGAAACTCTGTGAATTAGGGGTAATCAGTGAGTGTAGTTGCATTATGGGTGACTCGATGTCACTTTAAGTTAATTTCGATAACCATTTTAACTTGTGAATTCATATGGTATGTTTTGTGATCATATAGAGCAATGATTGGCAATGAAAATATTAAGGTAAAGTATGGTAAGTATATGTGAGTATTTCATGGTATGTTTTGTGATGATATATTATGGTATGTTAATTGTTCTTTGACATGCTTAAAAAACACATGTAAAATTAAAAATTAATCTTCTATGTAAGTTGTAAGTATGAAATCAAGGAAAAATGTGATACGAAATTATGTTTAAAAACAAGTTATGTATGTATATGAGCTAAGGCTCACTTAATAAGCCAAGTTAATATTTGATTATGATAAGTTAAAAATAAATATTGCCCTTGGATGATAAGTTTAGTTTGGGTACAATTGGCATGCCATAGAGCCCATTTGAGCTCATGTTGGGGAGTGGATTAAGGTCTATATTGGTGATGGTTGTGGGATATTATTGGTCATCGGGGATTTGTGTATCCATATCTACTTATAAATCCAATAAGATAAATTATGATTCTATGATATAAGCTCTTGTTATAAGTTACATGTTATGATATACCTATTATGTATTAATTCCCATTCAAATTTATTGTGAATATGTTTGCATTTCATGAAGATTTACTTCTAGGCTAAATAAGCTTACACGTTTTGGCTTAATATTTCAAGAAAATCAAACTCTATAGTTTGTGATCATATCTAGGGATTACAAGTCACTCTTTGTCAAACCAATGTAAATGATGTTTTGTTTACTATCTTAGATGGTGACATATGATTTTGATGTATAAAAGTGTTGTAAACATATTCATATGTCATCCTTGCTTAATTATACATATTTTGGTTATATAAAAGTATGTTAAGGTTTGGAATGTTAAGTTGAAAATGCTTTGAATGAATATGATCATGATGGTATGTTCTGATGTGTTGATTTGATTTGGATGGTCACATATGATAAATAGGTTCATTTTGATGGTATTTAGGATATGATAATGTTTAATGATGATTTGGTATTTAAAATATATGGTATGTTGCATAAATATGATTAGTAACAAATTAAGAACATAAAAAATCATACATATGTTGTTGTGTGTTGGGTTAAAAAGTGCATGTTGAGTGTAATTTGATGTTTAATATTGATAATTTGAACTTATAGGTTAAGTGGTAAGTGATTTGGGGTGTCCTAGTGCTTAAAACGTTGATTTTTAAGGTTCTTTTAGTATTGATACACAACCTTTAGTATCGATACCTTTGATTCATAATGTGTTTTTGGTATCGATACATGTGCTCGGTATTGATACCAAACATATAATATCGATATTGGGACCTGAACTTTGAAACTTTACATTTTAGTTTTTCATTCATAACTTTATCATTTGATGTCCGATTCAATCACCTTTTTTTTTTAAATTCATATTTTGGATGAACAATTAATCAATGCATAAATATATATGAAAAATTAATGTCTTAAATGATCACCGTTATAATTTTATATTTACTTTTTAGTCCCTAAACTTTTAAAAACTTACAATTTGCTCATTAATAAATAATCACCTCTAAAAATGTTAAATAATGATGATTTTAGTATGTTTTGAAATGGATATGGATGTGTGATATATTATATGTTTGAATGATTGAATTGGTTTCTATTTAGAATTCCAATTACATCTCCGATTCGGTTTGCAACTAAATCTGGTTAAGGGTGTTAAAAGACACTCATGGAAAGCATTCATATCTCCACGTGACCAATAATGACCCCCCAAATTTTTCTGAATCAGTCAAAATTTCATTGAGATCCTCGAACACCCATGGTAAGAAAGCTTGGGGTCGAAGATGCTCTAAGAGTGACCAGGTAGCCACGCGATATCGTCTATCACTATAATCATGAATACCAGTAAACCGAAAAGAAGACTCAGGTTCATGTACCATAACATCGATATGTCGGTCAAATAAGGAGAGGAGATCAACCCGAACTGTAGACTGCAAATACAATATCAATCTGGAGCAAGTAGACGAATTAGGTACAAATATGCAGCCATCTATACTAAGCAACTGTTTGATAGATTCCACTCTGTCCTGCTGTAGTCGAGATTCACAGAGGCACACAACATCATAAACTTTACAAGCAATAAGTTACTCCAATAACCGAATTGTCTACAGGTTCGAAGCCCACAACAGTTCCAATTTAATATTTTCACCAGATGCATATGAAACACCAGTCGCCTCCGAAGAATCACCAGATGCATAAGAAACATTAACCAAAGAGGATATGAGAGCAATTGTCTGAGTCATTGCCTTCTTTGTTGTGGCAAGAGGATCCGTAATGAAGGTCACAGAAGATGAACGTTTGAATGACCTCACATTCTTAGTACGGGGCCCAGTAATACGTATTTTACAGTCAGATAGTATTAGAATATATTATTTAAGTTAACCATCTGTTTGTTAGGTTAATTGTTAGCATGTTTTTCTGTTAGCTTTGGTAGTTACCTCATATTGTTTTCTTGGATATCCTCCTGGTGTAAAGGGGTATTGGGTTTATGTGATACAAACTCAGAAGTTTATGGTTTCTCACAACGTGGTATTTCACGAGAATATTTTTCCATTTCAGAACGTTCTGTTGACTAATCATTCTGTTGTTGTTTTCCAGATTTTTGTTTACCACACATTGTGCGAGATTTGGTTGATCACTCACAGGTTTTCGAAACTCAGCCTACACAAAATGACTCATTACCTGAGCAACAAATTAATCGTCTGATGTTGATGATGTTTCTGGCAAATCAAGTATTGTAGAGTAAATAATACCTTATGTGGTTCAACAGCATGTTCGATAATTTTCTCGTGTTTCTCAAAAACCATCATATCTTTAACTTTATTATTGTAATAATGCCTCATCTCAATGTTATTATCCCAGTGAAGATTATTTGTCTTTTTCGAGATTGTCTTCTGAGTACAGTGGTTTCGTTGCCAACATTTCTTCTCAATGTGAGCCATCATTTTATCACCAGGTTGTCAAATCTTCCGTTTGGAGAGATGTTATGGATGATGAACTTCGAGCTATGGAGTTTCTTGACACTTGGTATGTCTTTCTTTACCTGAAGTCAAGAATATTATCGATTGCAAGTGGGTATATCAAATCAAGCATAAGGTTGATGGATGGATCAATCGTTATAAAGCCCGACTAGTCACCAAGAATTTTATGCAGGTTGAAGGGATTGATTACATGGATACATTTTCGCCCGTTGCTAAAATTACTTTTTTTAGGACGTTGCTTGCTCTTGCGGCAATACGAGGATGGCATATGCTCCAATTAGATGTCAACAACGCTTTTCTAAATGGGGTTCTCGATGAGGAGGTTTACATGAAATTGCCTCTTGGGTATAGGCTAGATCTCAAAGGTGGCAACATGGTTTGTAAGTTTCGCAAGTCTATCTACGGGCTCAACAAGGTATCCCTGAAGTGGTTTAATGCTTTTTCGAGTGTCGTTCTCAAGCTTGTTTTCGATAATCGCCTGTTGAACATTCCTTGTTCACTAAAGGATCTGGTGACGCTTTTGTTGCTCTCTTGCTTTATGTGGATGACATTGTAATTGTTGGTGCAGATTTGTAGTTGCTTCATAGGATTCAAAGTCTTCTACAACAACATTTTAAGATAAAGGAGTTGGGCACTTTGCGTTATTTTCTTGGGTTTGAGTTGGCTCGAAATGCGTTTGGAATTTCTTTATCTCAGCGAAAGTATGCTTTGTAGTTGCTCGAGGATGCAGATTGTTTGGGTGAGAAACCAGTTGATTCTCATATGTTTCATTCCTTGAAGTTGAGTGCTGAAAAAGGAGAATCATTGCCTGATCCTCAAGAATATCGCCGGTTGATAGGTCGACTTCTCTACTTAACTAACACCATGCCCGACATTATTCATACAGTGCTTTTGTTAAGCCAATTCGTATCTTCTCCTCGTCTACCTCACATGACAGCTTTGAAACATCTTCTCACTTATATCAAACAGTCGCTTGGGCTAGGTTTGCTTTTTCCAGTTCACTCTAGTGTTCAATTGAGTATTTTTTTTATTTAAATTTTGGTTCTAGCCCGAATGCTCGATGTTCTATATCGGGGTTTTGTGTTTTTTTCGTGTGATAGCTTTGTCTCTTGGAAATCGAAAAAGCAAGCCATTGTTAGTCGATCTTCCTGTGAAGCAGAATATCGGGCTATGGCAATAGCCACTTGTGAGCTGGTTTGGCTTACATCTTTACTGTTATCTTTTCATATCTTCATCGATTCTTTATGTTTGTATTGTGATAACAAAGTTGTGATTCATTTTACAACCAACCAAGTTTTTCATGAATGAACTAAACACATTGAAGTTGATTGTCATTTTTTGCGCAATAAGGTCAAGACTATTTTTTAAGCTTTTCCACGTTCGTTCTTCATATCAGCTAGCTAAAGTGTTTACAAAGACTATTCGGGCTCCCATGCAACTGATTTTATTGCCAAGCTAGGTCTTCTTAATATCCATGCAATTCCATCTTGAGGGGTATTAGAATATATTATTTTTTAAGTTAACCATCTGTCTGTTAGGTTAACTGTTAGCTTGTTTTTCTGTTAGCTTCGGTTGTTAGTTAGCTCATAGTGCTTGTATATAAATAGCTTGGTATATCATTTTTTTTATATGTGAAAGACGAATTTCATTCTTTCATTGTTTTCTTGATTCTTATAGGTAGAGACGGAGAAACATAAGGACCAACCGATGTAGAAGATCCCGAAGTGTCAGACACACTGGACATATGAACCACTAAAGGCGGGTTGGAATTAGGAACATGCCCATCATGACCAACAACATCGTCAGTAGAATGATATAAACCAGAAGTCAAACATACAATTCCAGTCTGTTGCCTAGGTGGGAAGTCATAGCAGAAGGCAGTGGCACACGGAGCCATTCACCTAATTGATCGGTGGCAACTAAGATAGACAAGTCCATAGAACATGAAGCAAGTGGATGACCAATAATACCACAAAAAAATCAGAAGGTATGAAGCTAGTTCCATAAAATGTCTTTCCACTTAATAAAAAGGGTTTAATTCATAGTCACATGGATCGTGGTACGCTCCGGTACGGGAACGTGGAACGGGATCGCAATTCTCTAGGTCCCAAAAATTCAGTACGATGGGGTAGGCTCATTTTGGATCGTTTCGGTACAATGTGCCATATAAATTGGTACGATGTACCAGTTTCTTAGGTTGCTATTTTCTACATCAAATTTTATAAGTAACTTCAAGACTTCAAATATCTTAGAGTAACTTCAATACTATAGATTTCATTCAGTAACTTCAATACTTCAAAGTTCAAAACAAATTTAACACTTCAAAAGTCAAAAGACTCAAAACAAATTACATAAACTCATAAAGTCATGAATAAACTTAAAACTTTAAAAGACATGATAAAACTAATAAAATTACTCCATCCTTTGTTTTTTTCCTTTTCCATTATCGTTGTCTTCATCCTCCTCCAGATCTTCCCACACCATATCTTCTATCCTTGTGCTTTCCAATTTTGTAGATTTGGGATCTATATCCCACTTCTTGTGTGGTCCTTCTTTATATGCTTCAGAAAACCTTGAACTCAAGCGGATATTAGAATGAACATAAACAAGTTTGTCCGCCCTTTTACAGTTAAGCTGATTCTTCTTCACACTATGAATGTAGGAAAAAGTGCTCCAATTTCTTTCGGCTGAAGAACTACTTATAGGCTATGACAAGATTTTTTTGCCACTTCAGTTAATTTCGGTATTTCTGCGCCATAAGTAGACCACCAATCAATTGCTTCCATAGTAACTGCATCCAATTGAACTGCAGGTAATGAATAAAGACCATTCTTCATGTGAAACGTGGCAAATTGTTCTCGTAACATCCGTTCCTCGTCTCTATTTTTAGCAATGTGACTAAAAGCTTCCATGACACCTTGTACAACCTCTTTATCAAGGTTAGGTGCTTTTCTTCGTATAAATGTAACCCCCTAGACCCGCCTATTCGTTTCGACTAAGTCTAGTGGATCACATTATGATTATTAAAGACATTTTTCGAAACCGTTATTCCATCAATATAAAATCACATTATAAATAACATGAAATTATAAACAAATTATACTATCAAAATCCAACTCGTAAATATAGTACCAATAAATAATAATTTAATTTAAAACTTGTCTTCAAATTCAATATCACAATAAACCGAGCAGTATTAGCAAAAGAGTTATCATTATAAAATCCGATATTTTAAAATAAGTCCATGTCACCAAATAAAGTCAACTTGCCAGATAAAAATATTACAATTTGATTTACTTCAAGAGATATGTTGATCCTCCAAGTGCTCGAACCAAGGTATCTAACCAACAATATCTGAAAGGGGAAAACATTTTCAAAAGGTTAGCTAGGCTCAGTGTGTCCCAACATTTCCATAAAATCACAATAGGTACAAATCATAGTCCAGTAATCTCACAAATTCGTAAAAGAGTTTAACTTTTTGAAAATCATAGTTTAAACCCTTTTCTGGTACCATCAGTAGTTCCCAAAAGTATTTCCATATAGCTTACTTTATGCACATAGCAAAAAGAAAGCCGACTTAAGGATAGGCTATGAAGCTTGTATCCTTAAGCCCAAGTCAATAAGTCCATATAGCTTACCCTAAGCACACAGCAAAGGAAAGTTGACCTAATGAAACATCTTGGGGCCCTCAAGAGTCACATTAGGCCCAGTTAGCTTGATCAGAGCTATTCCATCGTATTTCAATTCCAAAATTCAATTGCACCGTGACATAAATTCCATAAATCCAAAAACATGGTAATCATATACCATTTCAAAACAAAAATTAGATAGCAGCCATATTCCATAAATTGTCACATTAAATTGGTGCATCCATAAAACAATAGCCAATGAATTCGGTGTACCACATATTAAAACCAATAAAACAGTTCAATAATAAGTAGGGAACACACCTCGACAATAGGTTCAAATAGCAAATTTACTGATTGTTGGTTTTCACCACGCTCTGCTACAATTTTAGAACGGGTGAATACTGGCACACGTGGTTTAACTGATCTAGAAGAGTTGGGTCGAGCTGTCGAACGATCCGGAGAGTCTCTTGTACCTTCAAACAATAATAATCTATCAGTCCCAAATCCTATTTAATTGTTCAAAGCTAGTCTTCTTAAGTATATAAGCATTTTTCGAGTTTGACTATCAATTTAGGGTATTTCGAGTCTGAATTTGGCCAAACGGATTGCGGAAACGGAATCAGGACGTCGAAAAATATAAAGTATGACTTTTCAGAAATTCAGATTCTTGGTCAAAGTCAAAGTAAACCACTTTAACCGTCTATTTGGAGACCTTCGGGTTTGAATTTGGCGAAACGGACTGCGGAAATGGATTTGGCACGTCGAAAACTATCAGGATAGGTATACTCGGAAAAGATTTACGGTCGTTTAAGGGTCGGTCAAAGCCATTTTAAGTTTTAGTCAAAGAAAGTCAACGGTCACGGTCAACGGTCGGGTCGGGTCAACGGTTGGGTCGGGTCAACAGTCGGGTCGGGTCAACCCGGTTCAGACCGGTCAAACCGGTTCGAACCGGTCAAACCGGTTCAAAACTGGTCAAACCGGTTTTCCAGCAGCTCACTCTCCCTGCGGCGGCGCGTGCGGCGCGTGAACAGTGCCACGGTGTCGAAAAATTCCCGGAAAAATTTCTAAAAATTATTTTGAGCGATTCCGAGATACTTACAACGATCGGTTCAAATTTTTGAACGGCGGAGAGCTCGTATTTCAACTCGGCCGAATCTTTGACTGCTCCACCTCCTCACGCGCCGCCGTCGACGGCGAACAAGGTTGACACCGGCGGACTCGAAACGACACAAGGAACACGATGGTGCAGGAGGTGTCGTAAACGGAACAACGATCGGCGGTGAATTTAAGTTTTTCCCGGCGATAGAGCTAAAAAAAATGACAATGCTTTGACTGAAAATTCCCGACGTTTGGCAGCGTTTCACTTCAATTAATTTGAAGGGTTTGTTCCTCGATTGATGATGAACACAACGGTGGTTTCAATTTTACGATTGGACGTCGAACGGCGTCGGAATCGGGCTTGGAAGTAAGGTACGAGAGAAGGAAAATTGAGCAAATTCTCAATTGTGTTTTCTGATTTACAATCAGAAACCACGCTTAAATTATAAGCCTGCCGACACTCCTTGGAGGAATTCAGGGCTTGGTCCCTGAATTTCCTTCAACTTATAAAATGGCCTATAACTTTTCATAAATTTTAGTTCAGTCATTAAATTTCACCAATTTTCACAATTAACGTCCAATTTCAATTAAATATTATTTTGTAAATATTTGGGTTGTTACAATTCTCCCCCTCTACAAGAAATTTCATCCTCGAAATTTACCTTATGAGAAATAGTTGAGGAAACTGAGCCTCCATTGACTCCAATGTCTCCCAAGTAGCTTCTGAGGGGCCTCGATTACTCCACTGAACTTTGACCATTGGAATTCGCCTATTCCGAAGAACTCTTTCATCTCTTTCTAAAATCTGAATGGGCTCCTCCTCATATGACAAATTCGGTCTCAGCTCTACTTCTTCAACCTGAATAATGTGACCTGGATCTGGACGGTATCGCCTTAACATAGACACATGAAAAACATCATGAATACGACTGAGGTGGGAAGGCAACTCAAGATGATAAGCAACAGGTCCAACTTTCTTCAGAATACGATACGGCCCAATAAATCGTGGACTCAATTTACCCTTACGCCCGAATCTCAATACTTTCTTCCACGGTGAAACTTTTAAGAAGACCTGATCACCAACCTCAAATTGTATATCTTTCATTCTCTGATCTGCATAAGACTTCTGCCTATCAAATGCCTCTTTCAAACGGTCACGTATCAATCTGACTGTGTCCTCCGTCTCTCGCACTAACTCAGGTCCCAACGTTTTCCTATCACGTAACTCAGTCCAACAGATCGGAGTGCGACATTTACGCCCATAGAGTGCTTCATAGGGTGCCATACGAATACTGGTCTGATAACTATTATTGTAAGCAAATTCAGCCAAAGGCAAAAATTTCTCCCAGCTACCATGAAAATCGATTACGCAACCCCACAACATATCCTTAAGTATCTGAATCACTCTCTCAGATTGACCATCAGTTTGTGGGTGAAAGGATGTGCTATAATCCAATCTTGTTCCCAAAGCCGTATGTAGCGCCTTCCAAAATCTCGAAGTAAATCTCGGATCTCGATCAGAAATAATAGACAATGGAACACCATGCAATCTGACATTCTCTGAAATATACAATCTTGCCAGCTTGTCCAAAGTATAATTTACTCGCACAGGAATAAAGTGAGCTGACTTTGTAAGTCTGTCAACAATCACCCAAACTGAATCTTTTTTCGAAGGAGTCATAGGCAAGCTAGTAACAAAATCCATAGTAATACGCTCCCATTTCCATTCAGGAATCTTAATAGGCTGTAACAAACCTTATGGATGTTGATGTTATGCCTTAACTTGTTGACAAGTCAAACACCTCGCTACAAAATTTGAGATGTCCTTCTTCATGCCGATCCAATGATACCTCTCTCTCAAATTCCGATACATCTTATATCCACCGGGGTGCATAGCATACCGACCTTTGAAGCATAGAACTTCATCCCGGTCAAGGGCGTAATCTGAGCTTGTCCCCTGCTCTACTTGCTCAAATATGGGAAGCAAGGAGCTATCAAAGGGCTGCTTAGCCTTGATCTCATCAACCAAGGTCGGCTTAACTTGCAATTCTGCTAACAAAGTGCCATCATCATATAAATTCATCCTGGCCATTAAAGATCTCAACTCCGATACCGTCTTTCAACTCAAAGCATCCGCTACAATGTTAGCTTTACCAGGGTGATAATCAATCACACAATCATAATCCTTCAGAAGCTCTAGCCAGCGCCGTTGTCTCAAATTAAGCTCCTTCTGGGTCAGGAGATACTTTAAGCTCTTATGATCCGTGAAAATATAACACTTCTCTCCATAAAGATAGTGTCTCTAAATCTTCAAGGCAAAAATCACTGCTGCTAACTCCAAATCGTGAGTAGGATAATTACACTCATGAGGTCGCAGCTGACAGGATGCATAAGCCACCACTTTACCTTCCTGCATTAAAACACAGCCAAGTCCTGAGTGTGAAGCATCACTATACACTGTAAAATCCTTCCCGGACTCTGGTTGAATCAACACCGGTGCTTGAGTCAAAACCGCCTTTAATTTCTCAAAGCTCTCCTGTTGTGCCTCGCCCCAGTCAAACGGCACATTCTTCCTTAACAACTTTGTCAAAGGAGAAGCAATGATCGAGAAGCCCTCAACAAAACGTCGATAATAACCAGCCAAGCCCAAGAAACTGCGGATCTCAGATACGTTCTTAGGTCGTTTCCAATTCATAATAGCCTCTATCTTGCTGGGATCGACCTGAACACCTCGCGCAGAAATAATATGCCCCAGAAACGACACTTCTTGAAGCCAAAATTCACACTTGCTTAGTTTGGCATATAGTCGATGCTCTCTCAAAAGTCCGCAGAACGATCTTCAAATGCTCGTCATGCTCTGCCTCAGTACGAGAATAGATCAGAATATCGTCAATGAAGACCACCACAAAATTGATCCAAATATGGTCGGAACACCCGATTCATCAAAT
Source organism: Hibiscus syriacus (assembly GCF_006381635.1). Taxonomy (NCBI): domain Eukaryota; kingdom Viridiplantae; phylum Streptophyta; class Magnoliopsida; order Malvales; family Malvaceae; genus Hibiscus; species Hibiscus syriacus. The sequence goes on along the minus strand of NW_024063533.1, from coordinate 3,359,075 downwards.
TCATGAAAGCTGCAGGAGTGTTCGTCAAACCAAAAGGCATCACTAAGAATTCATAATGACCATATCTAGTGCGAATAGCCGTTTTTGCAATATCTGATCCTTTAACTTTCAATTGATAATACCCCGAACGAAGATCAATCTTAGAGAATACAGTAGCTCCTCGCAATTGATCAAATAAATCATCAATCCTGGGTAGTGGGTATTTATTCTTGACCGTCATCTTGTTCAATTTCCGATAGTCAATACATAATCTTAGCGACCCATCCTTCTTTTTCACGAACAGAACTGGAGCTCCCCATGGTGAAGTACTATGTCGGATAAATCCTCGATCGAATAATTCTTGCAATTGGACTTTCAACTCTTTAAGTTCCCTTGGAGCCATACGATAAGGTGCCATAGAAGTAGGTGACGATCCTGGATAAGTCTCAATCTCGAACTCTACCTCTCTATCAGGAGGTAACCCAGGCAACTCCTCCGGAAAAACATCAGGAAACTCGCTAACTGTACGAATCTCCTCGATCGTGGACAATGCACCCTTGGTGTGCAAAATACAAGCAATGAAGGTCTCATATCCCTTCCGGATCATACGATCAATTTCCATCGCTGAAACTATATTGGTGAGATAACCACGTCGTTCGCCAATTAACACAACAGTCCGACCATCTGAAGTCTTCAGAGTAGCCCGCTTGTATTCGCAATCCAGCTTTACCTTGTGTTTATTCAACCAATCCATTCCAAGAATTAGATCGAACTCCTCTAAAGGAAGCTCCATAAGATCAGCGAGAAAAATTTCTCCCTGAACCTCGAGAGGACAACGCCGTAATACTTTATTCACTAATACCGCTTGTCCTACTGGACTTGTAACTGTAACAGTATTTTCAGTGTTCTCGATCGGAATCTGAAGGTTTCGAGATACTGAGCTCGATACATAGGAGTGAGTGGAACCATTGTCCAATAATACAAAGTATGGGGTAGAAATAGTAAATGTACCTGCAATAACCTCAGGCTCATCTCAGTCATCACGACGTCTAGTTGTATAAACCAAAGCTGGCTGTCTAGCCTCAGAAGCTGTTGGCCCTCTATTTTGCTGAGGTCGGGCTCTACTGTCTGTCCTGGACGCTGATCCTCGAGTCTTTCCTTGTCTACGATCTCTAATTGGGGTCTGTACTGTAGTCTGCGAACGCACAGGAGTTTGGGTAGTGGTCTGCTCAAACGAAACTAACTGAGGACAATCCCTCCGATAATGACCACTAGATCCACACTGATAGCAAAGACCCATCTTCTTACGACACTCTCCTGAGTGCTGTTTACCACAATACTCACAAAGGGGCCCATTATAATACGACGAGGAACCGCCTCGACTGACAGCTAAAGGTGAGGATGTTGCAGGCCTGAAACGTGTATTGCTTCTCTGAGGGGCTGAAGTACGAGTCCTCTTTCCGGACTGTGCTGATGACTCCATCGGGCCTGAAAATTTCTTAGATCGATCTTGATCAACACGCTCTCTACCAGAAGCTAAAACCTCCACCTCTTCCGCATCTTTGGCTATACCCACCAGCACATCAAATATCTCATCCTGATGGGTTACAACTTGCCTACGCAGCTCGTATCTGAGTCCAAGGGAAAATTTACGACATCGATCTCTCTCCGTAGGTACCATACTGAATCCATACTTCAGCAATTTCAGGAACTCGATCTCATATTCAGAAACAGTCATGTCTCCCTGAACCAGGTCTTCAAACTATTGTCGTCTCTGAGCTAAGTAGCGCTCTCCTAGAAAACGACTCCGAAAGTGATCCTTAAAGAAATTCCAGGTCAAACGATCGGTAGGAACACTACTGGTCACTGACTCCCACCAAGTGTAGGCATTACCATCTAACATTGCTACAGCACCTAGATATCTCTTAGTTGAGTCCAAACCCAACTGATCCATGCGTCTCTCTATATCCTGGAGCCAATCCTCAGCTTCAGTAGGAGCTCCACCAATCTGTCCCCCAAAAGTTCTAACTCCATTGGCAATCAACGTCTGTGAAATAGGAACCTCAGATACAACACCAGTAGCTCTAACTGCTCCCTGTATTAACTGCAGAAACTGTCTACTAAAATTCTCATCCAATGCAACTCCAGTAGACTCTGACTCAATATCGGTCGCTCCTATGATCGGTGTAGTCATGCCAATACCATCGGTAGGTGGCATATTCGTTGGTGTCGTAGGAGCAGGATCACCTATTGGAGGTGGGGGATCTACTCGTATCTCATCAATCGGATCTGCAAATCTAGCTACTCGACCTCGTCCACGACTAGTTCGACGACCATGTCTAGCACTCATTTTGGTAGATCTCGAGATTACTACAGAAGATAAACTTAAGGTTAGATTAGCACTTGGAGTCTCGAACATAGTTAAAATCTTAATAACTTTGTGACATGGCCTTAGTAACTCGTTTTGTAAAATATTTCAAAACTGTATTTTCAATGTGGACTCATACACAGTCCGAGGGTTAAAAACCAAAAGCTCTGATACCAATAAATGTAACCCCCTAGACCCGACCTATGCGTTTCGACTAAGTCTAGTGGATCACATTATGATTATTAAAGACATTTTTCGAAACCGTTATTCCATCAATATAAAATCACATTATAAATAACATGAAATTATAAACAAATTATACTATCAAAATCCAACTCGTAAATATAGTACCAATAAATAATAATTTAATTTAAAACTTGTCTTCAAATTCAATATCACAATAAACCGAGCAGTATTAGCAAAAGAGTTATCATTATAAAATCTGATATTTTAAAAATAAGGTCCATGTCACCAAAATAAAGTCAACTTGCCAGTAAAAACATTACAATTTGATTTACTTCAAGAGATATGTTGATCCTCCAAGTGCTCGAACCAAGGTATCTAACTAACAGTATCTGAAAGGGGAAAACATTTTCAAAAGGTGAGCTAGGCTCAGTGTGTCCCAACATTTCCATAAAATCACAATAGGTACAAATCATAGTCCATTAATATCACAAATTCGTAAAAGAGTTTAACTTTTTGAAAATCATAGTTTAAACCCTTTTCTGGTACACCATCAGTAGTTCCCAAAAAGTATTTTCCATATAGCTTACTTTATGCACATAGCAAAAAGAAAGCCGACTTAAGGATAGGCTATGAAGCTTGTATCCTTAAGCCCAAGTCAATAAGTCCATATAGCTTACCCTAAGCACACAGCAAAGGAAAGCCGACCTAATGAAACATCTTGGGGCCCTCAAGAGTCACATTAGGCCCAGTTAGCTTGATCAGAGCTATTCCATCGTATTTCAATTCCAAAATTCAATTGCACCGTGACATAAATTCCATAAATCCAAAAACATGGTAATCATATACCATTTCAAAACAAAAATTAGATAGCATCCATATTCCATAAAATGTCACATTAAATTGGTGCATCCATAAAACAATAGCCAATGAATTCGGTGTACCACATATTAAAACCAATAAAACAGTTCAATAATAAGTAGGGAACACACCTCGACAATAGGTTCAAATAGCAAATTTACTGATTGTTGGTTTCACCACGCTCTGCTACAATTTTAGAACGGGTGAATACTGGCACACGTGGTTTAACTGATCTAGAAGAGTTGGGTCGAGCTGTCGAACGATCCGGAGAGTCTCTTGTACCTTCAAACAATAATAATCTATCAGTCCCAAATCCTATTTAATTGTTCAAAGCTAGTCTTCTTAAGTATATAAGCATTTTTCGAGTTTGACTATCAATTTGGGGTATTTCGAGTCTAAATTTGGCCAAACGGATTACGGAAATGGAATCAGGACGTCGAAAAATATAAAGTATGACTTTTCAGAAATTCAGATTCTTGGTCAAAGTCAAAGTCATCCACTTTGACCGTCGATTTGGAGTCCTTCGGGTTTGAATTTGGCAAAACGGACTGCGGAAATGGATTTGGCACGTCGAAAACTATCAGGATAGGTATACTCGGAAAAGATTTACGGTCGTTTAAGGGTCGGTCAAAGCCATTTTAAGTTTTAGTCAAAGAAAGTCAACGGTCAACGGTCACGGTCAACGGTCGGGTCGGGTCAACGGTCGGGTCGGGTCAACAGTCGGGTCGGGTCAACCCGGTTCAGACCGGTCAAACCGGTTCAGACCGATCAAACCGGTTCGAACCGGTCAAACCGGTTCAAAACTGGTCAAACCGGTTTTCCAGCAGCTCACTCTCCCTGCGGCGGCGCGTGCGGCGCGTGAACAGTGCCACGGTGTCGGAAAATTCCCGAAAAAATTTCTAAAAATTATTTTGAGCGATTCCGAGATACTTACAACGATCGGTTCAAATTTTTGAACGGCGGAGAGCTCGTATTTCAACTCGGCCGAATCTTTGACTGCTCCACCTCCTCACGCGCCGCCATCGACGGCGAACAAGGTTGACACCGACGGACTCGAAACGACACAAGGAACACGATGGTGCAGGAGGTGTCGTAAACGGAACAACGATCGGCGGTGAAAATAAGTTTTTCCCGGCGATAGAGCTAAAAAAAATGACGATGCTTTGACTGAAAATTCCCGACGTTTGGCAGCGTTTCACTTCAATTAATTTGAAGGGTTTGTTCCTCGATTGATGATGAACACAACGGTGGTTTCAATTTTACGATTGGACGTCGAACGGCGTCGGAATCGGGCTTGGAAGTAAGGTACGAGAGAAGGAAAATTGAGCAAATTCTCAATTGTGTTTTCTGATTTACAATCAGAAACCACGCTTAAATTATAAGCCTGCCAACACTCCTTGGAGGAATTCAGGGCTTGGTCCCTGAATTTCCTTCAACTTATAAAATGGCCTATAACTTTTCATAAATTTTAGTTCAGTCATTAAATTTCACCAATTTTCGCAATTAACGTCCAATTTCAATTAAATATTATTTTGTAAATATTCGGGTTGTTACACACCCGGTGCTAACGTTTCAAGAAAACGTGTGTCATAAAATCGAGGACTTAAAGCAAATCTCAAACAATGTAAAAGTATGTTCATTTTCTCCCACATTTTCAATAGAATTTATTCTACTTGAGGGAAATAAGATGCATATATACTTTCCTTCATCACATCTTTGATTTCTCCAATCATATTATCCATTTTCTCATATATTTCGCCCATTTTTGGGCCTTCACCATTGCAAAACTTCACCATCAAGAAAATAGTCTTCGTGATTTTTAGAATGTTTTCAACTTCATTCCAAAAATCATCATCTATGATAGTGTCCACAACAAGCTGTGAAATAGTTCTAGTATGTTCATCCCCTTGTTTTGCCCAATCTCTCCATGAATTTAGAGAAATTTTTATTGAAATGGCCTCTCTACAAGTGTTTAACCTCTTCAACAAAATGTAGTGAGAGGCAAAACGGGTTTTTACAATCTTTAGTAGCTCTAACTTAAAATTGTTCTCTAAAAATTAGGCCTGTAAACAAACCGAACGCACACGAACGGAGGTATGTTCATGTTCGTTCATTTAATAAATAAACGAACATGAACATAAACGAACAAATTTTTTTTTGTTCATGTTCGTTTATTAAGGAATATAACTTGTTCATGTTCGTTCATTTAATAAATAAACGAACATAAACGAACACGAACATAAATGAACACGAACATAAACGTTGGAGACCCTACCTTCCATTGTTCTTTCATGAAAAATAGTTGACAATGCAAATCAACCAAATCTACAATGATAAATAGCGTAAGAGCTGATTAGCAGTGATGAAATATTTGAAGATATCAAATATTTCTATCGATCTTTTAAAGATATTAAATGATTCACACGACTTTAATTTAACGATATAACATTTATCTTAGTGGTCCATGATTACATATGAACAATCATTTACGTTATTCTAATAAATTCGACGGCTAAAAGTTTTGTGACATCAATGTCAGACTTTAGTGAAGTTTGTTAATAATGGTTCTTTCCGTTGGCAGAGTAGAAAATTTAACAGCATGAAGATTTCGAACGGTACAAATTGGACTACAAGGCAATAACATAGATCCGAAATCCCTTCGATGCTACATGTCGTAACTGATATTATTGCTAAACCACCATTCAAAATTTTAACGTACCTAAAGTCTACTCCACAACTAAAGGCCACACAAGAACTATGAAAACAAAAGTTCATTGTCAAAGTGTATTTTCTACTTATTAATGGGTTCTTCCTAGAAAACTCATTACTTCCGCTATTACACTCTTTTGCAGAAATTGCATAGAAACCTTTGTTTTGTTTTCTGGCAAATTCTATATATTTTTCTCTTTACTGATGCTCATATACTTCCGATTGTTACATTTATCTTCCCATCTATTTCTAGAAATAAGTATGATGTTTTCTTGAGTTTTAGATGTGAAGATACCCGCAATAACTTTATATATCAACTATTAAGCCAAATAAAACAGAGAAAGAGATAAAAACATACCTGTAAAACTTCAGATTGCACTATAATATAACTTGTTTTGAAGCTTTCAGTGATCGTCTCTACTCTCTAGTGAACACTAGGGTTTGGGGAAAAAAGGGGAAAATGAATATAGGCGCGAGGTGCCTCACAGGTTAACATATTGGATTTAATCTCCAAATAAAATTGGGTTAATTATGGAATTGGTCATCAGAATATCAGATTAATTAATATTTTTAAGATACTTACAAATTGGTCACCAAAATTGATTTAAGAAGATTAGGTTAAACATAAATGAATGAACATACAAGCATAACCGAACGAACATAACCGAACATAACCGAACAAACATAACCAAACATTCACGAACGTAAATGAACGAACGAGACTTATGTTCATGTTCGTTCATTTAATTAAACGATCACAAAATCTTGTTCATGTTCATTCATTTAATAAATAAATGCACATAAATGAACTTCCCGCCGCACGGTTCATGAACGGTTCGTTGAACGTTCAGTTCATTTACAGGCCTACTAAAAATGGATAAAGCTTGTCCATGGTTCAAAAAATATTTGACAATCATTTTCCCTTTTTATATGTATTCTCTAGCCAAATAAATTCATTTGCAAGGTCTTTAAAACTCAAGTTTAATGTATGCACACAAGATGGTGACCAAAAAATATGCTTGTATACCTTTTCGATTTTCTTTCCCGCAAGTTTGCAATTGGCTGCGTTGTCTGTGACGACACTGAGAACATTACTTGGGCCGACAGATTCAATCACTTGGATCAGAAATTCAGCAATTGTTTTTCCTTTTTTCTCCACCCCAGAAAAATCTTCGGCATACATGAACATAGAACCACGGCTGTTCACAGCAAGAACATTGATTAAGGGTTTTTGTTTGATGTTTCTCCACCCATCAGATACAATAGAAAGACCTTGTGAGTACCATGTATCTTTAAATGGTGTTAGGTCCTTCTCCACATCTCTAACACATTCATCTAGTAGAACGGTTCTTACTTTCTCGCTAGATGGCGCTTTATAACCTTCTGGTGCCTTTCTTATTGCATTTATCATTTCACGAAATTGTGGATTACGCAAAACGTTAAACGGATCCCATTTTCACATAAAGCCCTCATGATTTTTAAATCTACCGTGTTTCTCTCCATTATAGAAAAAGATTGCTCTAACGGTTTCTTAGAGCTTAAATTCTATCTTTTTGTAACTATAGAGCTTTTTAACGACTTAGAAACTCCTAGCTTCTCAGCATCTTTCACCCTCTTTTGCAACCGTTCGTAAGTGTCTCGATCTTTTGCTACAACAAGACATCTTCTAATTTCAGCCTTTTTTCCCAATGGGTCTCCAAAGAAGTGCACATGAATTCTAGTGTACAAACTTGTATACTTGCCTTTACAGTGATTGCAGATCCACTGTTTAGCACCTCCCTCATTCTTGCTATTTCCTACACCAATGAAGGTTACTTCATCAAGGAGTGGCTTAATAGGATCCTTCTCTTCGGTTACTTTTTCAGAATCACTGCCACTACCCTCATTTGCTGTTGTTGTTTGTTGCACATCATCATCAAGGTTAATGTAACCTTGTGTCTCACTGATTCCAGTCTCGTTCTCATCATACTCACTATCTCTTCGATGATTCTGGCCAAATGTCATTGCAGATTTGCAGTGATAAAAAATAGAAACTGAAGAAGAAAAGAAGAGTTTGTGGCTTAGTGAAGGAAATCGACACTGTAGGAAGGTAATCAGGTAATCGACACTGTCTGTGGCTCTGTGCTGTGTGACTAACTTAAATATTTATAATAGTTAAAATCAGAAGATAAAGAATCCATAATTTATGTTATGTGTGAATGAAAATATGATTGATTAATTGAATCCTCTCAGTCGTGAAGTGTGAATAGAAATCCAAAGGCTGGTCAACGTCGTTCTTTCCCGCGTCAGAGTGTGGATGGAATTGAACAGTCAAATTGATGAAATTGGTTATCTGTTCGCGTTTTTTATTGTTCAGAACGATGAATCGATGACTTCAAATCGTGATTTGAACATCAATTGGGTCGATTGGATGGTCAATTTTGGATTGTATAAGCTTTCGTACCGAATCGCGATTTTGAAACAACCTGGACCGTGTTCGTACCTCGTTTTGGATCGCAACGTACAATACGTAAATCGTGGGCTATTGAGCGATTTATGTAACTATGGTTCAATTTATAATAAAATCATTACACACAATTTTTTATGATCTTACCCGAACATGTTGAATTCATTTGTCTTATATTCTCTCGTTCTGTATCAGTTTATAGCAAGAGGTTTATATTTACTTGACTACTTTGATCATTCATGCATGATTAATTAGTTTCTCGTCAAGCTCGCCAAATTTTATTACAATATATGTTGTATATTTCCCGTAAATTACACGTCACTCTTTCACATGCTTCTGTTTTTACTACTTTGTACGAGAGGTCTATAAACTCTCGGAGTTCTTTTTAAGATAAGATTTATTTAGGGATAATCCCATCAGTTCTTTCGCTTGATTACAATATCTCATCATAATCATTATCAATCTCATTAATAATTAATTATATTATTTGACAATTGGATCTATCCGTCTACTAACCCATTAATAACTATTAACTCTATGACTGACACGAATAATCTTACTATCTGATGTCATGGACATATATATGCCTATACGAGTAAATCTAAACGAGAGAATCTTTCATCTCATACTCATTGTTTTTATCTTTTGTTAATGTTTTTTCTCTTTTTTCCTCCGAACTATCATCATCGAATGTGGTTCTCCGTTCAGAACAAAAAGGATTCTCAAATTAGCATAGTGGCTATCCGTTCCGTAGCGTTTCAAACTTCTATTCGGTCTGCGGATTCATTAAAATTGAAGGAATAAAACAGAGGTTTCAGGACCAAATTGGCAATTTTGCAGATTTTTATCTTTCTTATTTGCTCCAAATCTATATGCCTTATCCTTTACTAACTGGTTCTTGAACCATAGACAAACACATATACATATTGATGATATTAATTTAAATTAATTAAAATAAATACAAATTAAGGAAATTAATTTCCCTTACATTTTACAGAAATGCAATTGAGCTAAGGCTACTTAAACATTACTCAAAACTTGTAGTGATGAACATATATTTATAACTGCCACAACTCTTTATTTCCCTATAGCTTTTGGTTTGAATGAGAGTATTCTTCAATTCCATATTTTTTATAAACCTTCAGCTGATTCTCCTCCCACCATTGCTCTGCTCCCTTCTCTGTGAATCGCTTCCGACTATATGCACCGCCACGTGAATTCGAATCAATGAAATAAAGTAGGAAATAAGCATACATACATACATACATACTATGCATGCATTTACGTAAATACATGCACATACATGTATTACCTGAACCTTACTCGCTTTAGCCCCTTGTGGCCACTTGCCAAAGTTGTAAAGGTAACATACACCCCAGCTTCGTATTGTTCTACCCACTCATTTACTTTGGAATCTTTATTACTTGTCCCTGCAGTTTGCTCCGCTTCCATTTGCGCCGCTGTGTCTTGCTTTTCTCTGTCTCGGCCCCTCACTTGCATCCGCATTGATCTCGATTTATTCGAGAACACGATAGGAGTTTCACATGGACTCTCCGTTGTCGCTGGTTTAACTTTGCTTGCAGTCCCCGTCTGCAAACTAGGTAAATGTGGCTCACCCTCAACGCTATGCGTCTCGGTGCTTAGAGGCTCCTTTCTTGTTCTAGGTGACTGATATTGAACAGCAATGCCTGCTGATTTCTCTTCTCTTACAGAAGGGAATTTCCCCGAAATCGAGTGAAGCTGCTGCAGCAAAAAGATTATTGTTATACTTCAAATCCTTATATAAAATTCTCAATCCATAGATATAAGATAAATGGTTTCCCACCCTTAATGCCAAAGCTTTTATCAAGTCCTTCGCTGCTTTACATTTTTCGGCTTCTTCCTTCGCCAAAGACCAAGAGTGCTCGATTTTTCGCCGGCATTCCTCAATCTTTTGGCTTCCAATTTGGCATTGCATTTCAAGGTTTCTTGCCTTTGGGTGAAACACCACTAATTAGTAGAAAATATACACATATAATTGAACAATATTGAAAAGGACATCACTATGTTCAACACAACATATATATACTTGCACCTACGTACCTCAGCTTTCAGCCACTGAACCTCTTCATTAAGAATCGTATCCGATTTCGGTAAATCATTCTCCGCAATCATGGAATCGAGAATAGTAAATTTCGATCGCAGAGGGGACTGATTTTGGGGAAGAGGAGAACCAGCAGCAGCATTTTTACTTTGAGCCTGAGGTGCATCAAAAACAACAGGGCAAGATACATGGCCCCATCGTGGTGTTGCTGCTGACAAACAAGAAGCAGGTTCTTCATAACTTGATGAATGCTTAAGTGAAAGTAATCGGCTCTTCGAAGCATCTTTCTCATCAAGGAAACCTCTCTGAGTTTGAGGACTCAGTAGTTTCCCCACCACTCGGTTTTCCGGCTTCGAATTTTTGGTTAAATTTTTTACCTTTTGTAGCTGATTGAAGCATGAGTTACAAACACGACAAGGCTTGCTTTTATTTGGTGCCAGTGATGTATTAACAACTTTCTTGCTACTACATGCATGGCAAAACAGAAGACCGCAATTGTAACAGTTATGCTTCTTCCTTGCAAACCCGAACGCCATTTCGCATCCTCTACAAGTCGACTGGTCGCTAATGGTGATAGATTTATGTAAACAGATAGCTGCCGTTAAGTTTGAACCACAAGTTATGCTTTCAACCTGCCGGCCTCTCAACGAATCGACAAAACTTGGTGTATTTCGATCTTCCGTATCTCCTAATCCTAACTGTCCATTACTACCCCTCCCCCATGTATACACTCTTCCACCTAATGTCAAGGCAGCAACATGATATGAACCGGAAGAGATATCCTTAACGAATTCGTGTTTAAGCTTCCCTTCTACGACAGTTATGGATTTATCATTGGCTTGTGGGTTCCCTAGCTGTCCATATACCTCACTTCCCATTGTGTAAACTGTACCTTTACTCGTGAGTGCAACAGTTAACATTCCTCCACAACTAACTTGTATAAAATCATGATCCATAAGCTGCACAACACATGTTGGTATAAGCTTTCGATCTCCATCGGCATGCCCGAGCCGGCCTTTATCACCATCTCCCCATGTGAATAGTTTTCCACCATTAGCATTGAGCTTGTTTCGATCCTTCGTAATTTCAGCGATAGCAGCCGTGTGCCATGGTCCACAAGAAACGGATTTCACCCACAAACCCTTAAGAGACTCGACTTCTTTCGGTTGCGACAAATTTTGTGTGTTCCCATGCCCGAGAACTCCAAACGTTCCGTCACCATATGTAAATAATTTCCCTGCAGTGGAAACAATTGCTGTATGCCACTCTCCACAAGAAACTGCAAACACATTTACACCATCCAGTGGACCAGAAACTTTATGTGGCAACCACTGGTTCGTATACGGTTCACCGCCCCAAGTATAAAGTTCGGCGGATTGTGTCAAGGCACATGTTTGGTACTCACTACACGCAACACCTCGCACAGCAATCCCATTGAGGGATTCAACAAGCTTTGGATGGCTGATATCGATGTTAATCTTGTTCCCGAGCCTCCCACCGTTCGCCTCACCCCAGCAAAAGACTTCACCTTGTTTCGTAACTAAAGCAGCATGCCTTGCTCCAAGAGATATGCACTGCACATCCAACATTGTTACTGATTCTAGCAATTTAGGCAATAACACATCGGAGTTCGACCCACTCTGGACTCCAAAACTATCCGAGTGGACACTGCAAATGTTCCCTCCAACTACCTCTTCACCCCATATCATTACATCCTTTAGAATCCCATTCTTTTGTATTTGTGTAGAGCAATGAGTAGGTGCTGAAAACCTGTGAGATGCTTTCTTCCGAAATTCAGGAGCTGCATAATCTATTCCCCACTGCTTGACATCATCCAGTTGAATATATGGAGAATCCGGCGTTAAAGTACTATCCGTAACGTTTTGCATGTGTGACAAATTCGATTCCCAGGAATAAAAGCTATCTGAAGAATATGACAAGCCATCAGAAAAACACCTCTCGGAAAGCGATAGCGAAGGGCTTCCACATAAGCTTCGCACCTTGAAGATTTTGCAAACATTATATGTTAAATGAAAAAAGCATATCTTGTGGCAAAGTAATGAAGTTAAGGCTCTTATACATATAGATACTAAACCTGAGAAAATTGATTCTTTTCCTCCATAAGTCCTAGATTGTGCTTTCTTCGAATAAAACCGGCAGGACTGCTTAGACAACTTTGTGCGCCTCGATTACGATTCCTCAAAGCGGAGACCGAACTGCAACTGTGAGATCTCGATATCGCTGCTCTCAGACCTATGAACCAAGCATCAGCCTCTGTTTTGTCCTTGCATATCTATCAGCAAGTGATGTAAATCAAACAAAAAGGCCAAGAAAGATTATAATTTGTAAACAGCATGAAAGAAAATGTTACCAAATCCACAGAGCGTTCACCATTAGCATAATAAATTAGTGAAATTGACTGTTGCTCCCTGTGGGGTTGGTATTGCCTTTGAAAATTGACCTGCATCAACTTAAACAAAATCATGTTAATGAACATTTCAAAACATCATACTATATATATGTATGTATATATTAGTTTGCATGTTATACTAAAAAGTAGCAAGGCACGTACGGTCTTCTGGCCAGCGATAATCTTGTAAACAGAGCTCAATCTCAATTGCCTTTCCTCTTGTCCTGAATACCAGATCAAATATTTCTCATCCTGAAATACAAATAACATTTGGTCCTTTAATATTTGTTTAAACAGGGACAGAAATGGAAAGGTGCACCAGAAGCAGAATCCATGGTTGCAGAGGAATGAATGAATATTATATATGTATATATATTTATTAAGACTATGAATTATTGAAAAAGGAAAATGGTAATGCAGAGGGCATTAAGAGGTGAGAACAGAGAATGCCCACCGTAGAAAGCCTGAAAGGACAGAATTTAGGCTTCCCTCTTCTTCCACACTTCAAAAGATGTGCTCCCTTCTTCATTGCCAATACTGCCTGAAACATTACATGCATCAGACTTCAATGAGGATCAAGTAATCATCAATATAAAATCTTTCTTTTTTTATTAATTTTGAAGATTGAAAGAGGTGAAAAGAGCAAAGAAGAGAACCTGTTCAACATGTCTGTCAAAAGGAAGCATTGATACTAAGGCATCTCCTTCACCCATTTTCCTTTTTCTTTATACTAGTATTCTTTTCTTGGCAGATACTTTCATTTCATAGGGAAGAGCAGAGGAAGAAGAAGAAACTGGGAGTTAAGTTCAGTTGGTTGGTTTCACCATAAGTTAACCTTAATAACCATCACCACTTTCACTTTGGGCATAAAATTATTTCTACAGGGACAAAGACAGAGACATGCATTTGTCTATTTCGTTCTATTCCTCAATTAATATATAGTAAGGATTAAAAGAAATAAATAAATAAAAACATGAGCGAATGAAGATGTTGTGTTGTTCCATTACCTTGCATTGATTTTGGTGTAATGGGACAGACACATTTTAGGCAACAAAACCAAACACACAAACAATACCTTTTGCACGTGTTCCCGACTTTTCTTCTTTCTTCCTTATCTCTGTAATCTCCTGTTTTTTACCCCATCCCCAATGCTCTTTTCGATCTTTTCTTCCCAGCCTTCTCCTTTTCATCATTTTGTTCTTTCACCTTTTCTGACTTTTATTTTAAATCTCATAATTAGACTTAAACTGAAATCAATTAAATCACAAATATTTAAAATTCAAAGATGGGATTTTAAATTTCAACTCCAATCGAATTAACATAAATGTAAATTTTATGCAAAAGGTAGACGTATATTAAGATTTGATGAATAACCACCGTTTGTCGTGGTCAGCCGGGAAAAGATAGTCAAGTACGGTAACATAAACGTTAACAATAACAGATATAGCATAACTTAACTACAGCTACATACAAACACTAGATAATAGGCAATTAAATGCTTTCAAACTTCAAAGCCCCATTAATCTGCCGTCCGAGTGCATGCATGTATGCTTTTTATACTCTACTCGCTATACTATTTCTCTCTCTTTATTTCTCTCTTTTAGCCATTATATTTAATATTATATCGTCTTTCAATAATTTTATTTCATGGTTCGTTTGTATTGATGTAGTCATATTTGTTTGTATCTTTCTTTTGTTCAGATTTGTTGGATGGGTTTTAACATTTTTCTTGTATAATCATTGTATTATCTCGAATAATTAGTCTATTATGTTGAAAATTATTATATTTATGTGTTTAGTTTATGATCTTAATTATAATTTTGAAAATTTCTATTTTTAATAAAATTAATGATTATATTTGCATAAAAAATAACATTCTTGGTATTTAGAAATTAACATGTAGTTTCTACAATTTAAACATAATTAAGGATTGAAAAAGTTTTTAAACTTTTAAAAAAATTATTTTAAAAATATTTTGAAAACTTTTAAATTTAAAAATATGTGATTTGTTACTTTTTTTTATTAAGTGATTTGTTAATTTAAATATAAAGTGTTATGAAAAAATTAAGATATTTTTCATGTAACCATCGATTGCGGATTGTCGTGGTCAGCTGGAAAATATGGTCGAATACGGTAACATTAACGTTAACAATAACAAATTTAACATAAGTACGCCTACATTTTTCATGTAATAAATACTCAATAGACAATTAAATGCTTTCAAATTGAACGGCTATTTCCAAAATTACAATAAGGATTTATAACTATCACCGTATTCTAAATACATAATTTAGTCATTTTCTTATAACGCTAAAACTAGTTACTTTAGATCATATAAAGACTACATGGAAAAGGTTAAAAACTCAATAAAAATATAACAAAAATAGATACGAATAAATCTGGCTGCATCAGCAAATGAACCACAAAAGGAAATAAGCTATTGAAAGATCACCGAGAACCATAAATCAGAGCCAACGTCGTGAGAAACTATCCACAAATGCAAAATCGTGTATCCAAATTCAATCAAAGAATTCATAGCAGGGAATATCAATAGGATTATAAATAAGTGTCATCTTAATCTGTCTCAGCGTCGTCAAATTCAACCCTAAGAAAATAAAAAATAAAAAGAACGACTAAATGATTGAGAAAGAAGACGAAAAATATGTCATAAAGACGAAAAACGTGTCAAAAAGACAAAAAAAAATGTGTTATCAAGGTAAAATTATTTTTATTAAAAAAACAAAAGAAACAAAGAGATAAGAGAACTAGCGGTTGGCAACCAACATTAAAATCAATGCCGACATTGGTTAAACAAAATCAAAAAAGAAAAAATTGATCTAAACTATGAAAAACGATACTAACTCTAAAAAACAAAACAAAAAAAAGAAGAGAGAGGTGAGGAGAGCAGCTAGAGTTTTCTCCGCCTAAATAGATATATATTTCTTTATATGTTATATTTAACATTCATGATTATAACTCATTAAATGGTTTTTGTGTTGCAAAGTCAATTTTGGTGGGTTGTAAAAGCAATAAAATTGTTGAATTGTCAAAGCAAATTTTTGGTGGATTGTTGGCAGAGAAGCTTTCGGTGCAAGTGGGTAGCAATTGCTGAATTTTTGAAATGAGTAAAATGCACTTTAGTCGTTGCACTTTAGGGTATTTTCAAAGATTAGTCCTTAAGCTTCAACTATAAATACCCTAACCCATTTAGCTTCAAAATCTTCCCATAAATCATTTATTTCTCCATATACTACAGAGTTTTCTTGTGAGTAGTGAGTGTTTTGTAAACACCTGTAAATTTTCTCTCTTTAGTAAAATATCTGCAGCAGTCCGAAGACGTAGGCATAATTGGCTGAACTCCGTTATCAATTTCGGGTATTATTTTTCCGCTTTTATTTCGCATTCTCACTAATCTGGTTATAGGGAAATTACTCTTTACTCGTTGATTTCCCAACAACTGGTATCAGAGCTTTTGGTTGTGAATTTTGTCAATTTTTTTGCAATGTTACTATTTATTACTATTCACGTAAATAGTGAATTTCGTTAATAGTAAAAATTTTGTCGGTGATACGAATTTATCGACGGAGGTGTTCTAATACTTAGTGGTTCGCAAGAATTGTCAGAAACGATCCAAACAAAGCCAGATTCGAGTGGGAGCGATGGCTGCAGGCGAAGGGAATGTGAAAATTGAAAAGTTTGATGGTGCGAACTTTGGCTTTTGGAAGATGCAGATTAAAGATTTTCTGTACCAAAAAAATTTATATCAACATCTCTCAGGAAAGCAACCAGAGGGCATGAAGAATTAAGATTGGGCTCTTCTCGACATACAAGCCCTTGGAGTTATCCGACTGACGTTGTCCCGAAATATTACTTTCAACATAGCAAAGGAAAAGACCACGGCGGGTCTTATGGCGGCTCTCTCCAGTATGTATGAAAAGCCATCGGCCTCAAACAAAATTCATTTGATAATGCGATTATTCAATTTGCGGATGGCGGAAGGGGCATCAATGGCTCAACACCTAAATGGACTCAACATAATCACAACCCAGTTGAGTTCCGTGGAAATTGAATTCGATGATGAAGTTCGAGCTTCAATTCTCTTATCATCTCTACCAGACAGTTGGAATGCTATTGTTACAGCAGTCAACAGCTCGTCGAGAAACAACAAATTAAAATTCGACGATGTTCGGGATCTGGTATTGAGTGAAAAAATTCGATGGAGAGAATCGGGTGAAGCATCAACCTCCTCAGCCTTGCACACGGAGTCTAGAGGGAGAACTTCATAAAGAAATTCAAATCGTAGCAGATCGAAATCCAGAACGGGAAAATCAAGAACGGGAAAGAAAGATTTTACCTGTTATAATTGTAGCAAGATGGATTACTTTAAAAGAGATTGTCGAGCACTGAAGAAATATATCGGCGCACAGGAATCTGCCAACATGAGAGATGAGACAGGTGATGCCATGATTCTAAGCGTCAACAATCCGATTGAATCATGAATCTTGGATTCAGGGGCATCTTTCCACTCCACCCCATGCCAAGAAATCATGGAGAACTATGTCAGTGGTGATTTTGGAAAGGTTCATCTAGCTGATGATGAAACGTTGAAGATCGTCGGAAAATGAGATATCCGATTAAAGCTGTCAAACCAGACCACCTGGACGCTGAAAGGAGTGAGACATATTCCTGGCCTCAAAAGAAATTTGATTTCTATAGGACAGCTTGATGAAGAAGATTATAGTACAAGATTTTCAAACTGTGAATGGAAGATTACCAAAGAAGCACTCGTCATTGCTCATGGTAAGAAGACTGGTACTCTTTATGTAACCTCAAATTTAGAGAATATCATTGCAGTAGCAGATGTTGATGGAAAATCAAACCTATTGCACCAAAGGCTTGGCCATATGAGCGAGAAAAGGATGAAGACACTTTTGTCAAATGGGAAGTTGTCGGATCTAAAGAATGTAGATGTCGGACTATGCGAGGATTGCATCTTTGGCAAACAAAAGAAAGTCAGTTTTGCAAAGATTGGCAAGACACCCAAGGCATAAAAGTTAGAGTTGGTTCATACTAATGTATGGGGGACCATCTCCAGTTCCATCTCTTGCAGGCTCACTATATTATGTCACCTTCATCGATGATTCTACGAGGAAGGTGTGGGTTTATTTTTTGAAGAAGAAATCATAAGTCTTTGATACCTTCAGAAAATGGAAGGCCATGGTGGAAAATGAGACTGGTTTGAAAGTTAAGCGGTTGAGGTCTGACAATGGAGGAGAGTATAGAAACAGTAGATTCAGAGATTTCTGTGCAAACAATGGGATCAAAATGGAGACAAAAGTTCCCATGACACCGCAATATAATGGCGTAGCAGAGCGCATGAACAAAACTCTGAATGAACGTGCCAGAAGCATGAGGATACATGCCTGATTGCCCAAATTGATGTAACATCCTCAATACTGGGTTAATGACTAAATTGTAAAATTTCAGAATTTGATGATAAAAGTAGAATATTTGAATAGTTCAATGATTTATGTGGAGATATTTCCTTAAAGTTGTTAGTAAATATTAAAGGAGTCAAAGGGAAAATGAGTAATTGAACAAGGAAAATAATTAAATAATAATTAATGGGTATTATAATACCCATGTGGAGCATGATTGAAGAGATAAGCTTCCAAGCAATTCTTTTCTTCATCCTTTCTCTTCTCCACGTGAAAGCTCAAGCAAAAGGTAAGTTTCCTCATTAGTTGATTATTTGTTCAATTAAAGGTTAGGTTTTGATCCTTAGATGATAACTAAGCTTAAGGAAAGCTTAAGTTATCTTAAAATCAAAAGATAAAGGAGTTATGATAGATTAAAGAAAATGGGTTTTTAAGTGAAATTTTGTTTAAGAAGGTTTAAATGAATTTGGAGGATAAATTTAACTTGTCCTCTATGAGAATAAGAAGTTAGAAGTGTTAGAATTAAGTTTGGATAACATGGAAAATTTGGTATGATTATTGATTTCTATATGGAGAATAGAATTTTGAGGTTTAAGATGAAATAAATAGATATAAATGAGTTTAAGCATGTATATTTGAGTTAAGAATATGAAAGGGAATGAAACTTGAAGAATTGAAGTTGAACGAGTGAATTTTCGTACAATGAACAGTGATTTCTAGGTAGGTGCATCGATGCATTAAGGGGTACATCGATGCATGGATTTTTCGAAGCTATTTTGTGTACTGATGCACTCATAGTGCATCGATACACTCCTAAAGGAAAAGCTGAAATTTTGTTTATTAAATTAGCCTAAGTGATTAACGTCAAGTTATAAGGTTTAAGCTTCTGATAATCATCTCGGAAATTATGCTTATGTAGAAATTTAGCCTAAACAAGTTTCGGAACAATCAAAGAATTAGGATCGAATCAAAGCAACGCTAAGGTGAGTGCAATTTAAATTGTACTTATGTTATTGTAGGTGTGACATGATTTGTATGAGTATATGATAGTGTGATTGTGAATAGGTAGAAAGGAAACAAGAGATTATATAAGAATCTATTATAAGATATATGATATAAAAATATGATAGTGAGCTACGTGAAAAAACTATGAAATATATGAGTTTATAGGTGCTATGTGATTTATATATATGTTTATGTGAAACCATGTAAAGTGATACAAGCTATGTGAACATAAGTGACATGAATTACATGAAAGTAAACTACGTGATTATAAGCACATATGATATGTGGCAGAAAAAGAGAAATATGGGATTAAAAGAGAGATGATATGAATAAGTGATGTGAATATGTGAATATAAGTAAGCAAGACATGATATATGTGCTTACATGAGAACATGAGAAATAAAATAACTATGTGATAAGAATAATAATAAGAATAAGAATAATGAAATGATATGCATATATGAATATATGAGAATAAAATATGAGAATACATTCCTATGTGATGAGTTATGTGAAAGTAAATACATGAAAATCATATATATTTAATGTTATATAAATGATTATGTAAAATTGTGAGAGAAGTTATATGGCAGTGATATATGGACTTTATGAAAGTATGTATATGAGTACATGTATAAGTTTAGATGTCATTCTACGTGCTATGTGATGTATATATATGAACATATATGAACAAGAAATGACATACTTACATGAACAAATGAGAAATGATATAAGCCATATGAAATGATTTACGTGATTACATGTAATATGAAATATATGCTTACACATACATATGGTATGTGACAGAAGAGAAATAACAAGTGATATGAAATGTTATAAATGATAATGCCCATGTTATGTAATATGAGAGCTAGTGGTATAGTTGGCATGCCAAGAGTCGAAGAATTACCTATGTCTTTCGGGACATATTAACAGTATACCTATGTTCTACGGAACATATGGACAGAATTACCTATGTCTTTCGGGACATATGGACAGTATACCTATGTTCTACGGAACACATGGACAAAATTACCTATGTCTTTCGGGACATATGTTCAGTATACCTATGTTCTAAAGAACATATGGACAATTTACCTAGGTTCTTCGGGACCTATGGACAGTTGTCGAGGTTCTTTATGACCTCTGGATAGGTCTTTCGGGACATTTATACGAGTTGTGGTGACAGCATAGTGGTGCACATACCTTAAGTTCTCAAAAGTATACATGGGCTAATACATGATCTTTAAAGACAATAAATAACTTAATATGATATTATGTGTGCTCTGTTGTAAAATGATATGGATACCGAGGGTGAGCATAGAAAGGTTCAGCATATGCTTACATGATATAAAGGAATTAGTGATAATAATATGAGTACTGATAAGTATTGTAAATGGTATATGCTTTTATATGATATGATAGTATTAATTGTTTATGCATTAATATGAGTAGAGTAATGTCATATGTTTTCATGCCTTATTAAGTCAACGACTTAGAGTGTGATTGTTTTACACGTAGGTTCCGAGAAGAGGAAGATTAATAAAAGTTATGCAAGACAAGTCAATTCTCTTTTACAAAGATCATATCAGAAAAGAAATGTATAGTATGTATTTTGTAATAAGGAAAGTGGTTGGCATGTAAATAAAGAATTAAATCCGATATGTTCTAATCGGTTTTGAAAAGTCATACGATTGAATTTTGTAATGTTTTAAATGTGTTTATGTAAATGACAATTGTTTAGTAATGAACGGTTAAATTTTTACAAGTTTTATGAACGTTTTACGAAAGTCACTATAGCAGCACTATAGCAGTGCATCGATGTACAATTTTGCTTCGAATTTTTGGTGCATCGATGCACTGTAACAATGCATCGATGTACTGTAACAATGCATCGATGCATTGTATCACTGTTCATGGCACTATTCATCACTGTTCATATCGTATTTCACTGTTCATAAATACGTTTTTATCTCAAAATTTTATACCAAACATAATTGAACAATATATTATCGTATTTTCTTAAAAATAGTTCAAATGTTCTATTATTTTGCAAGAATAAATGTTTTGAAATGTCAATGTGACATCTCGGACTCGTGTCCGGGTCGGATACGGGTTGGTGTGTTACAATTGCTATGTGCTGAAGCTATCAACACTGCAGCTTACCTGATCAACCGTGGGCCAGTGGGCCCTCAGTTCCTTTGAATTGTGGAATACCAGAGGAAGTTTGGAGCAGAAAAGAAATAAACCTTTCACACTTAAGAGTGTTTGGTTGTATTTCTTATGTACACATAAATTCTGCTGAAAGAAGTAAACTTGACGCAAAGTCCAACAAATGTGTCTTTGTTGGTTATGGTGGTGATGAGTTCGGTTACCGGTTTTGGGACTATGAAAATCGAAAGATCATCAGAAGCAGAGATGTCATTTTCAATAAGAATGTGATGTACAAAGAAAGATCAACCATAGAATCAAGTAGCTCCAATACCGAAGCTGAAACAAAGGAATTTGTTGAGTTTGAGGAGATTTCTGGAAATGATGTTCAAATCAGTCCTGAAGCAGTTCAAGAAGAACCAGACACACCGGAACTAAGACGCTCTTCCAGAATTCCTAAACCAAACCAACTTTATTCGCCTTCTTTGTAATACTTGTTGCTGACTGACAATGGTGAACCAGAGTGCTATGATGAAGCAATGTAAATGGAGGATTCAATCAAGTGGGAGTCTTCCATGAAAGATGAGATGGACTTGCTTATGTCAAATAAGACGTGAGAATTACCTGAATTACCACCAGACAAGAAAGTACTCCATAACAAGTGGATTTACAAGATCAAAGAAGAGGACGATAGAAGCAAACTCTAAAAAGCAAGATTGGTTGTCAAAGGTTTCAAGCAAAAAGAATGTATTGACTACAATGAAATTTTCTCTCCAGTCGTAAAACTGTCTACAATCAAACTGGTGTTGAAAATTGTAGCTGCAGAGAATTTACATCTTGAGCAGTTAGACGTGAAGACAACTTTCCTTCATGGTGATTTGGAGGAAGAAATCTATATGAGGCAACCAGAAGGCTTCATAGAGGCAGACAAGAAAAACCTGGTATGCAGGTTGAAGAAGAGCTTGTATAGTTTAAAACAAGCTCCTAGACAGTGGTACAAAAAGTTTAATAGTTTCATGAGTAGCAGTGATTTTACCATATGCCAAGTAGATCATTGTTGCTACATCAAAAAGTTCGACAACAGCTTCATTATTTTATTGTTGTATGTTGATGACATGCTTGTTGCAGGTTCAGACATGCAAGAGATTATAAACTTGAAGCAAAAATTGTCGAAGCAGTTTGCAATGAAAGATCTGGGCGCTGCAAAGCAGATTCTTAAGATAAGGATTAAGAGAGACACTAAGTCGGGGACTTTAATGTTATCACAGCCTGAGTACATCAACAAAGTACTCTCCAGGTTCAACATGCAAAATGCTAAACCAGTAAGTACACCTTTAGGTGTTCATTTTAAACTCTCCAAAGAACAGTCACCAAAGACAGAGGAAGAACGTGCACACATAGTGAAGGTGTCGTATGCCTCAGCAATTGGAAGTCTAATGTATGACATGGTTTGTACCAGATCAGATATTGCTCATGCAATGAGAGTTGTTAGCAGGTACATGAATAATCTGGGCAAAGTACACTGGGAAGCTGTCAAATGGATCCTCAGATATCTGCGGGGTACTACAAACAAAGCACTTTGTTTCAAATATGGAGATATGATACTGACAGGCTATGTAGATGTTGACTTAGCCGGAAACGTTGACATCAGAAGAAGCACTACAGGGTATGTCTATACTCTAGGAGGTACTGCAGTGAGTTGGGTTTCTCAACTATAGAAGATAGTTGCTATCTCCACAACTAAAGCATAATATATCGTTGTTACAGAAGGCAGCAATGATATGGTTTGGCTCCAAAGTTTCTTGGAAGAGTTAGGCAAGAAACAAGAAAACAATGTCTTGTATTGCGACAGTCAAAGTGTTATCCATCTAGCAAAGAATTCATCTTTTCATTCCAGGACGAAGCACATACAATTGAGATATCATTTTATCCGGTCTCTTCTGGAAGATGGGATTTTGAAACTTGAAAAGATTAGTGGAGCTCAAAATCTGACAGACATGTTGACAAAGATGATGACCACAGACAAACAGAAGTTGTTTTCAGCTTCAGTTGGCATGCTAGAATAACAAGACTATAAATGTTGCTACATTGATCGAGGTGTGAAGACAGATTAAAATCAGTCTTCAAGTGGGAGATTGTTGCAAAGTCAATTTTGATGGGTTGTAAAAGCAATAAAATTGTTGAATTGTTAAAGCAAATTTTCGGTGGATTGCTGGTAGAGAAGCTTTCGGTGCAAGTGGGCAGCAATTGCTGAATTTTTGAAATGGGTAAAATGCACTTTAGTCGTTGCACTTTAGGGTATTTTCAAAGATTAGTCCCTAAGCTTCAACTATAAATACCCTAACCCATTTAGCTTCAAAATCATCCCAAAAATCATTTCTTTCTCTCTATACTAGAGAGTTTTCTTGTGAGTAGTGAGTGTTTTGTAAACACCTGTAAATTTTCTCTCTTTAGTAAAAGATTTGTAGCAGTCCGGAGACGTAGACATAATTGGCTGAA
The DNA here is from genome assembly GCF_006381635.1 of Hibiscus syriacus. NCBI lineage: Eukaryota > Viridiplantae > Streptophyta > Magnoliopsida > Malvales > Malvaceae > Hibiscus > Hibiscus syriacus. The sequence goes on along the minus strand of NW_024063533.1, from coordinate 3,334,943 downwards.
CTCTGTTATCAATTTCGAGTATTATTTTTCCGCTTTTATTTCGTATTTTTACTAATATGGTTATAGGAAAATTACTCTTTACTCGTTTATTTCTCAACACTTTGTAGTTAAATAAATTGTTGTTCTCTTTTGATATCCTGAGTTTAAACAACTATATCTGTAAAATATATACACTATCAATAATTATGAAAAATCTTAAACAGATATTACCGTATAACCTTTTTATATTATTAAAAAAACATTTATGGTTATTTCTAAAACATGTAAACTCTAAGATTCAAGCTCAAATTCTTTCTTCTAGAATCCAATAAACCTTATGAGTACGGAGTACCCAACATTTGTTGATACATCTCTTTTATTAATATATGGTACTTGAATTAAACTATACAAATAAATTAACATTTCCCGTACTTATCTAACAAATAAAAATATTATAATAAAAAGTTATTATTTTATCTAATTTAAAATCCGAATTTGAGATTTTTTTTAAAGGTTAACCTTTCACTTTAGGATTTTTTAAATGACTTTTTTTATATTAATTCAAGATAACAATTATATGTTCTTAAAAATATCATAGGCGAAGTGAACACACAAAAAATGAATGACTAAAATAGGTATAAGGAATCGAATTCAATCCATTAAATTAACCACAGTAACAGACAGTAAAACACTGCAACAACACAAATAACTTGCATGCTTTACAGGAAAAGAGAACCACCACTATAATAACTTTCTTAAGTTGGTACAGTTAATGGTTCGGGCTGGTAAAAGTATCCTCGACTGGACTAAATTAAACTACAGTTATCATCATCGTCCGATAAAACCAATAAATGCTAAATCAAGTACAGTAATTTGATTTCTCCATAATTATTTACCCAAAAAAAACTAATTAAGTAATTTGGGTTTTTTCATGCAATGCTTTTGGACTGCAAAAGCGCTTATTCATCATTGCACTTTGTGCTTCTCAGCTACATGAGTTACTATGTCAATCTGTCTTATCAAAACGGTAAAGTTTAAATGCCAACCCTACTCTAAAAGAAAAAGAAAAAAAATCCAAATTTTCACCTCAACGCACGGTTTAATTTTTTTTTAAAAAAAAGGTTAAATTGTTATATTTTTGCACAAAATTTAAAATGATTTAAGTGAAGACATATATATAATTAGAAAAAAAATTAATTTGAATTTTTAATTTTTGAATTAGAAGTATCTCAAACACTAAAATAAAACTGAGCAGAATTCAAAAATAATTTTGTAGAATAGTTGGTTTTATTGCTGACAACGCACACAAAAACAATAATACCAAATGAAACATAAGACTATGGGGGGGGGGGGGCGGTTTAATGCGCAGCTCAGCCAGCTAAAAGTAAAAGGACAAAGAAGCAATAATAAATAAATGAAAATCAATCACATTTATATATATAATCCTTGTATTTTTGGGTAAAGTATACAAATGGTTCTCGACTATAGGATGATGCTTTGTTGAGTCTCTCAACTATTAAAAGTTACAAAATTATCTCACGACTATAGGATATTGCTTTGTTGAATCCTCCAACTATTAAAAGTTACAAAATAGTCACCTGACTATTCATATGTTCCAAACTCGTCATTTTCCGTTAAAAATGGTAACAGTCTGAGCTGAATATTAACTTATTGACTAATATATGATAAAATCATATTCTAATAGTTCCTAATGGCACCACCGTTGCTTTCAAGCAGTAAATTGATTGTATAATCTTTCAAGCACTGACTTGAAAGTATAATGTAAACGGAGAGTCGAACCATAAAATACAATTGAAACGATTATGTGATCAAATTTTATCGTCAACAGGTTAATGTGCAACTCAGACAACCGCCAATTTTTTAATGCTAAAGGACAAGTTTGAAATATATGAATAGTCGGTAACCATTTTGTACCTTTTAATAGTTGGAAGACTCAACAAAGTAGCATCCTGTAGTCAAGGAATCATTTTGTAACTTTTAATATTCGGATGACTCAACAAAGTAGTGCCTATAGTCAGGGGACCCATTTGTGTATTTTATCCTTTTTGCAGTGAGAAAATAAAGCCGGGAGCAATTAATGTTGTCGTATACTTGATCATTGAATTTATGACCAACCAGATTGTTAGTGCATAATTAGTGTCATGTCTTCCAATGTGAGTATGTCAGGGTGAAACTGTAATTATCTGTGTGATTAGATGATTATTCTCTTGTTTTGTTTTGTTCGTTTATCAGATTATGTACTGCACGCCCTACCAGAAATCTCAAAATCAAAATTTAGAATCCAATCCAATTAGGGTGAGCTTGGATGGCAAGTGGCTGTTGGATTGTGTGGTTAAAGACACATGGCTGTGACTGTTTGGCTTTTAGCTCACCCACCACCCACGACCATATATATAGTCAATAATAAGTCATGCTCATCTCTCATCTATATATATAGTGACCTTTCCATATAATGCATAGATAGCGACTTGGGATCTCTTCAATTCCTTCCTTGCTAATTTCCATTTTTCACCTATCCTATTTTTTATACATATATGATAATTAGAAAATGTTGGTAATGTAAAATAGTATTATCATATATATTAATGAGATTTTAGTGTTAAAAGTTATATTCCCTTTTCGAGGGTATGGGTTAAAAGTTATAAAATCATTTTTAAGGTATCGACTTTTATCACGACATAGTAATTTTTCCTTGATAAAAGTAATTGAAAATATGTTTAATAAAACCCAGTGAATTATCTCAGTGACTGTTTGAGATGGGATAAGATTTGAGCACGTAGTTTAGCTTATTAAAAAATTGTTGAATAGATATTAATTCAATTAGTATTGATGTTATTAAAGATCACTGGATATTATAAATTTGAATGGGATTCGTGTAATGTGAACAATACTTAAAATTTGGATGTTTAAAGATAATTTAAGAAAATGTATTTTAAAATGATTAAAAATGTAGGATTTGGTATTTGATTTAGACTCTTCGATGAGGAAATGAGAATGTTATGAAACTGCATCTTGCGAGGACAGCATATTCACCTAACAAATTACTTTTATTATACAAAAGTAAGTAAAGTTGATCCGTTACATCCATCCTTATATTGGAAAACTACGCATCTATCTCAAATAGTTCTCCACTGGACCTCTACTCTACCACTGCTACTAGCACTAATATAACTATTTTTTTATTAATCTAAGGTAATTACAAATGATAATATATGTTCTAAAAACTTTCAACCATTTAATATTGAACGCTCAAATACTCTACAATCGTCGATGCACAACCCGACTATAAATATATATATTCTATTATTAAAATCATCAACTTTTCTTTTATAAATTATGACAATTTTATATTTATCTATTTTAACAGTTTAATATATATTAATTTTAAAGAACTGGATAGAATTATAAAAACAATAAAATTCTTCCATCAAATATTTTATAGGGTTACCTCTTGATGTTTTGAGACCAAACTATAAATTAAACCGAAAATATTAAATCATTTAAAATAAACTCTTTTGAACTCATTAAATGGTTTCAATTGTATAAAAGAATATTGTTATCTTTTAAAAAATTAAGTTCTAGTAGCTACGTTTGCAGGGTGTATGTGCGATGTAAATAAAACTAAGAAAATTTTGAACATATATTAACTTGTAATCACCTCAACCTAAAATATTTTTTTAACCTATTTAGGCACATCAATGATGAATAAAAATGTTATTCTCTTCCAAAGTTCTTAATTTTAACAATTGCGTATGTTAGATTTATGTAGTATGTAATTGTCTGTTTCTTCTTACAAGCATGCATGCATCGATCTCATTAATCAATAATAATGCAACCTTACGTTATCTATATTTACATACACATATATATAGATTATGCAACCCTACGTCAGTGAGCGTAGTGTTATAATTAATCCTAGAATTGTCAATTTGTCATGGAAATGCCATTGGCCTTCCAGCTAGAAGAAGACAGCAGGGGATGAAAGAAATATACAAATGCTAAAATGCATGTAAATGGGAGCATGTCCTGTTTTGTTATGGGCAAAACCCTAGTTTTTGTAGACGGTGAAAGGGAACAATGTAGGCCGATGTGGGTCTATATTTCTTTGCACCAAATCAAAATGGTATGGTATGGCCACAATTTTGCTGTTATGTCTGTCCACATGCATTTGGCCACCATCGACGTGGTTTGCCAAAACATTCACAAGCACTACCAAACATGCCTCGCCTACTAGTGGCGGATTCATAGCTTTTTGAGGTGGACATGTTCCAATCTTAAAATTCGAATTTTTATATTAATTTATTTATTTTACTTATTATATCTACCTTTAAAAATATATTTCACCACATTCATTCATCCTATCGTCTCTTAGTATAATACTTTTTTTCGTATCCAAATCTTGAGTTGAGAGCCTCAAAGTTTTTCGTCCCTCGCACGTGCTATATATAGCAGCTAGATCAAAGATTTCCATGCATGCAGAAAACGAAAGCTCCATTTTCAGCCATTGCCTACCAGTCAATGATGACCACATATTGACCATCAGTTCACCCTTTCTTCACGTCTTTATCCCTAATACGGCAACCAAATTAAATATTAATTTAAGCAGCTTTAGTGATATTTTGATCGTTTTCAAATCGATAGGGTTGGCATTAAATAAAGTCTTTCAATCATATCGTATGCGTATATGAAAACGTAGATACATGGATGTGACACTGCCGTCCATATATACAAGTTATAATTAAGTTCAACGTTCATGAATCCAAAATTTTCAAATTCTTTGCGTGGAATGTTGGTTCCAAAACTTATTATCAGTACACTCAGATTAGCAATTATCTGTCTAGTTCCTAATAAAAACTTTATTTTTAATTAGCATGATCATGACATACCCAAGATGTACTAATAGGTTGACGAAGCAATCACCTACTTAAAAATTCAAATTCTAATTATAATTTAAATATTTTTATTTATATTTTCTATTGACAATTTATTTTCCATCCCTTAAAATTTAATAAATTCATCTCTTAAAATTTTATATGATCGTCCCCTAATATAAAATTTTGTATTGACCCCAGTTACACGTAATTGTAATGGTAAGAATTTACCCTTTCTTTTTGCTCCTCCAAATATCAATTTGGTTTACGATATGAATTGATGTTCTTCAATCTCTCAGGCGTATTTATTCTCTTATTGTAACTCTTGGATTTCCACTGTAAATTGGCTAGTTGCATTTGAATGTAACCTTGATTGTTATTACAATTTTTTCTAATAAATATTCGCGACATATAGCATATGGTGTAGTGCATAAGATTGTGGCCAACTAGTGAGTAGTTGTTTCATGGACAAGAGAATCAAGAAAGATATACATTCATAGACAAGAAAGATCAAGATATTATGGCATGCATACTTACAACTCAACCCGCTAAACCCAACCAGGGAAAATGATTGAATAGAATAGTATTTTATATAACTAATATAATATTTCTTATTTTCTTCCTTTTATTATACGATTTCTCTTTGTAAGAGTTAGGTTTAGACAACTACAAATAAACATATGTAAAGCTTTTAATATATATGAGTCTTTAAAATATTCTCCAAGTTCTTATACTTGTATATATCTGAAAACAAGTCTCTTTTTATTTTTTGAAAAATAGTTTTCTGTTTTTCAAATTCAAAAATTTAGGTCCAATTACTAATGCTGTTAAAATTATCTTGTTAATAATTATTTTTTATTTCAAAATGTTACATCAACAAATTTAACGAATTTTATTTTATGATGTTAACACTTTGCACTTGGAAATTTTAAGGGCAAATTACAAATTTCATCATTAAACTTTATTCTCTCCCCTATTTTGCTCGCTGAACTTTAAAGTTTTCAATTTTTTCATTGAACTTAATACATTGAATTTTCTTGTTCACTCCACCGTTAAATAGTAACGGCGGTTAAACGACACCGTTTTAAAAAAAAAACAAAATTTTCACCAAAACATCGTTTTACATCTATAAAATGTCCCATTTATAACACTATTAGTGAGAAAACAGACGAGTGTCCAAAAAACCCCCCAATATATTAAGTAAGAAAAGTAAAAAGATTTAAAATACATCGAGTGAAATAGAAGATAGAGTAAAATTCAATTACTAAATTTATAATTTACCCAAAATTTTAAAATGTATACAGAGTGCACAGACTTATAGCACATTTTAACCTATAACTAATTAATAATTATAGTAAATTGAATCTTAGTTCGATTGTTATTATTCTTATTGCAATACATAGTAAATTAAACATATCTTCTTAACAAATCAACCATGTGTTAATATCTATTAAAAAAACAATAATCAAATGATCAAACTGGGCTGCCAAACCTATCCTATGGTTACTTATACACAACACAGTGGCTTCTTTTTCTAGCCAAGACATGTATATGTAATCAACATATTCACAGTTTAAATGAATTAAAGGATGAGACGCTAACCTCCTCGTCACGAAGGGAAAACATAACCGCATGTATCATCACTGTGGGAATTTATTGGCCAACTTTGACATAGACACAGATGAGAAGGAAATAGTCCGGATTTATTAAATTGTTTGCCAGCCAAGAAAAGGGTATCTCTAGCTTCGGTTTGATGCCCTGAATTCGGATGAACTTGATTTCGGCACTACTGGAAATGTGGCCAGCCTCTGGGTTTTTATATTCATTCTGTCCCTGGTCTTCCACTACTTTATCACTGCTCACATCTTCATTGGGATTTCTAGCTGTATTCTCAAAATCAACTCCACTTAATTTTACATTCGTCAAGGATTCATCCGAAAATAATTCTGGGAGAAGGGTTTTCAAAGCATCATGTAAAGTGAAGCATTTATCTGCACAGGAGGAGCAATACAGGTAGCACACAAGACAAACAAAGCATATCATCTAGAAGCAACCGATTCATTTCTCTACATGCATTAGTTTTCAGTTCACATGTTTGTTTACATAAGAGGCATTGCTTACCTTCTTTGCGGATCTCAACTGGTCGATTTATGGAAGAGATCTTCTCCCAACTATCAACCCGGGGTATCTCATCCAAATCATCGAAGTCCTCTCTTATGCTCAAAACATATAATCTAACTGGAACTCTTCCTAACAAGAGCTCACCAACAATTAAAAACAAATAAATTTAAGGATGATGCAAAGATTTATATTAAAAGTAACATCCCAACCAAATGCAAACGTAACCTGAATTGTTTTTCTTTATGGATATGTATATCAACTAGTTAAGATGTACATTCTCATACTGATTTGTGCTTGCTTACCGAGGTTCACTGTGCATTTACAAGAAACAGAATTCGTACCGAGTACTGACTGCAGTTTTCTATTTCAGATGAATTATATAAAAACAAGTCGGTAGGGTTCAGCAGCTGGCAACTGAATAAGTTGTTGTCAAACGCACAGATGATTGAATCTGATTCATAGCTGCTTTTGTATAGTTGGTTTGCTAAGTAGCTAATTATGGCTTCTTACTAGTAAGGATAGAAGACTGTCAACATATACATTCAAAGATTATGATCATCATACATCAAGAACAGGCCACACTCAAGAAAAGGTGCAGATGATGAAACTGTCAAGAAAACTCGGGGGTTTATGTGATAAAGGACCAATAAAAACTGATTTTAAACTAGATGTAATTAACTCCCAATTTAAGATTCTTCACAGTATATTATTCATTTTCTATTTTCCTACTACCTGAAGTGTTAAGGCCACTTTGGTAATTCTCAGATTTGCTAGAATTCCACAACCCAAAGCATTAAATATTCTGCATTTGTTATGAAACGTATGAGAACCCAATAACTTGATGCAATTCATGTGTCTTTGTCTTTAAGCATAATAATAAATAAGCAAACCTGTCTTGACTTGAGCGGTCAAATTGGTTTCTCCAAGGGATTGTTGAGATTTCTGCAAGCACAAACTTGTATACTCGTCGTCAACTGTTGAAAGTTTATGCTTAGATGAGACACGTTGGTAGGCTTCCAAATTACCTGTCGGAACCCAATTATAAGAATCAAACTTGGAACATTGAGAATTTGTTAAAGTAAACAAAAAAATTTGAAAGGGGGGGGGGGGGAATGGTTGAGGGAGGGAAAAAATTGTCACATAAAGAAGGTATACGTGTATATTTGTATTGTTGCTGTACAATCAATACTACCATGTTTTGCAGGACCAGAGGAAAATACAGCATACCCTATATATCAATTATTATGATTCGAACATTTAACCCTCTCATTACAATTGAACATCCATTTTTCTTTTTTCAGATATCCCAAAATTTTGTTTTTTATTTATTTGAACTAGAATGATCACTATACACGCATATTAAAGAATTTGAAAGGTGATACTACAAAAAAAATTAAATTTCTTTCGATAAGTTGGAACATTCTTCCAACCATGGATGCCATTTTCAAGGAGTAAAAAAGCAAATTTCTAAATAAGATTAGATAACAATCCGAATCAAGAAGAGTTGAGAATTAGAGAGAGCAACAAAATTAGACTGAAAGAAACAACTTTCAAGAAAAAGTTCTTTGTATTCCCTTTGAAACCAGATGACTAACCACCTGGATGAAATTTTATTATTTTCTATTGCTGCCCTCAATGTGAAGACTTTAAACACTTATTTAATACTGTGCTTCTTGTTTAAGCTATCATAAAATTTGAATCATAAAAGACCAACAAATAATAAAATCAGCTCCTGAATTTTCCTTTGAAACCTTCTTTCTCGTTGCATGCAGAAAATGATCCTAAATCTTAAAACCTATACATATTGAATAGTTTTATGGGAAACATAAGACCTGAAATATTTTATTATCTATTTTCTAAACAAATAGACCTGAAATATTTTATTATCTATTTTCCAAACAAATCATCATTTACACAATTGAATGTACTTAAAACAACCATTCATTTCTTTCTCCCACATCAACAAAGACTGAAGTAATGCAAAAAAATAAAATAAAAACAGACAAAGATGGGAGAAGGGCTTCTGGTGGAAATCTGAAAAAGTCAGGACAATCAGGTGTCATCATTAAAGCAATAAATAGAAGAATGAAAAGGAGTTATAAACCAGCGGGCAGGAAAGGGAGACAGGTTTTCCACTCTATGACTAGGAGAAGCAAAATGAAATTTAGAATTTCCCATATTTAAAATATATGATATATGTCACTTTGGCAAAAAATAATTTTACATTAACCTTTTAAAGTGTAACCTTTCACAAATTGAGACTATGCCTAAGAAAAAAATAGGAAGGCTAGGTGCATTTGTTGGCTATAAGAAATATGAAATTAACCAATTAAAAAAAGCATAAGCTGACAGAAGAACACACACATTCAATTGTTGAAAGCCATAAATTGTGAAAAATGCTAGAGGCAGGTTCATTTTTGTCTGAATTCCCCCAGGAATTCATTCCATTAATCATGGTCATGAAATGACCCATGTAAGTGGATTAAGCCCTGATTACTCAACAGACCAAAACAAGCTACTCAAAAGTAATCAAAGTTATCCAGCTGGAAAGAATTTGGCTTACTGCATTCCTCAACATGCCCCAATTAAGCTACCTGAAGTAACTTATAACAAAAGTATCAAAGTACTCTTTTGCATCCTAGAAGAAAATTTTAACTCATGGGCATGGCAGAACTATGCTGGTCCATACTAGATCATGGAATAATGAGAAGCCAAATAAAGGCTCAAAAATGGCAAAAAATTGCTTTAGAAACAAATTCCAGCTGTAAATATATATTTATAGCTAACACCAACTTAACCCTGGACTGCTTTATATTATAACTAATGTAACAAATATTTCCTACTAAAAGTGATTAAAGACCAAATGAAACAAACACTGGTCTTGAGCCCATATTAATGAACATACATACCATTCATGATAGAATTCCAAAGCTCCAACTGATCAGACTGAGACATGTTCATAACATTCTTGCAATTTCCATTCATTATGTATGCCGCCTGTTGGCATAATAGAACACTGTTACAGATGAACAGTGACAAAACATATTTTAATTATCCAATTCAAATGAAGATTTGTCACAAATAGAGTCAAATCTGAGAGGAGTAAACAAATGCAACTAAGTGGTCATGCATATGCACAATGATGATACTCCAAATTAAAAGAGAGTGAAAGCAAGCATAGTAGCGCGAAACGTCAACATCCAGCATTTATGGGATTTTGATTTAGTTTGTTCTGTACTTCTTTTTACGTTTAAAAAAAATCAAAATAAGCATCTTACAAAATAACCAAAAAAAGTGTCTTAAAATTAACAGGAAGTGTCAAACTCTATAATCTCAAAAGATTCCAGAATGAGCTTAAAATGGATATAATGAAAAAAATATCATAATGTTAAATTACTTTTCATTTTTCAACTATAAAAAGCAATGAATGAGAATAAAATTGTGCGTATACAACAGTATAATAGCTTGTAAAATTGTTAGCATTTTAACCATTAGTAGCAGTGAATTTCCCATGAAAACGACCTTATCAATTTCTAGGAAATTTGTACTAACCTCTTTCAATGAGTTTATAAAGCTCCACTTTACTGAATCTTCTCCTTCACATGGTATCAATACATTTCCAGGATATCCTCTAAAGTGGACCTGTAGTCAGGAAGATTAAAACCTTCAATTGATAACTAATTAATGGGATAAAAGTAAAAAATAAATTAAACATAAGAACCTATATCCTAAAAACATTCCGCTCCTATAAATTACCCGCAGAAAAAAATTATTCCATCTCTTCAATCTCCCCCATCCCTTTCTTAATGTTTACTATTTTGGGGTAGTTTTAAATCATGCATCAAAGTTCAAAATACACGAGTAGTTCAATAATCCTTGTATTTCGTAGGTAAGGAAACAGTGATTCAGCATTGCTCTAGAAGGGCAATATAGTCACAGGCAACCTATAACAGAAAAGCAGTCACTAATTTTTATTATGATAAAACATTAATTAAAGGGAACCTACAGTAATGTTCCAAGGCCTTTCAGGCTCGGGGCACAGAAGATCGAAAAGAACTCCAGTTGGTATGTACCTGCAACAAGAACAGCTTTCGGATTTCGGGTTTCAAATATGTTTGAATAATTAAACAATACAAAACAGAATTCGAAGCAACTAAGTTTGGAGAAAGAAGGACCATTTGAGAGGGAGGCCATTGTAATCAAACCAAATGGTATCGACCCCGGGAGGAAGTGTGCTGCTAAAATAAGGCTTAATCAAAGGCGCTAACAGCGGCAGATATCCGATCCGCGGAGCTAAGATATGAAATGGTATAGAATTAGAAAGAAAAAGTAGAAACAGGAAAGAGAAAAGATAAAGACACAAGAACAAGAGTTGACCAGAGCAGGAGGAGGAGGAGGCAGAGCGGTGACTTGGGATTCGTGGAGATGGATCTGAAGAGGAATTGCTCCTTCCCACACATACTTTTGTGCGTCCATTGCTGCTTCCCAAACCGGAATGGAGGATTGAAGAGGCGACGCAGGCGGCAGAGTCAAAGAAGGGTTGGGAGGATATGCGCTCTGTTTTGGCAGAGAAAAAGAGAAACAACAATTAATACTGCATTAGAGTAAAACTTACTAACCACGGAACTTGGTTTGCGTTCCGATTAAACCAAATAATAATCTAAAAAAATCACAATCACAACGATAAACAAGATCTAAACAATAACTCTACGTTACGAGTAAATTTTTTTAATTAATAAAATAATTAATTTTATTAAAAGTATACAACAAATTTGTAACTCAATGTTTCTTTAAAAAAAATAGGAGTATTAATAAGTCATTTTTTCTAAAACTATCCCACTCTATAAATTAGATACCAAATAATAAAAATATATAGTTAAATGATTAAAAAATTATTAAAATAATTAGAAAATAGAAGATACAAATAAATAATATTTTATTGACATTGAAAATAAAAAAACATTAATACTAATAAAAAAATAAAAATAAAAATATTAAATCAAGTAACATCATTCTCCTTACAAACAAGAGAAACAAACTAAAAAGAGAGGAAAAATATTCGTCCTCTCTAAATACATGCTTCAAGTTCATATGATTGAATTGAATAAAAATAATTTTATATTATCTTTTATAATTCTTATACACCAATAGGATACAAATATTAACACATTGATCGTCCTCTCTGAATACATACTTCAAGTTCATATAATTAAATTGAGTTAATACCTCATTTCATCACCTGAGATATAACATATAAATAAGGGTAAATTACTTCAAATATCACTCACCTTTATGCTCGGGCTCGTTTATATCACCAACGTTTTAATTTTGTCAATTTTAACACTAACATTTAAGTTTAACTGCAATTATGTCACTCCGCTGTTAATGGATTAACAACACAATGACATGACATCTATGTGCCGTGACGATGACTCCCTTACTGAAACAACGTTGTTTTGGCATTATTGTGTTTGGTGCTAAAAAACCTAAAACAACGTAGTTTTGTTTGAGAAAATTTAGCAAAAGTATGTTTTTGGAGGATTTGAACTCAAGACCTCTTGAATAAAAAAAAGGCTTAACCACTGTTTTTATTTTTTTCCTCAAAAAATAAAAAAGGCTTAACCACTTCACCAAATTAAAGTTTTGATTTAATTTTACAAATATAATATAGATAACATTAGTCAGGATTCCAAAAGTTACTTTCTAAAAAACCCATGAATTATTAAAATTCTCAAAAAAATCTTAAATTCCAGAAAATCTCAAAAAAACTCTTTAAACTTCTAAAAATCTCAACAACAAAAATAAACTCTAAATCGTAATCCCTAAAAATCATAAAATTCACTTTTTTAGGGAGTTTATAATTTTTTGGTAATCGCTAAATTCAATTTAAAAAATAAATCTTATGGTTTTTATGGTTTTTTGGGATTACGATTTAAAGTTTATGATTTTTTTTGTAATCCCTAAATACAACTCATCTACTATTTCACAACCAAATGAAATTCTAATAAAAATAGAGGAAATTATTTAAATAATAATTAACGGTGCTTAAACCTTTAGAAAAAGGAAAGTTATTGAAATTTTCCATTCAATTATATTCTTTGATAAATCAAACTGTCATAACCAATTTTTTACAAAACAATTATTTATTATTTTAAAAACAGTTACGACTTTAATTTTGGAAAAATAGGTGATTTGAAGTTAAATTAGATAGAGTCACCATCAACCTTTGGGTTAGGTAGGTTGAATACCTAAAAACGTCTTTTAAAAAATAATTTAAATAAAAATCATTTTTAAGACAAAAAACTGGTCTACATCACCAAATATTCAATTAAATGGATTCGGGAGTCGGTTACGCATGGTGAAGGGTTAATACCCCACAGCGCCCAAATTTTGGTACCTAAATGATTATACGTAGTTTAAATATTGGAAATTACTAACTTGAAAATATTTAAATTACGATCCTTTTATTCATTTGACTTTATAAAAATAAGTGTGAACAATCCTCGAGAAGGCATTTCCTTTATAATTAGGAGACTTTCTCATAAATTCCCCTCACAAAAACGTTATTTCGCAAATTTCGTCAAGATAAAATAAAACAAAATAATAGTGAAAAGCGGTGAAAAATACTCGAAATAAATAAACGTGGAACAAATAAAATTATTGAATATGAAACAACATTTATGTGAATAATCCTCGAAAAGATACATTCCCTTTAGTTGGGAGATATCTTCGTAGATTTCCCTCACATTGAAATTTCTTTTTATTTTTTATATTAAAAAACAATGATGATTTATGAAAAGGATATAATGATAATCCAAATATGTACATAAATAAGGGATCAATATACAAGTTTCCTAAATCAACCACCAATATTACAAATACTAATAAGACTGAAACATAATATAAATATACCACAAGCAAGATCAATGACTAAAGTAAAATTAAATAATAAGTTAAGGTGCCTAAATGCGAATACTGAAAACTAAGTGTTGGAAACAAAAGAGGACTGAAATAAATGCTGGAAAGTTAAAGGGCTAAAAAATAAAGAAATGAAATTAAGGTGCTGAAAAATAAATAAACAGAAATAAATTGCATAAATAAAAGTTAGGGGTTAGTTTGTGCAATAAAATAACATGTTAGTGATAACAATAAGAAAAATGAAAAGTTAGTACAATAATAAGACAAATAAATAAAAGTTAGTAAGTTAGTTCGAATAAAATAATTGTTAGAGTATTAACAAATCAATAGCTAAAATAAAATAATAAAAAAATTAAAGTGCCCAAATCAGAAGTAAATAAAATAGGAATTATAACATGCTAGTGACTAAATTAAAAATAATTAAACTTAAATGCCAAAAGTGAAATATATCAAACATAGAGCTTTAGGGACTAGAATATAAAATGCTGCAATATATTAGGGCTTAACAAAAATTTTCACAAATATTTAGGGACCAGTTCATAAAAATGCACTAAATGTATAGGGGTCTATGCGTGATTTTACGCAAAAGTTCGGTGACCGAAATATAAATACGCTGCAAAGGTAGAGTGGCTTAAACACAATTTACCCAATTATCAGCTTATATATACCATCTTTATAACATTTTAGGCAAAAACCCTAGCCACTTTCATCTCTTTTTCTCACCTCCTTCTCTATTTTCTCTCAACTCACTCTCCCCCCAAACGCCGACCGCCCTCTTCGAAGCCACCAAAAACGGTCGATCACAGTAGAATGGTGGCCAAAACTCACTTCGACGAGACCCTCTTTCCTTTCGTTTCCACCTAGCTTTTAAATAATAACCTAAAATAAACCCAAAAACGTTTCTCCCTTTTCTAGCCGTTCGATCGAACCCCAAATCCCCACAACACCACCGTTCATCGACGACTCTTCACTCCTTGGCCACTTCGACGACAGTACCACCTGAAAGGCGGGACCTTTTCCTTACGATGACTTTGACCGGAGAAAACCACCCCAAACCGAGGGTAAAAACTTTATATTTTTTATTTGGTGACTATATTTTGAATGAAATAATAAAAAATACAAGGTAGATGATACATTTGAGAAAAATATGGTTCTGAAATTCTTTTGTGTATTAATATTTTCGAATGGGTTACATGATTTTTTCAGTGATTACAAGATACCATTTTTTCTCTGATCCTTACCTCAATCCCTCTCTCCCGTTCCCCCTGCTTCCCACCAAATTCCCCCTCTTTATGGTTGCATGCTTCCCTTTTTTACTTTCGGTGGGATAATGATGTTTAGAGTGGGTATGATTTGGTTGAAGTAGGTGAATCTCGTAATTTTTGGGGTTTATGTTGCTTTCTTTTTTAATTTGGAAGATTGATGATATTGGGTTGTTGTTTGACAGGTTGGAAAGATATTCGGTGGCTTGATGGCTCAACGGCGTCGACTTTCTTCGGCTGATGGTATCCACTAGGGTGAACCCAAATTCGAGGTGATATGGACCGTTGGTTGGGTCCAGATCCAATGGCTTGTTGGGCGCGGCGTTGGCAACTGATGTTAGGAAAAAACCCTAATTGGGTTTGGGTTATCACTGGGCTGGTTTGGGTTCTCGGGTCGGGTCTGTTGTTGATGGGTTGTTGGGTGACTGGACTCTCTTGGGTCGGGTACTGGTTGTAACTAGGCTTGTAATTGGGTTTGCTATATTGTTGGGCTTGAGTGGCCTGCACAACATAAATATATATAAAAATTAATTATAATAATAATATAATTAATATATTTTGACCTGGACAAAAACGAGTGTCTACAACCTGCCCCTCTTTGCACATTCTTGTGTTAACAAGAATAGGGAAAAGATGAAAAGACAACCAGTTTTTGTCGGTTTTTTCTGGAAACTTGATATGTTGATTTGGGAACGATACTGCTCATACATTATGAAGATCTTGGTCGTCTAAAGTTGATACGACTCCTACATAATGAGGAGATCTAGTTAAGGGATGACACTGCTCATACTATGATGAATCATGACAATCTTTAAGAATGGTGATAACACTTCTCATATAGATGAATCTTGGTTATCCAGGATTGACTTGGCTCCTACATGATGAGGAGATCTGGTCGGTGATGACACTGCTCATACTATGATAAGTCTTGGCCATCTAAGGGTGATAACACGATTCCTACGTGATGAGGATGGATGGTTATCAAAGGTTGACACGGCTCCTACGTGATGAGGAGATCATGTCGGGTGATGAAACTGCTCATACTATGATAAGTCTTGGCCATCAAATGGTGATAACACGGTTCCTAAGTGATAAGGACGACTGGTTATCAGGGGTTGACATGGCTCCTACATGATGAGGATATCAGGTGGGTGATGACACTACTCATCTGTTCATGAGTCTTGGTCATATAAGGTGATAACAGGTTCCTATGTGATAAGGACAACTGGTTATCTGAGTTACACAACTCCTACATATGAGGAGATCTGGTCAGGTGATGACTTGCTCTGTTCATGAGTTTTGGCCATCTAAGGGATTTTGATTTCAAAGAAACCGACTCAGAGATGATGCTTCAAAAGAAGCTATCTCAAAGAGAAAAATTTTGTTTCCTAAGAACAAACTCAAAGATTCTTTATGTCTCAAATGAGACAAAATTTTGTTTATAGAAAACACCGTCAAAGGTGATAGACAATCTGCTGCTTCTTCATGTTGAGGAAATCTTCAGAAGATCTGTTCTTATTTCCGAACATTGATTTCCTGAAGATCAAAAAAAATGAAATTTTGACTGACTATTTTGGATATTATGATGGATGTCAAAATTGCACATGATGATGAATATAAAGATACAAATTTCATGCATCATGTATGTATGTATTGATGTATGTATTATTTCTTGGTGGGAAAGATTGCATGAGCAAGGTTCATTCTATCCTGATTCAGTTTGTCTTCATTTCCACCAGGGTGTACTCTTGTAAACCTCAACCTAAGACAATTTATTTTCCTTACCCCATCAAATTTTGCCCAAAAATTTTGGGTTTCCTTGCCCCAACTTCGAATCTTGAGCTTCAAAAAGATATTTGTTGAATTCTAAGATATTTCCAGAGAATGATCTTATTTAAAAATGTTTGTCTTCCTTTGAATTTTCAAAAACTTGAAAAATATCAAAAGAATTTTGAAAATGTTACCTCCATCTAGGTTTCACAATTGAAGCAAATCATAAAACAGGAGTTCATTGTATATCCAAAGAATTAACTGCTCTTTTAATCTTTGATAGCTACAAATCTTTGACAAATATCAAGATCGAAAAAGTTGGTTATATGTTGGCTACCTAAATTTAGGGTTTATTTCTCGATTCGATCACCTTGAAGATCATGGTATGCCTTCTTTCTTGATTTGGCATTTTAATCAGAGGCTAACAAAATGACACAACTAGTATAGTCAATAACTAGACTTTTCAGAATATTTCTGTTTCATTTCTCTAAAATCTTACATTTGTTCAAGCTTAGTAGATTCATTTAGCCAAGGTAGTGCAAATATCGGTCTAAAAATGAGATTCTAAGTGCTCGTGTGAGTTTGACTATAAATGTTCCTCAACTCCCTTAGTCCATATTCACCGAAACTCCTTACTTAATAAATTTTTATTTAATTTGCCATTATGAATATCCATAAAGCGATGGCGTTTAACCAATTGCTCTAGAGGGATAGTTTAAGCTTTATTGTATATATCTTATAATTACCTTTATCAGGCTAGCTGAAAGATTCATATCGTCACAAAGTCTTTGACTTGACAATCACAGTGGAGCATACACTGAATTGCCAGGTATCCAATCAATGTCATGGTTTAAATATAATTATCATAAAGCCAGGGCTTTCGAGTTTCCTCTATAACCAATTTCCTTAGCGGAATAGCTCAGCTTTATTATATACATATTATATATATAAATATCTTTTGTTGGGTAAACAAATTCTATTTATTAAGCTTGTTCTTATGTTCGTTAAAGGTCAGAAAATCTCATCGTTAGAGTTCAATTCCCAAGCAACTGACCTAAACTAGATTCACCCACTCGACCATTCCATCTGAGAAGATCATGATCATCGTTGAACATCATCAACAGAAATAAAAACTAATTAGTTTTGCAATTTCATGTGCTAGATGCCCCATTTGTTTGCTCCTAACACATACATGAATGTCAAATCTTTGATTGGTTGTACATGTGAGGAGGAGCTAGCTCGGTCCCTGCAAGAGAAAGTTATGTATTCTGATGTAAGATTGGGGTTAAGATCAAAGGAGTCCTTGTTTTACAGGGTTCATCTTATCATTTCAAAGATTTACAACCTTTTAAAAGTTTTAATTAAAATGATATTCAAGAATTTCAAGATTAATTTTTTTTTCTTTGCTCATTTCCTCATAAGGAATATTTATTTAAAATGTTGATCATCAAATGACTTACAACATTTAAACATAAACGGAAAAAATAGGTGATGCAACAAAATTTCTAATGGACGCCCCAGGTGACTCCTGATCAAAATGCCCCATTACACATTGAATGTCAACGCCTCTGAATCGATCAGATCTTGGACCTTGCGCTTCAATACCTACGATTCTCAGTGGAATGCCTGAGCTCCCAACGTGATTACTGCATATGGCGATAATATCATGGCCTTTAGGATGTGTCTCTCTTGGTTTAGATTGAATTGGAATAACCAGGTTGTTCTCAATTAGCGTTGGGAGCAATTCCTCATATGTCATCGGAATTGAATTAATGCATGACTTTTTACAAAAAACATTATGAGACTTGGTCCCCAGACTAGTTAAATCCACTAGACTGATCAGCTCTTTCCTCAATGCCAGTATGGCTAGTACCACCTATTGGCCATTCTTGATAGCTCTTCGATCATTTCTCGCACATGACGATGTCAGAGAAATTCTTAGTGGCAACCCCTATCAGTAGTCGATATACGGAGATTGTAATGTATCTATGAATAGAGTGATGAACTCTCTTTCAGTTATTGGTGGATGCACTTGAGATGCAACATACCTCCATCGTTGAGCATATTGTAGGAAATTTCTCATCCTCATCTCCATTTTGTAGCGTTGTTCGATCAGGGGTCATATCAATCATGTGTTTATATTGGCCCAGAAAAGAACTAACTAAATCCTTCCGAGAGCGGACTTGAGTACGACTCAATTGGTTATACCACCTAGAAGCGGGTCTAGTCAGACTTGTTGGAAGCAGTCGATCAACATCCTATCGTTTTTGGTGTATCCAGTCATCCTTCGAATAAACATCATGAGATTGAAATAGGGCAATGGTTCCACCTTTCTTTTCAAACTCAGGCATCTTGAATTTGGGTGGAAGCACCAAGTTAGGAATTAGTACTAGTTCTATTGTATCCAATTCGTTGTGAGAGCTATGTCCTCTCATTCCTTTGAAAGTCTCTCTGCAACTGTTTTAAATTCTTCGGGATTTATTCTTGGCTCTTCTCATTGCCTTAGGAACAAATATGTTATAATCAGTAGAATTACCCCGAGGATTTAACACAGTCGTAGTTTTAGTGGCATGGAAGCTTGTTGGGTGTCTTGGAATCTTGTGAGGTGAAATAAGTATTTGGGGACTAGCACAGGCTATCATACATTCAGAGATTTCACATGTCGAGAAAATCTTCTCTTTGCCTCTTTCCTGATTGAGCTCAACTAATTTTTCTACCATTTGGTTCTACTAGGTCCTTTTAGTTTTGCAAGATACACTCCATGGTAGCATTTTGTACCTGCTCTATTTTAGATTCCCACTCTGTTTGCATCTTTGCAAATTCTCTTCAGTTCTTTTTTCAATTGCTCAAATTTGGTTTCCATTCTTAGTGTTGTGTGAATGCAATTACTGTTAGAAGCACTTCTTCAAAGTTTCCCACAAAATAATTAATGCATTTAAAATGTTTAAATGAATGTTATGCAAAATGTAAATGAAAAGGTATCGATTTCCAAAAGTAACCATTCTTAGAAAGAGTTACATTCCTCCAAAAGAACTTTCATCTTTACAAAAGAGACCAATATATGAATGTTGTCTGACCCTTTTACTTGGCTCCATGATCTCAGTCATGACCCCAAAACTTTCTCTACTTTCAAAAAGATTCCGAATCCAAACTATGAGTATTGAGCACAGCTCTAAATAGTTTCCCTCCAATTTACGACAGTTATTTAATGATCGAAAGATATATCCCAATACAACTAGTACAAGATTTATACCTCTCTCCAACTTGTCAAAGAAAAACACTTGCTTTCCCTTCTGTTGAATGTTCTCTACTATCCAATCTTCAACGATACTAGTAATCTTTATAAGCTGCTTTTGAAAGATTGGATTTTCAGAGGTTTATAATAAATTTTATTCGCCTAGAGGCTCTTGAAGTTGAATAGAGTATTATACTTCGATCGTTGGTGTTAAATATTGTATGTTGAAAGTGAAGCAGTTGTATGTGGAATTCCCGCATCGGAGATAAACCATATCACCATATTTCTTATGAATTTCTCCTTGGTAACTACTCTCCTCCAAATCTCCATCAGCTCTTATAGATCATTCCTCTTAAATTGATATTGACATCTGGTCATCTGTGATATGAAATCCCCAGAAAAACTATCTTCTTTGCCTTTGTGTTTCTTTATATCAATCTCGAACCGTTAGATTGTTCTTCATTGTTATGAAAATTCTTTTCCATTTAAATAATCGCTTATACTATGATGATTACTTGGTTAATCAAAACCTTTCTTTATTTATGATGATTATGCAAATGCGAAGATGAAAATATAGATGCAAAAGTGATGACACTTTGAAATGCAATGCAACAAGGATAAAAAAATGACACAAAAAAAAAACAAAATAAGTTAGCGTCACAAACAAAAGAGAAAAACAAATTAGTACCAACAAGATAATCAATAGAGTTAAAAGATGTTATCTACAGATAAATATAACACCTACCCAATCATGATATCTATTCGAACCTGCTTTAAATAGATAACAATCCTACCCGAACATACTTTCTACCCAAAATGATTAATTTCATTGAAATGATCCTAACCACATGGTATCTAGTTCGCATGCTTTTATTCGAAAATAAAATTTAAAGCAAAAAAGAAAGGTTCAAAAATTTTCTCCTTTGTGTACACTTAATTTGGGTACCTACTGACTGACAGAGGTTCGGTATGAATTTCATTGGGGTGATTACAAGGGCTCACTATATGCAGTGTTTAGCACTATTAGAAAAAAGGTACCCAAATTGTCCTTATATCGGTGCCCCCTTGGGCTACCAAACCCTTAATCATGACACGTTACAGGCTCATGTGGATCAAGTTCAATTCGAGAGGATACATTCCCTTATGTCCATGCGGAGAAAAAAATTATCTCACGTAGCCATAAGGTATATAACCCCAAAATTCACTACTAGAAAAACCCCCTTTAATGACGCGCATTGCGCGTAATCTATGGGTGCGGATGACACAAGTGCATATCGTTGAAGCCACCGATATGAATTTCAGATGACGTGCAATTGTGTGTCATGAATCTATGACGCACATTTATGACGCATTTATGACGCGCATTGCGCGTCATTGAAGCCCCGTCATAAATTAAGATTACACATATTTGTGGTGACATAAATTTATGACATGCATGTATGACTTACATTAAGCGTCATGAAGCCCCCGTCATAAATATGCTTGACATACATTTGTGTGCCATAAATTTATGACACGCATATATGACTTACATTGCGTGTCATTGAAGCACATGTCATTAAAAAAGACGACACGTTCATGTGTCGTGATGTATTTCGTATATATATATATATATATATATATATATATATATATTGACAAATAATCAAACTAATCACATCTAATGCCTCATAATACTAAACCTTCGGGATTCATATTATATATAAGCAATCCATTAGCATACAATATATTCACATTAAATTATAAAAAATATTGTATAATCATATGTCGATACAAATATCAAGGCATAATAAAGTTTGCCACATAAGATACCCATTCTTTGCGAATATCATCAATGTCATCATCCGTTTATTCTTCTTTCCCATCGCCAACCTAAGTAAAAAATATGAAATAAGTATATAATTTATACTTATTTAAAGTGAAGTATATAATTAACTATTAAAGAGTACTAAAATGACCAATTTTAAATATGCATTCTTTGAAGCATAATAACATTATGCAAAGGTCATCAAATCAATAGCATTATAAAAAATACCAACTTTGTTCACAACAATATCACCACGAATAATAACATTATGCACTATGATGCGAAAATCAACGATGTTCATTTAAATAAAAAAATATATAGCATGAACAACTTCAACAATTTACTTGTACCCTTTTACGTCTAGAGTACTTGACAAAATCAAATTTCTCATTTAAGTCTAGTATGTGTCTCACATTATCTAATGCTTCCACTACTCTACCAAACATTTCAAATTGTTCCTTTAGACATTGATTCATATATCGAAAACTAGTCTCGATTGCCACATGCTTAAAATGTGTAATTAGAATCAAGAATTCACTCATTTCGTACAACATGATCTATCAAAAGAAGCAAATAATAATAAGTTTACCATAAATGTAATCTTCCACTAAGTTAAATTCACAAGATTTTTAAGTTTGTTTCAAATTATAAACGATAACCTCTATTCAGAAACGTGAATCATCAAATAAAAGAACATTCAAACTACAAGGTGATAACTAGAAGTCTAGAATAGCATCTAACTATGAGTTTTCAGCAGAAATAAAAAGAGCATGACAATTCTTATTAATATGAATAGACAAGATGATCGTAGATGAATTTCTAATATATCATCATACTTCAAGTCCATATGATAGTTGTATGACTAATGTGTATGTATGATATATATGACAGATGTGTATCAAAAAAGTTTGCTTACATTCTTATTGACTATCACTTGAAGTCCGTTCTTCGACTATCTCTTTCATGAACTTACAAATATAATATCCACACTCGGTACCTCCCGACTGACGGGGACACTACAAACAGTTTACAATAAACGATTAGTCAAAATGAAAGCAGTAATTTAAACAAGGAATGATCGTTCGAAGTCCTCACCAAAACATTGATCCAATTGAGGCTAACCCTTTGTTAGATCCACTTTGAGCAGTGTACTATTTCATTGCCCTATAAAAATTGATGAAATATATCAAAGAATATATTATAATGTTTCGATAATTTATGTACTTACGCATCAATAACTTGCTTCAATTACTGATGGACATTGGTAGGGCCCAAGGAATCAAAATAATAACAACTTGTTGCTTTCATATCTATCACTGCCAACACCCAATGTCTTCTATAAAAACGAAAAACCAAATTAAGTTACAAAATATATTGATAATCAAATGAAAAACAAACCCAGGATTATATGACACTAGGACGATGTCATTATCCTTTCTTAGAGACAATCAATCTGCAACGCTTCGAATTGCCTCATCACTATTTTTGAATTTTGCCTTACATCCTGATGGTGAGATTGCATATGGGCTCATAAAACAAATTCCATGATCTCTTTTTAGCCCATTCTTGATTTCCTCAAACAAGTACCTATATATTAACATTAGACAAGCACGATGATTAAATATATTGTGTTTTCATAAAATTAAGCACTTACATCATATAAAAGTAATCGCATAACCGGCCATCTCATCCACAGTAAAAACCACTTCAAAATCTTCCCAAGTTATGTACGTGAAACTCTCGTACCCAAACATATCGTCCTCACATTGCACTTTCACGGACTCCACATTTTTAAGTTGTATATCAACCATGCGTGCAAACACTTTCAAAACACTGTTGCTTTTAACTCTTAGCCTTGTCATCATTTGTTCTCTCGTCCTCCTCCTTTGCGGTGTTCCCTCCTCATTTTCTTTCTTTTTTTCCCTCTTCGGTGTCTTTCTTCTTTCTCCTCTTCCATTTTCCTTTGCGGCGTCCCTTCTCTTTTCCCCTCTTCCTTTTATTTCTCTTTTTTCATCTTCGGTGTCCATTCTCCTTCTGTTATTCCTTTTCAGCAAGTTCTCTTGTTGTTTTTTTTCCTTTATTACTTTCTACTTCATCTCCGTTCACACGTTTTTTCCCATAAACACCAACACTTTTTCCTACAAAAAAATATAAAGATATCATTTAAATTAGACCTATATAATTTCTTTAAATAAATGAAAATATTACCAAATCAGCATCAAATAACTAGATGTCTAGGCCACTTCACTAGGAACCCACTGCATTTTAACCTTGTAAATGAACTCCTCATCTAGTGGAAACGGTAGTAAGTGTCTCCTTGCACACTCATTTCCATCATTACATCAATGTTTTCAGTATCGTTGTGCTTCACTATCGTTCTGATAGATCATTGTGCTTCACTATCGTTCCTTTGGCAACTATATTGGAGGCAATATCAATAGCAAGATAACAGGAAGTATCCTACAAATATATATATATTTGTATCAAGACTTACATTTAATTCATACTATAATTTATTAAGACTTAAGTAATTCCTCAGTGGGTTGTCTTTAAAATGCTTTGCCCCACCCTTAGCAACTTGCGCCTTCAGAAGCATGATTCATCCCTTTTTGTAGTTTCTATATTGCACCTTCAATTTGGTTGAACCTTTTTTCAATCTTTTTCTTCTCACCATCTGAGTAGTTCTTCACGGTATTGGGTAAGTAAAAGTATTGGTATGGCCTAACAAATTTGCCCATCCCTCGTACATGCCTATGTTGTTCCTGGGTACCTAGAGCTTGGGTAAGCATGTCATTTGTTCCACAACTGACCTCTCCTAAAGTTTCTGACTTCTGCATCTTTCCTATAGTGAAAGTAAATTCATATTCAAAATTCAAAGGATTAAAGCTCATATGGTGCTATAACAATAAGATGAAAATAAATAAAGTAGGAATGTTCACAGGAACTTACCATTTATCAACAACAATCTGGACATTCGGTTCATAACCTCCTTTTTTCATTTGTCTTGTTTTTCCACAACAATGCTCTATCAATCTCGTCTTCCTCCTTTCCCGTTTCTTGCATCTAAATTAAAAATAATAACAACAATGAATTAACATAAACAAATGCATATCTAAATTATTCAATTAATTTACTACATACAATCTCAAGAGTTAGTCTGACATATCCTTTTCTACTAACCGATTATTGTATCTATGATGTCCACGCATTTTTTTAGCTTTCTGACTTGTTTCCTGCATTAGAATCATTAAAACATGAAGATTGGTTTCTAAAACTAATATATATAACAAATACAGAATGGTTTCTAACCTCTCACTTCTTTGAAGTCTTTGCGATAAAAATCTTCCAGTCATCTATCTTCAAATAAGGATACATCTCTGGAGGGTTGAGCAGATTTGCATTAGGTTATTCTTAAACTTCTCAATGAATTTCTTATACAAATAATGCTTAAAGTTCTACTTTGTCCCAATGGATTGAAGGGTGTTCTTCTAACTCTTTGGATGAAGTTCAAAATTCATCTGAAACATAAAGCATTAATTAAAAAAATATTTTTTTAACAAAAAAGATTAATTGGACGTTAAGATCAGATGTTACACTTACCAAAATATATTTCCATAATTCTTCTTTTTTTCCTATTCAACATCTCGCCAAGTGGCATAAGTGATAGGCACCATTGCTATCATGCCCTCAAAGGAAGCAGGTTTCGTTGCTTCAACGCCAATCGGAACACCCTTTTTATTGTAAGTAACGAAAACTTTTCCTTTACTAGTTTTCCCCTTTATTGCCGGACCTCTTTGTTTAGAGTCTTAATTATGACTCAAAGACTGATCCAATTCCATGGTACTAAGTACAACCTATTTCAACATGATTCAAATAAAAAAAGTTAGTACATTGCTATTTCTTACAGTTGGGACAGAATTAATAACATACAGATGTTGAAAAAAAACATACCGAAAAGTAAAGATTTTATTTTGCACAAAATATTTTAAACTAATATGCCCTCGCCATCCAGCGTGTACACAAAAAATCATCATCAAGTTCTACTAAATGGGAGTCTTGTGAAAAATAACATGGTATTCCAACATATCATCAGTTTCACCATTTGCTCCATGCTTGTACATCTTATGTGGTGTGAAGCTGACAACAGAAAAATTCACATCTTGTTGATCTTGAACATAAAAAACTTGTTTGGCTTGACTAGCTAATATGAAGCGTTCAGATTGGTGATCAAGCCTAGAAAAGTTAACCACTGTGAATCCAAAATCATCTTTTTTTTATTCCACGACTATCAACCCAATCATACATGAAAACAGGAACAGTGAATATGCGATAATCAAGATCCCATATCTCATGTATATGACCATAGTAAGTAACATCTCCATACACGGGATTGGAGTCTTTTGCACTAGCAATCTGCATAACATTTGTAACTAGAGATACTCCACTACATTGAGTTGTTCTTGATTCATCTCGAGATTTCGTATAGAACCGATACTCATTTATGGCAAACCGATATATTTCTTCACACAAAACTTGGCCCTTTGGCCAACCAACGAACACTCTCACAAATGTCTTCCCGTTAGCGAAATGTGTATCAACCTTGGTCTTAAGCCAACTAATAAATGTTCGACTGTGCTAATTCTGCAACCATTTACTATTTCGAGTGGCACGGGAGTTATTATCCTTCAATTCCAACATATGTTGCCTAAATAATATTAGAAGTTAGAATCATATTAGAAGTTAGAAAAATAATGCATTACATAGATTACAAAGAAGACACGGTGGTTCTTACCTTATATACGGCTCCATCAGCAGTGTTTCGTAATACATAAAGATGAGCTTCATCAAGTAACTTAGCATCTACAACCTCGACTGTACCCTGTGATAAAGGTTTACCGGTGCGAATTCTTTCATCAGCACCTTCATGAGGATTGCCAATTGATTTCATGTTTTTAAGTAGTCTGAGCGAAATTCCAAGGCTTCCTCTGCCACATAACATTCTGCAATGTACCTTCGGGTCGATGATGATTTCGCATAGCTTTTGAGTGTTTTCATGTATCTCTCAAATGGATACATCCACCTAAAATGAACCAGGCCACATAACCTCACCTCTTTAACTAAATGCACCATCAAGTGGATCATGACATCGAAAAACGAAGAAGGAAAATACTTCTCTAACAAACACAAAGTTAATACGATGTCACTTTGCAACTTGCCTAGCTAATTAACATCAACGACTTTACTACACAACACGTTGAAAATGACACAAACCTATAATTGTTTTCCTCACTTTCATATGTAACCACCCTTTATTGCAAAAGGGAGAAGTTGCATCAGTACATGACAATCATTAGACTTCAAACCATTCATCTTTGATACATCATCAGACACGAGATTCTTAAAATTTGAACAATACCCATCAGACACTTTATGGTAGACAGGGTCTCATAAAACCGGTGTTTCTCCGTGGTATTCAATATATAGCACGCAAGCGGAAGCCAAGTACGATTCCCTCTTGGTTGAGTTTGTGTAATGCTTAATGCCCATCGCCTCAAGATCTTGTCGTGCTTAATCCATCATTCGTCTTGGCAGGCAAATTCAACAATGTCCCATAAACACTCTCATACACATTTTTCTATATGTGCATAACATCGAACTGATGATGAACGAGCAACTTCTTTCAATATTCAAGTTTTAAAAAATTGATTTATTGTGCCAAAATTGAGATCTCTCATTGATGCTTTTTTTCATTCTTTGATTTTCTTCTTAGACATTGTCTTCTTACCCCATGAAGTCTCAACCCCGTCAGATAGTCGTAAATCTCTTCACCTGATAATGGTTGTTTTATAACACCATCCTCTTGTTGATTGTGGAAATATTTTTCTTTTACGAAGAGGATGTTGAAGTGGCAGGAATCTTCTATGACCGAGAAAGCATATTTTTCGAATTTGGAAACCACTGTGAGCAGTAATCTCTGAATATATTGGACATAGATAATACCTTTGTAACACACCCCGAAAGATTACCATAGGGAAAGCCATTTCTTGTCATCACAAATAAGAGGGTAGATTATAAGTTATTAATAACCGACCAACAACTATGCTTGGAACTTATGACTTGTGAGGATTGATACCATCAGCGGACAAGGCTAATCTAAGATTTCATTTTTCTTCTCCGAATTCTTTCCACGTTCTATCAACAAGCTTCCAAGAAGGGGAATCGCGAGGATGACTTAGCATACCGCTATTAGCCCGACCTTGTGCATGCCAAGTTAAGTCATGTACCATTTCTGGTGACGAAAACATTCTCCTAAATCTTGGGATGGGAGGAAAATACCACAAAACTTTCGAATGTACGTTTTGGTATTCTTCTTCCAACGAGAGTGGCACAGTTGACATTGAGAAGCATCCTTATGTTCTTTCCAGAATAGAACACAATCGTTTTCACATGAATGAATTTTTCATATTAGACTTACTCTTTTTAGAAATTTCTTGGCATCATATAGGGATTAGGTATTCTATTATTTAATGGTAAGACATCTTTTAGGGCACATAACAATACTTCAAAACTAGCCTCAAACCACCCAATTGACCCTTGATATGTTGGAATTTCAATATTCCACTAAGTGCATTATACTTTGACCCTACGTAAAGTGGCTTCTCACATTCTTCAATGAATCGGGTTCTTTTTCTACATATCTGAAGGCATCATGTAGCATATCTCTTGTATAATCAAGTCGGGAGGAATAGATGTTAGGGATTAGGGGATATCTTTAGAAGGCATAAGTCTCGGGCTATCTTTCTCCATGGAAAGACCAAACCTTATAACTTTCATCGAAGTCAACGCAAATAGATGATAGCGCACGGTCTGAATTGAGTGGTTCCACAATTGATACTATGTATACAAGGACATCGAATAAGATCTGAATTTGGATATTACTTTGTGCAAAGTCTAGAAAGGTGTTTACACCACTTCATATGTATCAGATAACCTATCAGACAAAATCCATGCTTTACCATCGACCATTACTTACCAACCTAAATAATTATAAAGTATTACCAAAATTGCAACTTTATAACAGATGATTGATGAAATATTTACGTAAGATATGAAGAACAAAATGTTTACCCCAATTACCGAGTACAAGTAACCCTAACAAATTCATTTTGTACTATGCTATAGACAATGTTCAAGGGTTAGACTCATTCATAAAATCTTAAAAACCCAATTGAAACTAGAACAAACCCTAACAATGTAGATAAATTATTTGAAAACTCAATTAAAATAGGAAAGTTTGCATATGAACCTAGTCCAACTGTGTCAACTGTTTAACATTTTAATAAAAAAATGATAGAACATGGAGCAGTTTATATTTGGCTTAGAGTTTAGGATACTACATCATAGTCTATGATCTAGATAGAAAGAAAAGAATTCATCTTTAACATATGAGAAACCTTCTTTTTTGCTAGAAATCAGTGATTTAAGTTTATGAACTTGGGTGAAATTGATTTTGTTGCATGATGGGTAATTTTTAAAACTAACCATAGAAACCTCGTGAAATTGGTGTTTTTTTTCTAGGGAATAATTGATTAAGAATCAAAGGTATTGTCTAAGAAGTTTGAGTGCAAGTAAATCACACGAACGAGGACTTTAGACAACTTTTGAGGTTTTTTGGCAGTTGCATAGTTGTTTGTTTGTTATCCCCCCTTGTTTCACCACCTCGCATTGTGTTGTTGGGAAGCCATTGTTTATGCATTTCATGATACCTTATGGTGTTGTCAACTTTTTTTCTACTGTCAACATGTGTTGAAACTTATCTCTTTTTAAGAAGTTGGATCTTTTTATTTTCCTTCTTTCTTTTTCAATGTCTTTTGTGTAATTCTATCACAAATAGGGAGCTCAAAGAAATTCAAGTTTTACTATAGATCTACGATTGTGCAGACAATTGTTTTGCAACTAATGCATTCACATATAGGGAAATGTAAGCTCATCTGAAGATATATCAGCAAAAACCAAAACTTTATAGAATGAAGAAACTCCAAGTGTTAGAGCTTCAATGTCGCCTACAGAGGTATGTCCCTTATAAAATTTCCTTAACTTATTATTATATTTCTTAACTTATTATTATATTTTTATCAAAATATAGCATCAATGTGGTAAATGCAAAAGTTTTTAAGCAACAAATAATCGGCATTGGGGTAATGAATAGAGGCTAGCAGAATAAGATATGTCTATAAATATTTCAACAAGCATAAAAACATATATCAAGACAATCAAAGTTCAACATTTTGAACCAAAATACATAATCCATCAAAGCCCAAAAATCAAAAAGAGTTCAAGAACTAGCACAAGAGTCCACTGAAGTAAAAAAAAACCCGAAATAACCCACTTAAACACCTATGACATAACAAATCAATAGTGATTAAACAAATAATAGAAAATTAAACAAGCAACAAATCTCGATTCAAAAACATATATGAGTAAAAGCATCAAACCCATTAAATCAGAAAAATAGAAATCAACAAACCCACAAATATTGGAATAGAGAACGAGGATTACCTGTGGAAACCCTTGATTTTTTACTCTCTCAACTGCGTTGTGGTGAATGGACAAACCAGTGGGAGGTTGCAAAGACAAAAAGGGAAAAAGAGAAAAATGAGGGAAACACATGCGGCGTGAACTTTGTTAACGATGGGGAAAGCGGGAAGGATAAAATAATGGGGGGAAATTAGAATACGACTCCTAAAGATGACACTCAATTAAAACTATACTCCGTGTTTTGTAATTTTTTTGGATTATGACTATTAAATATGACACACATTATTGTAGTCATAAACATTCAGATTTTAAAAAACATGACTTTTTTTTATGACACACATGTTTTGCAAGTCATAAATTAGCGTGTGTCATCATTCGTGTGTCATTAAAGGTATATTTTCTTGTAGTGATTACTTGCTAAAACTCGTGCGGAGAAATAATTTATCTCACGTAGGCTAAGCTTTCACCTCAACTTAAAAATGACAAAGCTCGTAAGTAAGCTTATGTTATGCAATGCACGTGTTGTGTGAGAAAAAACTCATAAACCTTTAACATGACAAAAAAAAACTTTCACAAACTCCAAAAATTTGGTTATCTGAAGACCACTAAAAAATATCGATTAGTTAAAAGTAGGATAAGGCATGATATGTCGAAACCCACAATAAATAAAAGGACCGAAAATTAAATGCACTTTAAGTTTGTAATTCCCAAATACAAAACAACGTATAATCTTCATTGTCTAACTCTCGAGTTCCCCAGCGGAGTCGCTAACTGTCATAACCATTTTTTTACAAAACAATTATTTGTTATTTTAAAAACAATTACGACATTAATTTCGGAAAAATAGGTGATTTTAAATTAAATTAGATAGAGTCGCCATCAACCTTTAGGTTAGGTAGGTTAAATACCTAAACGTCTTTTAAAAACAATTTTAAGAAAAATCATTTTTAAGACAAAAACTGGTATATGTCACCAAAGATTCAATTAAATGGATTCGGGAGTCGGTTACGCATGGTGAAGGGTTATCACCCCACAACGTCCAAATTTTGGTACCTAAACGATTATATGTTGTTTAAATATTGGAAAAATACAAACTTGAAAATATATTTAAATTTGATCCTTTTATCATTTGACTTTATTTAAATAAGTGTGAACAATCCTCGAGAAGGCATTTCCTCTATAATTAGACTTTCTCATAGATTCCCCTCACAAAAATGTTTTTCGCAAATTTTGTCAAGATAAAATAAAACAACATAATAGTGAAAAGCGTGAAAAATACTCGAAATAAAAAATGTGGAACAAAAAAATTATCGAATATGAAACAACATTAATGCGAATAATCCTCGAAAAGATACATTCCCTTTAGTTGGGAGATATCTTCGTAGATTTCCCTCACATGAAATTTCTTTTTATTTTTATAGAAAACAATGATGATTTATGAAAAGGGTATAAATGATAATCCAAATGTACATAATAAGGGATCATATACAAGTTTCCTAAATCAACCACCAATATTACAAATACTAATAAGACTGAAACATAAATAAATATACCACAAGCAAGATCAATGACTAAAGTAAATGAATAATAAGTTAAGGTGCCTAAATGCAATACTGAAAACTAAGTGATGGAAACAAGAGGACTGGAATAAATGCTGGAAAGTTAAAGGGCTAAAAATAAAGAAATGAAATTAAGGTGCTGAAAAATAATAAATAATAAAAAATAATTGCATAAATATAAAATTTAGGGTTAGTTTGTGCAATAAAATAACATGTTAGAGATAACAATAAGAAAAATGAAAAGTTAGTACAATAATAAGACAAATAAATAAAGTTAGTAAGTTAGTTCGAATAAAATAATTGTTAGAATATTAACAAACCAATAGCTAAATAAAATAAAAAAATTAAAGTGCCAATCAGAAGTAAATAAAATAGGAATTATAACATGCTACCGACTAAATTAAAAATAATTAAACTTAAATGCCAAAAGTGAAATATCAACATAAGCTTTAGGGACTAGAATGTAAAACACTGTAACATATTAGGGGCTTAACAAAATTTTCAAAAATATTTAGTGACCAGATCATAAAAACGCGCTAAATGTATAGGGGCCTATGCGTGATTTTGTGCAAAAGTTCGGTGACCGAAATGTAAATACGCGGCAAAGGTTGAGTGGCTTAAGCATAAGTTACCCAATTATTAGCTTATATACTATCTTTATAACATTTTAGGAAAAAACCCTAGCCACTTTCATCTCTTCTTCTCACCTCATTCTCTATTTACTCTCACTCACTCTCCCCCCAAACATCGACCGCCCTCTTCGAAGCCACCAAAAACAGTCACCCACCTTAGAATAGTGGCTGAAACTCACTCCGACGAGAGCCTCTTTCCTTTCGTTTCTACCTAGCTTTTAAATATTAACCTAAAAGAACCCAAAAACATTTCCCCCTTTTTAACCATTTGACTGAACCCCAAATCCCCACATGCCACCGTTCACCGGCGGCTTTTCACTCCTCGGTCACTCTGGCGGCAGTACCACCCAAAAGGCGAGACCTTTTCCTCACGACGACTTCAATTGGAGAAAACCACCCAAAACCAAAGGTAAAAACTTTATTTTTTTTATTTGGTGACTATATTTCGAATGAAATAATAAAAATGCAAGGTAGATGATACATTTGAGAAAAATGGTTCTAAAATTATTTTCTGTGTATTGATATTGAATGAGTTACATGATTACAAGATACCCTTTTTTCTCTGATCCTTACCTCAATCCCTCTCTCTCGTTCCCCTGCTTCCCACCGAATTCCCCCTCTTTATGGTTACATGCTTCCATTTTTACTTTCGGTGGGATAATGATATTTAGCGTGGGTATGATTTGGTTGGAGTAGGTGAATCCTGTAATTTTTGGGGTTTATGTTGCTTTCTTTTTTACTTTGGCAGATTGATGATATTGGGTTGTTGTTTGACAGGTTGGAAAGATATTCGGTGGCTTGATGGCTCAACTACATCGGCTTGCTTCGGCTAATGGTATCCACTAGGTGAAACCTTAATTCGAGGCGATCTGGACAGTTGGTTGATCCAGATCCAACGGCTTGTTGGGGCGGCCCTGAACTGATGCTATGACAAAAACCCTAATCGGTTTGGGTTATCATTGGTCGGTTCGGTCTTTAGGTCGGGTCTGCTGTTGATGGGTTGTTGGGTGATTGGACTCTCTTGGGTTGGGTACTAGTTGTAACTAGGCTTGGAATTGGGCTCTAGATTGTTGGGCTTGAGTGACCTGCATAACATATATATATGTAAAAAATTAATTATAATAATAATTAATAATATTTTTGACATGGACAAAACGGGTGTTTACACAAACTAATTAATCATTTATCATTAATTTTTAAGATATTATTATATAGTACATCTGATTCTATTATGTAATAATTATAATACTTCTAATTTTTATAACTTTCCTAAATATTCAAATAACAATAGTTTTAAAATGTCGCATCATAATATTATATTAATTGATCTTAAAAATTAATTAATTAATTAAAATAATGAAATGATAGAATTTTAATTTATAAATTTAACTAATTTTCAACGGTTGAGACCTTTGGAACTCATTTTAATTAAAATTATAAAAAAACTTATATTCAAGTCAATCAACTTGATCGAATTTGCATTAGTAGTAAGGCTGTAAAATCAGGTAATTGAGCAGGTTTCAGTCAGATCTTGGCAGGTCGAGTAAAATCGGGTACATGTCCTCAGGTTGATTTGACACCAGATCTAGATCGGGTTCAGGTCAGGTCAAATCAGTTTGGGTTATTTTCAGGTTGATTTGACACCAAATCCATATCAGGTTCAGTTCAGGTCATTTAGATCGGTCACATCATTGATAGATAAAATTCATGTATGATTTTTATCGGATACGGATTGAGTTCAGGTCGGGTTTTTATTTTTTGGATTAATTATTTTGTCATCTTTCGTGATTATTGAATTGCAAGTTGTAATTGTATATGATTTTGAGTAAATTAAGAGAAAAATAAATATTCATGGCTCAATTTTTAAAAATTAAATTTAATGACAAAATTGAAGAAATGTAAAATTACAAATAAAATCTTAAAATATAAATTAAACAACACACATAGAAGAAATGTAAAATTACAAATAAATCTAAAATATAATTAAACCACACATAGGTAAGGGACTACTAAATCGAAATAAATTAAAATTGAGGTTTAAATTAATATTAAAAGGACTAAATTAAACACATTTAAAAATTATGAGCCAGTTAAAAAAATATAAATAAATACAACTAACAATGGAAGATGCAATATAAATTTAAGGACAATTAAATACATATAAAATGAAAGACTTAAATTGAAATAATTAAAAACACAAAGGATTAAATCGAAATAAATGCAAATGTGAAAAAAATAATGAAAATATAGTAATTTCATTCATTTAAAAATGAAAATATATATATATATATATATTTTATATATAAACTATATTTATATTATTAACTATATAATTATTATAAGCTATATATATTATGTTTATGTAAACTATATATATAAACTATATTTATATAAAGTTATAATAATAAGTATAATAAATTATGTTTATGTGAACTATATATATAACCTATGTATATAAACTATATAGGTATAAACTATAAAAGATATAGTTTATAAAATTTATTTATTAATATAGTATATATATATGTATATATGTATATAACTATATGTAACACCCATAACCCGTATAATATACCATACAGATTATAGATTTTATCCAAATTTCTAAAACCATTTTACGATTCGAAAGCAATTTAAAATTTATTTTCTAAAATAGTAAATATATATAAAAATATTATATCATATAAAATTACGTTCATTATAATAATTTAATTCAAATATTTTTAAGTATGAATAGTGAATAGTACTCGAATAGTGAACAGTGGGGAATCGATTCCCTGTAGCAGGGAATCGGTACCCTTTAACAATCTAGAAATTTAGCAAAAACCGTGGTTACGTTCTGCTACAGTAACTTCCGAAAATTACATATAATTCATAAAATTAACCTTTAATCACTATAAAAATTTCCAAATTAATTCAACAAATAAATTGAACATTTTCAAATTACATGCCACTATCTAAAATCAAATTTCAATAAGATGTCTTACTGATATTGAAATATACCTCTCGATGCTTGATGTCGTTCTGAACTCTTTATTCTTATTCTTTGCTTTTTACCTACGCGTGAAAATCATCACACGCTAAGTATAACTTAGTGAGGCAAAAACAATATATAGTGCAATACAATTCATGCATGAATTTAGATTTCAAATCCAATGCCATAAAACCATGCTAATAGCATCTTCAAATATTTTACCATGATCATATAATATAAATTTCTTACCTTTTATCCCATAAGTCATAAGCTTATTTTTACCAAAATACCTACCATTTAAAATTCCATAAGCTCGTAAGCTTATTTTTTTTTCAATATACTTGCCATTATTTCGTAAGCTCATAAGCATTTGCATGGTTACCATTATTAACCAATAAAACATAATCCATAGTCAATAACCGTAGACAATAGCCCAATATAACACCCTGAGGACCCTGGGTATACGAGTAAAATACTTGCATCGTAGTGCTAAACCTACACTAAGCTTACGCATAGTGCTAATCCGGCAATACAAAGGTGCCACCACCTACACTAAGCTTACGCTATAGTGCTAATCCGGACATAAACCTGCACTTAGTGTCCTTACACACTATAGTGCTAATATAAACCTGCAGCTGCTATACTCTATGGCATGCCAACTATACCTGCTCTCAATGACTTACTTTGGGCATATAGTCTATTTTATTCGATCAATCCATGGCAAAGTATATCATCAATATTTAACATTGGGCAGTTCATACCCGAAAACATTCATGGTAAAATCACATTTTCATGATCAATGCATTTTAGTTTCATACTTTGACATATCAATGTCAATTTATAAAAATGATATAAATCTTGCCGATATAAACAAGGTCGACTTATCGCAAGTCTTCCTATGATGTATAAAACATCCATGTATAATTTCATGCATGTGTTGTACTCACCTTGACACTTTATGTCTTTCAAAATATGAGCCTCAATATTGTCCACAATATACCTTTTTTATACTTTACTGCTTCATTGCAAATCAACCATGATCTGTATAAAATCAATTCATAATAATCCATATGTTAGTATTTACTAACATAATACATTCCATCATATCTCCATACTATATTTGAAATTCATCATCTATCAAAATATTTAACTCTTAATAATTCCTTATAACATTGGAACCAACTTTTCCATTACTCAAAATGGTCTTCACCATTTTACCACTTAAATTCTTAATACCAATAATTCCAACATTGAAATTATTTCCATTCAAATGCTTTTACAAAAGCATAAATACATTTAAGTACCCCAAACTATGCAATTGTTGTACTTAAATCACCAATCATTTAATCTTCCCAAAATAATCAATTTCACATCTAACACTCTTTTCAATTCTCAAACAACATTCCAGCATGTACATCAATTATATAACACTTACACAACAACCCATTAATTTTCCAGAATTCAGACAACTCGTACTACCTTTAAAGAATCATTAAACTGTATTGATACACACACTAGAATTTAATTCCGTTTTTCCATTGAAAACTAGACTCGAATACGAATCTATCCATATAAAAAACTCCTTCTAATTCATTATGTACAATTTATGGTGAATTTTCAAAGTTTACCAACAGAATATGTTTGTACAGAATTCTGTTGTCCGACTTTTCTGACATTTCCTCAGTTAAAAATTCATATATATTTGTATACAACTTGAAATTGATCCCCGTTTGTTTTAAACAAAACTAGATCCATATATGAACACAATATATAAAAATAACCTCCAAATTATTTTTATATTTTCTGGTGAATTTTCGAACCTACTGTAATTCCCAAAATCTAACTGTTTTTCTTAACCTCATCCTTATGTTCTTCATTCATACAACCTCAAAATCATTAATAATCATCATCATTTCAAAAACCATAGTATAAACCAAATTTCCACATTTGGGATATTTGAAATCAAGCTATATTATCATGCAATATTAGTACCAATGATAGCGTTTTTCGCAAATAATCATTTTCTATTTTCATCATACTCATAATCCTAAAGAAATTGCTTGAAACATGAGTGAAGATCTCTTACCTTTGAAGAAACCCCGCAGCTTTTGGAGGAGAAGATGAATACATTTGGTTGAAATGTCATCTTAATTTACATTTCATTCCACTTTAAATGAATATATTATTCATTTAATTGTGATAAGAGCAAAACACCCTTAATGAATCTCCAAAATCACCATAAAACCAAGCCATATGATATTACAAAGTCAATATAATTTAATTTAACTTTGACCTACGAAAATGCCCTGAAATTTTCAAAACTTGCGTTTTAGTCACTAAATTCACAGTTTCGGTTAAATCTGAAAATTTGCCATTTTCAGACCAAATTTCTCTGATATAAAATATTAAAATAATATTTCCAACCATTTTATCACATCCTTCAAATTTTTGTAAAATTCCAATTCGATCGGAATTTATCGATTTCTTATCGTCTTTTACTCTTTCTTTCCTAAATTCCAAATCCAACAATATGATTTCTATAAAACTCCACTCTCAAGAGTAAACCATCTATTTATGGAATAAATTCTTTTTTAGGAAATTATCACTTAATTCCCTAAACTTTTCCCAAATTTTATACTTTGGCCATCAAACTTCCAAAATTTACATTTTGGTCATTATCTAAACTTTTGGGGTATTACAATTCTCCCCTCCTTAAGAAAATTCGTCCTCGAATTTTAAAACTTCCTATGAAAACCATAACTTCTTTTATGAGGATTGCACTTCTATTGTAGATTCATAACCCTAATTTAGGGTTGTACGAACTGGTAAGACATAATCTCGTCTCATACAAAAACCTCTTCTGTCAACTTCTTGAATTTCAAATTTTTTTTCCTCTTTACTTTGAGAATTTTGTAAAGATCATGCACATCATTATATTTTGAACTTGTTTAATCAAATTCTTCAATCTGATTTTAAAATATCTATACATTTTCATATCATCCTCTCTATCAGAACGTCCTCTACATTATGATTTTCTGAATCACTTTAACTAGAGAAATCATTGTTACGCAGTTCTTTGATTTCTCGAGCTAATATCCAAACTGATTTTTTTTTAAAATCTGGTCGGCTCTTAATTTCCTTTGATGAATAACATGTGAAAGATCCAATCAATACTTTCTAAGTATCGACATGAAAAACATTGTGTACTTTGTCCAACTCTGGTTCTCCATTACCTCCATAATAAATTCTAACTGATAATCCATCAGTCTAAATTTTTTTTATCTCATAAGATCCAATGAATCTTAAGCTTAGTTCTTCTTTGCCTTTTTGAGCGCACAATATTTTTCCAAAATGATACCTTGAGAACTACTTTATCACCTTCATAAAATTCAATCTCTTATCACTTCAAGTCTGCATAAGACTTTTGCCAATTACATATCATCTTGAGATTTTCTTGAATTATCTGTACTTTATCATAAACCTCTTTCAATAAATCTAGGCCAAAAATTTCAATCTTTTAATTTGAACCCATTCAATGGTGTTCGACAATTTCTCCCATATAAAACTTCACACGGAGTTATCTTGATGCTTAATTTAATAATGTCATTGTAGAAAAATTATACTAAAAACAATTACTTTCTTTTCCCATATTCCTTATAATCAATCACACATGCTCTCAGCATATCTTTTAATATCTGAATAGATTTTTTTTAATTTACCATCCGTCTGTGGATTAAAGATCATACTAAAATTAAATCAAATACCCAACACTTTATGCAAATATTTCCAAGTCTTAAAGTGAACTTTGGATCTCTGTTGGATATAATGGATACTTGTATTCCTTGTAATCGATCTATCTCCTTGATATACATGCTATACTTGTTGGATGTACTTGTATTCCTTGTAATCGATCTATCTCCAAAGTCTTAACCGTCACTATCACCCAAATGGAATCTTTTTATTTGATGTCAAAGGTTGTCCAATAACAAAATCCATAGTGACTCTTTACTATTTCCACTTTGGAATAGAAATCAGTTGCAACAATACGAAAGCACTTTATGCTCAACTTTATTTGTTGACATGTTAAACATATATCAACTAACTCAATATTGTTTCATTTCATACTTGGCCACCAAAATGACTTTACATCCTGACATTTTTTTCCCACCTGAATGCATAGTCAATGGACTATAATTTGCTTCAGAAAGAATATCTTTCTTCAATTCCTCATTATGAGATGTATCACTATACACCACATACTTTTTGTTCAATTCCACTTGTACCAACACTGGTGCTTTTGTTAAAATATTCTTTAAAACTGTAAAACACTCTTGACATTTCTCAGTCCAAGCAAATGAAACATCCTTTCTCAAGATCTTGATAAAAGGAGAAGCAACCATCGAAAAGTTTTTCACAAACCTTCGATAATAACCAAGAAGAGTAACTTCTGATAGCCAAAACTCACACTTTGACATTTTGGCATAAAATTTTTTACTCTTAATTATCTCGAGCACAATACAATATGAACATCATGCTTTATCTTCGTATTCGAGTATACTCGAATGTCATCAATACAACCACCTCAAATTAATCCAAGAAAATTTGAAATACTTGATTCATCAAGTCTATGAATGCTACCTGAGCCTTTTTCAAACCAAATGGCTTTACTACGAACTCGTAGTGTCTATACTGTTTCTTGAAAACTATCTTTGGAACATCTTCCTCTTTAAAATTTAACGGTGATATCCCATTCGAATATCAATTTTAGAAACATTATTGCTCCTTTTAAGCTAATAAAACAAGTCATCAATCCTCAAAATAGTATATTTGTTTCTGATAGTTACTTTGTTTAACTATCAATAATCTTTTCAATAATCTATGCATAGTTGCATATATTCATTTTTTTATAACCAATACCTGTTTACCCCAAGGTATAAAATATTCAGTCTAATGCATCCTTCATCTATCAATTCTTGCATTAGTTCTTTATTCTCTTAGCTCAATCGAAATCATTCGATATGAACCATAATACAAGATTAATGCCTTAATAACCCTTAATATTGAATTCCACCTCTCAATCTGGAGATAACCCATATAATAAATCTAAAAAGACTTATGGAAATTCCCAAGTTATGGAAATAACATATAATCTTACTTCAGATACTTGAGTATCTATCACCTTATCTAAAGTTATGCATCCTTTTTACATCATCTTAATCGAACCATTGTTGATATCACATTAGTGATATTCACTTTTTCATCAATCATTAAAATTTTTAATTTCTCTGCATTTGTTTTTCACTTCTTGCGACCATTAACCTAATCTTATTACAGAGACCACCAACTTATGATCAAAATGATCTTAACTCGTTAATCCCATCTGATTCATCAGAAACATAAGCTCCTGAATCTTTATCAGGCATTTACTATTTGTCCTTCTAACCCTTGTATCATGACCGTTACCATGACCATGACCTATGAGTCTTCCGTTATAATATCACTCGATATCAAGTAGAATCGAATATTTCTACTTTAGAATTCATTATTTCATATTAAGGAAATGTATAACTTATCCAGATCCATAGGAATTATTCTTGAACATTACAACATTTTCCATCTCAAATGAAAATTTCATTGTTCACATCAATAAGAAAACTTGATAAATTTGTAGCAATAACTTCATAGCAGTTAATGCTAAAATAACACTAGTAAACAAATTTACTCATTTTCTTATCATTACGAACTTGACACTTTAAAAGTTCTTGAGAATCCATCTCAATCTAAACAATAATTCATTTCAGCATGGAAGGTTAAACAATCCATTTTCACATATTTACCTTCACAAGGTAACTCTATCCAATTTTATGGACTTGATATCCATTCTCAAACCAACTCTAACCATTAATTTACTAATAATTCAGCTTTCTTTAAACGTTTAGCAGAAATCATATTACCGTATGTATTTCTCTTGCTCAAATCATAATCTTTTAACAATTTATTGCTAGCTTAAATATTTCTCACTTATTTAAGCTTATCTGGAGAACCTCAGAATCATCACTAAATTCAGAAATCTCCTCTGGATCCTCATCCGATTCGACTTTTCTTGTAAGCCATTCAAACTTTTAAATCGATTTTTTTCCATTTAAAAAAAACTTCGTTGAAACTGAAACATTTCTTCCATCAAATGGAGAAAATCCCTTACAACATCCACCTTCTAAGGTGTTTTACATAATTCATGTCGGTTCCCTTTTTAGGTCGATTTCAATCTCGAATTTCTTTTCAACATTTTCAACTTTATTACCTTTCTCTTTAATTTCAACATCTGAACATAGTCAGAATCATCATACATTATTAAAAGTAACTTTACTCCCAATAAATCATCACAGTATATATACAAATATCAGTAACTTTTGACATCCTAGTGGCATGTATACACCTTTTTAACTTAAAAACAACCTCGGTTTAGACCTAGAAAGCTAAACCTGTAGCTCTGATGCCAATAAATGTAACACCCATAACCCGTATAATTATACCTATACAGATTATAGATGTTATCCAAATTTCTAAAACCATTTTACGATTCGAAAGCAATTTAAAATTTATTTCTTAAAATAGTAAATGATATTATAAAATATCATATCATATAAAATTACGTTTCATTATAATAATTAATTCAAAATATTTTTAAGTATGAATAGTGAATAGTACTCGAATAGTGAACAGTGAACAGTGGGGGAATCGATTCCCTGTAGCAGGGGAATCGATACCCCTTTAAAATCTGGAAATTTAGCTTAAAAACCGTGGTTACTGTTCATGCTACAGTAACTTCCGAAAAATTACATATAAATTCAAAAATTAACCTTTAATCACTATAAAAATTTCCAAATTAATTCAACAATAAATTGAACATTTTCAAATTACATGACACTATCTAAAATCAAATTTCACATAGGATGTCTTACTGATATTGAAATATACCTCTCGATGCTTGATGTCGTTCTGAACTCTTTATTCTTATCTTTGCTTTTTACCTACGCGTGAAAATCATCACTAAGTATAAACTTAGTGAGGCAATTAAAACAATATATAGTGCAATACAATTCATGCATGAATTTAGATTTCAAATCCAATGCCATAAAACCATGCTAATAGCATCTTCAATATTTTACCATGATCAATATAATATAAATTTCTTACCTTTATCCCATAAGCTCATAAGCTTATTTTTACCAAAATACCTACCATTTAAAATTCATAAGCCTCGTAAGCTTATTTTTTTTCAATATACTTGCTATTATTCCGTAAGCTCATAAGCTTTTGCATGGTTACCATTATTAACCAATAAAACATAATCCATAGTCAATAAACCGTAGACAATAGCCAATATAACACCCTGAGGACCCGGGTATACGAGTAAAATACCTGCACCGTAGTGCTAAACCTGCACTAAGCTTACGCCATAGTGCTAATCCGGACAATACACATAAGGTGCCCACCACCTACACTAAGCTTACGTTATAGTGCTAATCCGGACATAAACCTGCACTTAGTGTCCTTACACACTATAGTGCTAATATAAACTGCAGCTGCTATACTCTATGGCATGCCAACTATACCCTGTCCCTCAATGACTTACTTTGGGCATATAGTATTTTATTCGATCAATCCATGGCAAAGTATATCATCATATTTAACATTGGGCAGTTCATACCCGAAAACATTCATGGTAAAATATCACATTTTTCATGATCAATGCATTTTAGTTTCATACTTGACATATCAATGTCAATTTAAAAATGATATAAAATCTTGCGATATAAACAAGGTTGACTTATCGCAAGTCTTCCTTATGATGTATAAAACATCCATGATAATTTCATGCATGTGTTGCACTCACCTTGACACTTTATGTCTTTCAAAATATATGAGCCTCAATATTGTCCACAATATACCCTTTTATACTTTACTTGCTTCAATTGCAAATCAACCATGATCTGTATAAATCATCAATTCATAATAATTCATATGTTAGTATTTTACTAACATAAATACATTCCATCATATCTCCATACTATATTTGAAATTCATCATCTATCAAAATATTTAACTCTAATAATTCCTTATAACATTGGAACCAACTTTTCCCATTTATCAAAATGGTCTTCACCATTTACCACTTAAATTCTTAATACCAATAATTCCAACATTGAAATTATTTCCATTCAAATGCTTTTACAAAAGCATAAATACATTTAAGTACCCCAACTATGCAATTGTTGTACTTAAATCACCAATCATTTCAATCTTCCCAAAATAATCAATTTCACATCTAACACTCTTTCAATTCTCAAACAAACAATTCCAGCATAGTACATCAATATATAACACTTACACAACAACCATTAATTTTCCAGAATTCAGACAACTCGTACTACCTTTAAAGAATCATTAAACTGTATTTATACACACACTGAAATTTAATTCCGTTTTTTCCATTGAAAACTAGACTCGAATACGATCTATCCATATAAAAAAACTCCTTCTAATTCATTATGTACAATTTATGGTAAATTTTCAAAGTTACCAACAGAATCTGTTTTGTACATAATTCTGATGTCTGACTTTTTGACATTTCCTCAGTTAAAATTCATATATATTTGTATACAACTTGAAATTGATCCCCGTTTGTTTTAAACAAAACTAAATCCATATATGAACACAATATATAAAAATAACCTCCAAATTATTTTTATATATTTCTGGTGAATTTTCAAACCTACTGTAAT
Organism: Hibiscus syriacus; assembly: GCF_006381635.1. Taxonomy (NCBI): domain Eukaryota; kingdom Viridiplantae; phylum Streptophyta; class Magnoliopsida; order Malvales; family Malvaceae; genus Hibiscus; species Hibiscus syriacus. The sequence continues at coordinate 3,290,470 of NW_024063533.1, read as the reverse complement.
TCCCAAAATCTAACTGTTTTTCTTTAACCTCATCCTTATGTTCTTCATCAATTCATACAACCTCAAAATCATCAATAATCATCATCAATTTCAACAACCATAGTATAAACCCAAATTTCCAGATTTGGGGATATTTGAAATCAAGCTATATTATCATGCAATATTAGTACCAAATGATAGCGTTTTTCGCAATAATCATTTTCTATTTTCATCATATCATAATCCTAAAGAATTGCTTGAAACATGGTTGAAGATCTCTTACCTTTGAAGAAACCCATGCAGCTTTTGGAGGAGAAGATGAATACATTTGGTTGAAATGTCATCTTAATTTACATTTCATTCCACTTTAAATGAATATAATTCATTTAATTGTGATAAGACCAAAAACACCCTTAATGAATCTCCAAAATCACCATAAAACCAAGCCATCTGATATTACAAAGTCAAATATAATTTAATTTAACTTTGACCTACGAAAATGCCCTGAAATTTTCAAAACTTGCGTTTTAGTCACTAAATTTCACAGTTTCGGTTAAATCTGAAAATTTGCACATTTCCAGACCAAATTTCTGATATAAAATATTAAAATAATATTTCCAACCATTTTAACATCCTTCAAATTTTTGTAAAATTCCAATTCGATCGGAATTTACCGATTACCGGCTTTTACTCTTTCTTTCCTAAATTCCAAATCCAACAATATGATTTATAAAACTCCACTCTCAAGAGTAAACCATCTATTTATGGAATAAAATTATTTTTTAGGAAATTATCTTAATTCCTAAACTTTTTCCCAAATTTTATACTTTGGCCATCAAACTTCCAAATTTACATTTTGGTCATTATCTAAACTTTTGGGGTATTACACTATATATGTATAAACTATATAAAATATATTTATATTATAATTTATATTATATAGTATATATATAAGTAGTATAACAAATATAAGTAATATATATATATATATTATATATATATATATATATTATATATTAAAGAAACACTATGCATAAACTATATAAAGTAATAAATTATAGTTTATAAAAATCCTAAACCTATACCCTAAAACATAAACCCTAAATCCTAAACTTATAAACTATATATGTATAGACACATTTGATAATTCATATATAGTTTATATAAACAATAGTTTATATAAATTATATATGTAACATTAACCTATAGTCTATAAAACAAGTTAATATATGTAACTTATAGTATATGTACATGTAAACTATATATGTAACTTATAGTACATGTATGTATAAACTATGTATATATATATATCATATAAAGTAAATTACTATATAGTTTATAGAAACAATATGCATAAACTATATAAATTAATAAAGTAATAGTTTATAAAACCTTAAAAACTCTAAACATACATAAATAATAGTTAATATGTAACCTATAGTATATGTATACATGTAAACTATATATAACTTATGTATATATATATATAAACTATCTATAGTATATAAACTATATATTATATAATATAAATATATAACATATAGTATGTATATATACAATATATTTATAAGCTATAAACTATATATGTAACCTATAGTTTATAATCAATAGTTTATATTAGTGTACTATATAGTTTATACTTATAACCTATAGTATATAATTTATAAACTATAGTTTATATTAATGTTCTATATAGTTTATATTAATGTTAATTATCTTAACTATAATTTATATTAATATAGTATATAGTTTATAAACTATATTGTATTAATATTAATTAACTATAATTTATAAACTATACTATATAATTTATAACATATAGTTTATATCAATATTAATTTTATAGACTATATTTTATATTAATATTAATATTAATTATAATATATAATTATTTTATTATTAATTATAAATACTTATTAATATAAATTATATAAGGCGGTGGCGCCAAATAACCAAACCAAAATTATCATTTCCCTCCTATTTTTCTTTTTCTTCTATTATTAATTGTTTCCCTCTCTCCAAACAACCCATCTCTCCAAGGATTCATTTCCTCTTCGAAGAAGGAACATACTCTTTTTCATTGATTTCTCATTGTTACAGTGAAGAACAAAGAAGATGGCAGGCGGATCTAAATCCAATCCACCAAAGCCTAGGATGAGAGTCGACGCTGCTTCAACCGATGCTCCTACAGCCTCTCTTGTCAAAGCCTAAGAAGATGGAAGTGCTTTTGCCAAATAGTAATCTCATTCACCCTCAACCTAGGCTTTTTTCGATTTCCTTTTTGGTTGTTTGCATTCATTTTGAAAATTTTATAGATTTGTTGTTGATTTTCGTTTTTGGTTCTAAATTTTGAATTTGCAGTGACGAATGTAAGAAAACCGTACCTGTGGCCCTTATCAGTATGCATAACTGCAGCCTTGAAGCTAAAATCAAAATGAACTTGGGTTAGTCACTTAGTCTCCTAGTTTCATTCACATTGTTGAAGTTAGGTTATGGGCATTTTCCTTATAGTTTTTACTTTATTTTCCTAATTTAGAGGCTTAAGTTATTGAGAAGCCCGTTGAAGCCAAGAAGAAGCCTGTAGAAAGGTGTCGTTTTTTAACTTTCATCATGCTTTCTTGAGGCTCCATCTCCTGTTTTGACGTACTTATGTTCATGTAATGACTCTGTTTACTGCATGTACAGAGAAAATATACCTTATAAGAAATAGTGGATTGTGTTTTTGTATTGCTTTTTTTCTGAAATTCTGGATCTTTATTGATAGATCTCGAATGATTTACAAGATACCCTTGTTTTCTCACTCAAATATTTTCTCTGATTTTTTTCGTTCGAACAGATTTTTTTTCTCTTTTTTTCGTTTCTTCCCCCCTTCTCTTTTGCTCGATTCCCCTTTGATTTTATTGTTGAAATCTTCATCTAATCTCCTTGGATGCATCTGAAATTTCTTCACGTTTGGTAGGATAGTGACGGGTTTAGGTATGATTTATGACATTTATCTTTGACTTTGGAGATGTTTTTATTTGTTTGTTATTTGGTTGGCCGACATGAGTGATGATGATATTTCAACTTGCTCAGAAGTGACTCGCCTTGGTGACTCATTAGTGGAGAGACTTCCAAGTTGAAGGTGAGACCTGGGCAAAAAATGGGTGTTTATAGTTGCCCCTCTTTGCATATTCTTGTATTAACAAGAATAGGGCAAAGACTAAAAAAAACAACCAGTTTTTGTCTGTTTCTCTCTTTTTTTTTTGTTGTTTGATTTGGGAGACGACATGGATCATACGTGCTGAAGAGTTCTGGTCGTCTAAGGGTGATAAGACTCCTACATAATGAGAAGATCTAGTCAAGGGATAACACTGCTCATACGTGATGAAGAGTTCTTGGTCATCTTTAGGAAAGATGATAACTCGGTTCGTGATGAAGAGTTCTTGGTCATCTTTAAGAAGGATGATAACTCGGTTCCTACGCGATGAGGACGACTGGTTATCAAGGTTGACACAGCTCCTACGTGATGAGGAGATCAGGTCAGGTGATGACACGACTCCTACATGATGAAGAGTTTGGCCATCTAAAGGTGATAACATGGTTCCTACGTGATGAGGATGGCTGGTTATCTGGAGTAACATATTTCCTACACGATGAGGAAAGTTGGTCGTCACTACTTATACTATGATGAATCTTGGTTATCCAAAGTTGACACGGCTCCTACGTGATGAAGAGATTGGTCATAGATGCTGATTGATTCATTGATTCAATGTAGATATAGGTCTTGAAGATCCTGCAAACAAATGTCATATGACATGATTTCATGCCTAAATATGATCTAAATGTATGTGAGTTGTCATGCATGTTTAAAGGGTTATGCGTAAATCGAGACTGGCAATTGGGCTTTCTCATGCTCTTTGATCAAAACACATGAACTTTATGTTTTTTCCAATGTTTAGGGTATGATTGTGAATTACTTTCTTAACCTCTCGTTCATGAACTTGAATTCTATGATCCACCTCGAGAAAGTTTATCTTGCTTTGTTGATTCTTTGGCTAATAGTTGATTTTTTGAAAAATTCAATTAGAATGAATGACTTCTCTTGTTGTTCTTCTTCAAATTGGGACTTCTTTGCTTGGGAAAAGTAAGATTAGGTTAAAACTGATTTACTCAATTTAACCTTTCTTTCTCAATGATCATATTTTTTTATGTGCTCTCCGATAAACACTTGTTTTGAAATCTCCATACTCTAACACTTTTTAGTGTAAAGCATAATAAACAATGTTGTTATTGATCACTGTTTTGGTGATTGTATGTAATGAATAATGAATCAAACTCAAAAATTTCATTTAAAAGAGGTAATGAGAAAGTATAATCCTTTAATATAAGAAACAAGTAAACATTACAGGAAGAACAAAGAAACAAATACAGTGGATATCAAATGTTGAATCACTATATTTCCTCATCAAAATCTTTCCTAAAAATTGACATGTCTCGAAGAAGATCGTACAAAAGATGTATGAGTATGAGAATCTTTCCCTAACTGTTAGACTTTCGAGGGAATATGTCATCCCAAATAATGAATATTCGAGCTGTTCATTATGGATTTTCAACTCGAATCCTCTTTCGGTTTCAAGACACCCATTTTAGGTTTTTATCTTGAACCCTCCTTTATTTTTTTTTTTCTTTCTTTATCCTTCAAGTGTAATATCGCTTGACTAAATCAGAATTCACAGGATTAGGCAAATCTTCTCCATCCATTTCAGTCAAAACCAAAGCTCTTCCTGAAAAGGCCTTCTTTACAATATAAGGACCTTCCCAGTTTGGCATCCACTTCCCACGAAAGTCTTTTTGCATAGGTAGGATCTGTTTTAGCACTAAATCACCTTCATGAAATTCTCGAGGCCTGACCTTCTTGTCATAAGCTCGCATCATTCTTTTCTGGTACATTCGTCTATGTTAAATAGCTTTCAGCCTTTTCTCCTCAATCAAATTTAATTGATCAAATCTACTTTGTACCCAATCAGCCTCATCAAGTTTTAATTCCATCAATACCCTTAGAGAATGGATTTCCACCTCAACAGGTAAAACTGCTTCCATCCCATATACCAAAGAGAATGGTGTTGCCCCAGTAGATGTACGAACAGATGTGTGATAAGCAAGCAACGCAAAAGGTAACTTCTCATGCCAATCTTTATATATTTTAGTTGCTTTTGCGATGATCTTCTTGATATTTTTATTCACTGCTTCTACTGCCCCATTCATTTTCGGGCGGTAAGGAGCCGAGTTGTGATGTTTGATTTTCAACTTTGTGCAGACTTCCTTCATTAAATCATTATTCAGATTTAACGCATTATCTGTGATGATCCTTTCTGGTATTCCATATCTGCAAATGATTTCTCTTTTTAAGAATCTACAAACTACTCTTTTTGACATTAGCATATGAGGCAGCTTCAACCCACTTGGTAAAGTAGTCAATGGCCACTAAGATAAACGATGTCCATTTGAAGCTTTTGGTGAAATTGCCCCAATGATATCAATGCCCCACATTGAAAATGGCCATGGCGTGGTCATTACATGGAGTAATGAAGGAGGAACGTGTATTTGGTTATCATGGATCTGGCATTTATGATACCTTCGAGCAAATCTGATGCAATCTCCTTCCATAGTAGACCATAATATCCAAACCTCATGATTTGTCTAGCCATTGTGAATCCATTTGCATGTGTTCCACAAACTCCTTGATGGACTTCTTCAATTATTTCTTGGCCTCAATTCTATCCACACATCTCAAAAGCACTTGATCTTTACGTTTTTGTACAAATTTCTCCATCGAGGACATACCCCATTGCCAATCTTCTCAAAGTTCGTTTATCATTTTCAGTTGCCTCAGCTGAAAGCTCATACTTCACATACTGTAGAATATCATAAAACCATGGGAGACCGTCTTCCTCTTCTTCCTCATGTTACAGCAATAAGCTGACATTTCTCTTATACTCATTCGAATAGCATCATTCGAGACTGATCATCAGCCTTAAACATGGCTGCCAACGTAGCCAAAACATCTGCCATTTGATTTTCTTCACGGGGAAGATAAGTGAAAGAAATTTCTTCAAACTCTTTGATCAACTCCATCACTAGGTTCTTGTATTCCATCAATTTAGAGTCTCTAGTCATCCACTCCCCGCGAAGTTGATAAATAACTAAAGTAGAATCGTCAAATACTTCCAGCTTTTAATTTTGGTTCAATTGCAGCTTGAATACCTAGGATACATGCTTCATATTCTGCCATGTTATTTGTGCATTCAAGGGAAGCCTACTAGTAAAAGGATAATGATAGCCTTATGGTGAAACTAGTATTGCCTCAATTCCATGTCCCACAGCATTTGAGGCACCATCAAAATTCATTTTCCAGGTTTCATCTTTCGGAGCATCTTCTTCCACAACGATATACTCATTAAGTCCTCATTTGGGAAATCAAACTTCACTGGCTTATAGTCTTCTAATGCTCTGCTTGCTAGGAAATCGCAATAACACTTCCTTTCACCGCTTTTTGATTCATATAGACTATATCAAATTCAGACAACATTTACCATCTTACCATCCTTCCAGTTAAAGCCGTTGACTCCATCAGGATTTTAGTGAATCCAACCTTGATATCAACCAGGTGGTGTGATACAACAAATACTGTCTCAACCTCTTAGTAATCCATACTAAGGCACAACACAACTTTTCAATCGAGGAATATCGAGTCTCACAGTCAGTGAATTTCTTACTGAGATAGTAAATAACTCTTTCTCTTCTTCCAGTTTCATCATGCTGTGCCAGTACACATCCCATTGACTTCTCAAAGACAGTCAAGTACAAGATCAATGGTTTTTTGGGATTGGTGGCATTAAAATCGGGGCATTAGTCAAATAACACTTAATTTTGTCAAAACATTCTTGGCAACTATTATCCCACTCTCCTGGGTTTTGTTTTTCAATAAACGGAAAATTGGATCATATTTCTCAGTTAACTGAGAGATGAATCTAGCAATATAATTTAATCTACCTAGAAACCCTCGTACTTCTTTTTGCGTTCTAGGGACTGGTAGTTCCAATATTGCTTTGACTTTATCAGGATCTATCTCTATCCCATTTTCACTTACTATAAATCCCAATAATTTCTATGAAGTAGCTCCAAAAGTGCATTTGGCTGGGTTAAGTTTGAGCTGATATTTTCTCAACCTCAAGAACAACTTCCTTAAGACCTTCACATGTTCTTCTTCAGTCTGTGATTTGGAAATCATATCATCCATATATACTTATATCTCTTTGTGCATCATATCGTGGAACAAAGTAACCATGGCTCTTTGATATGTTACCCTGGTATTTTTAAGCCCAAAGGGCATCACCTTATAACAAAAGGTTCCCCACATTGTCACGAATGTTGTCTTCCCATGTCTTCGGGGTCCATTTTGATTGATTGTACCCTGAGAAGCCATCCATGAAGGAAAAAAGAGCATGACCAGCTGTATTGTCAATCAAAGTGTCGATATGTGGGGTGGAAAATTATCTTTGGGCTCGCTCGATTGAGATCCCGGTAGTCAACACATATCCGAAATTTGCCATCTTTCTTTGAGATTGGCACTATGTTTGCTACCCATTCAGGGTATTTGACCACTTCTAAGAAACCAGCATCAAATTGTTTTTTTACTTATTCCTTTATCTTTAATAGCATATGTGGCCTCATCTTTCGAAGTTTTTGCTGAACAGGCTTACATTCTGATTTATGGTAGCTTGTGTACCACAATGTCAGTATCCAATCCAGGCATATCCTGATAAGACCAAGCAAACACATCTTTGCATTCTCGTAGAAGGCTTATAAGATCTTCTCTTGTTTCTTATGATAGGGAAGTGCCAATTTTGACCTCCTTTCTATCCTTCTCTGTTCCCAAATTTATTGTTTTAGTTTTCTCTTTATGGGACAGTATTTGTCTGTCTTCTTGTTCCGTCGTTCTAACAAGTTTAGAGTTTAACTCACATTCCTCATCATCTTTATAACCCTCAGATTCTTCAAGACACTTGTCATTTTCAAAATCAATTTGTGGTTCGAGAATATCATTATTCGAACAGTTGATATCTGAGGACCTGCGAATGAAAAAAAAAATATTTGGCTATGGACAAAAATTTTATGTACTATTTACCAAGAATAATTATCAATAAGAATTAAGAATTTAAATATTGAATGCAATATTTGTTATGAAGATAAAACACCATTTATTAAAACCGTGACAAATAACAACAATCCCATTATATTTGGGTTAAAAAATATTTTTTATTTATGCATTATTCTGAAAAGTGCTTATAGAACACAGGTAGTTCTTCAACAGTATAGTTGCTCTCAACATAATCCAGAGGAGATGGACGAATTGATGCCAATGAGCATTCTCCAGTAGAATCATATGTGATGGCATTGATGTTCATGCTTCCAATTCCCATTTCTTCACTTTCCCCTGACTGTTGCAGTATGTTAGTCACAAATCCTCCAAACACGAAAGATTTGAAAAGTGGTGGTACGATCATAGGACCCCAAACAATATCCTCACCTTGGGCTCTCGCCTTCTTTCTTTCCCTAAGCTTTTGTGCATTTCTGACTTTATCATAGTAAGTTGGCTTGTATTCGAGGCCAAAGTAATTTTTTTAGGAATTGGATTCAAACCTTCAATGATGCCTTGTAGTTTCTTACCTAGCCCTTTCCCTATTTTTGCTCCTCTAGTTATTGTCTTTTTTAACTGTATCTTTGTATTCTTCGAAAGCTGAGGAATGGGAATTCTTTTGCCTTCAGGGATAAAGGTAGCATTGACAAATTCCAAGGACTGGAATGAAGACTCTAGTTCGTTCTCATCTACCCCTAAATATAGTGCATCAGTAGTGATAGAGGCAATGATATCTTCTTCTGCCTTGATGGTCACTAGAGTTCCGTCCACAATAAATCGAAGCTTTTGGTGAAGAGAAGAAGGAATTGCCCTAGTCATATGAATCCAGGGTCTCCCTAATAAGCAATTGTAACTTGGATGTATATCCATGACAACAAACTCTATTTCAAATATTGTAGGGCCAACTTTGAGAAGAATAATCATTTTCCCTATTATTTTACGTTTTGTCCCATCAAACGCCCTTACAACATTACCACAAACCCTTATTTGAGAGGCATCTACAGGAAGTCTATTCAGAGTGGCAAATGGCATAACATTCAAGGCTGACTCATTGTCAATTAATACCCCAGAAATGATAACCCCTTTGCAATGGGCAGTAATGTGTAGTGCTTTGCATCTACCCTTTCCTTTCTCAAGTATTTCATCATCATAGAAATAAATGAAGTTCTTTGCATTAATATGGTTCACCATCCTGTCCACATGCTCCACTGGGATGTCTTTCCCCATAAAAGTTTCATTTAGCACTTTGATCAAAGTATTTCGATGTACATCAGAATGCAATAGGAGAGACAACATCAAAATTCATGCTGGGGTCCTATGAAGTTGTTCCACAATGTTATACTCGTGTTTCAGAAATTTTAAAAACTCTTGAGCCTCCTCAATCTTGACAGGTTCATTTATTTTTTCCTCAGGATCGTCAATAACCACAGCTCTTGCTTTATTGGCTTTTCCAGGAGCATAACATCTTCCACTCCTGGTGAAAAATCCAACTTCATCAATATCTTCCTCCTTGCTTTCTGGAGTATTAATTTGGCATGTATAATTCCAGGGAAAGCTCTTGTCGCTCTTGTAAGAAAAAGGCATCGGGGTTTTAATCACCACCTTGGATGTTGTACTTCCAGCGCTTGCCTTATAACTTGGCTTGGATATGACCAGGACAGGCTTCTTTAATTTCTTTTCAATTTCTCCTGAATTTTCTTCAAAATCGCAGATATATCTTTCACTCTCTATCATCCTTTCTTCATAGAATTGTAACTCCTACTTTTCCATCAATTCTTGGACTATCTGCCTGAATTCCTGACAATCCTGAATTTGATGACCATTTTCATCATGGTACTCACAGAAGTTCTCCATCATTTCAATTGAACATTTCTTTATGGGACTCAATAGCCATCTCTTCTCATTTGAACATATACCCCTTCAATGGCATTATCACATCTTCAACCTTCCTTTTAATTCTTCGATTCTCTTCAATGGCATTCACTCCCTGGTTTTGATGATTCGGAAGTGGGTTTGTAGTTACACAAGGTGTCTCCTCAACCACTCTTTTGAAAGCGAGGCATTTTTCAATATTATGTCCTGGAGTTTGCATGATATTCGCATGTCTCATTTTCGTTGAACCATTTTGGATACAGTGGTTTGATTGGATCTAGATATTTTGGTGACACTACATGAGCTTGGACTAATCCATGGAAAAGCTCACTGTAGGTCATTGGTATAGGAGTGAACGTCATTATTTCATTGTTATATTCACTCTTAGTTTCTCTTGGAGATGAAAAATTTCTTGTCTTTGTCTTACTCACAGAGAAATTTACGTTATTCGCCTCTTCTTCTTCTTTTTTCATATAAGGTTTCTTTGCAGGATTTTGGCTACCACCAATTTGTCCCTTCTTTAGTGCTCTTTCGATCATTTCACCGTAAATCACGATATCAGAGAAACTCTTAGTCGCCACTCCTAACATATGATCAATATAGGGAGATTTTAATGTATCAATGAACATTGTTATAAACTCCCTCTCAATAAGTGGTAGGTGCACTTGAGCGACAATATCCCTCCAACGCTGAGCATATTGACGAAAGGTCTCATTATTTTTCATCTCTATATTCTGAAGAGTAACACGATCAGGCATCATGTCAGTAACATGCTGATATTGTTCTTTAAATGCGTTAGCCAAATCCTTCCAAGACCCTATTTTAGCTCGAGTCAACTGATTATACCATCTGGCAGTTGCCCCTGTCAAACTGGCCTGAAAGCAATGAATTAATAGTCCATCATGCTTCCCTAATCCCGTCATTCTTCGATAAAACATGGTTAAATGAGCGACCGGACAGTTTTCCATTATATTTTTCAAATTCAGGCATTTTGAACTTCGTGGTAAAATCAAGTCTGGCACTAGACTTAGTTCTTCTGCCTCCATTCCGTCTTGAGAATTTTGCTTTCCCATCTCTTTAAGAAACCCTTTGCACCAATCTTTTAGATGTTCTGGGACCTCGGTTTTAGATTTCTCTATTTCCTCAGGATCTACATCCATATATTCATGAGGTCTATTTTGAGGGTTAGTTGTGCCCGCCATTTGAACCTTTGTTGCTGAAGACCTTGCACGGTGCTCAACTAACGTTTCAGGGGAAATAACTAATCTCGGGGTAGACTCATGTCCAGAAGCCCCAACCGAATTAGTACTCAACTCTTTAGCTGCTTCAATACGTAACCCAGACATCTTAGTCATCATATCACTCATCATATTGGCTTGACCTTGTAGAATTTTATCTATAATTAATTTCTATGATTGTTCCATCTTTGACTGCCATTCTTGCTGTATTTTTTGTAACTCTTCTTGCATTTCTTTCTTTAACTGCTCAATCTTAGCATCCATGGTCTTACTTCGTGTATGACGAGGGTTGGTGTTTTCACTTGCCATAATCTCTCTGTCACATAACCCTTAAAAAATTAATTTCTTTATTCTTCTAAATTTGGATGCATATTATTGGTGATGCTTTATAATGATGCATTTTTTTGATGATGTGTTATAAATAATAAATTCGCAAAATGAAAGATGCTAATGCAAAAATGCAACCTAAAAGCGTTGACCCAAAAAAGTTACCATTTGGAACTAACTTTCATTGGATAACAAAGTTTCCTTTATTACAAAGAGATCCATTACAGATAAGGTTTAGCCCTCAGACTCAACTCTACAATTTCGTTCATAATAGCAATGATATCCCTTTCATACTCAGAAACTGGACTTGTTCGCAATTGGATGATCTAAGCTCGATTGGCCAATTCATTCATATACTGAGCAACTCCGCCCATTTTAACTATAGCTTCACCCATCATACGTTCACGTTCTTCTACCAACATCCGATGGTGTTCATATGTGTCCTTCTATCCCTCCTTGATTCGAGTAATTTCCCTTTCAAGATTGGTGATACGCACTCGACAGCGTTGAAACTCACTCTCTAGTCCTCTGACTTGCTCTCGTAAAGAGTTATTCTCCTCACGAGTAAGCCTTAAGTTCATCTATTCGGGTGGCACTTTCATTTGAAGTAAGGACTCCTCAAGATGCGAGATATAATCTTTGAGCTCACCATTCATAGCTCGAGACAGATTCACCTCTTTTTCAAAACTGGTCTGTAAATCTTCCATTTCTTCTAATAATTGCTCTACTCTCCTGCTCTTTGTTTGGAATCTTTGCATCCAAGACCCAATTTCGGCCTGTTTTCTTTCAAGAATTCGGTTCCATCCCTGTCCTTCAGACCACATCTCCTTATTCTTTCGATCTATTTCTTCTCCGAGCTCTGTAATTCTCCGATATTTATCCTCGAAGTCCTCAATTATGTTGTTTATCTCAGTTTTCAACCCCTGGACTCGACCTTTTTCTTCATCTAATTCATTCAGGCTGATATCTTTTTCCTCTTGGAGTTTCTGAATTTTACGAGCCTCGGCCTTAGATTGTCTGATCATTTCTCTCTTATCAGCTTCCAATTCTCCTATTTTTGCTTTGCCAGCTTCTATTCTCTTGGCTTGACATTTATTCTCGACCAGAAGACTTTTAATTCGTCGCTTTACAGCTGCTAATTCTCTGGCCCATTGATGTGGTGCTTTACTTGACCCAAATCCTCTTCTTGTCTGTTGCATCCTTTGATAATCCTTTTTTAGTTCTTCAAGGTTAGCTTCCACCCCCTCTTTCCTATTCCTCATCATTTCAAATTGTCTGGCATGAAATTCAGCCTCGAGAGTTAACATGAAGTTTTCTCTCTCCATCTCTTTTATTTTCTTAGTATCCTTAGCTTTCTCTATCTCAAACTCGCTTCTTTAGATCTCCAAGTTCGAAGGGATGTTTCTGATTTGTTCCTCCATCGACCTGGATCCCTCTCCAGGTGCTAAAGGAATCTTGTCATTTACACTTTGAATTCTCCAAGCTTCATAATCAGGTGTCAAGATAACATCTGCTCCAACTACCTTAGTCATGAAGGTCAGCTTCCAGGAATCAACCACCTCATTGACTTTCTTCTTATAATTAGCTTCTTTAAAATCAAATTCAGCATCGACTAGCCCATGAGTCACTGGAACAAATTGTCTAGCCCCGTATTGTCTTAATACCAACAAAAGAGCATATGACTCCTCCCCACAGTCCCAGTAGTATGACATAGTCCAAATCTCCATATTTGAATAAAATTTGTGTGCATCATCCATGGAACTCGCCATGTTACATTAGACCTGTAAATTCCTGAAGAATTCAATCCACTGATATTTTTGGGATACTTCCGGCCATTCTTTCATAAGGTACTCAGCAATGGGAGAATAATCTTTCAAAAAACGATATAATTGACTTTTCCTTCTTTCCAAAATGACTTCTGATCCATATGGTAAGCAACTGAGCACATCCCATAAAGCGGCCTCCACCCAGTCTTCTACACATATTTAAAGATCGGAAAGTTTCAGCGAGAATCGCATGGACCGGATTTGTTTCTCTTTTTAACTTCTCAACCAAGTCAACTACTACCAGCTCAACAATTCCCAAACACCTTGGAAAAATTATCAAACTATATATCCCAAGAGCAATACATCTCTCCGTACATTTTCATCCACATGTGTTTCAGCTATCTTTTGTAAGTGTAACCATGGTACTCCTATGTTTCCCCTTTTCGTTGCCAACGATCATTTATCCATTTATCGCTCGTGCCCGAAATCTTTGCGAGCTTTGATATAAAAAATGCCCTTTTATTGACCGAGAGTAGATTTGGTTTACCTTGACCTTTGGCAGATTCAGCAAAAATGGTATTCCTCCAGGGTCGGAATCATATCCTCTAGCTTAAAGGTGAACATCTATAAGCCAGATTCCAAAACTGTATCATACTTCGAATAAGAACCGGTCTACTTGACATATATCAGATGAAATATGTCCCCATATACTTGTGAAAAGTATGTTTCTGAGTCGAGTTCCAACTTTCCCAAATTGCCTTCAATCCCTGAAGTTCATTCTGTTTTAATGAGGCCAGAGTATAATCAGACAATTCTGACACATAGATCCTTGGGAGACTATCTCCTTGCTCTTTCTGCTTTGCTTCAGACCAATTCCTTACATCTGCCAGATTTACTTCTTCTTTTAAACTCATTTCCATCATGAAAGTTTTCCACTTATTGATACTCTCAGATCAAACGCATTTTCTAATGATATTACATGTAATATGAAAAAAAAATAGTTAGTCAAAAATAAGTGAATAAATTCAATATAACAGAAAAGATAAATAAATTGAATCTATTTCTATATTATCTACCCAAATAAAATTCATCAAAAAGATCCTAATTTACCCTCCTATGTGTACACTTATTGACGGACATAAGTTCGGTATGATTATACCTATGGTGACCGATCTACGGCTCATTTATATGCATGGTTTCGGCTCTAATAGGAATAGGGTACTCAAATTGTCCTTAATGTCGGTGCCCCCTTGGGCTGCCAAACCCTCGATCCTCACTCATTACAGGTTTTGAGCGGAACGAGTTCAATTCGAGGGGATTCACTACCTTATACCCATACAAGGAATAAATCCCTACGAAGGTATAAAGTATGTATCCTGTGGGTTATTTGCTAAAACTCATACGAAGAATAAATTCTTACGAGAGTAAAGCATTCACCCCGACTAATTTGGATCAAAGCTCGGGTCTAGAGTTCATGTCATGCAAATGCATGTGATGTGTGTAAAGAGATTCAAACCTTTGAAAATATGACAGAAAAACAAGACTTTTACAAGCTCCAAAAACCTGTTTATTTCTGAAGACCAATAAAATCAAAAGTTGATTAGTTAAAAATAAGGGTAAAGTATAGTAATGGTCACTGAACATTTCTGAAGCTTGCATTTAGGTCCCTCAACATTTAAAACTTGCAATACAGTCCCCCAACATTTATTCCGTTTGCAATATGGTCCCCCAACTTAAACCACAGTTAGAAAATTAGGATAAATTATATAAATGGTCATTGAACTTTTCAGTCACTTGAATTTAGGTCCCACAACTTTTAAAACTTGCAAAACAGTAATCAATTTCATTCTAAACCCCAATTTCCAAGTAATTCAATTTTATTCTAAACCCTAAATTCCAAAATACTTAAATTAAATTCAATTATGTCAAATTTATTATTATTTAATTTCATCTTATTTCATGTGATACGTATTTTTTATATAAATATAATAGTATAATTCTTATCTGTTGAAAAAATTTTTTAATTAAAAAAAGTAGTTAGGATATAGAAGAGGTTGAAAATAATTCGAATTTTAAATTTATAAAATGTTATTTTGACGTATAAATAAAAGTGTAAACTACTCGGTTGACAACTTAACTATCTAGCCCTTTTTACTTTTGTCATCGATCTTTTAAATTTATCAATCATACCACATAATTATTTAACTGTTTCAACTAAGCCACTAGTCGTTACCAATTGATAAAAATGATGATGTGGCAGTTAAAAGGAATTGGTATTATTATACATTCAGTCTTTATTATTTATATAATCAATTTGGTCCTAAATTAAATAAAATTTAATAAATTAATCATTTAATTAGGATCTGACATGTGTTAGCACATGATCATGACACGTGTCATTGGTGACACATGTTACCACCTAATTATTATATATGCTATCAATTTGGTCCTAAATAAATAAAATTTAATAAATTAATCATTTATCAGGATCTGACATGTGTTAACACATGATCATGATATGTGTTATTGGTGACACATGTCACCTCCTAATTAGAAGAAAATTAAGTTACAATCTTGGGCAAACTCAAACCTGAGTCACGCAAATGAAAGATACAGGATGGAGCCACTAAGCTAACACCATCGTTTGTGTTAAGAGATATACAATAATACATATACTAATAGTATGATCAATGCCAGAAAAAAAGAATATAATGTAAAATGGAAATAATGAGATTTGAACTTCGGCAAAAATTTGAAAGCAATAAATGATGGAAAATATTATATTTTTACAATAAAAAATATTATTTTGATAAATTGTTTGATAGATTAATATATTTTTTAAATATTAGTTGATACAATATTTTAAAAGAATAAATTTAAGATTTATATATTTTTAAACTAAATTTAATAATTATATTTTTCATATTTATTCATGATTATATATATAATCTTAAGTTGAGTATTTCTAATATAATTAATAATTTTAATTTCTTATTAAAAATAAAATATTCAAAAATATAAATGATTCATACATTAATATATGAATATATTTTTTATTTATACATCTAAATATAAATATACATTTATATAAATATATTTTTATTCGTTGTGTCTGTGCCTTGAACTATTTCTTCAAGCCTATATTACCTTAAATTGAAGTATTTTAGAATTTAATTAAAGTATTTTAGAATTTAGGGTTTAGAATAAAATTGAATTACTTTGGAAATTGGGGTTTAGAATGAAATTGATGATTGTTTTGCAAGTTTTAAAAGTTGGGGGACCTAAATTCAAGTGACTGAAAAGTTCAATGACCGTTTACATAATTTATCCTAATTTTCTAACTGTGGTTTAAGTTGGGGGACCATATTGCAAACGGAATAAATGTTGGAGGACTGTATTGCAAGTTTTAAATGTTGGGGGACCTAAATGCAAGCTTCAGAAATGTTCAGTGACCATTACTATACTTTACCCTAAAAATAATGCATGATATGTTTGAAATTCAAAATAAATAAAAGGATCGTAACTGAAATATAATTTAAGTTTGTATTTCCCAAATATAAAAACAACGTATAATCGTTTATGGCCTAACTCTCGAAGTCCCCAGTGGAGTTGTCAAGCTGTCATAACCGTTTTTTACATATACCATTTCTTCTCGTTTTAAAAAACAGTTACGAATTTAATTTTAGAAAAATTATAGTTTTTAAATTAATTGGATAGAGTCGCCATCGACCTTTGGATTAAGTAGTCAATACCTAAAATTGTCTTTTAAAACAATTTTAAAAATCCTTTTTAAGACAAAATCTGGTCTATGTTTACCAAAGATTCGATTCAAACGGGTTCGAGAGTCGGTTACGCATGAGGAAGGATTAATACCCCACAACGCCCAAATTTTGGTACCTAATCGATTATATGTTGTTTAAATATTGGGAATTAAAAACTTAAAAAATATTTAATTACATATTTTTATTCATTTGAATTTATTTAAAAGATTCAATTTCAAAAACAACTGAAATAATAAATGCAATGGGCTAAAAAGATTAACGAGTCTGAAATATATTTTATAGAATACACCATTTAGTTAATAAACAATTATAATTATTTTTATAGGACAATACAAATATATATATATATATATATATATATTTTTAATATAATATATACAAACATGCTTAACATATGTAACAAGTTAAAAAATATATTGTACGTACATATATATTTTAATGGAAGTGACTATTTATGAGGGATAAGTTATATAATATATATATATATAATACAAACATGATTTAACATGTAACGAATTGAAAAAAAAAGTATACTGTACATATAATATATACATATTTAATGGGAGTGACTATTTATAAGGGATAGGTTATATATATGTCTAATAAATATGCTTTTATTATAAGTTAAACACAAATATACTTTTTGGTAATAAATTGTAATATATATTTATAGCATAATATTTACACCTATTTTATTTTAGGCTATAATATGAACACATAAATAAGGTAATTAAAAACATATCATATTATATAAGTTATATGGGAAGTTAAAGGGGCCCTGACATGATTTAAGGAATAAACATTTAAAATGAATACAATCATGCATAAATATTAAGACCAATATAAAAGGGAATAAAATATTAAAATTTAAAGTACTGGAAATATAAAAAAACATAAACATTAAATTTTATAAAATTAAAATTAGGTGTTATTAAACAATAAAAAAAAATTAATTGGCTAACAACAATAACAAATAAAAAATTAATATATATCTTAAATCAATAACATAAATATAGGATGTTAATAAAATAACAGTTAAAAGTTAATGACTAAAATAAAATAAATACAAATAGCGAGCAGAATTAGAATAAATAAATATGATATATAACTAAATTAAAATTATTGAAATAAAGTGTCTAAAATAGAATAAAATAAAACACATGAATTTCAGTGACTAGAATGTAACACTCGGTGAGA
Organism: Hibiscus syriacus; assembly: GCF_006381635.1. Classification (NCBI taxonomy): domain Eukaryota; kingdom Viridiplantae; phylum Streptophyta; class Magnoliopsida; order Malvales; family Malvaceae; genus Hibiscus; species Hibiscus syriacus. The sequence continues at coordinate 3,272,127 of NW_024063533.1, read as the reverse complement.
TTAGAGTGACTTAAACGCAATTGGACACAATAATTCAGTGGCCATTTTGTAAACACGATTGAAACTGAAATGACCTTACATAATATTTCAATTTTCTTATCTATATAAATCATATTATAATCACTTAGATGAGAACCCTAGCCCCCTTTGTTATCATTTTTGCTTTTCTCTCAACATTCTTCTTTCCTCTCAACTCATCACGCTGGCCAAACCTCACCTTAGGCCCAAAACGGCCGGCCACCGTATCTTGGTGGCCGGATCTAACTCCGAAGATTTCTCTCTTTTCCTAGTCTCTAACCAACGACCCTCTACCAAAGGAAGACAGAGATTTCAAAAGTAAAAAAAAAACTTATCTTTTACTAGTTTATATCTTATATTTCGAAAAAAAAATGCATGTACAGAGAAAATATACCTTATAAGAAATAGTGGATTGTGTTTTGTATTGCTTTTTTTTTTGAAATTCTGGATCTTTATTGATAGATCTTGAATGATTTACAAGATACCCTTGTTTTCTCACTCAAATATTTTCTCTAATTTTTTTCGTTCGAACAGATTTTTTTCTCTTTTTTTTTCGTTTCTTCCCCTCCTCTTTTGCTTGATTCCCCTTTGATTTTATTGTTGAAATCTTCATCTAATTTCTTTGATGCATCTGAATTTCTTTGCGTTTGGTAGGATAGTGACGGGTTAGGTATGATTTATGACATTTATCTTTGACTTTGGAGATGTTTTTATTTGTTTTGTTATTTGGTTGGCCGACATGAGTGATGATGATATTTCAACTTGTTCGTAGGTGACTCACCTTAGTGACTCATCGGTGGAGAGGCTTCCAAGTTGAAGGTTAGACCCGGGCAAAAAATGAGTGTTTACAACTGCTGCTTTATTGTCCATAGCCTTTTGCATTAATTTTGAAAATTTTATAGATTTGTTGCTCATCTTGCTTTCTTGAAGCCAAGAAGTCTTTGGAAATGGAAAAAAGGTTCGGAGTAAGGAATGAGGACTGAAATGCTGAGAATGAGATGTTCAAGCAGCTACTGAATAAGCCTGAAGAAATTAAAATATTAACCTATGGGGTTATAATGTTGTTAGAAGTGGAGAAACACCCTGTTTTTATTTTATTTTCTATCATCTTTTTTTGGGTGAGGGCTTGTGTGAAAGATATGAGAGTGCATGTACTGTCATAAACATGAAGAGCTGAAAAGAATCAACTAAAACCACTGATCTGTGCTCCATGGTACTTTTTTTCTGGAACAATGAAACTTTTGCAACTCTTTATGTGTGTCCATGCCCCTAATACATCTCTTATGTTCACTTAGATTCTAAAGAAGGCAAAATAGCTTGGAGACTTTTTTCTTGTTAGTATCCATTCTGATCACATTGTGAGGTACTTTATTTATGTTACGTTTGGTTTATCTTTTATCTCGATTAATATTTGTTAAGTTTTGTTGGAACATTTGAGTTTAGAAGGTGGAGAGTTAACTTTAGATTCACTCTTGTATATTAACCTGCTCTTGTTAAGTGTTTATAAGAAAAAAACTTACGAGTCTACTTTGCATGCAGAGAGCCCTACCCGGTAATGCACGTTCATGAGCTCAGTCTTAGTGTGTTAGCTTGCCGTTTTGTTGATGAAGTTATCATTGGTGCACCTTGGGAGATTACAAAGGACATGGTACGATTTTCTTTTAAATTTTATATTTATATGCCTATAATTATATATAAATTAATCTGTGCATACGAAATGAGAAGACCGCTTGAGATCTGATTTAAAGGATTTAGCCCTTACTGAGGACATGACCTATGATAGGAATTAGGAAATTATGGCGACTTAAGACCAGGGTAGCCGAGTAGGGCGAGTCACATCCATTGGGTGTATTATCTTTGTCTTCTTTTAATGCTTTTGTAGTAATTTCATTACTTATTACTTATACTTTTTATATGTTTATGTCATTGGAATTAATGAATGCCTAGAACTAAGGTAGCGGAGTAGTGTTGCCTTAGTTTTTAGGTTTTAACCCATTTGACTTTATCCATTCTTGAAGACTGCTATCGTTGAATTCTTTGTATATTGTTCTTCATGTTTCCTCTTTAAATTTTGGACGGGTCTTACTTTTCTGTCTAATGCAGATATTTTTATGCAGGGGTGTATTTGCAGGGATTACTTCCCATTACAGACGTGCAAATGAAGACTGCATATGAAGATTGTCCAACTACGTATTTTATTTTTTTTATTTATTTAAACATGCATTGTATTTTATCTTTATATTTATTTTTTTGACTGCCGGAGGTCTTCCACGGAAGTTGCTCTCAACCTGGCGTTTGGGGACAGCCTACTACCCTACCTCCCCCTTACCCCATTACATATGAGAATAGGGTTTTGTTGTTGTTGTTGTTGTAATCCGTGCATACGAATGTATTTCCCTTTGATTATGTATATGTTTCTTTGTGATAATATCAGTTTAGCTTAGTGGCACAAAATATGCTACTGCTACTTTTGCAACTTGGTTTCTCAACCTTTAAAATTGGATAACTGTCATGATTTATGAGGTTATTTCTTTAATTGAACATATTACAACCTTCAACATTTCTATTGTTGTGCATGGGACAGTTGCTGAGAGTAACACTTTGTTGCCTGTAAGTTTACAGACCTCCCTTGGATTTATCATGACCCCGTGTCTATGGATTTAGGGGAACTGCTGATTTTGTTTCATACAGGGTGAAACTAATCCTTATGCAGTCCCAAAGAGAATGGGGATTTTCTGTTTTCTCGAAAGCCCTAAAAGTTTAACCACAAGTTGTGTAGGCCAAATGATAGAAAGGTATCTTTTTGTTCATGTAATGACTCTGTTTACTGCTGCTATTTCTTTGGGTTAATTCCATGAACAGTGCCTTTTCAATTGGCTGCTATCCCTTATTTCTTTTCAGGGATGACTTTAGGAAATCTTATAAGGAAGTGAATCCAGATGCAAAGGGTGTTACAGGGGTACTCATTTCTCACTTGCTCGGAATAGTTTTAATTATTGTTTTTCACCCCAAATTGTTTGTTGAACGTTTCATTAATGAAATTTAGGTTGCAAAGGAAGGTGGTGAGAAATAGAAATCCATGTCTGATGAGGTGAGTTGTTATTCAATTATTAAATCCATGAAATTTAGATCTGTGCATGTACTATTCCATCAGCAGCTCTTTGCCTGGTTTTCCAGTTAACAAACAGGAAGAACAATTGTTTTGTACCTTTTCTAGGGGATATTTAGATAGCAAGACATAATCAATAAAACATACCACGAGTCAATTTGAGAATTACATCTCTTTCACGTACAAATGACAATATAACCCAAACCAATTGTTTTACGCTATCCTCCCCGGACCCTATAGGGCCTTTTTCTTCCCGGAAAAGACATGTGATATTCTGGGGCAGAAAGAATTGGATTCTGGAGAGTTTTTTTTTGGGGGTCGGATGTCGGGTTTATGTGATCAAGTTTTTGTTTTTTTTTTAAAAAGGTTTGGGAGGAGTCAAGGAAGAAGATATACAAGTCAGGTCAGTGTCTGACCGAGCAAAAAACAGTCCCACCGCACTCGGTTGCTATCCCTACTTTCTTGTGGGGGAGAGATCTTAGAAAGTTCAATTTCTTTCCTTGTTATTTAATTAGCCATCAAATATTATGTTTAGGATGTTAGTAAAAAATATCATGATTTTCCTACTTCGAAACAATGTCAAATGCATATCACAAAGAAGTTACCAAACCTTCCAGCATAATGAACTAAATGACAAGAATCGGTAAAAGTTTTAATAAGCCACAATACAATTTTCACACAATCTTGTTTAATACCTTCTAGATTCCTCTTCTTGAAGCTTGACATCAAACTCCTTACTAGGTAGATACTTCGGCAAACTAGATGGATCAAAAGGAAGAGACTGTGTTGTAAAGAACTGGAAGAGAAACTTTAGAGTTAAAACAAAATTACTAAAATGAAATATTGTCAATAAAAAGAATGTTAAGATGACGAGTACGAAGGATGAAAAGGTAGGATAATTATAAGCAACCAACATAGTTGACATTCTAATGAAGAACTACCCAGCAGGACCAAGACACAAGCTGTGCAGTAACAATTTCATAGTTGAAATATTAAACACGTTATTTCTCAAGTAATCATAAGCAACCAACATAGTTGGCATTCTAATGAAGAACTACCCGGCAGGACCAAGACACAAGCTGTGCAGTAAGTCGGTAACAATTTATCGAACATGTTATTCTAAGACAAGAGGAAGAGCTGACGAGTGCCAATGAACCAAACAACTGGGCAATTATAAAGATACAACTGAACATTTCAAGCGCAGAAACAATATGCAAAAGAAAATTAATATGGTTTAATTTATATAAGGAAAAATAATATTAATAATTTATATTAATATATATATATATATAACTATTGGCCATCGTATTACCTTTGGCTTTACCACTGACTGTATGTTTGTTTAATGCAGAAATGTTGCTTGTTGATGCTTGTTGCTTGCTGCCTATTGTTGTATTGTAATTTATTTTGTTGTTCTAACTTAAATAGATTGTTGAAATTGTTATTTTTTTCGAAATAGCTACTCGGGTTAAGTTATGGTGATAGCTTTAAAAGTTGCTCGTAATTTAATAATATTGGTAGCTATTTTGAGATAAAAGCTTGATGAGGAAATTTCTGGTAACAAAGTTAGGCTTTTAGCCTTATAACAATTTTGTTATAAGATCTGAGAGCTTAATTTTTTTTCATTTTTATTGTATTCAACTTGAATTGACTCAAATGTTATTCAAATTTTATATTAAATGTTATTTAAATTATCATTATTAATTAAATTTATATTATTTTTCATTTATGTTATAATTTTTACATAATTTTTTTTTAAAAATTAAACGGTATAGTTTATATTTATATTTTAGAGAATTAATCACGTTCAAATACTAATATTCATTTATTATCAAATTAATTATCATTTTATTGCCAAAATTATTTATATTAATAATGTAAATCATTAATATATATTACATAATAAATACTTTCATTATTAATATTTTTTCTTTATATAAATTAAACCATATTAATTTCTTTTGCATTATTAATAATGTTTTATTTAATTTACATTTAAATAAGTTTATTAATTTTATTAAATAAATTTATATAATATGTCTATTTATTATTTTAATTATCATAATAAATATTTTATTATAACATTTAAAAAGTAATCATATTAATTTTTTAATTACATTATGAGCTAAAAAAACTCATAATTTTATTAAAATCTTATAATTTTGTCATGGTAATATATAAGTCAGATAATATCAATCATTCATTAACAAGTCGGATCATTTACAGGTCAGGTTCATAACGGGTCAGGTTGAAAACAGGTCGGGTAATATCAGTTTTTACCAGGTCAATCTCGGGTTCGGGTTCATATAAGTCGGATGCAGTTCGGGTTCGGGTATCATTTTTTGTTCAATTCGGGTTCAGGTCGGATGTAGGTCGGGTTAGGATCCACAATTTCCAGGTCCAACTCGGGTTCAGATAAACACCAGTTCAGACTCGAGTCGGTTTCGGATCGCCACAGGACAAGTCAAAAACAGTTTTGTCTCGAGTCGGTTTCAGTCAGTTTTGCAGGTCGGGTCAGCTTTTTACAACCCTATTAGTAGGGGAATCATGTGTATTTTTATAATTAATAATTGGGTAAACTACTTCAAATATCATTAACCTTTTTAGGTAGTTTATAATTTTTTTGTAATCCCTAAATTCAATTTTAAAAAATCTTATGATCTTTATGATTTTGGGATTACGATTTAAAGTTTATGGTTTTTGGTAATCCCTAAATTCATTCTAAAAATAAATCTTATGATTTTTAGGGATTACGATTTATAGTTTATGTTTTTTTAGATTTTTAGAAACTTAGGAGTTTTTTGAGTTTTTCTGGAATTTAATGTGTTTTTTGAGAATTTTAATAATTTTAATAATTTCATGAGTTTTTTAGAAAGTAACTTTTGGAATCCTGACTAATGTTATATGTATTTTGTTTGTAAAATTGAATCAAAAAATTTAATTTGGTGCAGTGGTTAAGCTTTGTTTTTTATTCAAGAGGTCATGAGTTCAAATCTCTTCAAAAGTATAATTTTACTAATTTTTCTCAAACAAATCTACGTCGTTTTGGGTTTTTTTTAACATCAAACACAGTCATACCAAAACGACGTCGTTTTGGTGAGAGAGCTACGTCAGCAACGTCACGGCACGGAGATGTCATGTCATCGTGCCGTTAATCCATTAACGGCGGAGTGACATAATTGTAGTTAAATTTAAATGTTAGTGTTAAAATTGACAAAATTAAAATATTGATGGCATAAACGAGCCCGAACCTAAAGGTGAGTGGTATTGAATTAGTTTACCCTATAAATAATTATCTCATTTCCAAGAAAGAATTCTCTTGCATCTCTAAAATCATTTGTGATTTTTCGTTTAAGTTAGAATAGATAAACTTCGAATCATTATATACTTTTTTTCATTCAATAACTCATTTGATCATCGTGAACCATCATTTTACTTATTTATTTATATGATATATATTTATTTATAGGATTAATTATGTGTTTAGTCACTAAATTATTCGTATGATATCCACATGTTTTGTTTAGTCACTCAATTATTCATCTGATCATCGTGAACAATCGTCTTACGTTTTGATTTTATTTTGATTACACATCGTTAGAAAATTAACCATGATGTTGAAGTGTAATCGTAATATAATGTCACGTTATTATTGAAAAATTTTAAAAATCATAACGTAGAAAAATATGTTAATTTTTTAACACGTGTGACCAAAACAGAACTAAAATATAACGTTGATATGATTTTAAAAAAGAAATTGAATAATTAAAACAAATTACCAAAATAGTTAAGTGATAAATACATAATTTATCCTTGTTTATATTTACATGTATTTTCATGTATCGTAACTTGTCAACCAATGAAAAGAATACGTGAATCAAATGAGATTCATCCAAACACATGCAAACCTCTAAATCAGGGTAGCTTTTATTTTTCTTGCTAAAGATTTTAACTTTAAAGCAAGAAATTAGAAGGAAAAAGGGAAAATAAAGCTTGAAAAGAGAATCAGATTTGGCAAACACGAAACAATTAGTGACCATTAAAAAATAATTAAGAAAAACTACGATCGTCCTACAGGATTGAGAAACACCCATTCATATCTACCAATGACAAATGACAAAAGACAAAAGAAAATGATGAAAAGAAGGAGAAGAAGATGATGATAATGATTATGTTAGGGGCAGTGCTGTTGGGATTGGCGGCGGCGTGCTTGGTGGTTGTTTGCAATGGGAATGGCCGGATGGCATTTGAGCCGAAACGTCCTCTTTTTCAGCGGTGCTATTTTCATTACTCTGACTGTTTGCGTCCATTTGACTCCCTCTTTTTCCTCCGTTTCCGACTCCGTTACCTCCCGTTTCCATCTTCGGTCGCCGTTCTCCTTGCCTCAATCTGGTTAACCGCATTTCCTGGGAGGTCACGCCGAACGCCTCTCTAATCAATTTCAATGGCACCCAAAACCTCTCTTCCTCCTTCGATTATTACGAAAAACACTGGGATTGGCCCAAAACTCAAAAGGTCAAGGCTTGCCGCATTCGCAAATTCTCTAAATCCGATGCTTCCCGCTGGCTGAACGCCTCCTGGGTGGTGATCGCAGGCGATTCGCAAGCTCGATTGTTCGCCCTCTCTTTATTAAACTTGATTCTGGGTTCTGAACCCCAACGCATGGATTCTATTAGAGCTGCTCTGTTTTAAGAGGCACAGTAATTACAGCATTTCAGTTAACGAAATTAGTTAACTTTTCTACAAATCTGATGATTTTAGAAAGGAATGTTGATAGATGTAAATGGTCTTTTCTTGACTGTGTTTCTTCTCACAATATTAGTTGATTTGTGTATGTTTTAGTATCCTATATGACATGAAAGCATTCATTTCTCCAAGAATGAATCACCCCCACGATGGATCAATGGACGTTGCCATTTGTGTAATGAATACCTCGCATGTGTTAGGAAATAGTAGTTCCCACTCACTAAAATACCCAAAATCAAAGGGGAAAATCAATATTTGCATTGCATTTATATTTTTTTTTCTTGCATCAAATTTTTGTGTCAGTAGTACATATAGATGTGTGAGTTTTTTTTATCTTTTGATTTAACTTGTTTAAACCAAGCAAGAAAGTGATTTCTTTTCAGATGAGAAAACTGATATTTAGACATTTTCAAACAATAAATCAACCCAGTCTAAAAGGCTTAGTTAGGATTTTTTCTTCTGATGTCTTGAAGGAGGTGATAGCTAATTGTGGAGATCCAAGGGTTTCTGAGGGAAATTATTACTAGTTTAAAAGCGTAATGGTGAGACGCGTTTCAATATATTTTTTTAGAAAATTTAATTTTAATTTTAATCTTATTTAGAAGAAAAAAATTCTAAAAAAATGAGAATACTTTTAATAGATTTGAACTCATTATCTACCGGGGGGGGGGGGGAACAAAAGGTTATATGATTTGAACTCATTATCTACGGGGGGGGGGGGGGAACAAAAGGTTATATGTGCTTGCTCGATCGAGCTACAAAGAATTATCTTGGGTGGAGTTAAAGTGATTGATCACACGTGGAACGATTTTGGATCTAGTGAGACGTCCTGTTAGTGAAAGGTATGTCAGGTGCATGTCTTGGGTTGATGATATACTCACATCTATGAGCAAGGATCTTAATTTTGAGACTCTTATAATAAGTTAAATAAAGCTATGTTTGTATTAATTATCGATTGATTTTAATAGAATATATATTTATTCTTTTAAATAATTTTTAAATTTTAAATCAAATTTAAAAATCTATTTCTACGTAACAATCGGTCAAAAACTACTATACCATACCACGGAATAAAATGACATCCTGATGGATAATCAAAATATATATTCCAAGCGATGGAATACAACTCTTGGTCTTGTTTAGACCCAAGCATAGGACTATTCTGTCATTTTAATAAAATATTTTTTAAAAAATATTATTAACAATGTGTATATTTTTTTATATATACAAATTCAGTTATTTAAATTTAAATTCTTTTAAAATAAATTTTATCATTAAAACCCTTCAATGAAATCTTAGAATAACTAGATATGATGATGAATATAAAATTAAAAGTAAAGTATATAAATTGTCCCTCGACTATAGAATATTATATTGTTAAGTTTTTCGACCATTAAAAGTTATAAAATAGTCATATAACTATATGATGTTGTTTTATTGAGTCTCCTAACTATTAAAAGTTATAAAATGGTTACTCAACTATTCATATGTTCCAAACTCATATTTTTTTCGTTAAAATTTGACAATCGTCTGAGCTGGACGTTAAACTAACTTTTGAGATATGATAAAATCATATTTTAATAATGTCTACTCGCATTGCCATTGGTTTCAATAACTAACTCGACAGTATAATATTTCAAACACTAGTTCAATGACATAATATAAACGGAGAATCGATACATAAAATATAACTCAAATGATTCAAAGATTAGATTTTGTCATATCTTAATCAATAGGTTAACATCTAACTCAAACAATCACTAATCAATAGGTTAACTTCTAGCTCAAACAATCACTATTTTTTTTTTTTAAAAAAACAAATTTAGAATATAAGAGTAATCGAGTGCCATTTTGAAACTTTTAATATCAGAAAACCTAATTAAAAAATATTTTATCAAAGAATTCAACATCCTATAATTACTTTATACTTTACCCAAATTAGAAATAAACATTTCGGGGAGTATTCTAAACGAGATAAAAGGCAAAGCAAGATGCTGTAAGTGAGGTGTCGCCTTTTCATAGAAATGTGCGCCACCCGTTAGTCCTTCCCCCATCTTCTATCTTCTATGGGCTTCGCTACCTTCCACATTTTTTCTTTTTCTAGAAGCCCAATAAAACAAATTGGAAACCTCGAAAATTTCTTTTCTTTTTCAAATAAGAAATTCATAACGATAATTTTTATTATACCTTTTTGTAAGAAAAAAATGAATATTTATCTTTTATTATATTTGAAATTTTAATCGAAGTGATATCTTTACGGTATATAACAAGCTTAATTAACTTTAAATCTCAAATTATAACGAGTGATTTTTTTAAAATAAAATTAAGAACAAAGTTATTACATTAACTCCTTATACAATGATAAAAAAGATCATAAGTAACTATAAAGAATATCCAATAATTGAGGCGAGAATGAATAAAAATAATAAGAGAACCGTTCAGAGGAATGCTCATTTTTACGATGAAATCTGAGTTGTGTTTGTTTCTCGAAAGATTTTTTGAAAATAGATGAACCATGCTTTATTGTACAAATTCACAATGGATCTCACCGAAGCAAAAGAACTCTTCATAGATATAGGGAGAGTAGTCAAAAAGCCTCGAAACTGTTGCACAATAACTTGCTCACTATTATGTTGCCACGCGATTCTAAATCTTTCTAATATGCCCCAAAGTTCATATTTAAGCGCTAAGTATGAAAAAATATCATAATATAATAAGAATAATGAAAAATAGAAAAATGGTATTGCTTCGTTTCCTTGATTCAATTATGCCATTTGGTAATTATTTTAAGACCTTTTTTTATAAATTTACTTGGTCTTAAATTGAAGGAGTTATTATATTTTAATAATGTACCAAAATAAATACCTTGGCCTCGTGAAAAGAAATACGAACTTATTTAAACAAAAATTAAGAAAACGGAATTTTATCACTCTAATTTTAATTATTTTAAAAGCAATTGTTTCTAATAAATTAAAGTGAGTAAAAGGAAAACGTTTAATTTTTCTTGTCTTAATTTAATTAAAATAATAGTAAATCGAAAAGTAAAAATAGCATTGTATTAAATGTTTTTATTTTATTTTATTTTACAAATTCATTTATTGATAAATTATAGAGACAAAATGTCATGTCAGACCATTGATTCCATTGCTTCCTATTTTGTATTATTATTATTTTCTGAAGAAGAAAAAATAACGTACATATAGAGTTTTAGTTCACTCAAGGAGCTTAGATAATTGTTTTAAAGGTGACAACATCACCACACCATACAGCAGCAGATTTGTAAGATCCTCTCTTTCTCTCTTGTGATTTCAGATTCATTTTTCCTTTATCTTTCTGTTTTCTTCGATTTTGAGATCGATTGATCCATCTAATACCAATATTATAACAGCTTAGTTGTTTCCAATGGAAAAGCTAGAAAGCCTCAAATCTGCTGTCACTTCTCTTTCTGAAATCAGGTATTTTCTTTCGGTTTTGACTCAGTTGTTGTGTTTTATTGTACTGATTACTGAATCAACAAAAGCTAATACCAAACAAATCTTCGGTTTTTTTGCGTCTCAGTGAAAATGAAAAGAACGGATTCATCAACCTCGTCTCCCGCTATCTCAGGTACTATTATTCAAATCGGTTCATTTTTTTGGGGTTAGCTTCAGATCCTGATATTGAAGATTAATGCCATTTGATTGAAGTGAAGAAGCGCAGCACATAGAATGGAGTAAGATCCAAACTCCAACTGATGAAGTGGTTGTTCCTTATGACACCTTGTCTCCCTCTCCTGATGGTAATTATCCTGATCTTAATTAAATCTTATCGGATTAATTAGCAAGAATCATTTGGATTCATAGATCTCTCACCATATCTAACTGCAGATCCTGCTGAAACCAAGAAGCTTTTGGACAAACTTGTTGTCTTAAAGCTTAACGGAGGTCTCGGAACCACTATGGGATGCACTGGCCCCAAGTATGCTTCTTAATCCTCCAATTTTACTCTCTTTATGTTTATATATCCTACGGAACTTGATCTAATTAACTGCTGTTTTTTTTTTCTTAAAAAAAACAGATCCGTCATTGAAGTTCGCAATGGCTTGACATTTCTTGACCTAATTGTTATTCAGATTGAGGTCATAAGTTGTTGACTTTCTTTCTTTCCCCCCTCCCCCTTTTTGTATAATCAGATCAAGCTAACAATTTTTATTTTATTTTTCTATTGGTATTTTGCTCAGAATCTTAATTCCAAATACGGATGCAATGTTCCTTTGGTTCTGATGAACTCTTTCAACACCCATGATGAAACATTGAAGGTTCCCGCTTTAAGATTACATATTTACTTACTGATATTTATTTTTCATGTCTGTTAAATATTGGATCTAATTTCATTTAACTCTTGTTGGATGCAGATTGTCGACAAGTATTCCGATTCAAACATTGAGATTCATACTTTTAATCAGGTTGGTGATTTTAAAATGCATCTTCTACAGATTATATTCAGGCTCAACAACTTGAGAGATATATCTTTTACTTGTATTCTCTTTCTCTGATTCTCCCCTTCCTGGATTTACATAGAGCCAATATCCTCGTTTGGTTGTTGAAGATTTTACTCCGTTACCAAGCAAAGGCCAGCATGGCAAGGAAGGATGGTAAGCTTTTCTTTATGTACTTATTTTCACTTAAGTTAGTTACTCTAGTATCATGAAAGTGCTTGCCTGGAACGTAAAAACTGTAACTTGTAGCTAAATATGAATTGTAAGTTCAATGACCTGAAGTTCTTTACAAATCTGCTGGTCTCATTCATATACCTTCAGTATCGGTTGTGAATCACCATAGACAGTTATTAGTTTTGTACTTTGTAGCTTAACTGGAATTGGCTATTTGCCTCTTTGTCATTGTAATATTTTGAAGCTTTGAAGTGGTTCCCAAAGGATGGATGTATCATAAAGGTTTGTTTAGTTTTGATTCAAGGAAGTATGGGAATACATGTAACAATAATAATTCAACCAAGCGTTACTTGTGTTTGTTGTTTTAAAAATGAGCTATAAGATTATTTGAATTTTTTATATGAAGTGTAGATTTTTGTTGAATGATGAATTTTCCCCCTTCTACGTTAATATTTTCCCTGGATTCTTTATGGATGTAGTGCTCATTGAAGTCATAGAACCAATCCATCTAAAGTTGTATCTATTGCTTCTAATGGTCTATCTTCTTACTCACATGAATACTTCATAATGACAAAATTTGTTTGTTCCCACTGTTTTAGTCATCTACATTTAATACAATGATTATGTTTAAGAAGTATTGATGGAGATTTAATTATATTTTATATTTGCTTATTTGGCGGTAATCCCCTTACCACAACAATTTCTTTTGGCTGAAGGTATCCCCCTGGTCATGGTGACGTGTTCCCATCTCTAATGAACAGTGGCAAGCTTGATGCTTTCTTATCACAGGTTGTAGCTATGATTTGGTGTATTTTTTTTATTTTATATTTCAATTAACTTTTGATAGATAGAAGTTCTTTCTTTCTGGTAATTTATTTGTTTTTCATCATGCATAACAGGGCAAGGAGTATGTTGTTTCCAACTCAGATAACTTGGGTGCTATTGTTGACTGAGTATCCTCATCCTGGTTTCCAATGAACTTTGCTTTCAATTTGTTAGTCACACAGCACACAAGTTTTTTTATGGCAGTTTTAGTCCTTGATTGATTGCTCTAGAAATCTTGAACCATTTGATTCAAAACAAGAATGAATATTGTATGGAGGTACGAAGCAAAGTGTAAGCTGTGTTATATAGTTTTCCTAGCTCCGTGGTTTTGCTATATTCCTTTATTTATGTAGGTAACACCCAAAACCTTAGCCGATGTCAAGGGTGGTACTCTTATCTCTTATGAAGGAAAAGTTCAGGTATGAAATGTGCTATTATTTGCTTTTAGAATTTATATATTCCAATCCCGTCTCCTTTTCCTAAACTGAAGCATGTCTGAGGTTCTAAAGATGAGCTCTCTCTCTTTCTCTTAAGAACCACAGATACTGATAGGTTTTAGAGTGTAATTACTCTTTCACTGCCACATTAAAGACAGTATGAGTTCTGCAACAAATAGGCTTATTGCAGTTAATTCAGAAAATTTTCCTGCTTAAGCTTTTGTTTTAGCTGAAGCTGATTGTGTTGGATTTTTTTTTATTTTTTGGATAGTAAGCTTTTTCATTCCTAATTGTGAATCACCAACTGAGAAGAAAAGAAATATTCCCTTCTGGGATACAACAAAATTTTCCTCTTCAACATTTGAATAGAAGAGAAAAGAATAAAATAGACACTCGTTAACACCCTTTTATTTTTTGTGTTTCAGCTTCTTGAAATTGCTCAGGTCCCAGATGAACATGTAAGTTATATGTTTCTCCATCTATGTTTTGTTGTTTTGCTATTTGTTCTTCCACCTATATTTTCTTTTAACTCTGTTAACAAAGATCATGTGGTTTTTATATTAGAATCTGACCATAGCTCAAAAAGCAATTGGACTGCTTGGTGATGCTGGGGTTTACCACCAATGATCAGCTACGTCTAATTATATTGATGCAGCCCCTTTTCTTGTCCAGATGCCGGTTGGCCTCTAAAATTCTTTTCTTACTAGGACTAGGGGCTAAACAACTAGAAGACTGTAAAGGGCATAAAATAACCCATATTAACTTATTTTCAAGTCAAAATTGAGAAAATTTAAATTTAAATAACATTGTGCAGCTTGGGTTGAATTAGATCTGGGCAACTAAGTTAACCATTGCTGCTTGATAATGGTCTATGTTATTGTTGGTTATGTTATTTATAGATTTTGGTATCTTTGGTTGCTGGTGTAAGAAGGAAAACTGGGATGTGGAAACTTAAAAAGGGAGGGAAAGGGAAATAAAACTCAAGAATTTTATTGACATTTTTGGTTTCTCTCTCAAGTATATTCATTATAGATGATTTGTTCTGCACTGCTGTTGTACATTGAAACACTGACGAAGATAAAATTCAGTGGCTTTATGGCTGAGACTGACATTATTTTCTCTTTGTAACAGGTCAATGAGTTCAAGTCCATAGAAAAGTTCAAAATTTTCAATACAAATAATTTGTAAGTCAAGCTGCCTTAACATGTTATCTGTTTATTCGGCTTAGCACTAATGATTTGTGTTACAGGTGGGTGAACCTGAGTGCAATTAAGAGGCTCGTGGAAGTTGATGCACTCAAGATGGAGATCATTCCAAACCCAAAGGTTTGAATCTTTTCTTTACACCAACCCTTTTTGGACAGTTTGTAATCTGTAAAACAAGTTGCAAACATTTTCTCACACAAACTTTTTAAGTTGTAAGTGGATAATTTATTCATCTATAATAAAAATAAATATAATTATTATATTTTTAACAGGTGGCATTTTTTGGTTCACTGGTAGCTTATGGATTTATACACTTTCAGTTTATCAAATATAAATACATAAATAAATATAGATCTGTGATTATAACGATGTTTGTGATTCCTAATGAAATTTACAGACTATAATGGAAGTAAAGTCCGTTCTTTAACTATGTTGTCTCCTGGTAGATTTCTGATTTTGGAATAATAAAATTGACTGCAGGAGGTCAATGGAATCAAAGTTCTTCAACTGGAAACTGCTTCTGGTGCAGCAATTAAGGTATAAAAATGTACCAAATACAGTTATAATGTATTATTTTTTTTAATAGCAGTTATGATGTATTGAAATGTTAAAAAAGTGGTCTAACTGTGCTTTTCCTTATGTGAACAAGTTCTTTGATCATGCTATTGGTGTCAACGTACCTCGATCACGATTCCTTCCTGTGAAGGCAACTTCAGATTTGCTTCTTGTCCAGGTTATTTGCTTCTTCTTACCGTGACATTGTATCAATACTGGATGATATTATGAAGCTTGCTCAACCCATCTTGTATTTTCTTTTGCAGTCTGACCTTTACACCTTAGTTGATGGATTTGTCTCCGGAATAATGCTAGAGCGAATCCTATAAACCCATCCATAGAATTGGGGCCTGAATTCAAGAAGGTGAGTACTTTTGGTGTCGATCTTGCTACATAATTTCCGTAAAGACCGTACACACCACGATATATGTTATTTAATTTGTGACAGGTTGGCAACTTCTTAAGTCGACAAGTCAATCCTAGTATCATTGAGCTTGATACCCTTAAGGTGACTGGTGATGTTTGGTTTGGTGTGGCATTGTTCTCAAGGTATTTGTTCCCCTTTTGAACAACTATTGTTTCATGTTTGCATATATTTTAAAATTGTTGAAAAAAAACCCTGGAGAAGCAAAGCATGTGGTTTACATTTTAAATGTTAGGGTTTAATGGATCGTATATGTTCTTTCAGGGGAAAGTGAGCATTGTTGCAAAACCCGGGTAAGTTGGAGATTCCTGATGGAGCTGTAATTGAGAACAAGGTAAAAGCATTTGCTATTGTCATCTTCGTTATGTGTTTCCATTAAGTTTCAACTGCCTTCAAATTTTTTAAAACATCATTAATAATAGTTAAGAAAATTAAGGAAAATATAAAACCTGAACATTAGGAAAAATATATATTTACAAAAAGCCAACGATGAAAAGAAACAAACTTTTCTTTATATTAAAAATTTTTTTGTTAAACTTTCAAAATTGATACGGTGTTAGCTGGTTTCTCCAGCTCCCGATTCTTAATTTATACGTGCTGGGTCGATTATTGAATGTTTGGTTGAACTTGCATGATAATTGTGAGGCTAATAATCGGTATGGTATTTTATTTCATGGTTGGTTGGGGGACTGATAAGCCATGTTTTGGTGCGAGGAAATCAATGGCCCCGAAGACATCTGAGAAAGATTTGCCTGCCAGAAAAGTTGCCTGATTTTGATGCTGTGAATCTTTCATGTAACAAGAAGTGAAATAAAAGGGAGCACATCGAACACAAGTGGTATCTGTGTTTTATGTCACAATACATCGTGTGGCTCGCGGGAGTTTCCCTTTGAAGTTCTATTTTCGAGCTCTGCCAATGCTAATGATGGAAACAGTACCTCTTTTTACCAAGCTTTTTCAGTTGCATATTTTATTACCCAGACAAGAGTTTTCAATTTTAGAAATATTCGGTTTTCCTAACCAACCACCAAGGAATATATAAACAGGTACACTGTCTATCAAAAAAACATGTCATACCTCTGGTCATATTTCCAGAAATGAATCTTCCGTCAATTAACACTTTTGAATAGATTATATCAGAACCGTTGAGAAGCACATATCCTCTGAATTAATTATAATATATGAACAAGACTTCTAATAGATTCTAAAATCTTACAAGTAGCATAATAATTCTAAATGTGGTGCTACCAATTAAAATCACAATAAATACTTTTAATGACGATTAAAGAGGACGATGTCCACTTTCTTCTCTCACTCCTATATTCCCCATTGTATTGTACTTCATCTCTATCACCAAATAAACAGCCAACGGTCATTCTTCATTGATCATAATTATCCATTTAATCTAAAAGAAATATATCATCATTTCTTCATTAATCATAATTATCCATTCAAATTAGAAGAAATAAACCATCAGCAATCATAATTATCCTTCAAGCTTAGAAGAAATGAACTATCAACGGTAAACGACAAAATTAATCGATATCACTACTACGCATCCATTTACATACAAGCACTTTTAAACTCTTTACTCTTCCCATTCATTAAACAGATGAATCATTCTTAATGTATATTATATAAATTTCATTGAGGTCAGGTCATTCTTTGCCAAATATCCATTCATTTATTTCCACGGGTAAAAGTTGTAGTGTACGACTGGAAATTGAATCAAAATCAAAATCCATTGAATAATGTTACATTAATCATCAAAAGACATAAAAATCAAGTGAGTCGGTGTGCGTTTCTGTATCTGAGCAAATGGTTGCTTATCCCGTCCCCACCACCTCACTCATTCCCGCTCCCACACTGACGCTTTTATTATATTATTTCCCAGCAAAACAATCAACCGGAACCCTCCAACCCCTTGCTATTTCCGACCTGCAACAAATAAATTATGAAAACGTTACCAGCAATGTCTAAAGAATCATAGGCAATCTCTCCGAAATAAAGTACTCGATTTATAGTTGAGAAACTAACTTGCTCCTAAATTCATAGTACAAGGAGCCCCAAGTCTAGTACACGAACCTACCGTGTAGTGCGTAAACCAAAAGCAAACATCATTTCCGATTTTCCAAGCTTGAAACGGAATCCCTTTCATTACCATTTAGTTTTAGACAAGAAAATACTTCAAAACATATACCTAACCTTCAAAACATCAACTCGCACTTCACCTTGCTTAACAAGAATTACTCTGATCTCCACTGATATATCAAGAAGAGCATGAAACATACTAAAATATAATATGTTCACATAGTTAACCAAGCTTATAATCTATTGAAAATTGTGACTTGCAAGGGAATTTAAGTGCAACCAAATTTGAAATCATATAAACGTTAGACTTATCAATTACAATAATAACTTCATTTATATGCTTGTCTTCCAAATAAAATGGCCTCTTCAAGGTGTAGGAGACAAAACAAGAGCAAAAGACTTTGTCGGTCAAGTGCAGTTACCATGTTAAGAACTATACTTAACAGAAAGTCTTGCTTTCAAATCTGCTGCAACAGCATCAATGAACTCCTCAGTATTCAGGTAATGGTCCCTACAAAGCCTGCAGCATTTATATCAATGTTACAACCATTTCTGTAAAACACATTATACAAGTATGCAAAGTGAAATAGAACAGTCACATGAGCATCCATTGACCCGTGCATTTCTTATGTAGATAGACCATAAAGTATACGTTATTGAGCATTAAGTTACATAAAACATGCTTGACAAATGCATACTTAGCCGTTATGATAAGTGCAAGATCTTTGGTCATCTTTCCAGATTCCACGGTTCCAATACAAGCTGCCTCCAGTTTCTCAGTGAAATCCAAGAGTTTAGGATTGTCATCCATTTTGCCCTGAGAGAGAGTAATTTCATTGGACATTTAAAAATTTCAGTTCCATGCCAACACGTAAAAAAAGAAGCTTAGGTGCTATAATGACTACCTGTGCAAGTCCACGGGACCAAGCAAAGATAGATGCTATGCTGTTTGCTGGTTTCACCCTTTCTGGTGAACTCTGTAATGTCGTGTAACAGTACCATGAGCAGCTTCTGCTTCTATTGTCTTCCCATCTGGGCAAACCTGAACACAAACCAATTCATTCTGCAGTTAGGGTACATTTGGAATGTAGGATGTTGGTCAGATAGGATAAAACTTGCATCATCCACAGTTTGGTATTCATCTTAAGAGGAAGATTGGATGACTATTATCCTAGGATAGAATGAGTAAACCATGGAAAAGGAGGGTATCTTGGTCCTATGGATTAGGATGATGACAACAACAAAAATCATCACATTCTACTCTTATAAATTATCATACACAATCCTTTATCATTGCACCACCGAACATAAGATAGGATAGATATTAGTTAACCCAATCCACTTCCACTTTCTATTATCTACATTATCCTATGCATAAAAAACCCGTAGTCCCTTATGAAAAGTTATTTATCACCAACAGATAAGATGATAAAATGAAGGAACTGTTGCATGAGAGATACCAGCACAGATGTCATCAATCCAAGAGATCCAAACCCTACAAAAGAAATTCACGTTTAGTTCCAGAGCATTTTAGCTTACAAGCCACAAGAGTCATGCAAAACTTCATCAAACTAGGCTGAAAGGGAAAAACATTCTTTGTCTGGCTATTGGTTTGCGACACCAACCTTGGGCTAGAAATCACTCTGGACATCACCATCATAGTTCTTGCTGCCCACACATAACCACCTTCACTCTTTAGAGCATATGCCACCATATCATCAATGAGACGGTGTTCATACCTTCAGTTAGATCATATGAATCAATATTCGACATGAATATAGAGTATTTAAACTGTCTTTGAAACCAGAAAGATAATTACCATATCCCAGCAGACTCATATTTTAATTTCCAGTTAGCCTCATAAACCTCTTGAAAGATATCCTTAAATCTTCATTGAAGAATAAACATGGGCTATAGGAGTCAAAAATTGAATAATAAAGTGTTCTATTAGTAAAATTTTTACTTATTATGCAAGTCACTACCTTCCATCATACTTCTTAAGGATGGTATTCTTCGTACTTAGATAAAGAGGCCACTTCTTCTGATAAGCAGTGTTCATGGAAGCCTCAGCAAAAGCACGAATAGACTTCATTCCATGTCAAACATAAGCAAAAAAATTCAGACACCGCTAGAACCAAAAAGAAAAATTAAGCTACAACAAGACCATCAAAAGACATAGGTTCTGACCTCATCTGTGTTACATAGCTAGTGAAACTCCTCCTCACCAGTGAAGTTGAAAACCTCATACTCTATCTTCTCACCCTGTCCTTCTGGAACTGCAAACAATGGCAATCAATGCTAGTTATCCACAAAAGCACGGAGTATAACAGAAACCTATCAAAACGCAATGCAATAACAGGAATCATCAAGCAAAGCAAAGATTTTACCAAAAACAAGTTTAAGTTTCCCAGCTCCTTTAATGACAGCATCGGTTGCTCGATATTGATCACCAAAGGCGTGCCTTCCAATGCATATAGGCTTTGTCCAACCTGATGACATAAGAAATCCAACATAAGTTGATATAAATGTAGGTAAACAAAAAAAATATAAATTGCAACATCAACAAAAACTGAATACCTGGGACCAGTCGAGGGACATTTTTGCAAATATTGGCTCTCTAAAGACAGTGCCTGAAAGAATACGCCATCCATACAGCTAATAATGAACAATGCACAAAATAACAGGAAAAATTTTCTAGAAAGATATGAATGCTTAAAGCTAACCATTCAAAATGTTCCTAATAGTCCCATTAGGACTCTTCCACATTTGCTTCAAGTTAAACTCCTTAACACGAGCTTCATCTGGCAATCACCAAAATCATATTGTAAGAACTTGCTGAATTTCAAGCTTTGATGAATGTTATCATTCATATAAGAATGCAAAATTCACTAATTCAACAAGTAATGCACGCTTCTATCCAGTAAGAAACTCAGCCATGTATACCTGGAGTGATAGTAGCACACTTGATGGCAACATTGTACCTAAAATAAGAACCAGAAACACTCAAAATCAGCAGAAGAAAACAAATAACACAAGCAAGTACATACTGAATTAAACAACTACATATTCCAATAACATAGATAATGGAATTGACCAGTAAAAAAACATCAGCATTGATTAAACATTGCTACAAAGAGATCCATCCCTTGCAAATTTAAGAAAGAAAACAACTAAAACATACTTGAGAGTAGCTTCTGCACTTTCAACTGTAACTTTGTCGTCATTAGCATCACGGTATGGAAGACCAAGGTCAAAGTACTTTATGTCCAGCTCCACAAAGGGCAAGATGAGCTACGGAATAATCAAAAAGATATACGCCATAAGAATCTCTTAAAAGTCTTCAACAAAAAATAGGTACATGTCATCATATAGATCAATGAATCACCTTATCCTTGATGATTTCCAAATAACTCTGGTCATTTCATCTCCTGCGCCACAGAAAATCAAGTGTCAACAAAACTTTTGGTTTTCATATAGGCAAGTTTTAATGATAGCCATGCGGTGACATTAAGATGACATGCTTCAGATAACCTTATTTTCATTAATAAACCATCATCTTGATGGTTTAGATAATCTTTTTTTTTATATAAAATACATCAAAATAATGAAAGATCTGCTGATTCCAGTCCAATCAACTTGACGTAAAGCACAAAATACGTCATTTGATAATCGACATAATCGAATTAAACATATGGTGAAAACGAAGTATTTCACAAGTTAGGTGGCCTAACATATTGAAATGAGGTTGTTAGCTTTCAGTTCATAAGATCTGCATCCAGATTAATTTTAATGTCGGTTTTCATTTCTGTTTAAGTTTATTTCGAATGGTTGATAATAAAACAGATCGGAATCAGAAGAAACAAGAGCAAAGAAAAGGACCAGATCTGAGTGAGAGCAACAGCTGATATATTGAATCGAAGCAAATAAATCAAAGTGAATCTGAATTTGAAAAGAAAAGAAAAAGGAGATACCGTCCATCTCAACGATGGGATTGGCGACCTTGATCTTATCGAAACCCATTGCTTTCACTGATTAGAGCTATCTCACTTTTCACGAGAGAACTAGATGAAAATTTGAGGAGCCGTCTTTTACGAAGTCTAGTAGAGAAGGAGCCGTGTTTTATGGGCCCCCTCACCAAACCCATAACCATCTTCTTCTTCTTTTTGAAAAAAATTGATATCTTAGCGGCGGTCCCCACCAACTGATATTATAATTTCCTATAAAATTTAAATTCCATCTGTCTCCGTTTCGAGTTTCGACCTAATCCGGTTCTCATTTTTAAGGGTTAATTATAGGAATAATCACTTTTTCAGTTTTATTCACTTTTCTTCGCTGATTTTAAAAAGTTAAATTTCAGTCATTTATATTATTGATTTAATTTAGGTCACTTACGTTATCAATTGTTACGTTTTTGTTATTGAGCCGTTAACTCATATTACTTGATGATGTGACGTTAGTAAAAGAGATTACAAGTGAATAAAACTGAAACAAATTTAATAAATCGATAAGTTTAGGGTTAATATGATATTTTATTTAAAGTTTAAGGGTCAAAATTAAATTTGTAAACTCATGTCAAGTTGATATTTAATATAACGTTAGGGTCAATATGATATTTATTAAAGTTTAGGGTTCAAATTAAAAATCAACACATTTTACTAATATGTCACATCATTAAATTAATATGAGTTAATGGTTCAACTGAATATAATAATCATTAATATAAGTGATCGAAATTTAATAAATCGATAAGTGACTGAAATGTATATTTTTTTCAAATTAGTGATCAAAGGTGAACAAAACTAAACAAAAAATACCATTACGGCAGTTACCCTCTTTAAACAAACATAGGTTTGGGACAGCTGAGTTTTCAACACAGTTGGCAAAACCAAATTGAGCATGGCATCAATCGGGTCTTCGATTCCGTGCATTGAATACTTCCATTCTTGAAAAATTAAAACATAAAAAAAATTTTAAAATTACATATAAATTTTGATAAAATATATATATTTATAAGTTTTGATTTATTATAATTTAATATTTATTTAAATTTTATTTAATTATTATAAATCATTAATATTATTATTGACGTAATATAATCAATTATAATAGTATATCATTTAATTAATAATAAAATATTTCAATAGCATCATATATTTTAAACCCTAAACTAGTATAAAATTATATTGAATTTATACATAATAATTTAATGTATAAGATTTATGAAATTTCATCTTGTCAAAAAAAATTTTATAAAAAATTTATTTTCTCTTTTTCTCTAATCTAAGTTCTTTCTCAATATTTTTGTGTCACTTTCCTATTTCTCTTTGATTTTTGTTTTCGTTCTTTTAATGAATTTTTCAATTTTAAATGGAGAAAATAACCTCAGTGACCAAAAATCCCATATAATATATGATTTTAACCAACTTTTTCCGGATTTGCCAAAATGACCAACAAAATCGCAATGCGATCGCTAATTCGCAACGCGATCTCCATTATCGCAAATTCGCGTTGCATTTTCGCAATGCGATAGTTGAAAATCGCGTTGCGATGGTCTACAGTATCGTTGCGATTTTCCCAATTCGCAATGCGAATAAGTAAATCGCAACGCGAATTGGGAAATTCGCAATGCGAATAAGTAAATCGCAACGCGAATTGGGAAAATCGCAATGCGATACTGACTATCGCAATGCGATAATAAAAAATCGCAACGAGATACTTACTTTCGCAACACGATACTGACTTTCGCAACGCGATTTACTTAGCGTCATTCGTATTAACGCGTATTTTTTTTTTCAAATTCCAAACACATATTTTTTCTTAATAAATCGGAAAATGAACCGTCCACAGTAATCGCAACTCATAACCTCAAACCCAAAAACACAAAACTCAGTCCCATCTCCATCTCTCACTCTCTACGGCGAAATCCGTCCCCATCTCCGAAGATTTCCGTCCCCATCGCCGGCGAAATCCCTCACAACCATTCACAGTCAAAAATCCCTCACAATCATTCAGAAATGGAAAATCAACCTCTGAGGGTTAGTGTTTATTTTAGATTGAGTTTAAAGGTATTCATAAATAAGTGCGCAAATGAATGAATTATTACTTATGATTGCAGGTGTTTATCCCTGTTTTGGAACGTAACCATTGGCTTCTCGTCGAGCTTCAGATCCCATCCCTTAAGGCAATAGTTATGACAGCATGATAAATTACATATCATTGGCTGATTTAAGAGATATTATTAAGGGATGGAGCTCTTATTTGGCTAAATACTTGGATGCGATAAATTATTGGACTCGTTCTGGAAACAAGAAGCCAAAGAAGCTCAATATTACAGTTAGCAGAGACGAGACCGCACCACAACAAACGAAAGGACCCAGAGGGGATTGTGGTCCTCTCGTATGCTTGGCGTTGGACCGTTTGATCACAGGAAGTATAAAGTATCTACCTCGATATAGATAGAGCTGCAGTAGGCTTGTGGTTTCGACATTATATGGCTAGATTGATATATACGAGACGCTGCCTACCTGCATCCGCGTTATAAAATGTCCATAAACAATTGGTATGTTTATAGGCTTGTGGTTTGAAAATGTTGGTTAAGTACCTAGAATTCAAATTTGCTGTTTGTAGGTTTTAGATGTGTAGAAAGTGTTGTTTGAGCAAATGTTTGGTTTATGCAGGTTAATCTCAGAAGTGAGCTGCTTGAAAGATGTATGGCTGCAAAAGTTGATTCAATAGAAGTGTTATTTTCTCTAATAATTATTGCTTATTTTTTGATTGTTTAATTGATTGTAAAAGGTGATTTGTAAAAGTTGATTTGTTTGATGTTAACATAATTCTTATTTGTGCTTGTTTAATTGATTGAAATGTAATGGTTGATTTTTGATTTCAATATGCATTATGTTGAAGGCAAAAAGTACTATCGCAATGCGAAATGAAAATCGCAACGAGAGAATCGCAACGCGAAAATGAAAATCGCAACGCGAAATTAAATTCGCGTTGCGATTTTCATTTCGCATTGCGATTCCCTCGTTGCGATTTTCATTTCGCTATGCGATT
This sequence comes from Hibiscus syriacus, assembly GCF_006381635.1. Classification (NCBI taxonomy): domain Eukaryota; kingdom Viridiplantae; phylum Streptophyta; class Magnoliopsida; order Malvales; family Malvaceae; genus Hibiscus; species Hibiscus syriacus. Next base: position 3,247,010 of record NW_024063533.1, on the reverse strand, counting down.
CTCTCGTTGCGATTTTCATTTCGCATTGCGATAGTAATTTCCGCGTTGCGATGGACATTAAGATGATTGCCTATTAAGTGATAACAACTGGAACAGATCATAGCAATTTTCAAACTCAAGTTACTAATACATGCCTAACTGAAAATGTTAAAAGTTCACACATAAATCTACATAATACAACGTTTGCATTTAAAAATCACCTAAGTTAACAGACCCAAAAGGTGAAGCCAGTTGTGATTGGATTTAAAGATGATTGCGATTTGATTGCCTTTTTCTTGACACCATATGAGCTTTGGATTTTGATGATGATCCATATTTTGGTAGAGGAAAAGATGATTGTGATGGCACTGGTGATCCACATGTCAACCTTGTATGACCACTTTCCTTGCACCGACTACATGTCGATCTCTTCTTCTCTTCACCCTTAGACGGTATACGATCGTGACTTTTTGGTCGGCCAGGTAGCCTTCTGTCCATGGTTGGTGGCAAAACTGTTTGTAAGTCATCTGGTATGTCCCACTCAGAAGGATGTGAAATAGGGTAGACAATCTCGGCATAAGTCTGTCGATATACTTCTGTAGTGTAGCATCCATAGCGTATGTGCTTGAATCATCTTGGTTTAGATGAAGAGAAACTTTTATAACATGGCCACATAGATAACCAGATGTTTGCCATTTCATACACTACACGTCCTTGCATTTAGATCGACAAGCCCATTTAAGTTATTATCCAGTACTTCAAACAAAGTGTTGAACATGGTTCAACTCTCCATGACGTTGACTTCACAACACGTTTCGTTATCTTTTTTTCAGTCCATGGTGTAACACGATGTTCCATGTTCCTGTAAATTTAAATAAATATACTTAGTAAATATATCCCAATGTTCCTGTAAATTCAAGAAATAATACCTGCATGGTTTCTTTTCTTGTAGTACCACTGTTGAATAGAGGCTCGAAAAAACTCCATTAACATATGGGTAATTTCCGGGAATGACGACTTAGAGCGTTAATTGATTCTGCACTATTAGACGTCATGAACCATATCTTGCTCCAAGTTGATGTACTCTTGACCATCTTTCAAACCGACATCTTCTAGTGTTTGAGCACACTGAGGCAAAACACGTCTTAAACAGTTTATATGCTTATTGAAATCCACTTCCCGATAAGCCTTTACAGCCTTCCAGTATGTCCATTTGTGCTTTTTTATACCAGCAGACCTGATTTTAGATTTCTATACAATGAACACCACAAAGTCCATGAAAAGCATCTGGGAAACACCTTCTAACAGCGTTGTCAATGAGTTTGCCCTATCGGATATGTCAGATTGCTAATAGGACCTATGCAATCCCTAAGATGCCCCATAAACCATGTCCATGAATCAGAGGTTTCAGATTTGCCAACCCCGTAAGCTATTGGCAATATCCCATTGTTAGCATCCATGGCTACTGCTAATAAGTTTACTCCAAGGTATCGACCTTTCAAATGTGCTCCGTCAACTATAATAACTGGGCGCATGCAAGTAATAAACGAACGAATCTACAAAATAATACACAAGAAATATAATCATTTAAATTTTAAATGCATGTAACTAACAGAAATGAGTCAACAATTATATTGATTTACTAACCGCAGCACCAATGGCGATAAACAGCAACTCAAAGCGTCCATCTCTATCTGTTTGATATGAGTTACCGACCCAGGATTTTTCAGCTTTAAATTATGACAATAAGCCGGCAGTTGGGCAAACGATGCTTCTGGCGACCCCCCAACAATTCCAAGGCATAACATTTGGCTCTCCAAGCTTGAGAATATGATATACTATCTGAACCGAGCATTCATGTCAGTCATAATTTCATGTCCCCAATATACCCTGCCATTCAAAAACATTAACTCAGCCAGAAAACCACCCAACACTTTTTTGTTTGCCTGTCTATGGTGAGGAAAAACTTGGGTTCTTGAACATGTATGTTTATCAATAAAGGTCCTAACTTGAAACATTGCGCAATCTTTTATCCTCTTTGCAATCATACGCCACGTACAGTTTTTGTCAATCGTACACCTTGTTTCGAAACGATCTTTGCTTGATTTGTTAACTTTTAGTTGATAGCCATCTTCCACACATTTCGTATACAAAGCTATCTTCAAGTCTTCCTTTGTATCAAAACAATCATCTTTCTTGATACGAATAACTTTTGTGTAACAATCAACTGCTTTCTTTGCCAACTCTTCTTCCGGTAACTGAAGTAATTCTGGCATATTCCAGTTATACTCCCGTGGCATTTTCTTTTCTTCGGGGACTTTTTCTTCTTCTTTTTCTTCTTCAGGATTATGAATTACAGATGATGTTCAACATGTTCATTCACAGTCGTAACTTCCTCCTCATTATCATCAACAACATCTTCCTCGACAACGGTGTTTCATCATCAAAATTGGTATTGACCAATATCAAAATCATTACACGCAGGGTCTGTTTCTTCTTCTGAAACATCATCAAAATTCTGTATTGACCAATATCAAGTCCGGGTATTGACCAAGATCAAATTTCGAATACTGACTAGTACTCACAATTTTTTCTCTGGCTCTCATCGTCTAATTGGTCAATACGAAAACCAGAATTTGGTGCTAAAGTTGATTTGGATTGGATTAGAGAAAGGCTGTGGGTTTTGAGACCCACTTAGTTGATTACTACCCGCTACTGACCCAACAATACTACTTCTAGGTTCAACAACATACAATGTAACATCATCACTTGAAACATTAATGTAAGCAATGAATCGTTCACATCTTCATTGTCGGTTAACAAATAAACTTTACCATTTCTCTGATAAGATAGCCTAAATCCACTTAGGGGCTCTAAATTCAATTTTTTTGAAACACGTAACATTAGGGTTTCATAAGTTAACTTCTTTAATGACAGTTTTAGTTGAAGATTCATGGGTAAAGGCATATATGTAAAACACCATGAACATTCTCCCATGACCCTCCAAAACACAAATCTATCCAAACATGATCAACATTAGATGATTTCATGGTTGTAACTAAACAAACGAGATGCGAAACTAAGACCTGTTGCCGGATGGGGAAGGAGTCATTGGATATTGGAACGGATGTCGCGGAGAGAGTGATAGATGAAGATGGAATGAGTTGCGATTTAGGGATTTAGGTTATGAGTTGTTGATGCTGCGTATATATACATACACAAAAATTTGGCTTGCGAAACTAAAACCTGTTGCGAACTTTGAAACTCGCATTGCGATTCTGTATTATCTCGTTGCGAAAGTCAGAATCGCGTTGCGAAAGGCAATCATTTGACCATCGCAATACGAACTGCAAATCGCAACGATAGAATCGCAATGTGAAATGAAAAAGCAACGAGGATTAACATGCATAAACTTTTAACAATTATTATTGAATTCTAGGTACTTAACCAAATTTTCAAAACAAAAGGAGTATATATGTTACAAAACTTGCATTATGTGTATTTTATGTGTGCACTTTTAACATTTTCAGTTAGGCATGTATTAGTAACTTGAGTTTGAACATTGCTATGATCTGTTCAGTTGTCATCACTTAATTCATTTGACTATCGCAACGCGAAAATGGTTATCGCAACGAGAAAATCGCAATGCGAAATGAAAATCGCATTGCGATTTTCTCGTTGCGATAACCATTTCGCGTTGCGATAGTCTGTTTTGCCTTCAACATAAAGCAGATTGAAAATCAACAAATCAACTATTACATTTCAACAAATTATGTACACATCAATTAAACAAATCAACATTACAAATCATCTTTTACAAATCAATTAAACAATCAAAAATAATAATAATTCTTATTTCTTCATCAATTTGAATCAAGAATCAACAACTTTGTGACCCCGTACATCCATTTCACGCGCTCACTTAAGGATTAACCTGCAGAAACCAAACATTTGCTCAAACAAGACTTCCTACACATCTAAAACCTACAAACAGCAAATTATTGAATTCTAGGTACTTAACCAAACATTTTCAAACCAAAAGATATATGTTAACAAAACTTGCATTATGTGTTTTATGTGTACACTTTTAACATTTCATTAGGCATGTATTAGTAACTGAGTTTGAACATTGCTATGATCTGTTCAGTTGTCATCACTTATTAGACATTTATTTGACTATCGCAACGTGAAATGGCTATCGCAACGCGAAAATGGTTATCGCAACGAGAATATCGCAACGCGAAATGAAATCGCATTGCGATTTTCTCGTTGCGATTTTCATTTCGCATTGCGATTTCATTTCGCATTGCGATTTTCTCGTTGCGATAGCCATTTCGCGTTGCGATAGTCTGTTTTGCCTTCAACATAAAGCAGATTGAAAATCAACAAATCAACTATTACATTTCAACACAAATATGTACACATCAATTAAACAAATCAACATTTACAAATCATCTTTTACAAATCAATTAAACAATCAAAAAATAATAATAATTCTTATTTCTTCATCAATTATTGAATCAATGAATCAACAACTTTGTGACCCGTACATCCATTTCACGCAGCTCACTTAAGGATTAACCTGCAGAAACCAACATTTGCTCAAACAAGACTTCCTACACATCTAAAACCTACAAACAGCAAATTATTGAATTCTAGGTACTTAACCAAACATTTTCAAACCAAAAGGAGATATATGTTAACAAAACTTGCATTTGACTTACCAATTAACATGGACACTTTCATAACGCGGATGCAGTAGGCAGTCTCGAATATATTGCTCTAGCCATATAATGCCGAAACCACAAGCCTACTGCAGCTCTATCTCTATCGGTGGGAGGTAAAAACTCTGTGCTTCCCGTCGTCAAACGCACCAAGAAAAGGCATACGAGAGGACCACAATCCCCTCTGGCTCCCGACGATTGCTGTGGCGCGGTCTCATCTCTGACAACTGGACATTGAACTTCTTTGGCTTCTTGTGTCCATAATGACTCCAATACTTAATCCCATCCAAGAATTTAGCCAAATGAGAGCTCCATCCCTGAAAATATCTCTCAAATCAGACAGTGATATGTATTGATCATGCTGTCATACACTATTATCTTCAGGGGGAGCTGAAGTTGGACGAGAAGCCAGTGACGACGTTCCAAAAAGGGATAAACACCTGCGATCATAAGTAATAATTCATTTATTTGCGCACTTATTTATTAACACCTTTAAAAATTTAAAAATTAACACTAACATTATCGACCTCCCACCATGCAGGATAAAGTTTAGCTTGTCCATTGCCCAACAAAATGATTCATCTCGTTGATTCTTCAAGTGAACTGATTGAAAGCCGTCGCATTATTGTATTAGCGAATTTTTTTTATTTTTCCTAAGCTTCCTTATTATTAGTAGACGTACACCCATGCATCGATATGCTGTTTTACAAAAAATACATATAGTGAATTACATTAATTTTTAAACAAATTAATCAAAATCATATATAAGACAAATATAGTCTTACCTCCCCATCCAAATAGCCACTGTCTTCAACCCTAATAGCACACCCACCAAGACCGATCAAGCAACAAAAACATTTCATCGTTGAGTTTGCTGATGTCAGTACACCTTGGCTCCGTCATGTAGATAAAATCAACTGCGGTCTTAGCCCAAAGGGTATTATCCACAATTGTTTCCGGTAGTTGTCTCCTCTCCACTTCAGATACCGGAAGGGTACTAGCCAGTAACTCATACGAGAGCCAACTCTCATCCATCATGTCCGGACCGTGGGGGTTTCTCAATACTTCGATATTACCCCATGTGAATCGGGCTCTGGATGGTGGGAGGGACCTCTTCAACGATGACAGTGGCCTTGAACGGTGGGGGGGGGATCTTGAGGGAGAATAGGGCCTCTTGAACGATTGGAGGGATTCTTGAGGGATGACCGGTGAGTCGGCTTCTTCTTACGGAGTCTTCGTACCATTGGGGTGAACGGAGACGTAATAGCACGTCCAGCCGTCTGATGCGTGAACTCCATCGTGCAAGGAAAACCCGACGTAAAGCATCCACTTATCGGGCCGCTAAAAAAAAATTAATATAAATCAGTAAATAACAGACAGATATTAAACAAAGACAATATGTTTCAAACTAGCATTGTATTCACCCAAATCATTATTCTTTCATAGTTCCAAAATGCTCAGATAACATTCCAGAAGTAAGCACTTATATAAACATTTAAAAGGACAACATATATAAACATTCCAGAAGAAGAGCGATAGCCATTTCCGCGTTGCGATAGTCATTTTCGTGTTGCGAAAGTAAACTATTCTTCTTCTGCAAATTGAAACTTGAATGGATTGCATTACTTCAACCAAAAGACAAAACAAAACCAAAAAAAATAAACAAAAACAGATTGGCAGCAACCGAATGAATTACGAGTATGAAAAATATTAAACTTACCTCGTTGCGTAGAGTATGAACCTCATTCTGCAACGATGCTACCATCTCACGTAGAGCGGCTACCTCACCGCGTAATGTAGACACCTCAACACGCCATGCACCATCGTCTTTGCGTAAAGTACCGACCTCTTCACGCAAGGCATTGACCTCATCACGTAACTCCCCTAACTCATCCCGTTGAGGTGGAGGTGGAGAACAGGGAGATAAACGTCGTGACATCTTTTCCGGTCGCCTCTTGCGGTGATGGTGGAGAAGAGGCTCGATGATGTGAAAGAATAGGTGATGGCTGTCGTTGTGGAGGTGTATAGCCGGGTCGATCAGATGATGGCTAGTGAGGTGATAGCTCTGGGCGAGGTGATGGCTCCCGAAGTGGAGGCTGCTCATCAACCGTTCCATCAAAAAAACGCTTACTAGCTTGCCACCAATCAGTGGCAAGCTCAGCTTCCGTGGGTGTCAGCCTCTGTAGAGGAGTGTGTGCCTCCTAACAATATAAAAGATTAAACAAAGTTAAATGTGTACTAGTAATAACTTGTTTAACATATGTAGTATTTATGTTAACTTACATTATTGTCGTATACCGTAGTAAATCTTCCCATTGCAAGGTTCGTTTCCTCTTCCAGGAAATAGCCTGGGAATATTATTGAAGTTTTTATTGCATATGTCTTCATGGCGGGAAAGGCCCAAATATCCAAATCTACAAACATATATAACAAACATTAGTAATTGTTAAATATACTTATAATTTGGAAACATTATATAAAAATTCTTACCTTAAAGGCCCAAATAAAGCCTGTCAAAGTGTTTGGAACCATCGCCATGCAAACTTTTTCGATCATCCAAGGCAGACGATAACTTATTCCATGTAGCTTTCCATAAATACGAGCCCCACGGAACAGGTTCCACGCATTTAGGTCTTCTACCAATTTGATTAGATCATTTGGAATAGGTTGTCTGGCTCTCTGCCTAAAAAGCCGGCATGCAAAGAATTAGAAGGCATACTCGGACAACGTCGACGTCATCCATCCGAGTAAAACCATCTTTATTATTCAAAAATCTTTTCAGGTCTACGTGTAGACTCAGCCTCTCCAGCTCAGGGAAAACCCGGATAGCCATGATGGGCGGGTATGTGTCTAGTGTACCGACCTACATCATCGTGTCCGAAGCGTAGACCGGTGATTAAGCAAAACTCGTCCCGCCCAAAACACGTATCGCGGTGGAAAATCAAACCATATCTCTTCATCACGACGTGTATAGTCTCTGGTAGATCTCTAGTCATGGTTTGAAGAAACATGTGTGTCAACATCGCATCTCCACCGGGATGTTGTACTTTCAGCCATGGCCCGAAGCATGTATCCTCAAACATTTTTTTGTGCAGGTGAAAGCTTCGACGCAATTGTTTTGGCCAGGCTGACTTTATTTCTCAAGGTCATTGAGCCAAATAAAAGTTCTACAAAACAATAAACATACTAAATTAGATATACCAAAAACTACATGAAGATATACCAAAAACAATAATAACATAAATAGTAGTAGTTTATTCTTCAAACTTAAATATGCAACACTGTGAATTTCGTATTTGTCTTTGTTTTTTGGTTGAAGTAATGCAATTCATTCAAGTTTCAATTTGCAGAAGAAGAATAGTTTCTGAAATGAAAATCGCAACACGAAAATGACTATCGCAACGAGAGAATCGCAACGCGAAACTAAAATCGCGTTGCGATTTGCATTTCGCGTTGCGATTCTTGGTTGATTTAATAAGCAATCTAAGTGAAATGGTTAATCTATTATTGAAATTACCAGTAAACCTATCATCAATTTCAATATGAAAAACCTAATAATAATGCAAAAATTTCAAAAAGAAATAATTAAAAACTAACCATCGTTGGTTGATTTGGTTGATTTTCCATTTCTGATTGTGAGGGTGGCTCTGAGAGATTTAGATAGACGGATTTCGTCGGAGATGGGGACGGATTTCGTCGGAGATGGGTGAGAGAGTGAGAGATGGAGATGGGACTGAGTTGTGATTTTAGGTTTTAGGTTATGAGTTGCGATTACGGGATATACTGTGGACAGTTCAGTTCCAATATATTATATTCATTTTGGAATTTAAAAATAAAATACTTGGCCATGATACTAATGCGCTTTGAAAATCGCATTGCGATTATGTATTATCGCGTTGCGAAAGTCAGTATCGTGTTGCGAAAGTAAGTATCTCGTTGCGATTTTTTATTATCGCATTGCGATAGTCAGTATCGCATTGCGATTTTCCCAATTCGCGTTGCGATTTACTTATTCGCATTGCGAATTTCCCAATTCGCGTTGCGATTTACTTATTCGCATTGCGAATTGGGAAAATCGCAACGATACTGTAGACCATCGCAACGCGATTTTCAACTATCGCATTGCGAAATGCAACGCAAATTTGCGATAATGGAGATCGCGTTGCGAATTAGCGATCGCATTGCGATTTTGTTGGTCATTTTGGCAAATCCGGAAAAAGTTGGTTAAAATCGTATATTATATGGGATTTTTGGTCACTGAGGTTATTTTCTCTTTTAAATGAGAGTTTTTGTCTTTGTGACATGTTTTTTCTTTGCTCTTGTAGCACGTTCCTTAAGACTTTTGGTACATTTTTTATATACCTCTATGGTCGTGTTGGTGCTCACGCAAAAACTCTCACGACATTTATTTTCTTATTGGTTTGTCAGTAGTCACGTATTATCAAAGCCCTCATTAGTAAAAAGTTGTTTGCCGATATAATCAATTTGTGTAGCAAAACAGTCTATCAAATTGTCGCTCATCATTCTTTATCACTTTGTAAATATCTTGTTCGATAGAGACAATGAGTTTTATAAAAGCTATTGGGTTTTTTCATGGACGTCATTCTCAAAAGATTATTTCGTTTTTCTTCATATTTTTTGTTGTAATATTTTATTTTATGAATTAATTTTTTGACTATTTTCCCTATTTTTCTCTATATATATGAGTTTGTTATAATTAGATTTTTCCCATTAGTTTATTAATGAAATTTTGTTGTCATTACTAATATATATATATATATATATATATATATTTTTTAAAATTTTCAATAACTCAAATTGATACTAATAAGTCAAAACTTAAAAGTCTATTTGATACATTATCTTGGTTTTATAACCATAATGTGGTTCTTAAAATACGAATTAACAACGTAAAAAGTGAATAAGAAAAGTTTTTTTAATGGTACAATGAGATCATAAATAGTATTGTTTAAGATTTTTCTTAATTATTAACAAGACTATATACTTTGTAGATATAATTATTTGAACCTAAAATTTAAGAGATAATAACATTCATTCTATAGAATTTTAAACATAAAAAACTGAATGTAAAAAAATTAGATAGGTTAGATTAGTTTCAAATCAGCATCTACCTGCCTAATTATATGCCATTTTTCTTTCAAGTAATTGTTAAAAGAGAAAATAACCTCAGTGACCAAAAATGCCTTATATATACGATTTTAATCAACTTTTTTGGATTTGTCAAAATAACAAACTAAATCGCAATGCGATCGATGCGAATACGTAAATCGCAACGCGAATTTGGAAAATCGCAACGCGAATTTGGAAAATCGCAATGCGATTACGTAATCGCAATGCGAATACGTAAATCGCAATGCGAATACGTAAATCGAACTCGAATCTGACTATCGCAATGAGATTCTGACTATCGCAATACTGAATTTCAAATTCGCAACTCGATTTCTGAATTCGCAACAGGTTTTAGTTTCGCAACACAAATGTTTTGGGTATATAACTACGCAGCAGCAGCAACTCATAACCTAAATCCCTAAATTTGCATTGTGATAGTCAAATTCGCATTGCGATAGTCATTTTCGCATTGCGATTGTCATTTTCGCATTGCGATTTTGTTGTTGTGATTTTCATTTCGCATTGCGATTCTCTCGTTGCGATAGTCATTTTCGCGTTGCGATAGTCATTTTCGCATTGCGATAGTAACTATTCTTCTTCTGCAAATTGAAACTTGAATGGATTGCATTACTTCAACTAAAAGACAACAAAAAAATAAATACTAACTTCACAGGGTTAAGAAAAACAGTTAAACAGTATTGGCAGCAACCGAATGAATTACTAAGCAATCTAAGTGAAATTACGAGTAAATTTATCATCAAGTTAAATATAAAATATTAAACTTACCTCGTTGCTTAGAGTATGAACCTCGTTCTGCAACGATGCTACAAACTCACGTAGAGCTGCTACCTCACCACGTAAAGTAGACACCTCAACACGCCATGCACCATTGTCATCGCGTAAAGTATCGACCTCCTCACGCAAGGCATTGACCTCATTACGTAACTCCCCTAACTCATCCCGTAGAGGTGGAGGTGGAGAACATGGAGATAAACGTCGTGGCATCTTTGCCGGTCGCCTATCATGAGGTGATGGTGGAGAAGAGGCTCGATGATGTGACAGAATAGGTGATGACTCTCGTTGTGGAGGTGTATATTCGGGTCAATCAGGTGATGGCTCTGGGTGAGGTGATGGCTCTCGAAGTGGTGGCTGCTCATCGTCCGTGCCATCAAAAAAAAGCTTACTAGCTTGCCACCAATCAGTGGCAAGCTCAGCTTCCGTGGGTGTCAGCTCTGTAATGAGTGTTGGCCTCCTAACAATATAAAAGCTCAAACAAAGTTAAACGTGTACTAGTAATAAATTGTTTATAAACATATGGTCGTATTTGTGTTACTTACATTATTTATTGTAGTATACGTAGTAAATCTTCCCATTGCTGCAAGGACCGTTCCTCTCCAAGAAATAGCCCTAGAATATCATTAGAAGTTTTTAATGCATATGTCTGCATGGCGGGAAATGCCTCAAATATCCAAATCTACAAACAATATAATAACAACATTAGTAATTGTTAAAGAATTAATTATAATTTTTGGAAACATTATATAAAAATTATTACCTTAAAGGCCCAAATAAAGCCTGACAAAGTGTGATTTGGAACCATCGCCACACAAACTTTTCCGATCATTAAGGCAGACGACAACTTATTCCATGTAGCTCTCCATAGATACGAACCCCCGGAAATAGGTTCCATGCATTTAGGTCATCTACCAATTTAATTAGATCATTAGAATAGGTTGGGCCTCTCTGCCTAAAAAACCGGCTTGCAAAAGTATTAGAAGGCATACTCGGACAACATCGACGTTATCCATCCGAGTAAAACCATCTTTCTTATTCAATAATCTCGTCAATTCTTCCACGTGTAAATTCGACTTCTCCGTTGACAGCTCAGGAAAAACCCAGGAAAACCATAATATGCGGGTAATATGTCTAGTGTACCGATCTACATCATCGTGTCCGAAGCGTAGACCAGTGATTAAGCAAAACTCCTCCCGCCCAAAACACGTATACGCCGGTGGAAAATCAAACCATATCTCTTCATCACGACATTGTATAGTCTCTGGTAGATCGCTAGTCATGGTTTGAAGAAACAGATGGGTCAACATAGCATCTCCACCCGGATGTTGTACTTTCAGCCATGGCCCAAAGCAAGTATCCTCAAATATTTTTCTTTGTGCAGGTGAAAGCTTCGACACAATTGTTTTGGCCAGGCTTACTTTATTTCTTAAGGTCAATTGATCCGAATAAAAGTTCTGCAAAAACAATAAACATACCAATTTAGATATACAAAAAACTACACTGTGAAGATATGAACAATAAACATAAAGAGTAGTAGTTTATTCTTCAAACTTAAATTTGCAACACTGTGAATTTAGTATTTGTTTTTTGGTTGAATTAATGCAATTCATTCAAGTTTCAATTTGCAGAAGAAGAATAGTTTCTGAAACTTTAAATCGCAACACGAAAATGAAAATCGCAACACGAAAATGACTATCGCAACGCGAATTAGACTATCGCAACGCAAGAATCGCAACGCAAAATGAAAATCGCAACGACAGAATCGCATTGCGATAGTCATTCTCGGTTTCAAATATTAAAATTGAAAGAAACTTGAATGGATTGCATTACTTCAACCAAAAGACAAAAAAAGACAAATACTAACTTCACAGGGTTAAAGACTAAACAGTTTAGCAGTATTGGCAGCAATCGAATGAATATAATAAGCAATCTAAGTGAAATGGTTAATCTATTATTGAAAAAACCAGTAAACTTATTATCAATTTCAATATGAAAAACCTAATAAATAATGCAAAAATTTCAAAATAAAAATAATTAAAAAAACTAACCCTCGGTGGTTGATTTGGTTGATTTTCCATTTCTGACCGTGAATGATTTCGCCGGAGATGGAGACTGATATCGTCGACGATGGGGACTGATTTCGTTGGAGATGGGGATGGATGTCGCCTTAGAGAGTGAGAGATGGAGATGAGACTGAGTTGTGATTTAGGGTTTTAGGTTATGAGTTGCGATTACGAGATATACTGTGGACGGTTCAGTGTTCCGATATATTAATATATTCGTGTTTGGAATTTGGAAAAAAAAATACGCATTGGATACGAATGGCGCTATGTAAATCGCATTGCAATAGTCAGATTCGCATTGCAATTTATGTATTCGCATTGCGATTTACGTATTCGCATTGCGATTTACGTATTCGCATTGCGATTTACGTAATCGCATTGCGATTTTCCAAATTCGCGTTGCGATTTTCCAAATTCGCATTGTGATTTACGTATTCGCATTGCGAATTAGGAAAATCGCAACGCGAATTTGGGAAATCGCAATGCGATAGTCAGAATCTCGTTGCGAATCTGGAAACTGATTTGCGATACCGGAGATCGCGTTGCGAATTATCGATCGCATTGCGATTTAGTTGGTCATTTTGGCAAATCCAAAAAAAGTTGGTTAAAATCTTATATTATAAGGCATTTTTGGTCACTGAGATTATTTTCTCTTGTTAAAATAGAATATCATGTCATCTTTATTTTCATATTTTCATTAAAGGATGATAGAAGAAATATTTTTCAATAAAAGAAAAGAAAAATGAAATAATTCTATGACTTTGCTAGTTGATATTAGCACTCGAATTTTAACTTATTAAATATTATTTTTATATATAATTTGTACAAATTAATTGAATTAAACTTTAAATATTTGAAACAAAAATGAAACGCCAATATGAATGTTTCAAAGGTTTTATTTTTGTCTATGCACCTCATAAGTTGTATGACTAAAGGAACAATCAATAAGCGCGATCATGAGGAGAACGGACATATATATATATAATTTTATGTTATGGGATGAATTTATAAAATTTTAGAAAAAAAATTAAAAACAAAAAAGTTTCAATAACAAAACATACACAGAAAAAAAATATAGCATATAAATAAATTTAAAATTTTCAAAGGACCATTGTCCCACCCACCTCCTCAATCCTCGATCTATCTCCTAAGAGAACAATAACACACACCAAATATGCAATTAATAATTGTCATTACTTTTATTTGTTAGTTAATAATGCTCATTTGCTTAAAAAAATATGATGCATTTTTTCCCTTATATATGTTACTGGTGGGCTTACATCCCAAACTTTTAATTATCAATTCATTCCCTCTTAATTATTTCATTGATTGATTGATTTAATAGAAGTGATAGATTTTAATTATCAATTTATTCCCTCTTGATTATATCATTGATTGATTGACTTAATAGAAGTGATAGATTTTAATTATCAATTCATTCCTTCTTAATTATTTCATTGATTGATTAACTTAATAAAAGTGATAAACCTTAAGTAGGTTACACTTAATTATGATTATGAATATGTCTACTGCTTATTATCATGTCTATTAGTATACTTATGTTTATGAGATTCATAATGCTGCTCTAAATTAGTGATTATACTGTTGTGCGTTGTAAGCTAAACATTCGAATGTTTTCATTCACATGTTAGAAGCTTCAGCCGTTTGAGAAGCACTATCATAGTACGACTTCTAGCATTCCTTCTAGAGTATTGTATTGTTACTTTTAGTGGGCATATGTATTCATAGGGTATTTATTATTGTAGGACCCTTATTATTGTATTCAGATTTGTAAACTTTGAGATTGTATTATTTTGGTTTAAACTATGTGTCACGGAGCTCCGGTTTATAAAAGTATTTATAACGATTGTGGATGTCATTTAATGAACTTATGGTGTTTTTAAATTAAAATGAAAATGTTTTAAATTTTAGTGGTTGTCTCAACAGCTTAATGTGCCACTTTATGCCTAATCGAGTTTAGGGTGTTGTAAGGAAACTCCACATTTATACCTTTAGCCCACTTACACGAAAGATATAATATCAAAATCAGTTCTTAATATTTATCAAAGTGATTATATTAGTTTTTATTCTGTTTTGGGGTATTTTAGCTACCAACATTTTATTTTAGGATAAAAAGTCTCTAATATTTTACTTAATAGTCACTTTGACCCTTATTTTTTTTCCTGAAGCATTTTGGGACGTTTGTTAACTATTAGTTTTCATCTATAAAGGAGTCCTTTATCCCCAAACTAAAATATTGGAGGTCAAAATACTCTAAAAGAAGTAAAGGCTAAAATAATTGTTTTAGTAAATATTGATAGTTAATTTTGATATTATGCCTAAATGAAGAAAAAAAGAGAAAATAACCTCAGTGACCAAAAATGCCTTATAATATACGAATTTAACCAACTTTTTTTGGATTTGCCAAAATGACCAACAAATTCGCAACGCGATCTCAAATTCGCAACGTGAATTCCAATTTCGCAACTCAGATTCCAATTTCGCAACGCGATTTTCTAAATTCGTAACGCGAAAGTCAAATTCGCAACGCGAATTTGTAAATTACAACACAGAAGTCAAATTCGCAACGCGATAGTCAAATTCGCAACGCGAAACATAATATTAATTTCGCAACACAAATGTAAACATTATTATCGCAAATCATCTCCAACCTAAAACCCTAAAGCATAACTCAGTCTCATTTCCATCTCTCACTCTCTACGGCGACATCCGTCCCCATCTCCGACGAAATTTGTCCCTATTTCCGACGAAATTCATCTATCTCCATCTCTCAAAGCAACCCTCACAACCATTCACGATCAGAAATAGAAAATCAACCACCGAGGGTTAGTTTTTTAATTATTTTTATTTTGAAATTTTTGTATTATTATTAGATTAACCATTTCACTGAGATTGCGTTATTCATTCGATTGTTGCCAATACTACTAAACTGTTTAGTCTTTAACCCTGTGAAGTTAGTATTTGTCTTTGTTTTGTCTTTTTGTTAAAAAAAACCCTAAATCACAACACCAAATTCGCAACGCAGAAATCGCAACACCAAATTCGCAATGCGAAACTAAAATCACGTTGCGATTTTCATTCTCGCGTTGCAAATTTAAGTTTCAGAAACTTCTTTTATTCTGCAAATTGAAACTTGAATGAATTGCATTACTTCAACCAAAAAACAAAGACAATACTAACTTCACAGTGTTGCTAATTTAAGTTTCAAGAATAAACTACTACTTTATGTTATCCTTGAACCTGCACTAAACCTATGTTTTCCTTTTAAATGTTTATATAAGTGCTTACTTCTGGAATGTTATCTGATGCATTTTGTGAACTATGATGGAATAATGACTTGGGTGAATACCGTGCTAGTTTGAAACATATTTGGCTTTGTTTTCACTGTTTAATATCATGTCTGTTTATAGTGTATAATTTGTAGTTTTTGGTATATCTAACTTAGTATGTTTATTGTTTTTGTAGAAATTTTTTTCGGTTGCATTGACCTTAAGGAATAAATTAAGCCTAGCCACTAAAATTGCATCGACGCTTACACCTCTACAAAGAAAATTGTTTGAGGATACTTGCTTCGGGCCATGGCTGAAAGTGCAACATACGGGTGGAGATGCTATGTTGACACATTTGTTTCTTCAAACCATGACTAACGATCTACCCGAGGGGGTACAACGTGGTGATGAGGAGATATGGTTTCATTTTCCTCCGGCACCGACGTATACTTGTTTTGGGTAGGAGTTTTGCTTAATCACCAGTTTACGCTTTGGACACGATGATGTAGGTCGGTACACTAGTCATATCGCCCGCCCATCATGGTTATATCAGGTTTTTCCTGAGCTGGCAAAGTCGAAGCCGAGTATACACGTCAACAACTTGAAGAGATTATTTGATAAAGATGGTTTTACTCGGATGGATGACCTTGATGTTGTCCGAGTATGCCATTTATTACTTTTGCATGCCGGCTTTTTAGGCAAAGAGGGAAGACAACCAATCTCTGAGGACCTAATATTATTGGTAGAGGACTTAAATGCATGGAACCTATTTCCGTGGGGTTCATATCTATGGAAAGCTACCTGGAAGAAGTTGTTGTCTGCCTTTGAGGACTGAAAAAGTTTGAGGGGCGATGGTTCTAAATACACTTTGACAGGCTTTACTTGGGCCATTAAGGTAAGAATTTCTATATTATAATGTTTCCAAAATTATAATTAATTATTTAACAATTACTAATGTTTGTGTATTATATTGTTTGTAGATTTGGATATTTGAGGCTTTCCCCAGCATGCGGACATATGCGATAAAAAGATCAAATGATATTCCTAGGGCTATTACCTGGAAGAGGATCCACATGTTGGATTGGGAAGAGTTACTCCCATATACGACGATGAATGATGTAATTTAACACACAAATAATACCATATAAACAAGTTATTACTAGTACAAGTTTAACTTTGTTTGAGCTTTTATATTGTTAGGTGGCCAACTATCCATTACAGAGGCTGACACCCACAGAGGCTGAGCTTGTCACTGATTGGTGGCAAGCTAGTAAGCGGTTTTTTGATGGGATGGATGATGAGCACCCCCCACCTCGAGAGCCATCACATGATCGGGTCGATTCTACAACTCGACACCCGGAGCCATCATATGATCGAGCCTCTTCTCTACCTCCACCATCATCTATTCCATCACATCATCAAGCCTCTTCTCCACCATCACCTCATGATAGGCGACCGACAAAGAGGCCACAACATTTATCTCTCTGTTCTCCACCTCCACGGGATGAGTTAGGGGAATTATGTGATGAGGTCAGTGCTTTACGTCATGAGGTCGGTACTTTATATGAAGATAATGGTGCATGGCATGATGAGGTTCGATCTTTACGTGGTGAGGTGGATTTTTTACACGATGACAATGGTGCGCTACGCGGTGAGGCATCTACCTTACGTGATGAGGTTGTCGCTCTACGCGAGATTGTTTCATTGTTACATAATGAGGTTAATACTCTACGCAATAAGGTAAATTTGTTTAATACTATACTAAAAATGTAAATAACTTTTTTCGGCATTAGTTATTTATTTATTTACTGATTTATATATTAATTTATTTTTAGCGGCCCGATAAGGTAGATGTTTTACGTCGGGTTTTTCTTGCACGACGGGGTTCACGCATCAGACATCGTGCACGTGCCATTACGTCTCCGTTCACCCCACTAGTGCCAAGACTCTGTAAGAATAAGCTCGATGCACCTATCATCATTCAAGAGGTGCCTTCTATCGTTCAAGAGGCCCCCCTTATCATTGAAGAAGCCCTTCCCACCGTTCAAGAGGCCCCTATCATCGTTCAAGTGGTCCCGTCCGCCGTTCAAGAGCCCGATTCACATGGCGTCATATTCGATATATTGATAAACCCCTCTCGTGCCTGATATGATGGATGCGAGTTGGCTTTCGTATGTGTTATCGGCCAGTATCATTCCTTAGCATGAGATAGAAACACTACCGAAAATAATTATGGATAATACCCTTTGGGCTAAGACCGCAGTTGATTTTTATCTACATGAGCGGAGCAAGGGGTGTTATTCTGACCTATGCCAAATCGACGATGCTTATCATTTGTTTCTTGATCAGTCTTGGTGGGGTACTTTATTAGGGGTTGAAGATAATGACTATCTCGAAGGGGTGGTAAGTCTTATATTCTTCTTATATTGCATTTTGATTACTTTTTTTTAATTTATTAATAAATTCACTAATATATGTATTTTAACAGCATATTGATGCATGGGTGTCACGTCTTCTAATAATAAGGAAATTGAGAAATAAAAAATACTCGATGGACTATGCCGACGTCTTTTCACGCAGCTCACTTGAAGAATCATAGAGATGCTTCATATAAGTACAAGTTTAACTTTGTTTGAGCTTTTATATTGTTAGGTGGCCAACTATCCATTACAGAGGCTGACACCACAGACGCTGAGCTTGTCACTGATTGGTGGCAAGTAAGCGGTTTTTGATGGGATGGATGATGAGCACCCCCCACCTCGAGAGCCACACATGATCGGGCCGATTCTACAGCTCGACACCCGGAGCCATCAATATGACAGCATGTTGAATTACAGACCATGTCTGATTTGAGATATTTATTACAAAGGGATGGAGCGATCATTGGCTAAATACTTGAATGCGCTTGATTATTGGACAAATTCTGGAAACAAGAAGCCAAAGAAGTTCAAAATTACAATGATCAGAGACGAGACTACGCCACAACAAACGCAGGGAGCCAGAGGGGATTGTGGTCCTCTCGTATGCTTGTGCGTGGAACGTTTGACGACATGAAGTATACAGTATCTATCTCCCACATAGAGATAGAGATGCAGTAGGCTTGTGGTTTCGGCATTATATGGCCAGATCGATATATATGCGAGACGCTGCCTACATGCATCCGCGTGCTAAAAGTTGTACATAAACAATTGGTAAGTTTGAGCAAGTGTGTTAACATATATACTCTTTAATTGGTTTGAAAATATTTGGTTAGTACCTAGAATCAGTAATTTGTTGTTTGTTGGTTTTAGATGTATAGAAAGTGTTGTTTGAGCAAATGTTTGGGTTTCTGCAGGTTAATCCTGAAGTGAGCTGCGTGAAATGTATTTGTGCAAAAACAACAGTCTGGGGTACACTTTTCTTTGTTTATTGAATTTTACATTGAAAGTTGATTTGTTTAATTAATGAGGAAATAAGATTTATTTTTGATTAATTGATTTGTAAAATTGATTGTAAAAGTTGATTGTTTAATTTGATTTGTTTAATTTGATGTTGTAAAGTGATTTGTTGTTTCTAAAAAAATCAATCTACATTATGTTTGAAGGCAAAAAAGACCTGTTGAAGGTACAAATTCGCAACGCGAAATAAGCGTTGCGATAGTCAAATTTGCAACGTGATTTTCGGTTTGTGAATTTGACTTTCGCGTTGATTGCAAAATACAACATCAAGGTATATACACATCAAACACATTCCAGTTAAATACAAGCTAGGACACTTGAAGAAACAGAAACAACTACCCAAAAAATCAAACACAAGAGAAAATCCCAACATGATAACAACTGAATAGATCATATCATGTTCAAACTCATGTTGTAGATTTTGATTTCCTTTTGCTTGGCACAATATGAGATTTGGATTTTGATTTCCTTTGCTTGGCACCATATGAGCTTTGGATTTTGATGAGCATCGGAAGTATTCGGACTTATGATTTGGGTGGTACTCAGAAGCATTTCGGACTTATTAATTACAAGTTGTAGCCCTCAATTATCGGGACTTTAGTTGCCATTTGTTGCATTTCTCATATCCACCCAGATCATACGCCCGAAATGTTTCTGACGCTTTAAGATGACCAAAAAATACGATGATCAGGATTTCCCTCGCGTATAGTTGAAAAAAACAATGGAAATTAGGAATATCAATGATAACATGCATATTGGCTTGGCTAATATTTATAGTGGAGCCGAAATTTATATTGAAATTCAACTCAAATTGAAATTTAAATTCAAACTCAATTACATATGAAATGAATTTGAAATGCAGTGTTAAATTGAACATGGAAATTGCATAATTGATTCATACTGTTCAAGTAACATGCTTTATGAACCATCAGCTAAAAGACAATATTGATTGAGTTCAAAGCTGAGTTGTGAGTTGATGGGGTTTCACACTTGTCACATGGTTGGATAAAGTACTCACATGGAAGAGATAGATTGTTTTGTTATACACAGCCCATCTCATCTAAATGAAAAATATACATACAATATAATCAAACCAAAACATACATACACAACAAATTTATACATAACAATGTTCAAATAATGTACCTACAAAAACAAAATTAATCCGATGAAAAGGGTTATTTCTAACGAAGTCCGGAACATTATTTTTCCAAATAATGTAACCATAACATGTTCAAATATTACCCACAAAAATGTTTAATTGATTTGTTGTTTAATTTTCATATGCATTATGTTGAAGGTGACCTGTTGAAGGTAAATTTGCTACGCAAAAGGTAAATTCGCAACGCGAAAGGTAATTTGCAACGCGAAATAAGCGTTGCGATAGTCAAATTCACAACGCGAAAGTCAAATTCGCTACGCGGTAGTCAAATTCGCAACACGAAAGTCAAATTCAGTTTGCGATTTCGCGTTGCGAATTTGACTATCGCGTTGCGAATTGTCTTTCACATTGTGAATTTGACTTTGCGTTGCAAATTTGACTTTCACGTTTATCGCAACATACAACATCAAGGTATATCCAACATCAAAACACATTCCAAGCTATAAATACAAGCTAAGAACACTTGAAGAAGCAAGAGAACAACTATCCAAGCAATCAAACACAAGAGAAAATCCAACATGATAACAACTGAACAGATCATAGCAATGTTCAACTCAAGTTACTAATGAATGTCTAACTAAAAATGTACGCATTCACACATAAAATACAAATACACGTTTGCATTTAAAAATCACCTAAGTTAATAGTCCCAAAAGGTGAAGCCGGTTGTGATTGCGATTTGGTTTCCTTTTGCCTGGCACCATATGAGCTTTGGATTTTGATGAGATTCATTTTTTGGTAAAGAAAAGATGATTGTGATGGCACTGGTGATCCACAGGTCAACCTTGTATGACCACTTTCCTTGCGCACTCTCGATATCCTCTTCTCTTCACCCTTAGACGGTATACGATCGTGATTTTTGGTCGGCCAAGTAGCCTGCTGTCCATGACTGGTGGCAAAACTGTTGTAAGTATCTGGTATGTCCCACTTAGAAGGATGTGGACATGGGTAGACAATCTCGGCATAAGTCTGTCGATATACTTCTATAGTGTAGCAATCCATAGCGTATGCGCTTGAATCATTGATTTAGATGAAGAGCAACTTTTATAACATGGCTACACGATAACCAGATGTTTGCCATTTCTTACAAACTAACGTCTTTGCATTTATATCGACAAGCCCATTAAGTTATTATCCAATACTTTAAACAAAGTGTTTGAACATGGTTCAACTCTCCAGGACGTTGACTTCACAACACGTTTTGTTATCTTTTTTTCAGCCCATGGTGTAAACACGACGTTCCAATGTTCCTGTAAATTTAAATAAATAATACTTAGTAAATATATGATAAGTTACAATTTAAAGAAATAATACATGCATGGTTTCTTTTTTGTAGTACCTGTTGCATAGAGGCTTGAAAAAACTCCATTAACATAGTAATGGGTAATTTTCGGGAATGATGACTAAGAGCTTTGATTGATTCTACACTATTAGACGTCATGAAACCATATCTTGCTCCAAGTTGATGTACTCTTGATCATCTCAAAACCCGCTCTTCTAGTGTTTTAAGCACATTGAGGCAAAACACATCTTAAAACAATTTATATGCTTATTAAATCCACTTCCCGATAAGCTTTTACAGCCTTCCAGTATGTCCATTTGTGATTTTTTATACCAGCAGACCTTGATTTTAGATTTCTGTACAAATGAACACCACAAAGTCCATGAAAAGCATCTGGGAAACACCTTCTAACAGCGTTCTCAATTGAGTTTACCCTATCAGATATGATTTTCAGATTGTTAATAGGACCTATGCAATCCATAAGATACCCCATAAACCATGTCCATGAATCAGAGGTTTCAGATTTGCCAACCCCGTAAGCTATTGGCAGTATCCCATTGTTAGCATCCATGACTATTGCTAATAAGTTTACTCCAAGTATCGACTTTCAAATGTGCTCCATCAACTATAATAACTGGGCGATGCAAGTAATAAACGAACGAATCTACAAAATCATATACACAAGAAATATAATCATTTAAATGTGAAATGCACGCAACTAACAAAAATGAGTCAACAAAATTATAATTATTTACTAACTGCAGCACCAATGGCGATAAACAGCATCTCAAAGCGTCCATCTCTATCTTTTTTGATATGAGTTATCGACCCAGGATTTTTCACCTTAAATTGTGACAATAAGCGGCAGTTGGGCAAACGATGCTTCTGGCGACCCCCTCAACAATTCCAAGGCATAACATTTGGCTCTCCAAGCTTGAGAATATGAGATAATCTTGAACCGA
Organism: Hibiscus syriacus; assembly: GCF_006381635.1. Classification (NCBI taxonomy): domain Eukaryota; kingdom Viridiplantae; phylum Streptophyta; class Magnoliopsida; order Malvales; family Malvaceae; genus Hibiscus; species Hibiscus syriacus. The sequence goes on along the minus strand of NW_024063533.1, from coordinate 3,224,186 downwards.
GCATTCATGTCAGTCATAATTTCATGTCCCCGATATACCCTTCCATTCAAAAATATTAACTCAGCCAGAAAACCACTTAACATCTTTTTGTTTGCCTGTCTATGGTGAGGAAAAACTTGGGTTCTTGAACATGTATGTTTATCAATAAAAGTCCTAACTTGAAACATTTCGCAATCTTTTATCCACTTTGCAATCATACGCCACGTAAGTTTTTGTCAATCATACACTTGTTTCGAAACGATCTTTGCTTGATTTGTTAACTCTTAGTTGATAGCCATCTTCCACACATTTCGTATACAAAGCTATCTTCAAGTCTTCTTTTGTATCAAAATAATCATCTTTCTTGATACGAATAACTTTTGTGTAACAATCAACTAATATCTTTACCAACTCTTCTTCCGGTATCTGAAGTAATTCTGGCATATTCCAGTTATACTCCCGTGGCATTTTTTTCTTTTTCCTTTCTTCGAGGACTTCTTCTTATTCTTCTTCAGGGTTATATGAATTACAGAATGGATGTTCAACATGTTCATTCACAGTCGTAACTTCCTCCTCATTATCATCAACAACATCTTCCTCGGCAGCGGCTGTTTCATCATCAAAATTCGGGTATTGACCAATATCAAAATTATTACATGCAGGGTCTGTTTCTTCTTCCATCACATCATCAAAATCCGAGTATTGACCAAGATCAAAGTCCGGGTATTAACCAAGATCAAATTTTGAATACTGACTAGTACTCACAATTTTTTCTGTTGGCTCATAATCGCCTAACTGGTCAATACGAAAACCGAAATTTGGTGCTGAAAGTTGATTGGATTTGGATTAGGAAAATGTTGTAGGTTTGAGATTGTTTGGTATTTGAAATGTGGTGAAACAAAATTTGCTTGGTGATGAAATTGTGGTGGAACCATTAAATTTTGGGTTGAAAAACTTAGTTGATTACTACCCGCTACTGACCCAACTTCACTACTTCTAGGTTCAACAACATACAATGTAACATCATTTTCTTGCGAAACACTAATGTAAGCAATGAATCGTTCAACACCTTCATTGTCGGTTAATAAATAAACTTTACCTTTTCTCAGATAAGATAGCCTAAATCCACTTAGAGGCTCTAGATTCAATTTCTTTGCAACACGTAACATTAGAGTTTCATAAGTTAACTTTTTTAATGACGGTTTTAGTTGAAGATTCATGGGTAAAGGCACATATTGTAAAATACCATGAACATTCTCCCATGACCCTCCAAAACACAAATCTATCCAAACATAATCAACATTAGATGATTTCATTCTAAAAATTGTAAATTAATTTACTAAACAAACGAGCTATAAACTAGATATCATCACTAACTTAGAGAAAAACATACCTTTATTAAGTTGATAGTTGAATTTGGGAGAGAAATCATTGAAAAATTATATAGAAATAATTATGTAAAAAAAATAGAGATGGGGAAAGATGTCGTTGGATATAGGAACGGATGTCGTCGGAGAGAGTGATAGATGGAGATGGAATGGTTGCGATTTAGGGATTAGGTTATGAGTTATGCTGCTGCGTTGCTATATACCCAAAACATTGTGTTGCGAAACTAAAACCTGTTGCGAAATTAAATTCGCGTTGCGAATTTGAAATTCAGTTGCAAATTTGACTATCGCGTTGCGAATTTGGAAAATTGCAACGCGAATTTGGAAAATCGCAATGCGATTTACATATTCGCGTTGCGAAATTGGAAACTGGGTTGCGAAATTGGAATTCGCGTTGCGAATTTGTTGGTCATTTTGGCAAATCCAAAAAAAGTTGGTTAAATTCGTATATTATAAGGCATTTTTGGTCACTGAGGTTATTTTCTCAGAAAAAAATGTGTAGTGCTTTTTTATTTGTTTGTTATTTTCACTAGGGGAAAGAATGTACTCGGTAGTAGGTGCGAGTACTTGAGTGTAGGGGTGTATTCGGTTCGATTCAGTTCGGTTAGGTTTTTTTACTAAAAATCGAATCAAACCAAAATAAACGGATTTTTAGAATTTAAACCGAAATCCAATGGTTAAAAATCGAATTATACCAAACTGATTTTTTCGGTTCAGTTTAATATGCGGTTTTTTCGGTTCGGTTTATCAGTTTTTCAATGAAAAATTCACTTGAAACTATAAATTAATTTTTTTTGTCTATTCGGTTCAATATGGAACAAATGGATTCGATATGGAAAACCCAAACCAAACCGAATTAATAGAATTGATTATTTAAACCAACCTGAAAAACCGAACCGTATAAGGTCAAACCGAACCCAACCGTTTTACTCGGTTCGTGTCGGTTTTCGATTTTCTCGGTTTCGTTGCTCACCCTACTTGAGTGGAGTCAAAATTTTAAATTAGTTGATTTGGTGAGTTTTATTTTTATTTTCAATTTATCTTTTAGAATTAAATTAAATTAAATAAAGTTTGTGTGAATTAGTTTTGTTTTAATAAGAAATATTTATAGGTGAAAATAAAAAAACTAACATCCATATCTTAACGTAAAGAATTTATTTTCCTTCAATTATTACATCCGAACTGAACATTCTTATGGAAATGAAGGTGAGGAACTCTATTGTGCTGGTAAGTTAACCTGTCTTTAGTGATAACATGAGAATGGGAGATAGAGGGAATCTAAGTTCATAATTGAAGAAGCACTCATGCATAAACAACCAAAATAATAGGTAGTTCGTTAGGTGTGAACAAAAATTGGTTGGATTTTTTTATTTTGAATAATTCGAATTAAATTAATAAAATTATTCGAATTAAAAAGTCACTTTTTTAGTTTGGGTTAAATTCAGATTTTACCAATTCAAAAAACTAAATTTCAAGAAGATATTATTTGGATCTTTAAGAAAGTAATTTGATAATTTTGTGGTTTAGTCATTAATTTTCTTATATTTTTATCAAATTTGAATCATCTGCTCTTAAATGACTGTAGAATACTTATGTAGCTTCAATTATTTTGTTTAAAAATAAATTTTCTCTTTTAGCAATTTAGTCTTTTGACTTTTACGATTTCTTATTTCTTCAATTTCTTCCATTTTAAGTCCATTTTGATCAAATTTTTATCGCATGTTATCCTAAAATGTAGAATACTTGTGTAACTTTAATTTCTATTTTACCAATAAATTATCCCTTTTTAAACTTTACATTTTATTCAATTTGATCATCTAACTACAATATTTTGTAAATTATTTCCACTTATCAATTTCACGACTCCTTTATACTTTCATCAATATTTTTTCTTCATAATTCTTTCTTTCAAAAAATAATATCACATATTTTTTTAATAATTTTAGATGATTTTTTTATAATACAGAAATAACAAATCTAATTTATGGAAATATTGTCCTTATCAACTAGAGCATCAACCTCACTTGGAGGAGAATGGCAAAGAACTATCCTATCGTTTTGCTCCAATCGTTAGAGAAAATAGTTTAAAGTGGAATCAATTTGTATCATAATATTACAAATAATTACAATTAAATTTGAATTAAAACTCACAAAACATGACATAAAAAATTTTAAATAATTTTTTGATTAATATAGGGTGATTACAAGGTAGTATATATTCTAAGATTATCAATAATTTGAAATGAAAACTCAAACACTCTTACAGCCGCTGCTCGAACCTGAGACCTCTAGATATAAAATCATCCCTTTAAATGAAATTTGAATGACAAAATATAGCTCGTCAACTCGACTAAATTTTTCTTTTATTTGACTCAAATGAATACTAACTCTATTATTTGTATCTCACAACCTTTATTTATACAGTAAAGTTCACAAGCTGTCACTAAATAATTAAAAACGATTTTTTATCATTAAACTTCCAAAAATTACAAAATAAGTGAGTAATTATTTTATTTTATTTTAAAATAGATTTGATGTAAAAATAAGTTCTCAAACTATACCTTAAGTTAACTTTAGGTGCCAAAAAATTGTTTTACTAAAAATAGGCGCTTAACGTTTTTTCTTTACACTTTTAGGTGCCTAATCCGTCACCGTAATTTAATAGTTATCTAACACATGTCACTATTTTTTTTCAAATAATAAAAAAAATTTAAACTTTTTTTTAAAAACCTTCGCGTTACCTTACCCTTTTTCCCTCGTCCCCTTCCTCCCCTCCCATTTTCCGCATTCTCCCATTTCCTAGATTCCCTTTTATTCGAATTAAAGAGTCACTTTTTTAGTTTGGGTTAAATTCAGATTTTACCAATTCAAAAACTAAATTTCAAGAAGATATTATTTGGATCTTTAAGAAGTAATTTGATAATTTTGTGGTTAGTCATTAATTTTCTTATATTTTTATCAAATTTGAATCATCTGCTCTTAAATGACTGTAGAATACTTATGTAGCTTCAATTATTGTGTTTAAAATAAATTTCTCTTTTAGCAATTTAGTCTTTTGACTTTTACGATTTCTTATTTCTTCAATTATTCTTCCATTTAAGTCCATTTTGATCAAATTTTTTATCGTATGTTTATCCTAAAATGTAGAATACTTGTGTAACTTAATTTCTATTTTACCAATAAATTATCCCTTTTTTAAACTTTACATTTTATTCAATTTGATCATCTAACTACAATATTTTGTAAATTATTTCCACTTATCAATTTCACGACTCCTTTATACTTTCATCAATATTTTTTCTTCATAATTCTTTCTTTCAAAAAATAATATCACATATTTTTTCAATAATTTTAGATGATTTTTTTATAATACAGAAATAACAAATCTAATTTATGGAAATATTGTCCTTATCAACTAGAGCATCAACCTCACTTGGAGGAGAATGGCAAAGAACTATCCTATCGTTTTGCTCCAATTGTTAGAGAAAATAGTTTAAAGTGGAATCAATTTGTATCATAATATTACAAATAATTACAATTAAATTTGAATTAAAACTCACAAAACATGACATAAAAAATTTTAAATAATTTTTTGATTAATATAGGGTGATTACAAGGTAGTATATATTCTAAAGATTATCAATAATTTGATAATGAAAACTCAAACACTCTTACAGTCTCCGCTGCTCAAACCTGAGACCTCTAGATATAAAAATCATCCCTTTAAATGAAATTTGAATGACAAAATATAGCTCGTCAACTCGACTAAAATTTTCTTTTATTTGACTCAAATGAATACTAACTCTATTATTTGTATCTCACAACCTTTATTTATATAGTAAAGTTCACAAGCTGTCACTAAATAATTAAAAACGATTTTTTTATCATTAAACTTCCAAAAATTACAAAATAAGTGAGTAATTATTTTATTTTATTTTAAAATAGATTTGATGTAAAAATAAGTTCTCAAACTATACCTTAAGTTAACTTTAGGTGCCAAAAAATTGTTTTACTAAAAATAGGCGCTTAACGTTTTTTCTTTACACTTTTAGGTGCCTAATCCGTCACGACCGTTAAATTTAATAGTTATCTAACACATGTCACTATTTTTTTCAAATAATAAAAAAAAATTTAAACTTTTTTTAAAAAAACCTTCGCGTTACCTTACCCTTTTTCCCTCGTCCCCTTCCTCCCCTCCCATTTTCCGCATTCTCCCCTTTCCTAGATTCCCTTCCCACCACCAAAATCTCCTCCATTCCAAATGCCCATTAAATTTAGGGTTAGAAAAGTAGGGTTTAGGGTTTTAGGGGTTTGAGGTAATGGTAAGGACCATGATCAGTTAATGATTGAGCGCTGACAAGTATGTGACCTTTCAGTGGTGGAGATGGTGATTGGAGGTGACCAACAATAGTTGAAAATAGGTTTAATATTAGGGATTTTAGAGTTTTATTTTAAAGAAATCTAGGGTTTTTAAAAAAAATTATAATTTATTTTTTTTATTTTAAAATAAAATTATTAAAACTTTATAAGTCTGACATGTGTCACTTAATAGTCAAATTTAACATCAAACACCTAAAAGTGTAATGTTGGAAACATTAGGCAACTATTTTTTAAAAAAAAATTCTTTAGGCACCTAAAGTCAACTTAGATATAGTTTAAGCACTTATTTTACATTAAGCCTTTAAATAAGTACCACATTCAATGGCAGATGTATTATTTGGTTAGGGCGAGCATGAGTTTTCTTCGAGAAATTACTTATTAATGATTGTATCCACTCTAAAATTTTATTTATGCTCACCATATAAAAACTTTATATTATTAATATATACGTGTGGCCATCATAAAAAAATATTTATGGATGCACACTGACCACGTTGTTAACTTCCGTTAACTATTGTCAAGAGGGAGGTAGATCGCTAGATAACTTTTTATATTCATATAATTTCTTATCATATCATATATTTTATATCATCATAACATAGATATTCACATCAAAAATGAAATACATATACAATAACATGTCAATACATACCATAACATATAACTCAGACACTCATAACAAACACATGTTCATGTTCATGCACAATACTATAGAAAAAAGACTTGTCGCAAGTCTTATTTCCCATTAAGCATCATATATAAAATAATGCGCACTCACCTTGGCCTCACTAAGTTCCAATACATTTTTATAATTTCCTCTCTTGCGATCGAATCATAACTTGATAATCGTTCCGGGACTTGTTCGTGCTCGATATCTATATAATCATACATTGATACATATTAATATACAATTGATATACACTAATCTATAATTTCTTAGACCAAAAGAAAAGTATAATTCTATTTCCCTTGAAGTGCATCGATGCACTACCCATGCATCGATACACAAATCACCTTTGATGTTTTCATTTTAAGGGGGTGCATCGATGCACTCCTTATGCATCGATGCACTAATTGCATTCGATGTTTCCATTTTTAATGGGTGCATCGATGCACTAATTGCATTCGATGTTTCCATTTTTAATGGGTGCATCGATGCACTTCCTGTGCATCGATACACACTGAACAATTCTGGAAATTTACCCTTGATGCATCGGTGCACATTGAATGTGCACGATGCACATAGCCCAGAATTCATTTTTAAGCCCGAAAATCTACTCAAATCAACTCAAATGCTTCATCTTTCATCCCCTTTCATGTTCTCAACTCATATGCACATGCTTAAACCAATTTATATCCATATAAACCATCTTTAACTTCAAAATTCTATTCCTCATATGTAACTCAAGAATTAAACCAACTTTGCAATATGTTTTAATTCTAATTCTATGGCTTCTAACTTCTTAATTATACCCTTGACAAGTCAAATTTAACTTCCAACACTAGTTATGAACTCTATTTCAAGATTTCACCCAAGAACCTCAAATATTTAATCCCTCCTAACTCCATCATACTTTGGTTTTAAGATAACTTAAGCTTTCCTTAAGCTTAGTTATCATCTAATCAAAACCCAACCTTAAAATCAACAATTAATCCATAAACAAGAAACTCACCTTTGAGCTTGGAGATACGGGAGGAGGAAGAAGAAGAAAGAAAACTTTGGATAATTCTCTCATTTCCCACGTGGTTCATTTTCTTATAAAAGGAATACAAAAAATCTTACTTGTCAATTTATCATTTTACCCTTTAATTCATTCAATAATTACTAAATAACCTTCATAATATTTCCAATAAATCATTGAACTATTCAATTATCCTACTTTAATCACCAATTTCTGAAACTTTATAATTTGGTCACTAACCCGGTATTGAGAATGTTACAAATCTCCCATCCTTTAAAGAAAATTCGTCCTCGAATTTTCACTGAACAAATCAATAAGAACATATCTTCTATAGTTCTCATATTACCTCCTTTCTTAATCTTTCATTCCTTTATTTCTTCAACTACCTTTTTCCTTTATACATTTATCTACTGTCACTGATCATATAAACAGTAACTAGTAACTTTAATCCCTTTCTGTCTTTTCTCTCATTCCATTATGCATTTTTCTTTGACCATTTCTATTACTTCATATACTATCACTAATCATGTAGACAATAACATCTATTTTCATCACTTAACCTCATAAATCCCTCTTTAATTGTCTTATAACAATAACCAACTCATTTTCCAACATCATTTGACCGAGAACACAACATTAGATCTTCTTTAAATATAATTAACATACACTTTTAAAGAATCTTTTCACATCACCTTGCACACTTTTCTTACTTCTATATCAAAATTGTCATCTACACTTCCATATAACCTTTATCGTATCTGATCATTTAACTCATCCCTTTAATTTCTTTATTCCATTATTCCTCTATTTATTCCTTATACCCAAATCATATATTTCCTTTCATGTTCATATACTCTTGTCTTATCACCTATACTCATCTCTATGTACCAATCTTCATGGCATCCTCATAACTTTGATAACCCATTTACGTATACAAAACTTCATTCTTTATCATTTCTTATACTTGTATTTTCCTTCCTTAAGGTTCCATGCAAATACTTATCTTCTTTTCTACATCATAGCTATCTGATCAGAATACACAACTATATTCAGTTTCACATCATAATTGATTAACTCAACTCTATCTTTTCCTCCAATTTATAACTCTATCACCACTCTGACAGCTAGTCAATAACATCTGTCCAATCTAGGGCACAAGCCCTAGTCAACCAATCATATACATTCTTTCCAATCGAAATTATCTCAAAATTAGTTTATTTAACTTATCAATTTCACATCTATTCTCATACATCCTGTAATTTTCGTTGCTCAAACTCAACATTCTGACTTTCTTTGTCTTATAATCTGTTCATCGATATACTCATTCTTAAACTTTTTATCAATCCTCAACTTTACTCAAATATGCAAATCCTTACTTCTTTTCCTTTACTACCACATTACTATGATCCAAATATACAACTATATCTAGATCCATTTCATATTTGGTTATCATATCTTGATAATATCTTATAATCTTATAATTCCAGTACATTTTATCACGTACTCTGGTTAGCCAACGCTAACTCTTTCCATCTTAACTGCAAACCCTTATCATATAAACACTCTTGCTTATACACAATACTATCCCTTCGTTTCAAACTCATAAGCTCTGACTTTATACATTTTATACGCTTGTCACTGATACACTTATTCTTGAACTCTTCTACCAATTATCACTGCATCATTTGATCTTTTAACGCTATTATGGTGACACTTGTTCATCTTATTTTATCTTATCCATGAAATAATAAAACTACTCCCTATCACTTTTCCGATTCAAAACAATGAAAACATGCTATCACTATTCTAATGTGATTTCAACTTTCCGAAATCAATCTTTGATCTTATGAGGCATTTCCTGATGTGTCCGCTCTTCATCGTGCCTGGCCAAGGCAGGTGAATTGCTATTACAATCAGATTTACCTCTCACTTCATTTCGAAACTATTGCAATCAGATTTCTAATATCATACAATTATTTTATTAGCAAGACATATACTCCTTACACTTATCAGATCAGAAATTATTGACTTTGTGTTAACATGTACACATTTTAAATCTCATTTATATTCGGTTCAAGCCTAGAATCGGCTAACCTTAGCTCTGATACCATTAAATGTAACACCTCCAACCCGTATCTGACCCGGATCCGAGTCTGAAGTGTCACATTGACTTTTCAAAACCTTTACTTGTATAAAATAGTGAGTAATTTAAAATTTATTATTACATATAACTTATTCAAAACCTTTACCGAACTATTCAGAGCTTATACAATATTATTTTGAATACATGCCAACTAGAACTTTATATATTAAAATACATATTATTCACCTTCTTCTGATCTGACCTTTGGTAAGGAGAACTGACCTGTCTTGCTCCACATTGCTCTTTACTCTTCTCACTTGGTAACCTACGTGTGAAACAATCACAAGCTAAGTCTATGACTTAGTGAGGCAATAAACATAAATATAAACTATAGATTGTAATCATGCATGAACAATTATTACTATCACTCATACCCTTATTCATGTAACGAATCCCTATAACACATATGCAATATATCATTACATATATGAAATATACACACATATATTCATCACTCATCATTTCCATCATTAGCCTTATTCATTATCAATATTATCGTTTATATCACTTAATACATATTCTCTTATACCTAGCATTTTAACAATATTTTACTCATTTAATATACGATCCACATATCATCATATAAATCATATAATATCATTCATAGCACAAAAGCATACAAGTACATGTAATATATTATTGTTATTTTATTAGCCCATGTACACATGTGAGAACTATAGATATGTGAGTCTATAGAGGTTGTGCATAATGCTGTCACCACAGCTTGTATAAATGCACCGAAGTGCCACGTAGAATTTGCACCGTAGTGCACGTAGAAATGAAATGCACCGAAGTGCCATATAAAGTTATCCTAAGGACCAGTAGAAAATTCCTTAAGAATTATATACATATACCAAGGATCAAGTATGTGTCTCAAAAGACCTTACACATGTTCCAAAGAATACATATATGTCCCGAAGGACCGCGTAGACCCTCGACTCTTGGCATGCCAACTATACCCTAGCTCTCATGACACATAACATGGGCATCATCATTTATGTCATTTCACATTTTCATATAAACACGTATTTCACTTCACATAGCACATAGATATTCACATAAGTTGAATCACATATACGTATAAACACGTAAATCACTTTCACATATCACGTAGCTCATATCCACTTTTCATACTATTTCACATTTCCTTGTCATATTGTTTATATCTTATTTTTATGTTATCATATAACTTCTTTTTATTCATATAATTTCTTATCATATCATATAGTTTATATCATCATAACATAGCATATATTCACATCAACCATGAAATACATATACAATAACATGTCAACACATATCATAACATATAACTCAGACACTCATAACAAACACTGTTCATGTTCATTCTTCAGCACAATACTAAAGAAAAAAGACTTGTCGCAAGTCTTATTTCCCATTAAGCATCATATATAAAATAATGTAATCACCTTGGCCTCACTAAGTTCCAATCCATTTTTATAATTTCCTCTCTTGCGATCGAATCATAACTTGATAATCGTTCCGGGACTTGTTCGTGCTCGATCTATATAATCATACATTGATACATATTAATATCCAATTGATATACACTAATCTATCATTTCTTAGACCAAAAGAAAAGTATAATTCTATTTCCCTTGAAGTGCATCGATGCACTACCCATGCATCGATACACAAATCACCTTTAATGTTTTCATTTTAAGGGGGTGCACCGATGCACTCCTTATGCATCGATGCACTAATTACATTCGATGTTCCCATTTTAATGGGTGCATCGATGCATTTCTGTGCATCGATTCACACTGAACAATTCTGGAAATTTACCCTTGATACATCGGTGCACATTGAATGTGCATCGATACATAGCCCAGAATTCATTTTAAGCCCGAAAATCTACTCAAATCAACTCAAATACTTCATCTTTTATCCCCTTTCATATTCTCAACTCATATACACATGTTTAAACCAATTTATATATATATATATAAACCATCTTTAACTTCAAAATTATATTCCTCATATATAACTCAAGAATTAAACCAACTTTGCAATATGTTTTAATTCCAATTCTTTGGCTTGTAACTTCTTAATTAGACCATTGACAAGTCAAATTTAACTTTCAACTCTAGTTATGAACTCTATTTCAAGATTTCACCCAAGAACCTCAAATCTTTAATCCCTCCTAACTCCATCATACTTTGGTTTTAAGATAACTTAAGCTTTTTAAGCTTAGTTATCATCTAATAATCAAAACCCAACCTTAAAATCAATAATTAATCCATAAACAAAGAAACTCACCTTTGAGCTTGGAGATACGGGAGAATGAAGAAGAAGAAAGAAAAGTCTGGATAATTCTCTCATTTTCCACGTGGTTCCTTTTCTTATAAAAGGAATATAAAAAATCTTACTTGTCAATTTACCATTTTACCCTTTAATTCATTCAATAATTACTAAATAACCTTCATAATATTTCCAATAAATCATTGAACTATTCAATTATCCTACTTTAATCACCAATTTCTGAAACTTTACAATTGGTAACTACCCGGTATTGAGGATGTTACATTGATTTTCTCAATCTTCACATTTACATCAACATTGCATCTAATTTTAAATAGAGACATGGAGATTATTGATAATTGTTATTTTTTTAAATGAAGTGTTTACCTAAGATAATATTTTGATTTTATTTCTCTTCATATTTTTAGATTCTTATATTGAATTTTTTTTATCTTTATTGTATTCTATCTTTTTATTTAATGAAAAATTAATTTTTATTTTAAAAGGTACAAACTAAACGACCTTTGTGGTAAAGGAATTGTTATTATTCCTTAAGGTTTCGCATTCGAGCACCATGAATATCAGAGGTATGAGCGTTCAATATCAAATGGACTTTTGAACATCACACGATGGAGAAAAATACGAAGTTGAGGCTGAAAAGAGTCGAAAATCAGCATTGAGCCGTCCAATTCAACATCCATTTTCGCTATGAAATCCGCAGCCGCATTTGTTTCGCGATGGACTTTTGAACATCAATGGACCAAGCTCTGTTCCAAAGTCTTGCAATGGATCGAGCAAGGGCAAGGGTTGTCCATGGAAGGAGGGGGAGAGCAAGTGGAAGGCATCAGAACTGTCAGTTGCATAACTATGCATTCAAAACCATTGTCCCAGACGATCTTGAGCCATTCTAGGATGGCCCAAAGCTCTGCTTCAATTGCCGAGGATTGATTGATGTATCTGTAGAAAGCCAATAAAAAGTCACCAGAGCAGTTATGGAAGAGCCCCCTACTGATCCATGCCCCGATGTATGGGAAAAGGCCCAATCAATATTCAAGCAAATGCTACCATCATCGGGCTTTGCCCATTGCGTGAGAATAGAAGAAGGTGAGGCAGCGCTCCCTGATAGAACCGCCTGCTCAGAGTAGAATCTACTCCACAAAATGGAGTGTAGCAGCGTTTTGTTGTCAACATTCGTTCCTCGGAAAACTAAGACTTACCCGGTTGAACAAGTACAACATTATACTACCCTTATATTAATAAAAAATTATTTTAAAATAAAATAAAAGGGTAAAGTATAGTAATGGTCACTGAACTTTTCTAAAGCTTTCATTTAGGTCCCCCAACTTTTAAAACTTGCAATACAGTCCTCCAACATTTTATTTGTTTGCAATATGGTCCTCGATGTAACCGACCGTTTGATGTCGTTACACTACCGTTAGTACGTTTTCAATATGGTCACTGAACTTTTCAGGCGCTTGCATTTAGGTCCCCAACTTTTAAAACTTACAACACAGTCCTTAATTTTATTCTAAACCCCAAATTCCTTTTCGATATCGAATTTCTTTTTTCGCTTCTCTCTTCTCATTTCCAGTGAAACTTTTCAGTCGGAGATGCATGGGAAATACTAATCTAACTTTGAATTATGTGGAGATGTTAACTTGAATAAGGGTCTATTGAGAGAAGACTCGACCAAGGGACTATCAGGACCATCAACGACTCAAGGTGTAATGTTAGATACATGTCATCTCAGGTGAAGCATAGATGTTCGATGAAATGCTTGTGAGAAAAAAATGGGCTTATAAATGCAGAGATGATAAATACTACTAAGATAAACTACGAATCATTGTTGAAATCACCAACAAAGATGGAATTTTTGTATAAATGGCATGTAATTGTCATAGCGTCTCCCTGGGGATCTGTTATACTTAAAAAAATTAATTAGAGGAAAAGATGATGAAATGTAATTGGAAAACGATTTGATTTTGGAGTCCGCCAATCTTTAAGTTAGGTAGGTTGAAAACCTTAAACGTCAAAAAATGGTATGTGTTTTACCAAATATTCGTTTTTAAGAGTTCGAGAGTCGGTTACATGTGGGGAAGGGTGAACACCCCCACAACACCCAAATTTTGGTACATAAACGATTATATGTTGTTTAAATATTGGGAATTACAAAGTTCGAAAATATATTTAAATTACGAACCTTTTATTCATTTGATTTTATTCAAAAAGTGTAAATTTTTAGATAATTAATGTCCTTTTGTGTGAACAATCTTCGGGAATGCACTTCCTTTGTAGTTAGGAGACTTTCTCATATATTCCCCTAACAAAAGACGTTATTTTGCACTTTTCGCAAAGATAAAATAAAATAAAACAAAATAAAAGTGAAAAGTGGTGAAAAATACTTGGAATAAGTAAGCGTATAGCAAATAAAATTATCGAATATAAAACAACATTTATGTAACAAATCCTAGAAAATACATATTCCCTTTAGTTGGGAGATGTCTTCGTAGATTCTCCTTACAATGAAACTTTGAAATTTTTGTATATTCGAAAAGAATGATGGTTCATAAAAATGTTAATAATTATCTAAATGTGCACATAATAAAACAAAGAAAAATAAAAATTTCCATACAAAGAATACTTATAACAATTACATAATTATATACATACATACATACATGAAATTATAATGATAGATAAAACAAAGTTATAAATTTGGACTAAAAATGCATATTTACAATCATGGCATGCTAAAATACAAATAAAAATAGACATGCTTAGTAAAATAAAGGACTAAATAGCAAAAATAGAAATTTATATGACTAAAATAACCAAAACAGAAACTTAAAGGATTAAAATAGTAAAAATAAAAAGTTAAAGGACTAAAATAGAAAAAAAAATAGAAAGTTAAAGAACTGAAATAACAAAAATAGAAAGTGAAAAGGCTAAACAGTAATTTCAAATAAACCAGAACCAAAATCACAAACATTAAACAGTACATGTACTAAAAATGAAAATAACCCAAAAATAATACTTAGGACGAAAATGAAATAAACAGAAACATAAAAGACTAAAAAATAATTAAATCAAATACCAAAAAGTGACTAAAATAAGATATTTACAAGTGTCATGGCCAGATTCAAATATTAACAAAGATACATAACATACAAAATCAATGACTAAAATGAAACAATCACAAATCACATGAACAAATTAAAAAATAAACAAACATATAATGATATACAATCTGATGACTTAAATATGAATTAAAAATTAAAGGCTCGAAACAAAATAAAATAATATTTCATTCAAATAATTGTACAAGAGTACAAAGATACATGTACCTAAACTGGGATTTACCCCAAATATAAAAACACGTTGGGTGAGTATACAAAGCCACATAGATTTAAGCTGAAATTACCCCTTCACATTAAAAAAAAGCATGTGAGATTATAAAGCTACAAGGACCATCCGAATAATTAACCCTAAAACTTTAAAAAACACAAAGATGAGATAGTCAAAACTGTGTCGTTTTGATCCCAATATTTAACCCCCAAAACGGGCTTGTTTACCTACTTCCTTCCCCATTTCTCATTTGCTTCAAAAACAGAAGGAGAGAGAGTTATAAAACTCTCTCAACTCCCTTCGTTGGGGAGAGAAAGATAGACGCCGCTGGCGTCAACCACGGCGGCTCGCGACGATGACTGTGGCGGCGCACAACTGCCGGAGTAAACCCAAACCCTCAAACCTTCATCTCTTCCCCCAACCTGATTCCTAGCCCACTTTTTCCTAAGACCTCTCCTAGAATCCTAAATCTAGGTTTATACCTTTTGGGAAAACGAAGATCCGGTGACCTCTTTTCGCCTCTGCCAAACAAGGTATTTGGTAAGGCTTCTCTTCCCTTTCATTTTATTTTTCTTTCTTTGAAACCCCCAATCTCTCTGTGTTTGGTTTTTTTCTTCCCCTTCATCGAATGGTTTTCCTCTTTCCATTCTCTATTTTTATCTTTGCATGCATGATTGGTGGATGTTTTGTGATGACTTGTGATATATATACTTTAGGAGATAAGCTTGATATGCCTCGGGATAGGGTAGATTTGTTTTCATTTTTTCTATGTTTTTCTGACTTTGGTGTGACTTTCTATCACTGTGGATGAGGGTGTCGACTCTGAGACGGTCGACGATAGCAACAACACTCACTGTCGGCAGCAGTTAGGTTTAGGATTTTAGACCCTAAATGACTCCTGATCTAGATCTTTATATGGGCCCAAATCTAAGGGTTACAGTTGAGCGGTGCTGGAAATCTACCTGAAACCCTAATATGTTTAAGGTTTCAGGTCGGGTCGGATCTAGGCTCCGGGTTGCAATCGGGCTGAGTATGATGGGTCACAGTTTTGTTGGGTCTTGTACTGGGTTGGGTAATTGGACCCTATTGGGTCAGGTCTTGTACTGCTGTTGGGTTGGCCTCCTGGTAGGCTTGTATTATTGGGCTTCGGTGGCTTGCAAAAATTTGTAATTAAACTTGGTTAATAATAATAATAATATTAATAAAATAATATTTTTGGTAGACTCGGACAAAAATGGGTGTCTACAATAATAATTTATTCGTTTAATCCTTGTGGTTAAATATTTTCCAACAGATGATCAAATTTAATGAAATCCCAAACAGTGCATTCACCTCTCTCAGTCTCTTTCGCTCACATGCACTCTCGTTTGGTTTTTGTTCTTCAATTTTCTGCCATGTAAAATTGTAAACCCAAGCAGTGCTCTATCTTTTAGCCTTTTATTTGCAAAGAAAAAAATGGAGAAAGAATTGTTGGAATGCAACACTGATTGTGTTTATTTCTTAGCTTCTCCCCTCACTTGCAAGAAGGTATTTATTTTCTCTTTTGGGCTATCCGGAAGTAAGCTTTTCCTCTTTCGCACTTTCCCATTTTCAGCTCGCATTGTGTGTTTTTTTTGAATTTTTATGTTTCTGGAACTGCATGTCAATGATCTGGATATTCAGTGTTAGTTTTGAACCAAAACCATTAACTTTTCTTTCTTTCTTCTTAATAAAAACATTTAGTACTCCTTATGAAAGATATTCAGTCCATTAGAATAGAAGTGACAGAGGGTCCTAAACTAATTTTTTTATCTTCTTATTTGTTTTTTCTTTAAATCAGGGATTTGGTTGCGAGTATCAACATAGTGAAATCGTCAGGCTCAATTCAAGATACGGCTGGTACTAGTTTACTGGGAATTGTATTGATCCGACCTGTGGTTTTCAGCGTCATGTGAGCTCGTATTCTTTTTAATAAGTTCATGTTGATTATGAGATTGATATATCGTGAACGAATTGGATTTTTTTTACATGTTTTGGAAATTGAGGACTGTGTTGCAAGTTTTAAAAGTTGGGAGACCTAAATGCAAACGCCTGAAAAGTTCAGTGATTATATTGCAAACGTACTAACGACAGTTGTAACGGCGACAAATGGTCATTTACGTCGGGGACCATATTGCAACAGACTAAATGTTGAAGGATTATTACAAGTTTTAAAAGTTGAGAGATCTAAATGAAAGTTTTAAAAAAATTCAGTGAACATTATTATACTTTATCCAAAATAAATAAAATAAAAAGTGAAAAGCAGTGAAAAATACTCGAAATAAGTAAATGTGGAGCAAATAAAATTATCGAATATAAAACAACATTTATGTAACAAATACTCGAAAAGACATATTCCCTTTAGTTGGGAGATGTCTTCGAAGATTCCCCTCACAATGAAACTTTTTAATTTTTGTATATTAGAAAACAATGATGGTTCATAAAAAAATGTTAATAATTATCTAAATGTGCACATAATAAAACAAAGAAAAAAATTTCCATACAAAGAATACTTAAAATACGTAATTATATACATATATACATGGAATTATAATGATAGATAAAACAAAGTTACAAATTTGGACTAAAATGCACATTTACAAACATATCATGCTAAGATACAAATAAAAATAGACATGCTTAGTAAAATAAAGGACTAAATAGCAAAAATAGAAATTTACAGGACTAAAATAACCAAAACAGAAACTTAAAGGATTAAAATTGTAAAAATAGAAAATTAAAGGACTAAAATAGAAAAAAATAAAAAGTTAAAGGACTAAAATAGCAAAAATAGAAAGTTAAAAGGCTAAACAGTAATTTCAAATAAACCAGAACCAAAATCACAAACATTAAACAGTACAGGTACTAAAAATGAAAATAACCCAAAAATAATACTTAGGACGAAAATGAAATAAACAGAAACATAAAAGACTAAACAATAATTAAATCAAATACCAAAAAGTGACTAAAATAAGATATTTACAAATGTCATGGCCAGATTCAAATATTAACAAAGATACATAACATACAAAATCAATGACTAAAATGAAACAATCACAAATCATGAACAAATTAAAAAATAAACAAACATATCATGATATACAATCTGCTGACTTAAATATGAATATTGAAAATTAAAGGCTCAAAACAAAATAAAATAATATTTCATTCAAATACAATTGTACAAGAGTACAAAGATACATGTACCTAAACGGGGATTTACCCCAAATATGAAAACACGCTGGGTGAGTCTACAAAGCCACATAGATTAAAGCTGAAATTACCCCTTTACATTAAAAAACACGCATTGAGATTATAACACAAGGACCATCCGAACAATTAACCCAAAAACTTTGAAAACAGAGATAGGGAGTCAAAACTGCGTCGTTTTGATCCCAATATTTAACCCCAAAATGGGCTTGTTTACCCACTTCCCCCCATTTCTCATTTACTTCTAAAACAAAAGGAGAGAGTTTTCAACTCCCCTCGTCGGGGAGAGAAAGATAGATGCCGTCGGTGTCAACCACGGCGGCTCACGACGATGACCGTGGCGGCGCACGACGGCCGGAGTAATACCCTCAAAACCTTCATCTATTCACCCTCAACCCAATTCCTAGCCCATTTTTCCCTAAGACCTCTCCTAGAATCCTAAATCTAGGTTTATACCTTTCGGGAAAACGAAGATCCGGTGACCTTTTTCGCCTCCGACAAACGTGGTATTTGGTAAGGCTTCTCTTCTCTTTCATTTCTCTATTTTTCTTTCTTTGAAACCCTGAATCTCTTTATGTTTGGTTTTTTTCTTCCCTTTCACAGAATACTTTTCCTCTTTTCTCTCACTATTTTTATCTTTGCATGCATGATTGGTGGATGTTTTCTGATGACTTGTGATAGATAGACTTGAGGAGATAAACCTGATATGCCTCGGGATAGGGTGGATTTGATTTTTTTTTTTCATTTTTTTCTGTTTTTCTGACTTTGGTGTAATTTTCTATCACCGTGGATGAGGGTGGCGGCTCTGAGGCGGTCGACAACAACAGCAACATTCACTGGCGATGATAACTAGGTTTAGGATTTTAGACCCTAAATGGCTTTTGATCTAGATCATTGGATGGGTCCAGATCCAAGGGTTGCAGTTGAGCGGTGCTGGAAATCCACCTGAAACCTTAATATGTTTAGGGTTTCAGGTCAGGTCAGATCTAGGCTCCGGGTTGCAATCGAGCTGAGTCTGATGGGTCACAGTTTTGTTGGGTCTTGTACTGGGTCAGGTTATTGGACCCTCTTGGGTCAGGTCTTATACTAATGTTGGGTTGGCCTCCTAGTAGGCTTGTACTATTGGGTTTCGGTGGCCTGCAAAATTTGTAATTAAACTTGGTTAATAATAATAATAATAATAATAATAATAATAATAATATTTTTGGTAGACCCGGATAAAAACGGGTGTCTACAATAATAATTTCTTTCTTTAATCCTTGTGGTTAAAGATTTTCCAACAGATGATCAAATATAATGAAATCCTAAACAACGCATTCACCTCCAGTCTCTTCGCTCACATGCACCTCGTTTGGTTTTTGTTCTTCAATTTTCCTCCATGTAAACTTGTAAACCCAAGCAGTGCTCTGTCTTTCAGCTTTTTATTTACAAAGAAAAAAATGGAGGAAGAATTGCTAGAACACAACACGATTGCGTTTATTTCTTAGCCTCTCCCCTCACTTGCAAGAAGGTATTTATTCTCTTTTGGGCTATCCAGAAGTAAGTTTTTCCTCTTTCGCACTTTCCCATTTTCAGCTCACATTGTGTGTTTTCTGTTGAAATTTTATGTTTCTGGAACTGCATGTCAATGATATGGATATTCAGTGTTAGTTTTAAACCAAACCATCTAATTTTCTTTTTTCTTCTTAATAAACTTTTAGTTCTCCTTATGAAAGATATTCAGTCTATTAGAATAGAAGTGAAAGAGGATCCTAGGCTAATTTTTTTTATCTTCTTGTTTGGTTTTTCTTTAAATCAGGGATTTGGTTGCGAGTATCGACATAGTGAAATCGTCAGGCTCAATTCAAGAGACTGCTGGTACTAGTTTACTGGGAATTGTATTGATCCGACCTGTGGTTTTCAACGTCCTGTGAGCTCGTATTATTTTTAATAAGTTCATGTTGATTATGAGATTGATATATCGTGAACGAATTGGATTTTTTTTATATGTTTTGGAAATTGAGGACTGTGTTGCAAGTTTTAAAAATTAGGAGACCTAAATGCAAACGCCTGAAAAGTTCAGTGATATATTGCAAATGTACTAACGATAGTATAACGGCATCAAATGGCCAGTTACGTCGGGAGCATATTGCAAACGACTAAATGTGAAGGATTATATTACACGTTTTAAAAGTTAAGATCTAAATGAAAGTTTTAAAAAAATTCAGTGAACATTACTATACTTTACCCTAAAAATAATTATTCACTTAAAAGTTAAAAGTGATTTACAGCATCATGTTTTCTTAAGATAATTGAGATATTCTTATTCGTCTCTTATACTGTGGATGTCAAATTAAACATCAGATCTGTATATTATAAAAAATAATATATCACCGACACCATTTCACTTCGAGGTAAACCGGTTGTGAACTCATTATCACCTTACCTCGCTCGTCTTTAGCTTAGGACTTGGTCTTCTCTTTTGAAAATAAACAAAATTGGTTTCCTTTCACAAAGTTTTTGCAGTGAGGGAGGAATGGAGAGAATAAGGGCTTATTTGTTTGTCTTAGCCCTTGCGATTCTTTGCTGCGTAGCCCCGGTTAGATCCAGTGCCTCTGATCATCGTTACAAAGCTGGAGATGAAGTTCCTCTTTACGCTAATAAAGTTGGTCCCTTCCACAATCCCAGGTTTATTTTCTTTCCTTTTCCCTCTTAATTTCCCATTTTCATTTTCCTTAACGTATTTTTTCTTTGATTAACAGTGAGACATACCGTTACTTGATTTCCATTCTGCTCCTCAGGTTCGTTTAATTATTTCTGTTTGCTTGATTATTTTTAGTCATTTTTTAGAGAGAATTTAAATGAATTGAGATAATGCTATGCAGCCCCGGTGAAGGAGAAGAAGGAAGCTTTGGGAGAAGTGTTGAATGGCGATCGGCTAGTGAGTGCCCCTTACAAAATCGACTTCTTGAGTGAGAAAGATGCCGAAATTGCTTGCAAAAAGAAGCTCACAAAGGAAGAAGTTGCCAAATTCAGAACCGCCGTATCTCAAGACTATTATTTCCAAATGTACTACGACGACCTTCGATCTGGGGCTTCTTTGGCAAAGTTGATAAGGAAGGCCAGACCGATCCGAGCAACTACAAGTATTATCTTTAAGCATCTCGTATTTGAGATCCTTTACAATAAGGATCGTGTTATCGAGATTAATGTTCAATCTGATCCCAACGCTGTTGTCGATCTAACTGGAGATGAAGCGATCGACGTGGATTTCGTGTACACTGTTAAATGGAAGGAAAGAGAGACTCCTTTGAGAAACGGATGGAGAAGTACTCGATGTCATCTTCCTTGCCACACCACTTGGAGATCCACTGGTTTTCAATCATTAATTCATGTGTTACCGTTCTTTTATTGACTGGTTTCCTTGCCACCATCCTTATGCGAGTCCTTAAGAATGATTTCATTAAGTAAGAATCAATTTCTCTCTGTTTCAATGCATGGAAATCCGCATTCATTAATTCAAATTACATGGCTTTATTTCTTGTTAATAGGTATGCACATGATGAGGAATCAGCAGATGAGGAGGAGGAGACTGGGGGAAGTACATTCATGGGGATGTCTTCAGGTATCCAAAGCTTAAGTCTTTATTGGCAGCAGCTCTTGGTTCTGGCACGCAGCTCTTTACTCTGTGAGTACTGATCTTCTATTTAAGGTTAGTTTTTTGGGTTATTGTTTATAAGCAATCTGGTGACTGACTTATTTGCATCATTTTCCAGTACAATTTTCATTTTTATCCTTGCTCTAGTTGGGGTATTTTATCCATATAATCGAGGAGCTTTGTTCACTGCTCTGGTTGTCATTTATGCCCTTACATCTGGAATTGCTGGATACACTGCAGCCTCTTTCTATTGTCAACTAGAAGGAACAAACTGGGTATGTAATTCTGGTCTCTCTTCCTGTTTCCCAATCTAAAAATTGCTTATTAGTTTAGAGATGTGATTGAGATATTAGATTTTGAAGAATCCTTTTCTGGTTTATGGTAATCCTCCTCCTATCGACTACATGTAAATTGACTATGTTGGTCAAACCTACTAAATTGTTTCGGTTATATAAGTGGTATTGTTGTGTGTTTGCTTTTTCCTTTTTCTATATATTGAGATGAAGATGTAAGCCATTAGGGAGAGACAGAGAAGATTTAAGGGGAAACTTAAGAAATAGGGGGAAAACCAAAGTAATGAATTAAGGGTGAAATTTTCTCATAGTCATTATCCAAAATCCAATACAAATCTAAATAAGCTAGATATTTACTATTAACTAAACCCTAAATAGACAAAATTACCAACTAAGCAAAATAGTAATCAATACATAACAGCCTAAATAACATAACTCTACATGAATGGCATTTAACTCATAAAGTACACTACCTTTGTTCAATTGAATGTTCATATGACTATTTAGAATGTTTCAAAATATTGTCCTCTTCCTAAAATGAAAAGGAAAAAAAATTGCAATGTTACCCTTGGACTTCAGATGGGGTAACTCCGGCCTTTACCTTACCAAAGCATGCTATCCTCATTTTGGAATGGTGACTAATTTGGGAATATCTTTTTGGTTAATTATAATGTTTATTTCTACCCCTTTTTCATGACAGGTGAGAAACTTATTACTGACGGGAAGCTGTTTTGTGGGCCTCTTTTTGTCTCATTTTGCTTTCTTAACACTGTCGCAATTGCTTATAAAGCCACTGCAGCATTGCCATTTGGAACCATTGTGGTGATTTTTCTCATATGGGCTCTGGTCACATCTCCTTTATTAGTATTAGGAGGTGTTGCTGGAAAGAATAACAAGGCAGAGTTCCAAGCTCCTTGCCGCGCTGCAAAATATCCTAGAGAGATCCCACCATTACCTTGGTACCGGAAGACTCTTCCTCAGATGGCAATGGCAGGATTCTTGCCATTCAGTGCTATCTATATTGAACTTTACTACATATTTGCCAGTGTGTGGGGACATAGAATCTACACCATATACAACATCCTGTTTATTGTCTTTATCATTCTCTTGATTGTCACCGCTTTTATTACCGTGGCTTTGACTTATTTCCAACTTGCTGCTGAAGACCACGAGTGGTGGTGGAGGTATGTTATTTGTGGTTTCTGGTATTCATGTATAAAGAAGCTCATGCATTCATAACTGGGCACAAGCAAAAATACTATGAGTACATACATGTGCATGGTTACTTGAAGAATATTTTAAAGTTCTCATAGTGTTGTTCTGATGAGCTCGAATACTCTTTGTTTGTTTATTTGTTGGAGGATTTGAGGTATGCTTGACTTTCAGCTATAGTTTGCAATTTTGCATAATTTATTGTGATATATGGCTCAATTGTTGATATCCCTTTAACAATTGTCCTTTTCTTATCCACTTGTGCAATTAGGGGTGAGTAAATGGTTTAAATGGTCAGTTTGGTCCGTTTCTTTAAACTGACTTAACTGACTATTTAAACCATTTTAATATTCCCTTTCAAGATAGAGCAGACGTGATGTTTGCATTTGCTTGTAATGATATGCCTAAACTTAGAATAAGTTAACCAACAAACTATATACCTTGCTCACTGACCACGATGCTTGTGTATGAATCACAATGTTTATTTTTAAAATGTGGCAAACATTTCGATTTGAACAAAATGTTATCTGCTTGATTAACTCTGTCCAAGGTTTGTAGGAGTTTACTTCTGGAATCTGTGCTCACCCTGACAAGTATTTTATGCAAGAGATTCTCACATGTTCAAAATAATGTCACAGACATCAAGTTATCAGTTTCTTGTCAATCTTGGATCTCGTTTGTAGAATTATTAATATGAATTATTTTGATGATCAACTGACATTCATATAGCATCTCAGGCACGCCAAATAAATCAGTTGTCTTAACTAACATTCTCTTTGATATGTTAGGTCCTTCCTTTGTGGCGGGTCAACTGGGTTGTTCATATATGCCTACTGTTTGTATTACTACAATGCACGATCGGACATGTCAGGCTTCATGCAAACCTCATTCTTTGGGTACATGGCTTGTGTTTGCTATGGCTTCTTCCTCATGCTTGGGACCATTGGCTTCCGTGCATCTCTGTTCTTTGTTCGTCACATTTACCGCTCTATCAAGTGCGAGTAAAGGAAGTCACAAATGTTTTGCCTGTTCAAAAGAGGTAATGCTTATTATTTTGGCTCAATAATAGAAAGCGATGGTATTAGTTCTATGGAGAAATTTCACCATAATTGTCAGTAGCCATTTTCGTACCACAGAAGGAGCTGATTGGGACATTGTACTCTGCTTCTAAGCAGCACCGAAAGTGAAACTTGTATTTTTTTTCCTCATTACACTGACTAAAAACTAAAGCATTTCTCTTGTTTTGTTTATTACAAATTTTGTGATATGAAAAGTTGGATCTTTCTTTCGTTATTTATTTTTCTCCAAATTAGTATGTGATCTAGTAGGGTACAAGTTAAGATATATCTGCAGACAGATTGAATGGGTAAATGCAGAAATTGAGGAAGAAGAATATATTACAGATAACGCTAGGAGGGATTCCAACAAATCACTTGAAAATAATGTCATTAGGCATGAACAAAAAAACTACCGCATCAGCCTGAAACATTAATGGATTGCTCTTCTTTAGGCTTTGTTTCATAAGCTGGAAAGAATTTTTTCAATAAAAATATATTTTGTCAGATTGGTTGACAAATAACGTGTTTTTCTGTCATGCATTGTCTGATAGAGTTGAAAAACTAGAGCAAAAATGAATATTTTTTGAAAAATGGACGCTTGTAACTTTTTCAGTTTTGCTCCTTCCATTGTTGGAATGATTTGGCATTAGAATGGAAGATGTACAATTTTTTTTTGACAATTAAAGATGTTCAATTTCCTACCTCTTTCGTTTAAATTTCATTCTATTTTTCAATCTTACCATTCTTTCACTCAATTAAGAACGCTAAGAGTTGTAAAAGAAATGACAGTTGGAAAAGAGACAGAAAACAACAAGAAGTAACTCATGAGTTGCTCGTGAGTTTTTTTGAGTCAGTATCAAGTAACTCAGTTTAACTTGTTAAGAATAAAAAAAACGAAAGAAAGATCCAACTTTTCATATCAATGTACATGAAAATTTTATGTTGTAATTTAAAAAAAAACAATAACATATAAATGTTAATATTAATAATAATTTAATTTTAAAAATCTAAAAATTTAATATATTATTTTTGAGTTGCTCGTGAATTTTTTTGAGTCAATATCAAATAATTCACTTTAACTTATTATGAATTAAAATTTGAGTTTGATCTCGAATCTATTTAATTCGATAGTTAACTAACTTTGACCGAATTGATCTCATTCAACTGGTGATTTATATAGTCTCATTTACAACGATTGCCTATTGCCCATTGAGACTTGACTTTGACACTACAACGGCATAAAGTATAGGAGATAGGGTTGAAGTTTGATAAGCGAAGTACAAAGTCAAAGATCAGTTCCTTATTTATGGGCACCTTATAAATTCTGCTTTCATAGCAGTTTTCTATCAACTTTCTCTCACCTTACAATGATCTATATATATTAATTTCAATCAAATAATGTCAATCAAATATTTTTTAAAAGCCAAAGTTCCCCTTTGGATGAAGCCCATCGTGGCATCGTCGAATTGACAAACTGCAATATGATCCGATGGAGTCAACTAATTACAGCATCGATGAGATCCAGTGCTTCTGATCATCGTTACAAAGCTGGAAATGAAGTTCCTTTTTATGCTAATAAAGTCGGTCCGTTCCTCAATCACAGGTTTCCTTTCCTTTCCCCCCCCCCTTAATTTTTTTAAATTTTACGAACTTTTGTTTTCCATTAACCTATTTTTCTTTGAATAACAGTGAGACATACCGTTACTTCGATTTTCCGTTCTGTTCCTCAGGTTCGTTTAATCGTTTCTGTTTGTTTGATCATTTTTAGTCTTAGTGTATTTCATTTTTGAGAGTTTAAGATGAAATGAGAAAACGCGGTGCGGCCCCGGTGAAGGAGAAGAAGAAAGTTTTTGGCGAAGCGTTAAATGGCGATCGGCTAGTGAGTGCCCCTTACAAAATCGACTTCTTGAGTGAGAAAGATGCTAAAGTTGCTTGCCAAACGAAGTTCTCAAAGGAAGACGTCGCCAAATTCAGAAACGCCGTCTCTGAAGACTATTACTTCCAAATGTACTACGACGACCTTCCAGTTTGGGGCTTCTTTGGCAAAGTTGATACGGAAGGCAAGACCGATCCAAGCAACTAAACGTATTATCTCTATAAGCATCTCTTATTTGAGATCTTTTACAATAAAGATCGTGTTATTGAGATTTCTGCTCGAACTGATCCCAAGGCCGTCATCAACCTCAATGGAGATGAACCGATCGATGTGGATTTCATGTACACGGTTAAATGGAAGGAAACAGACACTCCTTTTGAGAAAATGTACACGCCAATTGGAAATCCAATGGTTTTACACGCCAATTGGAAATCCAATGGTTTTCGACCATTAATTCATGTGTCATCGTTCTGTTATTGACTGCTTTCCTTGCCACCATTCTTATGCTCATCCTTCAGAATGATTTCATGAAGTAAGAACCGAGCTCATCACTGTTTTGATGCATCAAAATCCACATTTAATTCAAATCATATGGTTTATAGGTATACACGTGATGAGGAATCAGCAGATGATGATGATGATGATAAGACTGGGTGGAAGTACATTTATGGTGATGTGTTCAGGTACCCAAAGCATAATTCTTTATTTGCTGCAGCTCTTGGCTCTGGCATCCACCTCTTTACTATGTGAGTATTGGCCTTCAATTTAAGTTATTTTTTGCTTTTATTCATGAGCAATCTGGTGACTGTCTTATTTGCATTGTTGTCCAGTGCAATTTTGTTTTTTATCCTTGCTTTGGTTGGGGTCTTTTATCCATATAACTGAGGAGTTTTGTTATCTACTCAGGTAGTCATTTATGCCCTTACATCTGGAATTGCTGGCTACACTGCAGCTTCTTTCTATTGTCAGCTAGAAGGAACAAATTGGGTATGTAATACTTATCTCTCTTGCTGTTTCCGATGTATGAAGTGTTTAGTAGTTTTGATTACGCACTCTTGCCGGCTGATCTCAATGAAAAAATGTCGGAACTTAGAACCAAAGCATGAAAATGGTAACTAAAATGTTAATATATTTTTGGTCAATAATAATTATTTTACCCTTTTCTCATGGCAGGTGAGAAACTTATTACTGACAGGAAACTTGTTTTGTGGACCTCTTTTTGTCACATTTTGCTTTCTTAACACCATCGCAATTGCTTATAAAGTCACCGCAGCATTGCCATTTGGAACCATTGTAGTATTTTTCTCATATGGGATCTGGTCACATGTCCTTTATTAGTATTAGGAGGTATTATTGGAAAGAATAGCAAGGCAGAGTTTGAAGCCCCGTGTCACACCACAAAGTGTCCTAGAGAGATCCCACAGCTTCCATGGTACGGGAGAACTCTTCCTCAGATGGCAATGGCCGGGTTCTTTCCTTTCAGTGCCACTTATATTGAGCTTTATTATATATTAGCCAGCGTGTGGGGACATAGAATCTACACCATTTACAGCATCCTGTTTGTTGCCTTTATCATTCTCTTGATTGTCACTGCTTTTATTACCGTGGCTTTAACTTATTTTCAACTTGTTGCTGAAGACCATGAATGGTGGTGGAGGTGTGTTGTTTTTGGCGTCTAACATGCATATATAAATAAACTCATGCATTCACAAGTGGGCACAAGCAAAATACATGAATATATATGCATGGCTGGTTAAAGAATATTTTTAAATTCTCATATTGTTGCTCTGATGAGCTCTAGTATTCTTGGTTTGTTTGTTTGTTGGTGCATGTGTGCCATATTAGTCTTTCAGCCATTGCATGCATAATATCTTCTGATATATGGGTCGGTGTTGATACCCTTTTCATAATTGACCTTTTTTGTCCATTTGTACAATTCAAAACATAGTATAAGAAACCCAACTGAAGTTGCAAGAGTTAATCTAAGTGCTGCAATTTGTCTAGTATGTAGTTGATAAGCTTTTTTGTAGATATGCAATTGGTCTCCGGAGTACTGGTACTATCATACTTAGTCTGATACAAATATAGCAAGCTACTTTCTGATAATTTAATGAAAAGTTTAGGAATATGGACTAAGGGTTTGTTTGTTTGGTTGTAATTGGTTTTTTGGAAATTGAATTCTGAAAAATGAATTAATGAAATTTGAATTCTGGAAAATGAATTATATTTCTGGAAAACGTTTTTCGGAAAATATTTTCCGTAAAATGAATTCCATTTTTTTGAAAAAAATCTGTAAAACGTTTTACGATGTTTGAAAGATGTTTAAACATTTTTTCCACTAGTTGATGAGTTTTTTAAAAATTATTTATTATAGATATTAAATACAATAAATAATATTATTTATCATAAAACTTAATATTATTATTTTTAAAATATTAAAATAATTTATTTATTATTAAATATTATTTTTATAATTTTATTAATAAAAATATTAATATTGGTATATTTTATTGAAATAAAAATATTATAAATTATATTAATTATTTATTAAAGTAATAGTGGTATATTATATTTTAAAAATATTAATTAGTGTATTTTAAATTTCTTTATTAAAATGTTATTAGATTATTATATTAATATTAAATATATAAATAATATTATTCATTATTAATAATTTAATAATATTATTTCTATGAAATTAATAAATAGTATAAATTTTATTAATAATTTATTATATTATTAAAATAAAATATATATCTTATATTATTATAATATAATTGATTATTTTATTATAATATTAAAAATATAATATTATATTATTAGAAATATTAATAAATAGATTTTTAATATTTTAATAATTAATATTTTGATTAAAATGATATTAAAATATTTTATTAATATTAAATTCATAAAATAAAATTATTTTGAGTATTTATTCTTTGAAGTGACAAATTTGGAAAATGACCAACGGAAAATCAGACCGTAAGTCATTTTCCAAAAAACACAAAGGAAATTCTGTTGACCAAGAAAATGTTTTACGTTGACCAACCAGTTTTCTTCTAACCAAACACTGGAAAACATTTTCCGAAAAATGAATTACGTGAAACAAACACGGAAAACATTTTTCGGAAAACGAATTACGTGAAACAAACACGGGATTTCAAGAAAAACCAATTTCGTAATTGGTTTTTCCCCAAACAATCAGACCCTAAATTCTTTTCTTTTAAAGCTTTCCTTCAACAAATCCATGTTTATTTAGTATGAATTTTATATTTTTTTTTCTTGAAAGGGCATTAGCCCTTTAATTGAAGTTAGGTGTATGATATTGTTGAGTTAATCGATTGACGGATTTGGCTAAGAGGGGGTGAATTGGCAATTAAAAATTTGGTGGAAGCTTTTGCAGAAAATTGAAAGTAATTGCACAACGATTTAGAGTGGTTCGACTTTCTCAATCAAAGTCTACGTCCACTACCTTAGCTATCCACACTAAGGATTTTCCAACAAATTCACTAATTTGTTCTTTCTTTTGAGGCCAAAGAGATAACCTTACAACACCCTCAAGAATATATCCAATTCTTGAGAACACTCTTTCCCAGAGAGAATATTACAAATTTGCAAACTTACAAGGAAAACCTCACAAGGTAAGATGTTTGCACAATTCTAGAACAAGAAAAGAACACTCAAAGATAATTACAAATGAGCACAACTGGTGTTCTTGAAAGCAAAATGAATATTGAAAGGAAAATTGGCTTGATTTGCACAAACTTGATGTTTGATGCTTTCTCTCTTGTTTCTCTATAATTTCTTGTTGATCAAGGGCTTCAGAACTTGTTTAAATACACCTTGAATCACTTCTGAACGTTGGGGATAATTAATGAAGATAATATAGCCGTTTAAGTGTGAAAACAATTAATAAAACAGCTTGGAGCGTGGGGGGAATCGGTTCTCCCTCATAGGGGATCGGTTCCCTAAGTGTAAAATTCAACTATTTCGACCGTTGAACAGGGGGGAATCAGTACCCCCTATGGGGGAATCGGTTCCCTCCGAGCATTTTGGAAATCTCGGAGCCAAACCATTCAGGGGGGAATCGGTACCCCCTTGGGGGGGAATCGGTTCCCTCTGAGCAATCTGGAATTTTTGGCTTTGAAATGGTTCGAAATACTTTGAAATATTATTTTGAAATTGTTTTAAGATTAAAACTTAATTTTACACTTAAGTAAGGATTCAAAATGATTTTTGAAATATTTTGAGTAATGTTTTGATATTCGAATAATTATATCGAATATACTTAGAAAAATCATTTTTGGAAAATCTTAAAATTCATTTAACTTAATTTGTTATATCGAAATATCAAAATGTTTTCAACAATCTCCCCCTTTTTGATATAACAAAACATTTTAGTAATTTTAAGATTTTGAAATCAAGTTTTGAAATTACTCCCCCTTACTTTAACACTTCTCCCCATTTATCATTTTAAAACACACTTAAAACACCACACTTCTCCCCCTTTTTGTTAAATCAAAAAGATTCAAAGAAACGTGAAAAATATTTAGCCAATTGATTAGGTATATGTATGCATAAGCTGCTAAGATCACAATCAAGAGAATCGTTAGCCATTAGTTCCATAATCAATATTCATAAATAATGTGGTATGGCAAAATTGGTCATATTGCTAATAATGATGTAAATGATGCAATAATGAATAAATCACACCAAACATATAAGTTCACACCATCCATAAATCAAAACAAATTCATAATCCACAAATTCAAACATTCCAAAATATTCAAAATGTTAAAACAATAAGTTTGGAAAACAAAGTAAAACATTTAATCACATATCCGGATCAAGAGGAGGAAAACGAGCTCGTATAGCGGCCATTTCGTTAGTGAGGTCATTAATACGTGCGTTGGTTGCTTCATTATTTGCATGCATTTCCCAAAGAATTTCTAATTGTTGAGCTCCCATTGTGGATAAATGGGACTCTATAGAATTAAAGCGCGAATCCATGGTCGCATATCGGTAATCAAATGTCTCCATAAAAGATTGAAAATATGAAGGCATTTGAGTCGATTGTTGTGCTTGCTCTTCGGGCTGCTCAGGTTCATCTTCAGCTTCATCGATGTCTCGCATTAATTGTTCGAGATCTTCGTCAGCTTCTGGTGGAGCTTGTGAAGAACTAGCTCCCGGAGTAGTTGCGGAAGATCGAACCCATTCACTGGTTTCTTTATTTTTGACCCATCCCGCTCTTGTTAAAGAAAGAAGAGTGATTTGTTTCTTAAGAGGAAAAGCGGCATCTAGACCAACTCGAAGCTCGGATTTAGAAAAGAGATTACTAAGGATACAACCGTAAACTAGTGAAGAACAGAGTTTCTTATTTGGCACTAGGTTAACGGTTTCAACGATCTCAGCAAAGATAATCTCGGAAAGGTTTATTTTTTATGTTGTGTTCAAAACAATGCAACCACCAAAGGTCTAAAGCTCTAAGAGTAGAATAACGACCACCGGATGGTCGAAACCACCAAGTGATCATGAGATGAAGAAAACGCTCATGAAGATCTAGAACACTTGCACTATCATTCCGTTTATATCGTGAGCCTAACACTTGTTTTTCATTTGATAAACCTTCATTATCCAAGCCTAAGGCATTGGCTATGTAATCCGGATCAAGATGGAAATATTAACCTAGGAGGTAGGAACGTACTCCTATGGTTTTGTTTTTGTCACGATTTTTGATACAAACGACATTACAGTAGAAGATACGAACAAGTTGATGATAGACAACGGGTTCAAGTTCGAAAAGTTTATCAAATTTCCATTCGTGAAAGATAGGGAGATATTTAAAGTTAATAGCAACCATAGTTTGAAGAGATGGGATACGTTCTTCCCTAATCTTATACGAGTCAAAATATTGGTAAAACCAATAACGATAATCTTTAGGACCCGGTTGATTGAAACAAGAATTTTGGATAGTCAAGTTAGGATCCAGATTTAGAATAGGATTTTGAGGAATAGGAGGAGGATTTAGAGGTGGATTTGGTTGACGGTGTGAACGACTAGATGAAGACCTAGCACGTTTAGGATTAGACATGGTGAAGGAAATCGGAATAGATTGGATAACCTGCAATTTAAAAACAAATGTATGCAATTCAATTAATCCCAAAACTCAATTGAGTCCTCAATATTTCAAGGTTCTCTAAATCAATCCTAATGGGCAAAGTTTTTGAAAAACTTTTGAAAAATATGGTTTTGAGAAACAATATATGTATAGTTTTCATAACAACAACATAATCAAAACACAATGATTTGAAAAACAAATTTTTTTTTTAAATTTCGAAAATTTAAAATTTTTGGAAAATTTTTGTGTTTTTGATAAAATTAGTTGTAACATCTAGTTTCTAATAACTAAACAATCAATGCCCGATCACTATTTCAACCTAAAACTAATTAAAATTAATCCTATGTTCAAAAATTAATCCTATGTTCAAAAATCAATGAAATAGAGAGTTTAGAAAAATTTACCTTGAAAGATGAAGATTGAGGGGATTTAGATGTTGTTTGCACGATTTAATGATGATTGCAAGTTTAGGAGATGATATTTGAAGTGTTTTCTGATTAAAATCAATGATTTGAAGGGTTTTGGATGTTCTGGCCCGATTTTAACAGAACCCCAGGGGGTATCAATTCCCCTGTGGGGGGAATCGGTTCCTATTCAAAGGGGGAATCGGTTCCCTCATGGGGGGATCGATTCCCTCTGCACCAAAATGCTAAAATCCGATTTTTAAGCACACAAAATGCTAAATTAATTTTCTCTAGTGGTATAGGCAACTCATATATTGAAAAATAATTATGTTCAAACAATTAAATTAATCTTTAATCGATATTTGAACATAAAATTAATTTTTCATCAAGAATCATAAAATCCCCCTAACTAATAGCAATGAATGCAATTAAAAATTACTATTATGAGCATTTTTCAGTATTTATTAAAAGTGCTGAATTATTTTAAACACTAAGTGAAGATAGGTCAGTTAAACCTAATTCTCTCCTAAGTGTCCAAAACATTTCCTTATCTAAGGGTTTTGTAAAAATATCCGCTAATTGATGCAAAGTATCAACAAATTCTAGAACTACATCTTCCTTAGTGACATGATCTCTAATGAAGTGATGTCTAATTTCAATGTGTTTAGTTCTAGAGTGTTGGATGGGATTTTTAGTGAGACAAATAGAACTAGTATTGTCATACTTGATAGGAATAGT
Source organism: Hibiscus syriacus (assembly GCF_006381635.1). NCBI lineage: Eukaryota > Viridiplantae > Streptophyta > Magnoliopsida > Malvales > Malvaceae > Hibiscus > Hibiscus syriacus. The sequence goes on along the minus strand of NW_024063533.1, from coordinate 3,190,443 downwards.
ACCTACTTCAATTCCATAATCAAAAAGTTGTTGTTTCATCCATAAAACTTGTGCACAACAACTACCGGCTGAAATATATTCCGCTTCATTGGGAGATAATGCAACACAATTTTGTTTCTTTGAAAACCAAAAAATTAGCTTATTTCCAAGGAATTGGCAAGTACCGGAGGTGCTTTTCCTATCTAATTTACATCCTCCATAATCCGCATCAGAAAAAGCATGCAAGCTAAAGTCTCTAGGATACCAAAGTCCTAAACTAGGAGTGTCCTTAAGGTATCTAAAGATTCTCTTAACAGCTAGTAAATGTGATTCCTTAGGACATGATTGAAATCTAGCACATAAGAAAACACTAAACATAATGTCCGGTCTACTTGCAGTTAGATAAAGCAAAGAGCCAATCATTGACCTATATAATTTAACATCTACACATTTACCTCCTTCATCTAAGTCAAGCTTTGTTGAAGAGCTCATTGGAGTGTCATGAGGTTTCCCATTTTCCAGTCCAAACTTCTTGAGCATATCTTTGACGTACTTAGCTTGATTAATGAAGATGCCATCTGTTCTTTGCTTGATTTGGAGTCCCAAGAAAAATGAGAGCTCCCCCATCATGCTCATCTCAAACTCACTTTGTATTAGCTTAGAAAATTCTTGGCAAAGAACATCATTAGTAGAGCCAAATATTATATCATCAACATAAATTTGAACTACTAATAAATCTTTACCTTTATGCTTTAAAAACAATGTAGTGTCAACCTTTCCTTTTGAAAAACCTTTTTCAATTAAAAAATTTGACAATCTTTCATACCAAGCTCTAGGAGCTTGTTTTAAACCATAAAGAGCTTTTGTCAATTTAAGAACATGATCTGGAAATTTTGAATCTTCAAAACCTGGAGGTTGTTCCACATATACTTCTTCTTTTATAAAACCATTTAAAATGCACTTTTAACATCCATTTGATATAATTTAAATTCATGAAAACATGCAAATGCTAATAACATTCTAATTGCTTCCATCCTAGCTACGGGAGCATATGTTTCATCATAGTCTATGCCCTCTTCTTGAGTATACCCTTGAGCAACAGTCTAGCCTTGTTTCTCACTATATTACCACTCTCATCAAGCTTATTCCTAAATACCCATCTAGTACCTACAGTAGATTTATTACTAGGCCTTTCAACTAATGTCCATACTTTACTTCTCTCAAATTGATTTAACTCTTCTTGCATAGCCTAATCTAATGTTCATCATTTAATGCTTCTTTAATATTCTTAGGCTCTATGCATGAGATAAATGCAACATAATTACAAATATTTCTAAGAGAAGATCGAGTTGTTACCCCTTTGATGGATCACCTATAATTTCACCATTGACATAGTTGTACTCTCTTGGATAAGATATTTCCCTTTCTTCAATGGTTGGATTCTCAAGAGGATCATGAGTTTCCTCATTTTTTGTTTCTTCCTTTGATGATGGTTCTCCAACTTCATGTCTAACATCATTTGTATTTATAACACCTACATCATCATTCATACAAGAATCCTTCCTTGGAAGGGGATTATCATCGAAAACAACATGTATAGACTCTTCTACAACTAAAGTTCTTTTATTAAATACTCGATAAGCTTTAGAATTTAAGGAGTAACCCAGAAAAATTCCTTCATCACTTTTAGCATCAAATTTGCCAAGGTTTTCTTTACCGTTGTTTAAAACAAAACATTTACATCCAAAAGGATGGAAATAGCTAATGTTAGGCTTTTTATTTTTGAAAATTTCATATGGAGTTTTCTTTAAAATTGGCCTAATCATTACTCGATTAACAACATAACAAGCAGTATTTGTGGCTTCCGCCCAAAAATATTTTGGCAAATTATTTTCACAAAGCATGGTTCTAGCCATTTCTTCTAAAGTTCGATTTTTCATCTCAACAACTCCATTTTGTTGAGGGGTTCTAGGTGCTGAAAAATTATGACTAATACCATTAGAATTACAAAATTCAATAAATCCAAGATTTTCAAATTCAGTGCCATGATCACTCCTAACACTAGTTATAGAGTAACCCTTTTCATTTTGGATTATTTTTGAAAATGTGATGAATTGTTCTAATGCTTCATCTTTAGTACTTAAAAATAGAACCCAAGTATATCTAGAATAGTCATCTACCAAGACAAATGCATATTATTTTCCACCCAAGCTAGTAGTCCTAGTTGGCCCAAAAAGATCTACATGGATCAATTGTAATACTCTACTAGTTGATACATCATTAATGGATTTAAAAGAAACACGCTTTTGTTTTCCTTTAGCACAAGCATCACAGATTTTATCATTATCAAATTTAAGCTTAGGCAACCCTCGAACTAAATCACCTTGAATTAGCCGTTGCAAAACACTCATACTAGCATGTCCTAGTCTCCTATGCCATAACCAACTATCATGTTCATCCTTAGCAACTAGGCATAAATTAGTCATATCAAAAGAATCTAAATGCACCATGTAAATGTTTCCTATTCTATGACCAATAAGCATAATCCGATTAGATGCAATGTCAATGACTTTACAACCATTAATTTCAAATAAGACATTGATCCTTTATCGCATAATTGACTAATACTCAATAGATTATGCTTTAATCCATTCACATATAAAACATTCTTAATTTGTATGGAAGAGGTATTACCTATTGTACCAATACCTTCAATGTGACCTTTTGAATTGTCTCCAAAAGTCACTTCTCCTCCATTTTTGGCGTTAAGCTCAATGAACCGGCTTTTGTCTCCGTCATGTATCTTGAGCATCCACTATCAAGGTACCATGAATTTGAATTTGTTTCTCGTGCCTTGTAGCAATGCTCCTTTCCCTACAAACATAGATTAATTTTGATTTTTGGTACCCAAATTCTTTTGGGTCCATATTCATTAGTTTTCAAATCCTAGTCCCCTTAGGTATCCATTTGTGTAGGATATTTTTATCTTTAGTAGTAATGAGTTCTTTAGGAACCCACATACTTCTAACGATTTTTTTCCATTAGAGGTTCTTTGGGGACCTCTATGATTGTAGTTTCTAAAACTTTTTCTAACAAAGTTGGATTTTGAATTTCCACCTTTTTCAAAATGTTTTGTTCCAACTTTATCAAAGAAGTTTTAAGATCATCAATTTTCTTTTGATGATCATCATTGATCTTTGAAAGTAAATTTTGCAAATCTAAATTTTTCTTTTCAAACTCTTCTAGTTTGATTTGCAAATCTTTGATTTTACTTTCAAGATCGTTGTTGGTTTTGGATATTAGTTTGTTTTCATTTTCAATTTTGAAACATCATTTTTATATTTTAAAAATAATTTCTCATAATCCGAAGCCAACCCATTATATTCCTCTAATAACTCATCATAGGATAAATCATCAAAATCAGATGAGTTAGAGGTTACCTTAGAATCTTCCCCAAATGCCATCAAGCACAAGTTAGCTACTTCTTGTTCCTCTCATCGGAACTTTCTTCATCGCTCCATGTAGCCACATGAGCCTTGTGCTTATTCTTTGATTGACCCTTTTTTTCAATTGGGCATCATATTTAACATGCCCTGGCTTTTTGCATTCGTAGCAAATGATTGGGTCCTTCTCTTTCGGTTCATTTTTGAGGCCTTCATTTCGTTTGAATTTTCTTCCTCGATAAGGTCTCATCATTTTTCTGAACCATTTGGCAAACAATGCCATTTCCTCGTCATCGTTATTCGAATCACTCTCATCTTTTATGGATTTGAGAGCAACTCCAATGTTTTTCTTCTTCTCCTTCTCCTTTGGTGTCTCGTCAATTTTGTCGAGGTCCACCTCATCTTCGAGCATCATTTCATGAGTGAGGAGTGACCCAATTAGCTCTTCAAGAGTTAAGGACGTTAAGTCCTTAGACTCGATGATTGCCTTCTTCTTTGATTGCCACGATTTTGGGAGGGAGTAGACTAATTTCCTTACAAGCTTTTCATTTGAAATGATCTCTCCATATGATTTGAGACCATTGACAATCGTTGAAAATCTATCCATCATAGCTTTGATATCTTCATTTGGTTTCATCCTGAAATTTTCATAGCTTTGCGTTAGAATACTAATTTTAGATTTCTTTACCTCATCGGTACCTTCATGAGTGACTTGAAGTTTGTCCCATATTTCTTTGGCGGTTATACACGATGAAACTCTTTCGTATTCATCTGGTCCAAGAGCATAAAAAATGATATGGATGGCTTTGGAGTTGAGCTGGAACATTCTTGTCTCTCCTTCACTCCACAACCTTGGATGAGTGAGAGGTTTGATGTATTCTTCTTCTACAGCATTCCATGCTCCCATGTCACTTGCTTGAATGAAGTACATCATTCTATTCTTCCAATAGGCATAGTTAGCTCCATTGAAGAAAGGAGGCTTGTTGACGGGCATCGAATCGAGACCGGAGTCGAAGTTTGAAGCGGAGACCATTGATGACTTTGATAATCGATATAACTCTTCTCGAATCGACTCAAGATGCGATTAAACCTTCAAATGAGTTAGGCTCTGATACCAATTATTGAGTTAATCGATTGACGGATTTGGCCAAGAGGGGGGTGAATTGGCAATTAAAAATTTGGTGGAAGCTTTTGCAGAAAATTGAAAGTAATTGCACAACGATTTAGAGTGGTTCGACTTTCTCAATCAAAGTCTACGTCCACTACCTTAGCTATCCACACTAAGGATTTTCCAACAAATTCACTAATTTGTTCTTTCTTTTGAGGCCAAAGAGATAACCTTACAACACCCTAAAAAATATATCCAATTCTTGAGAACACTCTTTCCCAAAGAGAAGATTACAAATTTGCAAACTTACAAGGAAAACCTCACAAGGTAAGATGTTTGCACAATTCTAGAACAAGAAAAGAACACTCAAAGATAATTACAAATGAGCACAAATGGTGTTCTTGAAAGCAAAATGAATATTGAAAGGAAAATTGGCTTGATTTGCACAAACTGATGTTTGATGCTTTCTCTCTTGTTTTCTCTATAATTCTTGTTGATCAAGGGCTTCAGAACTTGTTTAAATACACCTTGAATCACTTCTGAACGTTGGGGATAATTAATGAAGATAATAAGCCGTTTAAGTGTGAAAATAATTAATAAAACAGCTTGGAGAGTGGGGGGAATCGGTTCTCCCTCATAGGGGATCGGTTCCCTAAGTGTAAAATTCAAATATTTCGACCGTTGAACAGGGGGAATCGGTACCCCCTATGGGGGAATCGGTTCCCTCCGAGCATTCTGGAAATCTCGGAGCCAAACCATTCAGGGGGAATCGGTACCCCCTTGGGGGGGAATCGGTTCCCTCTGAGCAATCTGGAATTTTTGGCTTTGAAATGGTTCGAAATACTTTGAAAGATTATTTTGAAATTGTTTTAAGATTAAAACTTAATTTTACACTTAAGTAAGGATTCAAAATGATTTTTGAAATATTTTGAGTAATGTTTTGATATTCGAATAATTATATCGAATATACTTAGAAAAATCATTTTGGAAAATCTTAAAATTCATTTAACTTAATTAGTTATATCGAAATATCAAAATGTTTTCAACAGATATGCTACTAGGCAAAGAGAATTTGTTAAGCCATTTTTTTTCTTCTTTTGATACATATTGTTAACCCACATTTTTGTAGGAATGTACGTGTAAGGAAATATATTAAATTAAGAATGCTTTTAAAAGGGTTCTTGTATTTACAATCCCTTACTTTAAGGGATTATTTCTTTCTCTATGATTAGTTTTTTTCCTAACTTAAAGTTTCCTAAGATAGAGTCATAGCTTGTATATAAATATGTAACAAATCATATTGATTAAATATGGAATAACAATGATTTACTTTGATTTATCATATAATATCAGATTAGATTTCGACCATTCTAAATCCTAATCGATGGCCAATACTTCTTCTACTGAGATTACCTCAGCTTCTACCACCACTATTTCTAATTTCACCAAGGAACAAATTGCAGATCTTCAGAGGTTGTTTAGTCAATTAGTAGGGCCTCACTCGGGTAATCTAGCCATGGCTAAACTAGAAGGTAAAAGTTTTCCTACAGCACTTCTTTCTCAACAATTGACCCTTACTTGGGATCTTGACTCCGGGGCTTCAGATCACATGACTGGCAACAGGATGTTGTTTAAAACTTTTTCAACTACATTTAGTAGGGCTATTAAAACTGTAGATGGTTCCTTTTCTCAGATTCATGGACATGGTTCTATCTCTCTCAATAAAAATATACTTCTTGATAATGTCCTTTTTGTACCTAATCTTGCTTGTAACCTCATATCTGTCAGTAAACTTTCGAAGGATTTAAATTGTGCTATCAATTTTAATGAATCTGGTTGTATTTTGCAGGCACTGGACATGAAGAAGATGATTGCCAATGCTAGCTTGCACAATGGCCTCTATATCCTAAATGGTCATCCTTCAGCTTTCGAACAGAAGCCTTCTTACAGCCTTAAAAAAATTGATACTATTATGTTATGGAATTTTAGGTTAGGCCATCCTAGTTTTCAATATCTAGCAAAGTTATATCCATCTCTTTTTATTAATAAAAAATGACATTTGTTTTGCTAAACATACCAAAGCATCCTATTCACCATCTAAATATAAGCCTTCACGCCCTTTTTCTTTGATCCATAATGACATTTGGGGCCCTTCTAGAGTGAAGAATACTAATAGTTGTAAGAGGTTCATTACATTTATCGATGACCATAGTAGGCTAACTTGGACTTATTTAATGAGACAAATCTGAAACCTCTGTCATATTTGAGAGATTTTATACCATAGTTGAGATCTAATTTCATTCCAAAATTCAACTTTTTCATTTGATAATGGCAGTAAATTCTTTGCTACATCATTGGGTGATTTTTTCAAAACCAAAGGCATAGTTCAAATCAGTTCCTGTGTTGACACTCCACAATAAAATGGCATTGCCGAGAGCAAAAATAGACACCTTCTTGATGTTTCCCATTTTCTTCTCTTCACCAGCAACGTTCCAACCTACTCGTGGGAGAGGCCTTATTAACTGCCACATATTTGATAAACCATATGCCTAGTAAGATTTTGAATTTTCATACTCCTCATCCATTTTCTTGGAGAGTTGCTCATACTTCAAGCCTATTTCTTTTATTTTACCTCTTAAAGTCTTTGGTTGCACTATTTTATCCATAATTCTGCTCCTAATAGGTCCAAGTTCAATCATAGATCCCTAAAATGCATTCTGGTAGGGTACTCTTCATTAAAGAAAGGTTATAAATACTATCATCCACCTTCTAAACAATTTTGTCACTATGGATCTCACATTTTTTTGAGCATGACCCCTATTTTCCTAAAGCTGAAATTCAGGGGAGACATGGAATAATTTTCAGCCTTATCATCAACATTAGGTAACCTCTCCTAATTTTTCAATACCTTCAAATTTGTCACCTTCAAATCCACCTTTGTTACCTACACCTACTACCTTTCCTTCCATACCTTCAGATTCTTCTATATTCACTCCTAATAATCATCCTGATACTTCCAAAACTACACCTCCTAAATAGCTTCTGGTTTACACAAGAAAAAAGAAAACTATACCTGAGGATATTCTACAATCTGACATTTGCCGAGAGTTGGATTTAAGTCCAGCTGCCAATGTGGAAGAAGAAGGGAATGAGTACAGTAAGTCCACTTCTCCTAATCTTGATGTTTTTACTATTGCCATTAGAAAGGGAGTAAGGCAATGCACTAAACACCCTATTCAAAGATTTGTTGGTTACAACTCTTTATTGCTTTCTTTCCAAGCCTTTACAGCTAGCTTTAATGAAGAACAAATCCCCTCAAATATTGATGAAGCACTAAAGGATCCTAAATGGAGAAGGGTTATTGAAGAGGAAATCGGTGCACTCGAGTAGAATGCTACATGGACTATAACAGACTTTCCACAAGGTAAAAAATATGTTGGTTGTAAATGGATCTTTGTTGTGAAATATAATTCTAATGGCAGTGTACAGAGATACAAAGCAAGACTAGTGGCTAAAGAATATATGCAAACCTATGGGGTAGATTTTACAGAGACTTTTGCTCTAGTGGCTAAACTCAATATTGTTCGGGTACTACTAAGCCTTGCTGTCAAGCGTGACTAGAAACTACATGAACTTGATGTTAAAATGCCTTTCTCAATGGCAATCTCGAGGATGAGGTCTATATGAAGGTACCACTTGGTTTGGAGTCTATTGAAGGAAATCAGAAAGTGTGCAAGCTAAGAAATGTTCACAAAAGTGATCCTAAGAAATGACTACAGGCAGTCCCTTGCCGATTATACACTCTTCATCAAGAAAAATTTCAGGAACAAAAGAGATATCCTAATTGTGTATGTGGATGATATAATCTTAACCGGAGATGATGATGAGGAAATTAGCAGTTTAAAGACACTCCTAAATATGGAATTTGAAATTAAGGACTTAGGAAAGTTGAGATACTTCTTAGATATGGAGGTTGCAAGATCTAAAGACAATTTTGATTTGAAATTTCTGTGTCAGGGAACTCCTAGTACAATGGATTTTCTAAGGTAAAACTCTTCTTGGTGTTCTCCTTAAACCATACCTTTTGTTTGAAGCTCAATTTGGAAGAACAAAATTTCTAATATAGTTGGCATAAAAATATGCCCTAGAAAACCTCTTCTGTCAGGCAGCACCGTCGAAGCTCTCCCTGTTAGCTTGTTCTATCCGCCTCGCTTTCTCACCCACACATAGGTGCACACTGTTGCATGCAACTGTTGCAGACATAAGTGCACATTTGCATTCATGCACCCAAATATATTCACACTTAAGGGAGACAATGGGGTTGTACCCGAGAGACTGAGGTAATGGAACTTGAAAAATATACCTTTATGGTTCTACTGGATTTATGTTAGAAAAACAAGTACATAAATTAGTAAAACATTAATATAAGTAGGTACATAAGGGCTTATTGCCATACTTGATTTATTACTCCCATTAAAGATAGAGCATGCATGTCATGTTTGCCAAGCTTGTGATAGATGTACCCAACTCTAGAATCAGTTAGTTACCGAACAATTATTTCAGTTTCCCACTGACCTCGCTGCTTGTGTATGAATCACAGTGGTTACTTCTAAAATGTGTGGCATCCTACTATGAATGAGAAAAATGTTCTGGCTGGTTGATTATCACACGTGTCATAACTTCACAGGAGTTTGTTTCTGGAATCTGAGTTCTTTCCAACATGTATTTTATGCATAGATACTAGTGCAAAGAATGTTACAAACAACAATTTAACATTTTCTGTCAATCTTGTGTCATTTGTAGAATTATTAATATGAATTTTTTATCATTAATTGACATTCATATAGCGTGTATGGCACACCACCTTTTTCATTAATCGGCTGATCTTAAACTTACATTTTCGTTGGTATCTTAGGTCCTTCCTTTGTGGTGGGTCAACTGGGTTGTTCAATTATGCCTACTGTTTCTTTTACTACTATGAGCGATCAAACATGTCAGGATTCATGCAAACATCATTCTTCTTTGGCTACATGGCTTGCATTTGCTATGGCTTCTTCCTCATGCTTGGTGCCATTGGCTTCCTTGCATCTCTGTTCTTCGTTCGTCACATTTACCGCTGTATCAAGTGTGAGTAGAGGAAGTCGAAAAACTCTGGTCACAAGAGGTGATGGTTACTATTTTGCTTACTGATATGAAGCAATGGCGTAGTTTATGAAAAGATTTCATAATAACCGTCGACGGACATTTTCATATCACAGGAGGAGCAGATGGGGACATTGTGCACGGCTTCAAAGCAGCAGTGAAGCGCCCGTGTTTGGGACAGGTATGGTATTACTGTTGCGGTGTCTTATGAAATATGAATCATCTAAACTTTACATGATTACGACAGCCAACAGAAACTTGTATTATTTTCATTACACTTGACTAAAACCAACCATTTCCTTTGTGTTTATTACACATTTTGTCATATGAAATCGTATACAAAGTTGGCTCATGTTCTCTGTTCTTTCTTCCATTATCTGTTTCCCCTGATTACTATGGAAACGAGGTAGGGTAGGAGTTGAGGAATCTCTGCACATTTTCATAATTTAGCTTTCCATTGAATGGGTAATGCTCAAATTGAGGAAGAAGGATAAAATTTATGGAAGCTAAATAAAATCGAATTTCGTAGCCAGATCCTCATAAGATTTCATTAGTATAGTATGGTATCTTATAGACATGACAATATTAGATACAGTTATATAATATGACGAATATGGGTTCGAATCGAGTTTAGGATGAAAAAAATCTGTCTCGATCTAACCCGGTATAATATTATACTTATCATTTATATAATTAGAGATAAATAAAAAAAATATTTATTTCTATTTTAATTTTTTTCAATTCCATCTTTATTTTATCTAATAAAAATAAATTATATATTTGCTCTTTCTTTCAAACAAAACTGGATATTTCATCAATTTATTGGTTGGTGTAGTTGGAATAGGCCTTCATGATTATTATGATAAGATCAAGAATCTGTTGAATTTAAACATCGTTAAATCGAATGTAACACCCCCAACTTGTATCCGACCCGGATACGAGTCCAAGATGTCACATTGACTTTTAAAAACAATATTCTTACAAAATAAAAAAATATTTGGACTTATATTAAGGAAATACAATAATATATTGCTGAATTATGTTTTATTATAACAAATTTGAAGAAAACATTTTTATGAATAGTATCGTGAATAGTACCCATTGTTAAAAAATTTAGTATGCTACAGTGGTATCGGTACCCTGCTACAGTGTATCGATACCCTGCTACAATAATTTCGTCCAATTTATATAAAACTTATAAAAACTTAACTTTCATCTCTATAAAGTTACCATTTACATATACACATTTAAAACATTAGAAAAGTCTATCAGAGCATTCGTACTAACACATTTCTTACATGCCAACACACACTATACAACAAAATATATATTGTATCAGTTACTTATAATATGATATTCTAGTAGTGATGTTGTCTTTGCCACTCTTATTTCTGCTCTTCTCGACTCTTGGTACCTACGTGTATATTGCTTACACGCTAAGTCATAGACTTAGTGAGACATAATAATGAACACATAACAATAATATCATGAATATGTACTACAATCAATCCATTATGACATTGCAAAACACATGTAGATACCACACTATGACATATATATGATATGCATGAATGAACGTTTATGTCTCATAAGAGTTTTCCTTTAATTTGTATTTGGATGCCCATGTATATTATTGAGAATAGGAGTACATGAGCACACTGAGGTTGTGCACGAATGATGTTACCACAGTTCGAATAAATTCTCACTACGGGCACTGAATATTTGTCCCGAATGACCACTATGTCTCGAAGGACCACTGATAATCCCTCGACTCTTGGCATGCCAATCATACCTACAGCTCTCATATTAAATAACATGGGCTTAATTATAAATACATTTCTCATTTTTATATATCTTTTATCACTGTCCATGTAAACACATAAATCACTTCATATGCAAATATGTGATCACTCTCATTATTTCACGTACCTGGATCGATTCTTTTATAATGGCCTTCATTCATATAATATCATGTTAAAGCATGAATGAATTATGCATATAATCACTATAACATTAATGCATATATATATATATATATATATATATATATATATATATATATATATGCATATACATGAATTAAAGTCATAAATTCAACTATAAGATAGATTTATCACAAGTCTTATCTCCATACAATTCTATCTAGTATATACACTTACCTTAGCCTTTCTTACTTTGACTCGATCCTAATCCTTCTGTTGTTCCGGAACAGGATTACGCTCTATAACTACATAATAATACATGGATACATATCAGTATACTAATAACATATACTAATCTTTCATTTCTTAAATTAAAGGAAAATTAATTTCATTGCTTATTTAAAGTAGGTATCAGTACCCCCTTAGGTATCGATACCCTAATTGTATTCTGAAAAATTTTACTTTGTAGGTATCGGTACCTATTGAATGGGTATCGATACCCCTAGCCCAGAATTCACATTTTCAGTATGAAAATTACTTCATTTCAACTCAATACTTCATATTTCATCCCCTTTTATAAACCTAACTTACATACACATACTTAGCCTCACTAATATTCATTTATCCCATCTTTAACCTCAATATCCTCTCCTCTTTATGAAATTCAAGAATCATACTCAAATTTCAACATGTTCTAAATTCAATTCTAACACTTCTTATGTCTTAACTAGATTAATGACAAGTCAAATCCAACTTCCAATTCTACTTATGAACTCTATTTCAAGATTTCATTCAAGAACTCCTAATCTTTAATCTCTCCTATCTTCATCATCTTTTGATTTTAAAATAAGCTTTCCTTGAGCTTAGTTATCATCTAATGATTATAACCTAACTTTAAATTTAACAAGAAATCAATTAACCAGAAACTCACATTTGGTTTTATCTCCCACGCATGAAGGAAGAAGAAGAGGAAGAGAACTTTGAAACAACTTTTTCCTTCCTTTCCTCTTCCACGTATGTTAATATAAACTCATCCAAAATTTTAATTATTTTCCTTCCAAATGACAATTTTCTCCTTTTATTCCTCATTCTTTTCAATTTGATCCTACAACACATTTTTCATATAAATCCTTGAACTATTCAATTATTCTACTTTAATCATCAAATTTCATAACTTTACAATTTAGTTAGTAACCTGATATTGAGGATGTTACAAATCTGCCCCTTAAGAAAATTCATCCTCGAATTTTTATTAAGCAAAGAGATGGGGGTACTGATTCCTCATGCGGTCTTCACGTTCCCACGTTGCTTCCTTTACCTTGTGATTCCTCCACAAGACTTTAACTAATAGAATAGTCTTGTTCCTTAGTTGCTTAACCTCGTGAGCTAAGATTTGAACCGGTTCTTCCTTATAAGTCAAGTCTGGTTGAACCTCGATTTTTTCTGGGGCTATAATATAAGAGGGATCGGATATATACTTCCTTAGCATTGAAACGTGAAAGACATCATGAATTTTCTCCATTTCTGGTGGCAAAACTAATTGATATGCCACTAGTCCCACTCTTTTCACGATCTCATAGGGTCTGATAAAACGAGGACTAAGTTTTCCTTTACATCTAAACCTCAAAACCATCTTCCAATAAGATACTTTTAAAAACACTTTGTCTCCAACTTGATATTCTATCTCCTTCCTCTTTAAATCTGTATACGATTTCTGTCTATCAAATGCTTCTTTGAGATTATTCTGAATTATTTGCACCTTTTCTTCAACTTCTTGAATAAACTCGGGACCAAAAATTTCTCTATCTTTAAGCTCGAACCAATTTAGGGGCGTACGACATCTTTTTCCATAAAGAGCTTCATGTGGAGCCATTTTGATACTTGATTGATAACTATTGTTGTAAGCGAACTCAGCAAGTGGCAAGTACCTCTCCAACAATCCTTTGAACTCGATAACACAAGCTCTCAACATATCCTCCAGAATTTGGATTGTTAGCTCGGATTGTCCATCGGTTTGAGGATAAAATGTTATACTGAAGTTCAACCGAGTTCCCAACACTTTATGTAATGACTTCCAAAACTGTAAAGTCAATCTAGGATCTCGATCCGAAATAATGGAAACAGGTACACCATGTAGACATATAATGTCCCTGATATACAACTCGTCATACTTATCCATGGAAAAATCAACTCGTACCGGAATAAAATGAGCTGACTTAGTCAATCTATCTACGATCACCCAGATTGAATCTCTTTTGTTAAAAGTTAAAGGCAATCCTGTTACAAAATCCATCGTTACATTCTCCCATTTTCACTGAGGAATAGACATTGGTTGCAACAACTCTGACTGAAACTGATGCTCAGCTTTGACTTGCTGACAAATCAACATTTAGATACGAAATTTGTAATCTCTCTTCATTCCAGGCCACCAATATCGGCTTTTGAGGTTCATATACATTTTGTTTCCTCCAGGATGCATAGTTAATAAACTACAGTGAGCTTCTGTTAACATCTTTACTATCATCATTATCCGGAATCAATAATCTCGTGAAAATACAAATTCCCATCAGACTTGATCTTATAATCTTTTATTTCTTCGTTCTTTACTTGTTGCAACTTCTTCAAACACATTTCATCTTTACTTTGCAATTCCTGAATTCGATCTAGCCATGATGGCTTGATAGTTAACTCTACACATAATGCACCGCTTCCACTTAACGATGGTCTAGCATCCATAGCTCGTAAGGCTACAAACATCTTTCGGCTTAAAGCATCCGCTACCACATTTGCTTTCCCCGGATGAAAATCAATCACAACATCATAATCTTTAAGAAATTCCACTCATTCTCTGTCTTAAATTTAACTCCTTCTGAGTCATCAAGTACTTTAAACTCTTGTGATCTATATATAAATAACATCTTTCACCATACAAGTAGTGACGCCAAATCTTAAGAGCGAACACCACTGCAGCCATCTCCAGATCATGCGTTGGATAATTCTTCTCATGTGGTTTTAGTTGCCTCGAAGCATAGGCCACCACCTTGCCTTCTTGCATTAATTCACATCCCAATCCATTATGGGATGCATCATTATACACTACAAAGTTCTTGTCAGATTCAGGTTGGACTAACACTCGAGCTTCTATCAAAATCTTCTTTAACTTTTCAAACCTTTCATGACATTCCGGAGTCCAAGAAAATTTTATCTCTTTTCTCAATAACTTAGTTAGGGGTAATGCTATTATCAAAAAGTTTTTAACGAACCTTCGGTAATAATCGGCTAACCCCAGAAAACTCTGAACTTCTGACACATTCTTTGGAACTTTCCACTTTAAAATTGCTTTAATCTTTTGAGGATCCACTCGAATTCCTTCTATAGAAATCACATGCCCGAGAAATGTTACCTCATTTAACCAAAACTCACATTTTGATAATTTGGCATACAACTTCTTGTCTCGAAGAATTTGCAAAAATGTTCTCAAATGTGCACTATGATATTCATTAATTTTTTAATACACCAAAATATCATCGATAAACACCACTACAAATTAATCCAAATAAGGTTGAAATATTCGGTTCATCAAATCCATGAAAGCAGCCGGTGCATTCGTAACTCCGAAAGGCATCACGATAAACTCATAGTGGTCATACCTCATTCTAAATGCGGTCTTTGGAATATATTTCTCCTGAACTTTCAATTGATGATAACCAGAACATAAATCAATCTTTGAGAACACTAAAGCTCCTTTTAACTGATCGAACAAATCATTGATTTGAGGGAGGGGATACTTGTTCTTGATGGTCACCTTGTTAAGCTACATATAATCAATGTAGAGATGTATTGAACTATCCTTCTTTTTTATAAACAATACTGGATCTCCCCAGGGTGAAACACTTGGTCTAACAAACCCTTTATCTAGCAGTTCTAGTAATTGGATCTTTAATTCTTGTAACTCTTTTGGAGCTATTTTGCACGGTGCCATGGCAATGGTTGTTGTTCCTGGCATTATCTCAATCTGAAATTCTACCTCCCTATCCGGAGGCAAACCCGGTAACTCTACAGGAAATACATCGGGAAACTCTCTAACTATTGGAATTTCTTCAATCCCCTTTTCTTTAGCTCTAGCATCCAACACATTAGCAATGAACCCTTGACATCCCTGTAGCAGTAACTTCTTTGTCATCATCAGTGAGATTACATTTGCCAATGGATTCTACCCTTCACTAAACACCATGACCTCTACCTCTTCCGGACTTCTCAACGTTACTCTTTTCAATCTACAATTGACATCCTCGACACACCATATTCACCCGAGCACTGTGCCCTAATGGATTAGTCATTATCACCTCATTGCTAGTAACTTCTAACTAGGGATGGCAAACGGTCGTGTCGGGTGTGGATACCTCCCCCATCCCATACCCACCAATATTTTTCAATCCACCACCCGCCCACCATCCATGATGGGTAAAAATTTTCAAATCCACATCCGCCCACGAGGGTACATTCTCAAATCCATCCCCATACCCACTACCCAACAACAGTGATTCTTCAATAAATGCATGATGATTTCAACCAAATATGGGAATAGGGGATGCATTATATATGTGTGTATTGTTTCGTACTTCAAGCTCAGGCCAACGATCGGTGACAACTCAGTATGGGGCTTGCAGACCATATTTCGCTTGAATAAATATGTTAGGCAATAAACTTCTCGTATCTTCAGTTTTCTTTAGAAATTATAACTATGTTATCCAACAAGAAAATTTATATTGGATTAGAAAAGAAAGAAAACTATGTTTTTTAGTAAAACAGGAAAGGGCAATTGAATTACACACATATGATTCAATGACATTAAATATTTATATTTCCCTATCTGCTTCTTTGAGCTAAATTATTCCATCAAAATCATGAGAAAATATCATCAAATTTAACCAAAACAAAAGCTTAGAACAGTTAAGTTTTGTCGAAGCAAACTAAGATTATTTAAGACCTCCTAAAATAGCAGCTCTCTAGAAAGGAGAATACTACATAGGTCCTTTTTAAATGAGCAAAAAAAATGCAGCCTTTTAACCATAAACGAGAAGACAACCATATCATTACAAAGATTTCTCTTCAATGCATTTACTTATCATAAATAAATGTGAAAGATGTGGGTAGAACATTCATTTACTCATCTATTTATATGTTAACAGTAAGAAAAGTAGTAAATTTGGTGTTTTATTTCAAGATATAGTTTAGAAGGTGCCTAAAACAGGATTCTCGGTAGAGATTAGAAGTAAAAAAACAAATGATATTACTATACCGAACTAAAGAAGCTTACTTGACACATCCCAAAAAATAGAAAAGATGCTTACTTGACTCTATATAAATTTTTTATGTCATTATTCTAATGCCAACTCTACAGTTAGTAAAAGATAAAAAAAATATAAATTTAATTTTAGGGACAAGAATAGGGGAAAATAATATAGCACAAGGAAGACATTGAATCTCTTAACACTTAGTTCAATTCAATGGCGTTAAAAATGGAGGTTTGAGACTCTGATGGCCTAAAACGTGGGTGAGCAGTGACAAGATACTGATTTGCAGAACATTAAGAAATTAAGCTTAAAACAAACATTGAGATGAATCTAAAAATAATTAAAAATCAGTACGAGCAAATAAAATTAAACTCTTAAAACGAAATGCAGAGGAGCTTAAAACGAAATGACTACGGAAATGACTCTTACGAAAATTAAATTTCAAGTAAAAAGGGAAGAAACGTACCTGAATAAGCTAGATAGTGGAGACTAGAGGTTTGAAAGATCGGCGTAGTAACGAGAGGTTTGAAAGAAAAAAAATTATGCATAAACTTATCCCTAATATTTGGTTAAATTACAAGTTATATCTTATACATTATTAGGATTTATAAATTAGTCTCTAAAATTACACCTAAATTCATAATGGTCTAAATTTTAATGGATATTTAGCTGAGTGGGCGGATGCGGGGCGGGTAAGGTCTCAAACCCATTACTCGCCCACTACCCGCGACGGGTACCACTTTCTAAATCCACACCCTCCCTCTACCCACTAAAATTATACCCATCCCCGCCCCAATTGGAGCAGGTGCGGTGTGAAATCCACGAAATTGTACCTGTTTGCCATCCCTACTTCTAACTGAATATTCAATTTTCTCACTAACTTACTGCTAATGTATGAGTATGTAGAACCTGGATCAATCAACACTAAAACCATCTTGTCATATAATTGAAAAATACTTGCTATATTTTCGGTCATCTCGATCCTCATTGGTCTTAAGATTGTACACTCAAGCAGTGGATCATATCTGTTGCAGAGGACTCTGGCTGACTACTTCCTCTCTACCTCTTTCCCTCTGAATTATCGAAACAGATCTCTCTAGCTGTGCAGATTCACTGGCTATCATGGGATAATCTCGAACAAAATGCCTGGTGTCCCCACACTTAAAGAAGGCTCTAGAAATCATTATGCATATTTCTGAGTGATTCATTCCACAATGTGGGTATTGTCGGACTTGGCTTTGGTTAGATCTCCCAGCTCTAAATCCCACTGACTGAGTTTGTCTGACCCTCATCAGATTTAATCCTCTAGCAGAGGAGGCCACTGATTTTGATATAGCTTGAGGTCGAGAACCAACATCTCTGCCCCTTTTTGATGGTTTAGAACTCAATGATCCACCTGTTCTTTTCGATGTATGAGCTCTGAAATCTCCAAACCTCTTATTTTGAGCTCTTTCCAGAGATTTGGCACGATTTACGACCTCTTGAAATGAAGACAATCTCAACACAATCAACATTTCTTTTAACCTTGGACGTAGGCCTTCTATGAACCACTCACAAGCATCATTCTCTATAGGAATAAGCTCGGCAGCGAAACGACTCAACTTGTTGAATTCAAACTTGTATTTATATACAGTGCGATTCCATTGCTTCATATTCATGAACTCTTGATTCATCTGTCGGATTAACTGATCTTCTATGTATTTATGCTTGAATTCCTCTAAGAACAAGGACCAAGTTACTTGATCACCAAACATTCTCAATGTATCGTTGGTCCACCAAATTCTCGTTTGCCCTCAAATCAAGGAGACTACTCCATCCAGCTTGTCAGAATCAGAACAATGAAGTCCCCCAAGCATAATTTTCATGCCATTAAGCCAAAGGTCCACAGCAACAGGACCTTCTTCGACTTCACCTTTAAAATCTGGAGCTCCTAAACCCTTCAACTCCTTTGCAATATTCAATCTAGGAGTTGAAGTGGTAGGAGGTTGGAAACGTGCCAATACCGCATCAAACGTCCTAAAGAACACATCTTGATCAGCTACAAGCACTTCAGAAGGTGCATGTTCTTCACTTTTCTTACATGCCAACACACACTATACAACAAAATACATACTGTATCAGTTACTTCTAATATGATCTTCTAGTAGTGATGTTATCTTTGTCACTCCTATTTCTGCTCTTCTCGACTCTTGGTACCTACGTGTATATCACTTACACGCTAAGTCATAGACTTAGTGAGGCATAATAATGAACACATAACAATAATATCATGAATATGTACTACAATCAATCATTATGACATTGCAATGCACATGTAGATACCCACACTATGGCATATATAAATATTATATGCATGAATGAACGTTTATGTCTCATAAGAGTTTCCTTTTAATTTGTATTTGGATGCACATGTACATTATTGAGAACAGGAGGTACATGAGTACACTGAGGTTGTGCACAAATGCTGTAACCACAACTCGAATAAATTCCCACTAGGGGCACTGAATATTTGTCCCGAATGACCTACGGTTGTTCATTCGGTTAATTCGGTGGCCACCGAACGAATTACCATTAACCGATTTAATCAAATATTTTTTCTTTAACCGTTAATCGAATCGAACTTTTTTCGAAAATATTAACCGAACCGAATAAATTTCGGTTAATTTTTGAATTAACCGAAAATTTTAACATTTTCTAATTTATATAAAAATTAAATATTTTTTAATTAAAAAAAGTTTATAATTAATTTAAATAATATATAATTATAATATAAAAATTTATATAATTTTTTTAATTAATAATATGATTTAGGTTTAAAAGTTATTGGATCTTAAATTATTAATTGGGTTTTAAATGGTTTGGGCTGAGCCCATATATATATAATATATTTAATATTTTTTAATTAAAAAATAGTTTACAATTAATTTAAATAATATATAATTATAAGATAAAAAATTTATATAAAATTTTTAATTAATTAATATTGATTTAAGTTTAAAAGTTATTGGATCTTAAATTATTAATTGAGTTTTAAATGGTTTGGGCTGAGCTCATATCTTATATATAATATATTTAAAATTTAAAATTTAATTTCAGTTAATTCGGTTAATTAACCGATTTCGAACTGAATTTACCGTTAACCGAATTCTACTAATTTTCTTAACCGTTAACCGACCAAACTAATTCGGTGGCCGACAGAATTAACCAAACTAATTCGGTTTGGTCGGTTAACCGAATTAGTTTGAAAACCCTACGAATAACCACTGTGTCCCGAAGGACCACTATGTGTAATATCCCAAATCAGGGCCAGTGACTAAATTGCAAATTTGAAACTTTGTGTTCAATTTAGAAATGAAATTAAAAGTCTCGGATTTAAGTAAAGAATTTTAATATTGGATTAAATAGCAAAGATGGATGAACTAAAGGGGCAAAATGGTCTTTTCATGGGAAAGATTTTTATCTTCCCTTTTTTAGTATTATAAAACGTGGGAAATATGAGAGAGTTCCAGACTTCTCTTCTTCATTCTCTTCTTTTCCACCGTGAAGCCATAAGCAAAGGTAAGATCTCTTGTTAGTTGATATTTAGTTGAATTTAGGATTTGGTTATGATTATTGGATGATAATTAAGCTTAAGGAAAGCTTAAATCATCTTAAAAAAGGATGGTGGAATTAGGAGAGATTAAAGATTTTGAGTTTTGAATGAAATCTTGAAATAAAGTTGAAGTTGAATTTTAAGTTGAATTTGACTTGTCAATAGTTGAATTAAGAGATTTGGAGTGATAGAAAGGAATTTAGAACATGTTGAATTTGAGTATAATTATTGAATTTCATTAAGAGGAGAGGATTTTGAGAATTAAGATGGTTAAATGAGTACAAATGGGCTTAAGTATGTTGTGTTTGAGTTTAGTATATAAAAGAGGTTGAAATATGAAGTGTTTAAGATGAAATGAAGTAAATTTCGTGTTGAAATATTATTTCTGGGCTAGGGGAATCGGTACCCATTCAAGGGGAATCGATACCCCTAAAACGAACCAGAAATTCCAGAATCTCATAGGGGAACCGATTCCCTCACAGGAGGGAACCGATTCCCCTAAAGGAAAATTGTGAATATGGGTTTAATAAGTTTGTTAAGTTGCTAGTATCCAATTACAAGGTGTAGGTATCTAATGATTGCCTCAAAATGTACATTTATGTAGATTTTGCGCGTAAAGCAATTCCGGAACATTTGGCAAGTAAGATCGATCAAGGGAAACATAGAGATTGGAATTGACTAGTGAGGCCAAGGTGAGTGCATACTAGTGACATGTAGTTTAATGGAAATAAGACTTGCGATGAGTCTATTTCCTAGAGTAATATGCATGAAGTCATAGACATGATTATGTGTTGGTTATAACTATATGTGATTATATGTATTACATTGATTGTATGTATGCATGACTAAAGATAATGATATGCTTGTGTATCATATATGATTTATGTAAAACTTTATTATGTAATAATGGAAGAACATGAAATAAGTTATATGATAGAGTCATAAGAAATGAAATGAACATGAGAAAGATAATCAAGTATAAGTCATATGATATGGTATAAGTGATTATAGAGAAATGTTCGGAGACTCTAAGAGAATAGTATAAATTCGAGGGCATAAATAAGGATACATAAGTTATATAGAGAAGATTGATAAATTAAAGGAAACTATGGTTTATGTATTAAAGTGAAGAGCTACAAAGTTTATTAAAAGTATTGTGGAAGTCATGAGAAATTGAACTAAATAAATAGATGGTTTATTGAGTGAAAAGGGAAAATGATAAAATAATGGAAATTATTTCTAGGTTAGAATGATACTAATTGAACAGTAATATAAACTTTATAAAGGAGTACTTGGGTAAAATCTTATATGATACAATTATAGAATATACTATTATATTAAATAGTATATGAGAAATGAGTAAGTTTATAGGTTATTGATAGGACATATAAGAGTATAAAATGTATGAATATGAAAAAGTGAACTAAGTTTAATGATGTTGAACCCTATGAGTAGAAGTTATGTGATTATAAGTAACATGATTATATGATCACAGATATGATACATGATATGAGATATGAGATATATGAAAGAGAAATATATGTTATGAAATATTATATGACTATGCGATTATATGAAAATGTTCTACGCGTAAGTGAACCATGTGTTTATATGTATATGGGATATGTGATTTATATGACGATGAGCTATGTGAAAGAACTACATGACTATGTATATGTGAATGTATGTTAACAAATATTAATGCCCATGTTATGTGTCATGAGAGCTAGGGTATAGTTGGCATACCAAGAGTCGAGGGTCTACGCGGTCCTTCGGACATATGTATTCTTTGGAACATGTGTGAAGTCTGGTGAGACACATACTGATCCTTGGCAAATGTATGATTCTTAAGGAATGATATGTGGTCCTTCGGGACATATATGTATTCTTTGGAACATGTGTGAAGTCTGGTGAGACACATACTTGATCCCTAGTATATGTATATGATCCTTAAGGAATGATATGTGGTCCTTATGGACATTATTATATGGCACTACGGTGCAATTCTACGCGGCACTCCGGTGCAATTCTACGTGGCACTTCGGTGCAATTATACAAGCTGTGGTGACAGCATAGTGCACAACCTCTATAGACTCATATATCTATAGTTCTCACATGTGTACATGGGCTTTGAAAAGAGAACATAATTTGATATAATGATGTGTATTTCTCGTGACATGGTAGAAGTGCTATATGTCATGGTGATATGAGATGCTATGCGTTTATGTATTATATGATTATAGAAATTAGTAATGTATTGTGGCATATTAAAATATATATAATATGTTTATATTCATTATATGCTCATATGACGGAATTGAAGTAATGACAAGGGAATTAGTAAGGATAAACAGGT
The DNA here is from genome assembly GCF_006381635.1 of Hibiscus syriacus. Taxonomy (NCBI): domain Eukaryota; kingdom Viridiplantae; phylum Streptophyta; class Magnoliopsida; order Malvales; family Malvaceae; genus Hibiscus; species Hibiscus syriacus. Next base: position 3,167,604 of record NW_024063533.1, on the reverse strand, counting down.
TTGTGATATGAGAACAATGTATGTGATATATGTATATGATGTGTGATATGAATTGCATGATATGATATGTGTGATAGGGGTTATGGTATCTGTTACATAATATACATGAATATATGTTGATGTATGTAAATGAGTTGTATAATTTGATAGCATAAACAGTCATGCATGATTAGGGTATGAATTCCATTAGATGTGTTTTCTTTATGCCTCACTAAGTCATCGACTTAGCGTGTGAGTGTTTCACACACATGTTACAGAAAGTGAATATAGAAGCTGTGAGGAGCAATACAGGTCAGCATCTCCCTTACAAGATTTCAGATCAGAAAATAGATGAGTTAAATGATTTTTGTTATTTTGAATATAGTTGGCATGTACTAATTGATTGAGTTAAATATGCTCTGATCGATTTTGGTTATTGGGTCAAATTATGTAACTAAACTGCTTTACTTTAATGAAAGTTTAAATTTTCTTTGAATTTTGTCAAGAGTCAAAGTTTGAAAAGTCAATGTGACACCCGGACTCGTATCCGGGTCGGGTACGGGTTGGGGGTATTACCTATGTCTCGAAGGACCACTGATAATCCCTCGATCTTGGCATGTCAATCATACCTACAGTTCTTATATTAAATAACATGGGCTTAATTATAAATATATTCTCATTTTTATCTCTTTTATCATTGTCCATGAAACACATAAATCACTTCATATGCAAATATGATCACTTCCATTATTCACGTACCTGGATCGATTCTTTTATAATGACCTTCATTCATATAATATCATGTTAAAGCATGAATGAATTATACATATAATCACTATAACATACATACATACATACATACATATATATATATATATATGCATGTACATGAATGTAAAGTCATAAATTCAACTATAAGATATAGACTTATCACAAGTCTTATCTCCATACTATTCTATCTAGTATAGTACTCACCTAGCCTTTCTTACTTTGACTCGATCCTAATCCTTCGATTGTTCCGGAACAAGATTATGTTCTATATACATAATAATACATAGATACATATTAATATACTATAACATACTAATCTTTCATTTCTTAAACTAAAGGAAAAGTAATTCATTGCTTATTAAAGTAGGTATCAGTACCCCCTTAGTATCGATACCCTAATTGTATTATGAAAAATTTACTTGTAAGTATCGGTACCTGTTGAATGGGTACCAATACCCCTAGCCCAGAATTCACATTTTCAGTACGAAAATTACTTCATTTCAGCTCAATACTTCATATTTCATCCCTTTTATAAACCAAACTTTCATACACATACTTAGCCTCACTAATATTCATTTATCCCATCTTTAACCTCAATATCCTCTCCTCTTTATGAAATTCAAGAATCATACTCAAATTTCAACATGTTCTAAATTCAATTCTAACATTCTTATGTCTTAACTAGATTAACGACAAGTCAAATCCAACTTCCAATTCTACTTATGAACTCTATTTCAAGATTTCCTATCTTTAATCTCCTAACTTCATCATCTTTTGATTTCAAGATAACTTAAGCTTTCCTTGAGCTTAGTATCATCTAATGATCATACCCAACTTTAAATTAACATAAATCAATTAACCAGAAACTCACCTTTGGTTTTATCACAAACGCATTAAGGAAGAAGAATAGGAAGAGAACTTTGGAACAACTTTTCCTTCTTTTCCCTTCCACGTGGATTAATATAATCCATCCAAAATTTTATTATTTTCCTTCCAAATGATCATTTTCTCCTTTATTCCTCATTCTTTTCAATTTGATCTACACCATATTTTTCATATAAATCCTTGAACTATTCAATTATTCTACTTAATCATCAAATTTCATAACTTAAAATTAGTTACTACCCGATATTGAGGATGTTACATCGAGGACGAAACAAAGAGTCGAGTAGTAAAACTAATTTAACTGACATTTAACACATTTTCGATGCACAAATTCATCCCAAACTGTTCGATGGTGATAAATTCAAACATAAAAATTCCAATTGATGGTTTTCAAAATAAGTTTAAATGTTGAAGAAGATGATGAAAAAAGGGAGGGAGTGTTGTAATTTTTATTTAAATAAATAATTATAAGATTTTTATTTAATATTTTATATCAAATTTATTTTTATTTTATTTTACATAAATCTACAATATTGTGTGAAAAGAAGGAAAAAAATTTATAATAGTATAATTTTATTAATTATTTTAATTTAATATTAAATTTTCTTCAATAAAATTCCACATATTACTTCTTTTTTTAAATTACAAAATTTGTAACATGAAAAAGGAAGGATTATGGTAAGTAAAATATTCTTAACTTAATAATGAGATTTTTCTGAATTTATTTCATTTTTAAATTCTATCAATATCCTGTTTTCCTACCATTTTCCTAACAACACGTCACTCTTTTGTAACGAAATTTCGAGATGAGTTAACGTAATAGACGAAGGGGATCATTGGTGCAACTTTGAGCTCTGAAAATAACATTCGACCCCCCAGAAAAGTATGAATATGAAGCATTCACTAAATTATTCTTCAAATAAATTACATTTGTATTACACTGTGAACTGTGATGCAATTGCAACTCAAGAAATTCTAAACTTCTTTAAAATTCCTTATTCCCAGTGGACGTTTATCGATGGTTTGATCAGAATCAGAGAACAAAAATGCTTGAATTTTGCTTACGATCACCAGAGGGCTTAAGGTGGCATCCACTTTAAATATCTCTTCACCTTCATCTATGTTAAGCAACTCTAGTTGTGATTGCAGAAGTGCCGCCGGCATGAAATGCTTCCCTTCCGCAGCTCGTTTCTCGAGCCTGGCAGCTAGAACATCGGCCTCGGCATCCAATAAAACAAACTGCCCCTACCACCATAGCTCCCAAGAACATAATCTGCATCAGGGATCTTAGAATTTCTCTGTAATGTTCTGCAGTGAAGAACACCCAAGTATCACAGTTTTTCCGCTTCTAATTTATTTTAGGACATCCCGTAGCATCTCTAGCCAAGGAATTCGATCCTCATTTGAGAGGGAAATACCTTGCCTCATCTTTTCTGTGTATTTAAATGGATAAATGTTAGTAACAAATTCAATATAAAGAGAAAACTGTGATTCATGCTCAATGGCCATGTCTACACTTACCTTTGTTCAACAGTGGATGGAAATCATCAGCATCAAGAAAGCTACAGTTCAAAACTTTGGCCAACATGTCACCTTTTGTGCTAGTTACACACACAAAGTAGACGAGCATGAGTAGGGTGATCATATTGTTACCTGTATAATGTATCTATGCTACTCGGACATAGGAGTGAGAGATCCTAATCATGCCACTAAAATTAACCACAAAATAATATATATATATATATATATTAAATTTAATGAACTACAACATTATCAAAAATGCCATACGGGAATCAAGTGAAAATAAGAGACCTATCAAGAAAAATTCAAACAACTTTTGGAGAAGTTCTAGTTGAAGGACTGATCAAAGCAAACAAAAATTACCGCATGGCATAGTAATGCCATTCTCTATCAATAATAACTGTGAGCTCCACATGATCAATTCAAATCCTGTTCAAACAACTTTAGATCATGATTGCTAAAATCTCAAAACCCCATAATTGCAATTTGCAAAAATAATATGGTGATAGAATATGGGTAACATTAATGCCATTCCAGATCTGCACCTGATACAATACATTCTCTTGAGCTTTAATCAAAAATAGAAATAAACAATTGTTCCCCTTCTAATGATTAATTATTGTAGTCAAGAGATGCCTATTAGAAAATATCAAAAGGGTATCATTAAAGTTCATGCTTGGCAATTACTATATTGTTGTTGTTTGCTGCTGTTGGGAATAAGAATGTAGCCATGAATAATTAACAAGAGTCTATGTCTACTTCCCCTTTAATGCACTCTATTCATACCTCTTCTAAGTTGGTAAAAAGGTATAATTGTAGGAAAGAAAATTGTGAAATTGGGTGAAGAGATGATGAAAAGTTACGAACAAGTAAACAAGATGTATCATAAAACGATGGAAATGAAAAGCTTATTATCTGAAACATTCATCGCTGCATGACAGAAACCTATGGCATGATGATGGTTTGATGACATTGAAGATAAATGGAATAAATCAACATATAACCTTTTCTATTCCACATACATTTGAAAAGAAAAAATAATTCCTAGATTCAGCTTTCAATCATGAATGAGAAATTCCTATAAAAAAATCATGAATGAGAAATTACAAAGCAAAAACAAAGGGGGAGCTTACGATTTGCCAGCGCCACTAACTCCCATAATCACAACAGCCCTTCCTACAAAACAGAGGAAATATAAACCGCTAAGGAAGACTAAAGATAACAGATATAAAACAATGGAAATTAGAAGGCGAATATGAGACGAATTACCTTTGTGATCAATAGCCATAGTAAGTCAAAGATAAGATACGATCTTGCCTTCACTGCTATCTGCAAGAGGGGATGCATAAACTATTTTTGAGTCCGAAAGAAAATTCAAAATAAACCCAAACAAAGTTTGACGATGAAAAGGTCGGGAAGAATACAAGTAAAGAAAACAGGTAGAATATATGATAGTGAAAAACAAAGTGGTCCGAGACATGCATTTGAATCAAACTCAACTCCCCATTGCGATCCACGGCGACTGGAAGCAGGCCTCCGAAATACCCAAGAAAATATGGGAGTTGGTCTTGCAGTACTCTTCAAGTAAAGCCCAATTAGAGAAACGAGATTTTAAGAACAGAGGACGTCATGGGGGAGAGAGAGAATTGAATAGCAACTGTAATTTGGTTGAGAAATTGTCTTACCTGCCTTAGATTTAAATTACGATTACAGTAGTATTTTCGGTCGTATTATATTTATAGCAATTACATATCATGATTTTTCTTAAAAATTTGTATAATTTATTGTAAAACATACTTTAAGGCTTAATATAAAAAATGTTCAAATTATACATTTTTTTAATTTAGACGTCTAAATTTTTAAGTATAGTTTGTTAACATATTCATTAAGTAATTAAAGATAAATTTTACATATGTATTACTGTTGTTGTTCAACTTGTGCTCATGCTTGTAATTAGGGGTGTAAACGAGCCGAGTCGAGTTCGAGTATTGTTGAGCTCGACTAGACTCGAAAACTCTGAAATAGAGCTCGACTCGACTCGAAAACTAGCGAACTTAAAACTTTCAAGCTCGACTCGAACTCGAAATCCTAAACTGAAGCTCGTGATCATTGAAAATGCTCGAAATGAAAAATCTTAAACTTAACTCGATTGAAGTCTCAAACTCAAACATGAACCTTAAAATGAAAATCTTACTGTATTTTAAAAAATCAATATATAAATTATATTATTAATAATTTATTTAAAAAAAATAAAATCTTAATATATATTTCCGAGCTGCTTACGAGCTTTTCGAGTCGAATATCGAGAACTCGTTTCGGCTAGTTAAGAACTCGAATCTTTTCTATAAAATTTATTGATTTTTTTACTTTATTTTCATTTTTCGTTTCAGTTTTCTATAATATTAGTTTGGTCGTAATGTTTAAAACTCAACAAGTGTGCTTCATTGATTGTATCTTTTTTAAGATCGTATCATATATGTAAAGTACGTTCAATCATCATGATTTTTATAAATTTCAATAGGAAAATATCCTCTCGTTGAATAATTAAATATGTATATGTTTTAATATTTGATCTTTAAATAAAATATATTTGAGTGAAAAACCTCAAATTTAAACACGTGACTGAAAATGTATAATATATATATAATGTAAAACTCTTTAATTTTACACATATTTAAAATTATTGGATGAGTAAAAATAAATTATTGAGATTGACTCGTTAATTTTTTTTTAGTTAATATCTTTTCATTTTTTTTACTGTTAATTTCAGTCATATATTTTTATTCATCTAATAATTCTAAATTTATATATAAAAAAACTTATACATTGTTTAACAAAAGATTTAAAGATTGTTTACAAGATTCTGTATATAAACTTATTTAAACAAAAGAAAAAAGAAAACTTGAATTTGGTATATGGTATATGGTATAGAAGTTTAGTTGAACGGACCTCGACCAATAAATAACAGAATGTTATTTTTTTATAGATTGAGTTGAGGTTGCAGCTGGAAAGCGGACTACGGCGTTTAGGCCGAAAGCAACGCTAAACGGACCCTAAAGTAAAGGGGATATAGCCTTTGTTTTGTTAATTTTAAAATTTTTAAAATTTTAAGAGAAAATAAATTTATAAAATTTAAGAGGTAAAAATTATTAATTAAAAATTAAAATATATAAATTTAAAAAAAATTAAAAAAAAAGACTTTCACTGCTCGCCCTATCTCATCTATCCCTACACACAGTCAAACACGAAACTGGCAAGGATTCCGAGATTTGTCAACCCCAACGTTAGGGCTCCGCACATGGTTATAAAATCTGGTGGCTTAAACTAAAAATCTCTCTCAACTATGTCCTTTTCTTTTGAGCCGTTAAATTATTTTTAATCAAAATAATCTTTAAACTATTATATATAATTATTTTAAATCTTATATTTTTTTAATAGAATTTTTGTAGACTAATGGAATATTGACATGTCATACGAAATTGATATTTGTTTAAATTAGAAAATTAATTTAAATTAAAAGAAAACATAATTTAAAGATTTGTTTAATCAAAAGACAGTTTACACAATTAAAGTGGTTGTATTTAAGATTTTTTCTAAAATATTTTTCTTTTAATAAAAGTTTGATGCGACAAAGAATTGATGTATATTTTTTTATTAAATAATTTTATTAATAATTTAAATTTAACCTTGGGTAAGCTCAAATAGACTTGAAAAATTAATTAATTTTTTAATTTTGAGTTATTTGAGTTGAGTTATTCGAGTCAAACTCGAATTATCGCTTTTTTGATTTACTTGAGAAATAAAAAATTTGATTGACTATTTTGATAGTTTTGTGATTTAGTCTCTGATTTCCTTATTCATTCAATTCATCCATTTTAAGTCAATTTTTACCAAATTTAAACCACTTGCTCTTAATCATGGTAGAATACAACATGCTTTCAATTCCTCTTTTTTGATATTATTTTTTTTGTTATTTAATTTAGTTCGTTAATTTCTTATGATTTCTTTATTTATTCAATTCGTTTTTATTTTAAGTCTATTTTTTATTAAATTTGAATCATATGCTCCTATACCACTATAGAATACATATGTAACTTCAATTCTTATTTTTTAGTAAAATATACTCTCTTTATTTATTTGTCCCTTAACTTTGCATTTTACTCAATTTGATTGTAATTTTTTACAAAATATTTATTCTCATCAAATTTTTTTGACTCTTTATACTTTACCCTCAAAATATCTTTTTTAAAATATACCATTGTAAATATATTTTATAATTTTAGGTTGTATTAGATATATTAAGTATCTTATATTGTTAAGAAATCGATAAGTTAGAATCAATCTTTTACATAATGCTATATATTATAATAAAATTAAATAGAAACTCAATAATTCGATTCGACTTGAAAAAATTTCAACTTAAGTTCGAGTCACAAAATGACACATTAACTAAAATAACTTAAAATTTTTGAATTGACTCGACTCGATTGAATGTTCACCCTTAATAAATGATCCAAATAAATTTAGAATCTATAATATAAGAGAATACAAATAAACTTAAATTCAATGTTAACTGAGGTTGTTTATTTACTTCAGAATGATTAGGCGCTGAATGATTCAAATATTGAATAATTCAGATGCTCTGAATGAATTAGGTCTAAATGTGACATGTTGTTTGATAATGGCTCTGAATTATTCAGAATGTACATCTATGCTGAATCTTCCAGCACTGTTTTATTGAATCAATCAGCACTAAATCATTTAAAGGTACAAAATAAATCCACTAAATATTAAACAGTTCAACATTAATGATTCTATTAAAAAAACAAACTGCCATAAGAGAACACTAAATATTTGTGGCTATGCTTTTAATATTATCTTCGTGACAGCCTTTGCTTAGCTAATTTAGATTCCCTATGCCATGCCAAGCCAGGCCAGTCCCCACCCCCCATGTGCTCTACATTGCCACTCCTTTCTTCTCAATTACTACTTTCGTTGCTCTTTTTCCTATCTTTCTCACCTCTTCCTATCTTTCTCACCATTTTCATTTCTTCTCCTTCTTCCTTTGATGCTGCTTTTTTGCCTTTTGGGTTTTTTCAGTTTCTCTGTTCAAGTTCAGTCCTCCCTATGTTTGCTTTATCCATCTAATGCCTTTGAGAAAAAGTTGCAACTCTTTCCTGCATCATTTCCCGGAAAATAAAAGCTAAAGCTTTGCATTTTTAATCTCTCTCACATGAACTACAAGCCCAGACTTGGTTTTTGCTTCAAGCTTCTTGCTTTAATTCTTGGGTTCTCTTCGGTTTTCATATCTGTTAAATCCCAGAAAGCTGCAAGCGATGATGCTGCCGCCATGTTAGCCCTCAAGAAGGCTCTCAGTCCACCTGAATCTCTCGGATGGACCGACCCTGATCCATGCAAATGGAACCTTGTTGTCTGCTCAAATGACAAGCGCGTCACTCGGATCCAAATCGGTCACCAGAACCTTCAAGGTACACTTCCTTCAGATCTTCAGCACCTTACTGAGCTTGAGCGTTTAGAGCTTCAATGGAACAACATTTCGGGTCCCGTCCCTAGCTTAAGCGGGTTAAGCTCACTCCTCGTGGTTATGCTTAGTAACAATCTCTTCACTTCATTCCCCACTGATTTCTTATCTGGTTTATCTTCTCTTCAGTCCGTTGAGATTGATAACAACCCTTTTTCCGCCTGGGAAATCCCTCAAAGCTTGCAAAATGCTTCAGCTTTGCTGAATTTCTCGGCCAACTCGGCTAACATTACTGGGAAAATACCAGACATCTTTGGATCTGATGCGTTTCCAAGTCTAAACATCTTGCATTTGGCCTTCAATAGTCTTGAAGGAGAGCTGCCCTTGAGCTTTGCTGGGTCATCAATCCAGTCTTTGTGGGTTAATGGTCAGAAAAGTGACAGTCAACTCACTGGTTCCATTGCTGTAATCCAAAACATGACACTCTTAAAGGAGGTTTGGTTACAGTCGAACTCATTCTTGGTCCTATACCAGATTTGTCTGGGTTGAAAGCATTGCAGACTCTGAGTTTGAGGGACAACTCGTTTACTGGCCCAGTTCCTGTTTCTCTTATGAAGCTTGAGTCCTTAAAAACTTTTAATTTGACAAACAATTTACTTCAAGGACCGGTGCCCGTGTTTAAGGACTCGATTTCCGTGGATATGGTTAAGGATTCCAATAGATTTGTATGCCAAGTCCTGGTGACTGTGATCCAAGGGTGACTTGGTTGCTTAATGTTGTGAAATCCATGGATTATCCGCAAAGGCTTGCTGATAACTGGAAAGGGAATGATCCTTGCTTGGATTGGCTTGGGATTACATGCATTAATGGCAACATTACTGTTATTAATTTTGAGAAGATGGGCCTTACTGGTACCATATCTCCTGATTTTGCATCACTTAAGTCTTTGCAGAGGCTGATTCTTGCTGACAATAATCTCACTGGTCCCATTCCTGAGGAGCTCACTACACTGGTTGCACTTAAAGAACTGGATGTTTCCAACAATCAACTCTATGGGAAAGTCCCCACTTTCAGGAGCAATATCATTTTTCACGCAGATGGTAATCCCGACATCGGCAAGGAGAAAAATAGTGCTACTTCTCCAGCTTCTGGATCTGGCAATCCCAGTGCTGGCTCAGGGTCTAAAAGTGGTGAAAATTCTGGACATGGTGGCAAGAAATCTTTGGCTTTCATTGGAATGATCATAATTTCTATATTTGGGGGTCTGGTAGTTATTGGCTTGCTTGGCTTGTTGGTTATCTGTCTTTATAAGAAGAAACAGAAACGGTTCAGCAGAGTGCAGAGCCCAAATGCAATGGTGATTCACCCTCGCCATTCTGGTTCGGATAATGAAAGTGTTAAGATCACGGTTGCTGGCTCGAGTGTAAGCGTTGGTGCTGTCAGTGAAACTCATACAATTCCGAACAGCGAGCATGGCGGTGATGTACAAATGGTTGAGGCAGGTAACATGGTGATTTCTATCCAAGTCCTAAGGAATGTGACCAACAATTTCAGTGAAGAAAATATATTGGGGCAAGGGGGTTTTGGGGTAGTTTATAAAGGTGAGTTGCATGATGGTACAAAGATTGCTGTGAAGAGATGGAATCTGGGGTTATTAGTGGCAAGGGTTCAACTGAATTTATGTCTGAGATTGCTGTATTGACAAAGGTCCGACACCGGCATCTTGTTGCCCTTCTTGGATATTGCCTTGATGGAAATGAAAAGCTTCTTGTGTATGAATACATGCCCCAAGGTACTCTTAGTGGACATATCTTTAACTGGGCAGAAGAAGGATTAAAACCACTTGAATGGACAAAGAGGTTGACCATTGCCTTAGATGTTGCAAGGGTGTCGAATATCTTCACAGTTTAGCCCATCAAAGTTTTATACATCGAGATTTGAAGCCTTCAAACATTCTACTAGGAGATGATATGAGGGCTAAGGTCGCAGACTTCGGTCTTGTGCGTCTTGCCCCCGAGGGGAAGGGCTCCATTGAAACAAGAATTGCTGGAACCTTCGGATACTTGGCACCAGAATATGCAGGTATATTTCGTCTATCTGTTTTTCCCTTTAATTTCATATAGTTTATTCTTCATAAAGTTTAATGCAAATAAGTTGCATGATGAAAGAATGCAAGTATTTGATTTGAATGGCACTTGTTGACACGTTGAGCGTATGGCCGAGTTTTGCTCGACAGTTCTTAAAATTGCAAAATTTGTTTCATCTTATACTTATTCTACCATGTATTTGTTGAAGTGTTGCCTATGACATTTAGTTCTATACACAAAATATTCCCAACATCGAAATAATTTTTTTCTTTGAATACCAATTGCAGTTACCGGACGAGTTACCACTAAAGTTGATGTGTTTAGCTTTGGGGTGATACTGATGGAGCTGATCACTGGTAGAAGAGCACTTGATGAGAGCCAACCCGAGGAAAGCGTGCACCTAGTTACATGGTTCAAGAGAATGCACATCAACAAGGACTCGTTCCGCAAAGCCATCGACCCCACAATCGACCTCAATGAGGAGACACTCGCCAGTATCAGCACCGTTGCTGAATTGACTGGTCATTGCTGTGCAAGGGAACCATATCAAAGGCCCGATATGGGTCATGCTGTAAACGTGCTATCTTCTCTAGTGGAGCTTTGGAAACCAACCGATCAATGTTCCGAAGACATATACGGCATCGACCTTGAAATGTCATTGCCACAAGCACTAAAGAAATGGCAAGCTTATGAAGGCAGAAGCAATTTGGAGTCTTCATCTTCTTCACTTCTTCCCAGCTTAGACAACACTCAAACCAGCATTCCTACACGGCCTTACGGATTTGCCGAGTCATTTACATCAGCAGATGGAAGATAAGCAGCAGTTGTATATTATCGAATCAGTCAATCTTATGTTCATTCTGATTGCTTCTTGCTTCTTAGCAGAACTTGTGTAGCCTAATTATTTCCTCCAACGATGTTGTTTTGCTTGGAATATGATTCGGATGCTCTCCGGTTTCGATGCTCTCGAAGCCAAACAATTAATGTTTCGTTTAATTCATGCAAATGTGTTCATGCTTCATCCTGCTCGACTGATCATGATCGACATACGAGTGCATATGAGTTATATTCATGTTAGATATATATTGGAATTCGTCGTGTCGAAACAGTAGCTTGGAACACCAAACTTTGGCCATTAAAATAGTCACAAAGTTCATGTGTCTGGGAATAAAAACAGAAAAAAGCAGAAGCGAAACAGCTCAACGCCATCCAATGAAGAAAGAGATGGGTAGTGGTGGGGAATAGCGTTGCTGTCTGTAGTATTAAAGTAATGTGCGGGGACCTGCAGGTGTTGGCGGTGAGGTGTAATTGTCCCGTTTCCAGTTTCCCACACATGGCTTACGTTCTTCTCGCAACTGTCCCCTCTGGCTTTCGGTCTCGCGCCCACAGTTGTTTTATTGTCTTTTCTTTTCATGTCTACACTTTTATCCTATAATTGTATTGTGGTAGGAAATTATAAATTTTATGCTGAGATGGAGATAGAAAATAATTGAATTTTAAAATTTGGAGTTAAAATAAATATTTTTTTATTTTTAAATATAAAAAACTAAGGACAATGCCAAATATCGAAATAATATGGAAATTGTTACCGATAAGAATTGGGAATTAGGGGTCTTTTAGTTAACCTTAGATTTTTTTTTTCTTTGGCTGTTGTTAATCTTATTTTTTCTTTATTTTTGTGATGGGTGGCGATATCGGTCTTAATGCTAATTATCGATCTTCAATATTTATTTTTATTTATTTATTTTTATTATTTAATATCTTTATTTTTTTAATTTTTAATAATTCTATCTTTATAATACATTTTTCGTTATCTTTATAGCACGTTTTTCAGTCTTTTGGCATGTTTTCGTTCGTTTAGTCGTTATTTTTGTTTGGATTTGACATCGCCACGACTAATTAAGATGACACTTATTTATTAATATACTGATATTCTATGTTTTGGACTCTCAAAGTGGATTTTGATACATTATTTGCATTCATATATAATTTTCTCATGTCGCTCGTTTTTTATTTGCGATTTGTCAGTGGTCCTTCGATAGATTGATTCCTTTTGTGGTTCATTTATCTATACAGTCATATCTGTTCATATCTACTTTTGTAGTTTATTTGATTAGATTTTAACATTTTCCTTATATATAGTTATTGTGTGATCTTAAGTATTAGTTTCGTGTGTTAATGATTATAAGAAATCTTTTTATTGTGTGTTTTAATTTAAAATTATAATTATAAAAATACATTATAATTTAAATATTTTTTATTTTTAATGAAATTAGCCGCTTTAATCTTATAAAAACAATTAGGCACTGGGAAGGAATAAGTGTTGCGGAAGACGGCTATCGGATAGAGCAAAATCGCAACTGATAATTTGAGAAAATAAAAATGAAGATAAAAGAGATACAAAATTTACGTGGAAAACCCCTAAAAATTTAGGGTAAAAACCACGGGCAACGATAGAAGAATTTCACTATGAGAAAATATGAATTACAACCTCTCTCGATCTACCAAGGAGAAAATAATGATAATTCTCTCTAGATAAAAAGGAGAAAACAACTCTCAAGAAACTCTCTAAAATCTCTCTAGTATTGGAAGAAAGCTAGAATGCTTTGAGATGATTTTGAAGCTAAATGAGCTAGGGTATTTATAGTTGAAACTTAAGGACTAATCTTATAAATACCCTAAATTACAATGACTAAAATTAATTATCCCATTACCCAATTTCAACAAAAATTAGGTGCCTAATTTTTGACTTTGACAAAGCACCATTTGGTGCCTAAATTATTTGACTTTTAACAATCTCCCATTGAAGATTTGATTCGAATAATCATATCTTCACACCATTCTTTCTACCTTGTACCTTCATGTTGCTTACTTTTCTGACAGGCCACAGGAGGATCGACACCAGGTAAATTTATCAGCATTGATTGCCTTCGTCATGAAATCTGCTATGTTGTCTTTGGTATGGATCTTCTGCATATCTACCGTTCCTTCTTCCACCTTTTCACGAATGAAATGGTACTGAACTCGTATGTGCTTTGTCCTTGAATGAAATGTTGGATTCCTTGCTAGATGCAAGGCGCTTTGACTGTCACAAAACAGAGATACATACTCTTGATTGTGCCCAAGCTCCTCCAATAGCATCTTCAACCAAATTGCTTCTTTACTGGCTTATGTAGCTGCTACATATTCTGCCTCTGTTGTGGACGTAGCCACAACTGACTGCAATTTTGAAACCCAGCTTACAGCTCCACCAGCAATTTTGAACACATATCCTGTAGTAGATTTGCTTTTATCCAAATCCCCTGCATAGTCAGAATCTACATAACCATTGATTAGTAAGTTTGATCCTCCGTAACATAATGCAACATTTGAGGTCCCTTTGATGTATCTGAGGATCCTCTTTACAATATTCCAATGCTCTTTGCCTGGATTCGCCATGTACCGACTAACCACTCCCACTGCTTGTGCAATGTCTGGTCTTGTGCATATCATAGCGAACATTAAACTTCCCACTACTGATGCATACAGTACTCGAGATATCTCCATTCTCTCTTCTTTACTGCTAGGACTCATACTAGAGGATAATTTGAAGTTAATGGAAGGGGTAGAAATTGGCTTACAATCTTGCATCTTGAATCGTGACAAGATCTTCTTCAAGTAATTCTTTTGTGAAAGCCAAATCTTCCTATTACTTCTGTCTCGGTGAATTTGCATCCCTAGAATCTTGTTTGCTGATCCCAAGTCCTTCATTTCAAATTCCCTAGCCAGTTGTGCCTTCAATTCTTCAATATAATCTTTGTTGGGTCCTGCAACCAACATGTCATCCACATACAACAGCAATATAACAAAATCGTTATCACCAGACCTCTTAAAATAAGCACAAGGGTCTGCATTAAGTCTGTTGTATCCAAGGTACATAATGAATGAATCAAATATCTTATACCAATACCTCGGCGCCTGTTTTAGACCGTACAGATATTTGTTCAACCTGCAAACCAAGTTCTTCTTTTCTTTTTCTTAAAAACCTTTAGGCTGGAGCATGTAAATCTCTTCTTCAAGATTTCCATGAAGAAAAGTGTTTTAACATCTAGTTGCTCTAGATGTAAGTTCAATGTAGCACACATTGCCAAAACTACTCGAACTGTTGTTAGTCGAACCACAGGAGAAAATATTTCATTGAAATCAATACATTCTTTTTGAGCATATCCTTTGACCACCAGTCTTGCATGATACCTCTCAACTTGATCGTCACCATTTCGCTTGATTTTGAAGACCCATTTGTTACCAATTGGCTTCCTTCCTTGTGGTAGTGGCACAAGGTCCCATGTATTATTTTTATGAAGGGCTTCAATTTCTTCTTGCATCGCCATCATCCACAGTGAAGCATCTGAGCTGTTTATTGCCTCCTGGTATGTTGATGGCTCACCGTCCTCTGTTAAAAGGCAGTATGCAATATTACACTCTATAACATAATCTGAGTGCCAATTGGGACGTCTTCTCACACGATCTGATTGACGAGTTGTTGGAGCTTTAGAACTCTCTGGTTCTTGTTCATCATGTGCTGGTTCTACTTCAGAAGAATCTCCTTCTTCAAACTCTTTTTCCACATGTATCTGAGTAGTCTCTGACTTTTCAGCGCTATCATCGTCTTCTTTTCTTTGTAGTTTATCTTCTACAAAGATAACATCTCTACTAATGATTACTTTGCGGGCAGTGGGATCCCACAAGCGATACCCCTTTACTCTATCAGCATACCCCAAGAATTTGCATTTCCTGGATTTTGGATCCAACTTTGAAATTTCTTGGGAGTTGTACATCACGTACACTATACTTCTAAATATATGGAGGTTTGAATAATCAGCTGGTTTTCCAGTCTACATCTCCATTGGTGTCTTCAGCTCTATTGCAGTTGATGGAGCTCGATTCACCAAATAACAGGCGGTATTGACTGCTTCTGCCCAGAATGATTTTTCTAGGCCTACATCCCTCAACATTGCTCTTATTCTTTCTAACAAGGTTCTGTTCATCCGCTCTGCCACTTCATTTTGTTGAGGAGTGTTCGCCACTGTGAACTGTCTTTTGATGTCTTCTTTCCTGTAAAATTCATCAAATTCTTCGCTTGTGTATTCTCCTCCATTATCTGTTCTGAAACACTTGATCTTATTTCCAGAATCAAGTTCCACCCGCGCTTTGAAGTTTTTGAAAGTTGAAAACACGTCTGACTTCTTCTTAATAGGGTGCACCCAACATCTACTGGAGTAGTCATCAATAAATGAGACAAAGTATTTTGCTCCACCTAGGAACGTTACTGGTGCTTGCCATACGTCAGAGTGAACCAATTCTAGAACATTTTTGCCTCTAGAATTTGATGTGTTGAATTTCAACCGGTGTTGATTACTTGTTATGCAATGCTCACACAAAGGAAGTGATACCTTTGTTAAGCCTGGAAGTAGCTTTTGCTCCACAAGGACTTTCATTCCTTGTTCTGACATGTGTCCAAGTTTCTGATGCCATAGCATTGCCGAATCTGAACTACATGAGGCAACAGAGGCTTCTACTTCTACCAAAGTCTCTCCCTTCAGTATGTACAAGTTTGCAGCTATTTTTTCGCCTTTCAGCACCACAAGCGCTCCACGGAACACCTTCATGATTCCTTTCCGTGTTTCAATCTTGCTTGCATTATTATCCAACAATCCGTAGGATAATAAATTTTTCTTCAAGCCTTTCACGTGCCGCACATCTCGAACAACTTTAATTGTTCCGTCATACATCTTCAATTTGATGGTTCCCACGCCAACGATCTCTAAGGCATGATCATTGCAACTATAAACAGATCCTCCTAAGACAGGTTCATAATGATGGAATCATTCTCTTCTTGAGGTCATGTGATATGTTGCTCCCGAATCAATGAGCCATATATCTGCAAATCATTTTTTTCCTTCCACGGTGGTTGACGCTTCACAGCATAGAGCATCTCCATCATCTGAAGTGTTTGCGGTATTGCCTTGTGGATTGGAGTTTTTATTTAGACTCCAATAATCCTTCTTCAAATGACCCTTCTTTCCATAGTTGTAACACTTTAAATTCTTCTTGCTCCTCGACTTCGATCTACCATGTTTGTGACTGCTACTTTGGCCACGTTCTGTTGATCTCCCTCTCATCGTTGTCAACGCTTCTGCTTGTTGCAGATTTACTTGTCTGTCTTCCTTGTTCTTGCGCCGATTTTCTTCTTGTAGAACAACAGCTGCAACATCATCAAAGACTAGACTAGTGACATTATTGTTTGTCAAGTTGATGATGAGTTGATCATACGAATCCGGTAGACTTTGAAGTAGAAGTTCAGCACGTTCTTGTTCTCCTATTTTACAGCTTAAGGATGTAAGCTGAGAAAATAAAGTATTCAGTGTATTTAAGTGCTCCGTCACTGAAGTAGATTCTGGCATACGGAGAGTGTACAATTTTCTCTTAAGGAAAATTTTATTATACAACGATGTGGCCTCGTACAATTTGGTGAGATGGTCTCATATCTCCTTAGCTGTCTTCTTCTCCTCGATGCTTGACAATACTTCATCTGCTAATGTTAGATGAAAGTTTGTCATAGCATTCCCGTCCATTTCGATCCATTTGTTGTCATCTGTGAAATCCACTGGCCTTTCACTGATAGTTGCTAGACAACTGTCTTTCCTCAGGATTCATATTCAATTTCCACAATAAGAAATTTCTCCCATTGAATTTTTCAATATCAAATTTCGTTGCCATAGCTTCTATTATTGATAGCTCCCTCTATTTCACTATCGTGAATAGTTCTCTAGAACCTCAAAGAATGGGTAATACCTTCTTATTTTCTTATGTTGGAGGATCCACCTTTTGGTGGCAACCACAAAGACAATAAGCAGATATTACACACTCAAATCTGACTCGAATACCAATTGTTGCGGAAGACGGCTATCGGATAGAGCAAATCGCAACTGATAATTTGAGAACATAAAAATGAAGATAAAATAGACACAAAATTTACGTAGAAAACCCCTAAAAATTTAGGGTAAAAACCACGGGCAACGGTAGAAGAATTTCACTATGAGAAAATAGGAATTACAACCTCTCTCGATCTACCAAGGAGAAAACAATGATAATTCTCTCTAGATAAAAAGGAAAAAACAACTCTCAAGAAACTCTCTAAAATCTCTCTAGTATTGGAAGAAAGCTAGAATGCTTTGAGATGATTTTGAAGCTAAATGAGCTAGGGTATTTATAGTTGAAACTTAAGGACTAATCTTATAAATACTCTAAATTACAATGACTAAAATTAATTATCCCATTACCCATTTTTCAACAAAAATTAGGTGCCTAATTTTTTACTTTGATAAAGCACCATTTGGTGTCTAATTTGGTGCCTAAATTATTTGACTTTTAACAATAAGTTAATCTGATGTGTGGACCAACCGAAAGATGTTATGTTGTTGTTGATAAAGTATTCTCGTGGTTCATCCACCCTCTGAATCTTCAGTTTGATACGAAACTCTAATGTGGTCGGTTCACATTCAGTTGCGTATATTAGTTTTTAAGGTACAACCACATAATATTAGCATTTTATGGTTTGGGTTTTCATATTAATTGCTCCTTATCAATATGAACCGATTTGATTACTAAAATTGTATCAATGGTTTTTGAACCATGCCTATTTTCTTAGTGTAGTTTTTATATTTTAAATATAATTATTTTATTAATGTGATTTTTTTATTTTAAAATATAAATTTTAATATCTATAATTTTCATCTTGACATGCGTGAGTAGGGATGTTAATGAATAACGCGTTTGGTGAACTGTTTGTGAATCGTTCGTTTATGTTCGTTCATTAAATTAAATAATGAGTATCAAAAAAATTTGTATGTTCATTTAATAAACGAACAGACACGAACAAATGTGTGTTCGGTTCATTTATGTTTATGAAAAACTCGTTTATCAACTCGTTCATTTATGTTCATGAACAAGCTCATTTACCTGATTTTCCTTTTCTTTTTTCTTTTTTACATTTTAAATGTTGGTGAAGGTAGAGACTAATTGAACACATGGTAAAAGTTAAAATTTAAATTGTGGATTTTAAAGTGGTTAAGCACTAGTGGTGTAATTTTATTATTTTTCTTTAGCTTGCAAATGAAAGGTAAAACTAAAAATTGAATATAAACCGAACAATAAACAAACACTAAATGAACGCTAAACG
The DNA here is from genome assembly GCF_006381635.1 of Hibiscus syriacus. Lineage (NCBI taxonomy): Eukaryota > Viridiplantae > Streptophyta > Magnoliopsida > Malvales > Malvaceae > Hibiscus > Hibiscus syriacus. The sequence continues at coordinate 3,148,658 of NW_024063533.1, read as the reverse complement.
AACACTACACTAACGCTAAATGAACACGTTCGTGAACATATAAACGCGTTCACGAACATGTTCGTAAACAATAAATAAACGAACACTGACACCTTCAAAAATAAATAAACCAACATGGACACGATATTTTAAACAAACACAAATCAAACACAAACACTAGAAAATAAACACATGAACATAGTCTTATATTTTAAACAAACATGAACCAAACACTAGAAAATAAACACACGAACATAATCTTATTCGTTCAAACTCGATTCATTTACACCCCTATACGTAATCTATGAAGTAATGTGAATCACCTCATTCATATATATATATATATATATATATATATAGATTAAGCATAAATATATTTATTTTAAAGATAAATGTTAATATTTGAATTATATAAATTGGAACAATATATGAATCTTGATTAAATATATATACTTACTTTTTATATTTATATATAATATAACACATAATTATTTTATGTAATTAGGTTCTTAAATTTTTTAATTATATGTATTTAATTTTGATTCATATTTATAGTTTTAATATTATTTAGTTAAAAATAATATATATGATATCATTTGTTTCAACAAAAATATTTTATGTAATGTTGTATCAAATTAAAAAAAAAAAACTAACTATTTGATATGAATATTTGCTTATGGATATTATAATTAGAATATTATGTATTAAACAAGAGTTTGATTAAAATATTAATATCCGTTGAGATTAAAGTTTTATTTGATATCTACTTTTATGCCTATAAATATATAAGTTTTTTTTGAGAAAAAAATAAAAAATTATACAATTCATATTGAGATAACAATACAAATTTCTCTCCTTATTCTTATATCTTTTCTTATTATTATTGCTTCTTTCGTTTTATTCCATTACACATTATCATTACAACTCGCTCAAAAGCAATAACTTATTTGCATAGGAGATCATATTTCCAACCATGTCAATACACCACAATCTCATATAAGAATATTATATAGTACTTTTGATAGATTAATACATTATGTATCTTTTTCTAATTATCGTCTATATATTTATCTTAATTTGATTACATGTTAGATTTTGAATGAGATTGAATCATAAGTTATTGTAGATCAGAAGTTTACAAGTTTTAAATGAGATTGAATTATATGTTAATGTAAACCAGAAGCTTTCAAGTTTGTATGAATGAAATTGAATTACATGTTATAGTAAAGCAAAAGATTACAAGCTTAGAATGAGATTGAACCACAAATTATGGTGAACCCGAAGTTTATAAGTTTAAAATTTTTAATTAGTTGATATGATTGGTTAGACCATCCCAATCAATAATGATGTAAAAAATTATTGCGATGTGCATAAACATTAATTAAAAGGACTTGAAGTTCTTATGTTTGTTATTCTCAATGGAATTTAGAACTTCACTAGTTGAAAATGAGATTGAGTGTCTTATATATGATTGAAATATGGGCCCATTTATCCATAATATAAAAAGTTTTAATATGATTTCAATAGAAACATCTACAAGATAAATTACACATATGTAATCAAATTACATACATGCATGTTTCCTCATTGTCTTATATTACTCTATAAATTTAGATTTTTCACAAAATTACTTTAAAACTCACAAAATTCAACCTCAAATCTAAAACTCATGAAATCATAAACCATTATAGTCTATAATATCTACCATTCAATCAACATGAAACTAAGATACACATCTCGCTTCTTCCTTCACTCGCTATTGGGATTTGGAAGAAGATCCTTCATTATCGAAAATCAAAAAGAATTTGACACCATAATTTTTTCCATAAAAAAAATAAAATTTGGGATCATTTCATTATTTTTAGAAGAAAAATATCAAGTCATAATTTTGTTAAGTATTTAACGAGGGAGATTAAAATAAAAGTAAATAGAAAAATTAGTGAATAAATTAAAAAGTTTTAAACTTTAATGATCAAAGTAAAAAGTAAGAATAAGAATAAAGTTGAATGAGTTTAACTAAAAAAACTGGATAGAAAGTTTACCCAATCCCGCGCCGTCACCGGTCGCCGGTCATGTCAGAGACTTGTTGACTCGATGACTCAGTCAGCTTGTCAATACTTAGCCGACCCCAAGATCAATTTCAATATTTTACCTACTGATTTCATTTCATTTGATTCTCTTCCTAATTGGCGGTCAAACCTCGAATTCTTTTTCCCTAACAGTACCTAGCTTTGACCCGACTTAGTTTTACCTTTACCTTCCTCCTATAAATACCCAAACCTTAATCGCCAAATTTCGCCCGACTTCGCTTGCATTTGGTTCTTTCAATACTCCAAAATGATTTTATCTTGGAAAAATCGCAGAGCCCTCAACAAGAAGAACAACAACCATCGTCTGTGTGAAGATTTGGATGCGGAAATCAACATTCCGACTCACTTCCGATGCCCAATTTCTCTTGATTTGATGAAAGATCCCGTGACGATGTGTACTGGGATCACCTATGATCGAGAGAACATAGAGAGATGGATTGAAGCCGGCAACGAAACTTGCCCATTCACCAAACAGATATTGAACACCTTTGATCAGATCCCCAATCATATACTGCGACGGATGATCCAAGATTGGTGCGTTCAGAACCGTTCTCTCGGCGTTGAACGGATCCCTACCCCACGAATTCCAGTTTCTCCATTTGAAGTCTCCGAGATTTGTTCAAGGATTGCCAGTGCTACTCGACGTGGAGATGAAAACAAGTGTGGGGAATTGGTTAGGAAAATCAAGAATTGGGGCAAGGAAAGCGAAAGAAACAAGCATTGCATTATAGAGAACGGAACGGGTTGTGTTTTATCAGCTTGTTTCGAGTCTTTCGCCGGTGATTCATTCGAGAAACACGTAAATCTGTTGGTGGAAATTCTATCGGTGCTGTCTTGGATGTTCCCTTTTGTCGAAGAAGGCCGATCTAAGATCGTTTCTGAGTCTTCTTTACGTTGTATCATTTGGCTTTTGAGGAACGGAGATCTTTCTGCTAGACAGGCTTCGGTCTTGGTGCTCAAGGAGATTCTTCATTCGGATGAAAGAGGGATAATTCCAAACACCTTGCGAGCAATTGAAGGAGTTGCTGAAGCACTGTTTTGTTTGATCAAGGAATCAATTTCACCAGCTGCCACTAAAGCTTCGTTGATGTCTATTTACTGCATGATTTCTTCAACGGCGAAGAACGACAAAATTACCTCCAGATTTGTGGAAATGGGTTTGGTGGGTGTGATCGTAGAAGCCATTGTTGAGGCGGAGAAAAGCGTTTGTGAAATTGCTTTGGGCGTATTGGATGAAATTTGCAATACTAAAAAGGGGAAAGAAGAGGCCTGCAAGAACGCTTTGATTACGGCGGTGTTAGTGAAGAAAATTTGGAGAGTTTCGAATTGGGCGACGGAGCTTTCGGTGTCGATATTGTGGAAGCTTTGCTCGGAGGAAAGTGTAAGGATAGAGGCTATTCAAGTGGGGGCGTTTAAGAAGTTGTTAGTGAGCTTGCAGGTTGGATGTGGTGAAAATACGAAGGGGACGGTGAAAGAATTGCTGAAATTGCTTAATGTTTACAACAATAGAGTAGATTCTTCTTGTTTGGATTCATCCATGGATTTCAAGTATCTCAAAAGGCCATTTTGATTTACATCAAAGATAGTTTATACCAAATGGGAAACATTCAATGAAAAAAATCATTCATTTTTTAAATTTTCTTGCCAAAATCCGGATCTGCTGGTAGAAAGATGAAGGTAGAGCTGCAATAATATATCTGGGCTAACAAAAACGAAAGAGATTAAAATAAATAAATAAAATTAATGAAGAATCAATTTATTCATTTTGAAATGCATAAAGATTTAATTAGTTTATTTTTTTTTGGTAAAGAGACTAAAGTACAATTCTGGAATAGTAAAGCGGTTGACATGCTTTTTTATAGGGAAAACTCATGTACGACTGAAGTTTGTCTGCTAATTTATTTATGTTATTGAACTTTTAGTTTTATTAATTATAAAAATGAATTTTAATTTCCGCTTCAACTATGTTATTATGCTATTAAGTCAGTGAAGGGACAATTATATGATTAACGGTTGCTGACACGGTATGTCACACCAAAATTATATTGTTTTAGACACTAAATTTTAGGGGTGTATCAATTTTATCAGTGAGCTTTTGAACATTTTAATTTTTTGACAATGCACTTTTCGACTGCTTTCGGCAACCAATTACCGCTCGTCACCGATCGTTTTTCACGATAAAAATGGTACCAAAATATTCATATTTCACTCCTCATTCTTCTCATATGATTAGTTTTCCATGAAACCCATTTAAAATCGACAAAAGTAAACAAAATAAAAATTACTAATTTTTAGATGTTTGGAGGCTTTCTTAGATTTATGAGATTTGAGGTGTTTGTTTGAAATTATGGACGGCAAAAATCATATTTCGGGAAGATAAACAACATACCTCAAAACTAGCCTCATCAGATTGTCATCAAAAGAGATCCGCATATTAATACGTTGAACTTTTAAATGAATTTTCGTCGATTTTAAGTGAGTTTCGTAGAAAATCCTAAGAGGAGAAAGAGGAGTGAAATATGACCATTTTGATGTCGATCTTACCGTAAAATATGACCAATGACGGGCGATGCTTGGTTATCAATGATAGCTAAAAAATACGATGATAGCTAAAACGACGTCGTTTTAGGCATCATAACAATCGTGCCAAAATGATTTTATTTTAATATGGCAAATCATGTTAGCAATTGTTAGCCATATCAATGTCTAGTTACTAACTTGACGGCAAAGTGGCATAATTAAAACAGAAATCAAAATTCAGTATTATAATTGACAAAACTAAAAGCTTAATGACATAAACGAGTCAACAAGAAAAATTTAGTGGTATCTAAAGTAGTTTTCTCTGTTTATATTATTCACATCAATGGGTTTGTATAGGGTTAAGTCTAAACCCTAGCCAGTGTGGCAGTATCCCGCCTAAAATCCTGAGCTGCGGACATTGAAGATTAAGGACCCAAAGCAAAAGCGTAACATAAAAATGGAGAAGCTGAAAACCTTGGCTTTAGTGGGAGGCGGAGCTTTTGTAGGTTCTGTTTCTACCTTGTTTCTTCTTAAGCTTCTCCCAAGGCAAGTGTCTTCTCATACCGTATGAAATTCAGTTGATCTCATTGATTCGTCGATTGTTTTTTTCTCTATTTTCCCTTGAAAGTGTCTGTTCATTTTTGTTTGTCCACATCCATCTCGCTAAAATTCCTAAATCTGAATAAAATTTCTTGGCTATGCTTTCTTTTCAGGATTTTTTTTTGAAGTTATTAATTACCTTTTAGTTGCCCAGGAAAAAAAAAGAAGACTAACTATAAGAATTTTGAACTAATCGTTTACTTGATCTGATTTCGTAAATGATAGAAAATTGGTTATATCCTTTAATCAGTTTATCAGATTTTTTTAATGATTGAATTATCTTTGTTTTTGCAGAAGGAATTCAAATCAGTGCGACAGCAAGGCTATCGGATCGAATGGTAATGTCTGTTTTATTTACTTAGTAATTGTCTTGTTATACAGCATTTCTATGTTTTAGGAAATCGGATTAATTGTGGAACTTTCGCCTGAAAGAAAAGGCTTGCTGTTGTATAGTATTCTCTCCTTTGTTGGGGTTGCTGAATAATATTCTCTCATTTGATGGATCTCTACATGGTTTTAGCTATTATCTCTATGCCTTGTAACGTTTTTGACAATTGACAGGCAAGACGCTTTTCTTTAGCTGAAAAAGTATTTCTGCTACATAAACCGATATCTGAGATTGTTCTGGTAAATATGATTAACTTAGACTAATATTTAGCAGTCTTGTCAAAGCGTGCGCCCAGGCATGCCTGTGCCTTAGCATTATTCAACAAAATTGCACTAGATCCTTTCAGGCCAGGCTCACACCTAGTGTGCTTAGGCACCCTCTTTGTTAAGGGGATAGGCATTTTTTCTTTTATTTCTTCTATTTCTTCCCTTTTTTTTATTTGGTATGCCTTTAGTAGTATGAAAAGGATACTATCAAACTCTATACTTCCAAATATTTACGCATTCAACAAAAAACATTGACCAATAAAGTTGCATGTTTTGTAGATAAACTAGACTCCACTTTAGAGTTTATCATATATCTTAAGCTTTATATATATATATATATTACAAAATCTCACTCATTTACGAATTGTGCTTTATTTCACTCAGGCTAGTGCCCTTTTTTGTGTCCTGTGCTCGAGTATAAGGGTTTAAGCACCTAGAATGCACCTTATGCCCTTGACAACATAGATATATGGGCAATTACTAGTTATAAGCTTATCAGTTATCACTTACTCGCTGACTGATGAATCTCTATGAATTTGATATTATAATGAACCCATGATTGTTTGAAAAACAACTTCTAACAGGATTTTGTAGTGTTCTGTTTAATAAAGAGGCTATGTGAAATTGAGTTTATTGTATTATTTCATTATTTTTTAGGATATGAATTAGGGCAAACACATGGTTATTATTATTTTTTGACAATTTTGTTTTATTTTATTAATATAATGAATTATGGATTTTTTATGACCAAAATAATGTTTTATGATTAGGGGTGAAATCGGTTCAGTTCTGTCGGATTTATTGAATTTTTGAATCATACATTTCAATTCGGTTTGAATTGGTTCTTGGTTTTTCCATATTAATTTTTGTTTTCGATTTTTTTGACTTTATTTTGATAAAATGGATTTGTTTTATGTTTTTGACATTTATTTGATAAATTTTCAAAGTCTTTTATGTAAATATTTGTAGAAAAATTTACTTTTGAAATAAATAAACAATTCATAAATCTTATATAATATTTGTAGTTTTCAAAGTCTTCTATGTTTTGCTTATTCCTCCTCTACGTTTTTCAAGTTATTTAGTGAGAGATCTAAACTTTTGAGAAGCTAGGAGATCAAGTTTGGGAGTAATCTTGTGAGAAGCTAGGAGATTCAAGTTTGGATTAAATGATATGGCAGTGTTGCATCTCTGTTTCTGTATGTGACAGCATCACCAAGTTAAAAGATTCTTGATATTTTCTTTTGGCTAGACACTTCTAAGGAAACTTGCATGACGTGGTGATTGTTGTTTGATTGTGTAGTATGCTTGTCACAAGTGATGAAAAGCTGCAGGTATTTTAGTTCTTTTGTTTGATGCTCTAATTGACCTATAACGCACATAGAAGGCTAAGCATGCTAGATTTGGTAGAGGCAATCGTAGTTGTTAATTATGGGTTATTTTAAATTTTCAACATCATTTACCTTTCAAATTTGAACTCTTTCTCGTTAAGCTTTTTGTATGATATTAGAAAGTTGGTAAAAATGTTTTTGTAATTTGTTCCATTTCTTTGATTGCTATTTCTGGAACTGGAAATGCATCAGACACAACATTCAGATATGGGATTGATCTTGGAAATGGGAATTGTGGGCTGGCTGCCTTGAACCTTCTAGCAGATGAAATAGTTTCTGAACAACTGACTAGGTAAATCTCTTTAACCTGAGGTCTATGGTTGAATTATTTTTCAAAGTTGACCCACTTTACGAATTTAAAATGCTACATGAGAATTGTGGTTTTTTGTTCATTTCTCAAATTCTTAGGCAATGCTTTCCCTAAATCTTGTATTCTCACTTGTAAAGACAAGCCGAAAGTCAAAGTGAGAGTATTGGTCTTTTTGTGTTTGTATAGCATGTGCACTACTCTCTCACTTTCTGGACTTACGAAAAATGTTTATTTCTATGATATATTATCATACTATATGTGACTCTTGCTATAACAAAGATTTTTATGTGGATGATCAACCTGGCAACTTTCAACAATTGGGAGAATTTCTGGATCAAAATAATTGAGGTTTCCGAACAACACACTCCACAATAAGCAGAAACCCTGTAGCTATGTACAATGTCTACATTTGGGGTGTAAGCTACAAAAATGTTGGTTGAATAGTTTGTGAATGAGCACAATTTTAGCTTTTTTATGTGCTGTTACTAATTAAATAAACAAATTTAAGCACATTTAACTAGTGAGTCATGTTTTACTATCATAAAAAAAGTGAGCCTTGCTTTATTATAGGTGAGATTGGCTTGTTTAAATTCATCTAGCTACTATATATGTATTACTTGAAAGTTTTCCTTTTAGATTTTTATACTTCTACTATTTTACTTTCATTTTAGACATTTTGTAGTGTTCTAGTCAAAACCTGCATTCTTTTTAAATTACAGCTAGAACTCAATTTTTTGGATAATTGATCTTAATAAGTAACTTATAACATATAGACCTGGTGTTTAAAGTTCATTTAAATGGCTAAAGATACTGGCTCTAACATTTCTCTCTTTTTCCTCCTTGTTGACGCTTCCTACACCTCTCACCCTCATCCACGCTCCTCTCACTGATCATCTTTCATTTCCAGTAACTCAAGTTAAGAGTGTCATGTTGTTTGGAATTAATTTTTTGTGATGAATGCGTTACTTGCTGATTTTTTCCCAATCTAATCAGCTAAAAGTTTATGGAAACTGGTATCGAGTTAGCTTGAACAGAACATTGAAACTCAACATTGACCAGCTTAAGCTCAGTTCCTAGTATAAAAGTTGGGTCCGAGCAGATCCAAGCTAGGTTGATGATTGAGAAATTTGTCTCAGAAATTGATCTTGAAAATGATTGAATACTTTGTTAGAGATATTGTAGTGGTGTTGTATGTCTGATGTAGCCAACCCACACATTTGAAGCAGATCAGGGGTTTCTTGGGAAAACATTATCAAAGAATTCATGTTTCTACAAAATATTTTTAGTGAAGGGTGTTACTATGTAGCCTTTTTTTCTCACTCGTCTTTTATCTATTTTAGTTAATGCTTTACACTAACACTTTGTATTTTGGAGGTATCATGTGGGAGCCTTATATTGTTATGGATATAATCATTGCAATAGTGAAAGTTTGAGAATGATTTATTTACTGTTAAAATTCTTAGGCTATTGTTATGAACTAAAGTATGGTCATGCATTGACCAATATTCATTTAGTAAGTGAATATGTCTTTTTTGCTTGTTGCTAGGAATATTCAGTTCTTTGGCCTTGACTCTCAAGAAAAGGTTACATCATCCTATGTTGTGGTCATTGGTCTTGGAGGTGTTGGAAGTCATGCTGCATCTATGCTTTTGAGATCCGGAGTTGGCAAGCTCCTATTGGTGGACTTTGACCAGGTATCTTATATCTAACATTAATCCATTGTTAACTATTTTGGCTTTGCTAGTATATGGTATGTATATTGCATATTTTTCCAAATTTTGTGTGCGGTATTGCTTCTCTGTTGCAAGTTGTCTTAAGCTAGAATTGCTGGTCGATCACAATTGATGTGTCAATATGTTATTTTCCTTGGGTCCTACATTTATTGCATCTATTGTCATGTTCTTAAATTTCTGTAAAACTTAAATTATTTAGAAAATATTGTGACTTCACAAATTTGGAAACGTAATAAATGTTGATATCATACTTAAAAACAAAAGAATTTTATAAATTCCACCTCAAGAGTCGAATTTTAGATGAGATATTAGTGTTCAAAATCCCACATCCAAATTCCAATTTTTTTTAAAATTTTGGAAGACTAAATAATTTAATTTTACTTTTTGAATTTGTTTCTAGAAATAAGTATCCTCCTTGGAATCCTTCATCCAAACATTCTCGTAACGGAAGTTTGAAATTTGGACAAATTTGCCCATGGAAAAAAACCAGGAACTTACTGTCTGTGTCATTACTATCTTTATACCATTGGATGTGCCAATTAAATTGAATATTTTGGGTAAAAGTGGATTCCCGCTTTCTTGTGACATCATTGTTTTGTGGCTTGCTCCTTTTGGAACTTCCAAATATACAATTTAATAATATTATATAGAACTTTTCCATCAATTTTCTTGTTCAAATTTCACTTTGCTAGTGCGAGGAGCAAATAATGTAAGTTGCATGTGGATGTGAAGCATGTATTTTCTTTAAAAATTCATCTGCATTAATTTCTTTTAATAAGAAATCTATACTTATTCTTCATTATACGAGAAGGTCTCTCTTTCATCATTAAATAGACACGCTGTTGCAACACGAGCAGATGTTGGTATCCCTAAAGCAGAGTGCCTCAAGAAGCATTTCTCTTCAATCTTCCCTGAGTGCCAAGTAGATGCAAAGGTGCTGCTATATGATGCGTCATCTGAGGAAGAAATTCTTTCTGGCAACCCTGATTTTGTTTTGGATTGCATTGACAACATCGACACAAAGGTGTGATCATAATTCATGAACTTTCAGTTTTACCAACAGGGTATATCAGAAGTTTATAAATGTTGCAGTCAAATGGTTTTTGACCATATATACAAGTAATTTCTTTCTGCGATTCATTTTATGTTTTAATTTATGTAATATTTTTTTATCATGTTAGTGCATGGGTAATCCTTCTTTATGCTTGTTTGAAATTCTACTCATCTAGAGCATGAGTAAGCAAGCGACATAGTTTCTAAATGACTTAATATGTGATTAGGTACCTGAATTTGGCACTTTTTTCTAATATGATGCCTGTGTTTTTTATCCAATTTGGTACCCGAATTATTTATTTTTCTAATGTGGTACCTGAATTTGGCACTTTTTTCTAATGTTGTACATGAAATTGAAAATTTTAACTTTTATGATGTGGCCTTTGTGCCATGTGTCACAATCTCATTGATTGTTGAGATGCCACATCATCGCATGTATCACATTGGAAAAAATTGAAAAATTCAGGTATCAAATTGGAGAAAAAGACTTTCAAATACATTATTGACTAAAAAGAACACAGGTAACACATTAGGGAAAAGAAAGTGACATTCAGGTACCAAATAGTATATTAAGCCTTTTTGGAACTGCTCAGATTGTTGTAATGGAAGAAATTCTACCTAAGATGACTATATTTCCTCTTGTAATAGGTAGCACTTCTGGCTGCCTGTGTGCGCAGAGGTCTGAAGGTACTATCTGCAACAGGAGCTGGTGCGAGAGCCGATCCAACGAGAATTCGTCTAGCTGATTTAAGAGAGTCGACAAATGATCCATTGTCTAGAGCTGTAACCTCTTGGCCCTGTTTCAATTCTCAAAACTGTAGCTTGTTGAGATATTTTTATTTGCCTATCTCTGTCTTTGTGCTTCAATTTTTATTTGTTTTATTTTGGTGGCACCGAATGTTTCATGGTATTCATTAATTAATTTAATTAATTATTTTAAACTTCTGATTCTTTCTGGTACATATGAAATGGATTTAGATTTTGTTGCAATGAAATCTGATGTGCTCTTGTGAATCTAAATTGGTATATTATTTAAGATGCAAACTGTATTTTGTGTGAAAAGTTCGTTGTTTCTTCCACATCATCTATTAAGGCTTGGCTTAGTAGGGAGAATAGAAAAATGGAAAGTTGGAGAGGAGAAAAGTGGAAATACGAAAAATATATTATTTTATTATTGATTTTGAATACAGAGAAAGTTGTTTTGGAGTTGTCAGTCATTCTGAACTGGAGGCTCTTTTTATCTCTAGCTTTTGTAATCTACACTTGTTACTGCAGTTTTGTGGTTGTTGCTGACTTATGATTGGTGTTTACTTTTGGGGATCTTAGTGAGGTAGTTTTCATTTGGTTTTGAAAATCTTGAATATCTTATGCATGTGTTTGTTAATTTTGGAGATCCAATTTTGGGCTTGTTCATCTATTACATTATAAAACATTGTTTAGGGGGTTCATTGCTATTGTTTGCTTAACTCATTGTTAAATTCTTGCTTCTAGGTAAGACACCGTTTAAGGAAAGATCATGGGATTGAGGGTGGAATTCCTGTTGTTTTCTCTTTAGAGAAACCTAAAGCTAAGCTGCTTCCTTTTAGAGGACCAAGTGGTGAAGAAGACCCTTCAGATTATCAAGTGAGGATGCTTGCTTATTACTTTCGCAGTTTCAAATTTGATCACTTAACATCAAGCAGTGGGGAAATTTCATCCACTATATTGCAGCAGAATTTGGAATTTAAAATGCATTTGGATGGAGCTAAAGTTGTGTTTCTTCTAGAGAGAAAATTTGAAATTGCTACTTGCTAGTGTTAGGACCCTGGTTTCTACTATCACTAGATTTATAGGTAGGAGTAGAAGGGAACTGTCTTGGTTTACATTAGCATGCAATCTACATGATTAATCCAAGAATTTAATGTGTTATTCTGCTTTCAGATTGTACCTGGGTTTAGGGTCCGCATCATACCTGTTCTGGGTACCATCCCTGCAATTTTCGGACAGGTTATGGCCTCCTACGTTGTTACACAACTTGCAGGGTTTGATGTTCAAACAGAGCCAGTGGTAAATCTAGATGTTGATCATTATCAGACACTCCTGCAACGGCTTATTGAGCATGAGGAGTCATTATATGGTACAGACATGCAAGTCCAGGTAGGATTTGGCCCAAAACTCTTTTCATGAAGAGTCATTATTTTCTGGCATTCTGTCAGCTTCCATTTCATGAACTGAAGTCGAAACCTTTGGATGTCAGCTTTCAACTTAAAGCTATTGAACAAATGTGAGAAGAAATGAAATTCTTACTTTATTGCTCTAAACGTAAATTACAATTTATAAGGAAGAACTACTCTAAGTTAGGAAATAATTTCTAAGATCAGGGAATTAGATTAGTTGACTATTTACATAAGGCAAACTCCTAGAATTAAGAAAAAAAAGATATTGTTCCTTGATTCTAGGAATTCCAACACTCCCCTCAAGCTGGTGTATAGATGTTCATCAAACCCAGCTTGCTAGTGAGATCTTCAAACATGTTCTTGTTTAGGCTCTTGGTAAACAAGTCTGCAATTTGTTGTTTAGTTGGTAGGTAGGTTATGCATACTTCCCCTGATTCGATCTTTTCTTTGATAAAATAGCGATCTATTTCTACATGTTTGGTACGATCATGGTGAACCGGATTGTATGCTATGCTCACTGCTGCCTGATTGTCACAGTACAGTTTCATAGGTCTGGTGTGAGGCATTTTTAATTCCCTCATTAGTCGTTGTATCCAAATTCCCTCGCATATACCATGTGACACAGCTCGATATTCAGTTTCAGCACTACTGCGGGCTACAACAGATTGTTTTTTACTTCTCCACGTCACAAGGTTACCCCACACGTAACTGCAGTAACCGCTTGTAGACCTTCTATCATTCACCGAACCTGCCCAATCAGCATCTGTGTAGATGTCTACATATCGGTTATTTGTTTTCTTGAAGTATAGGCCCTTACCCGGGGTTCCCTTCAAGTATCTCAACACCCTATGGACAGCCTCTAGATGCTTCTCCCTTGGGTTATGCATATATTGGCTGATAACACTCACACTGAAAGCAATGTCAGGACGAGTGTGGGATAGATAGATAAGTTTTCCCACAAGTCGTTGATATCTCCCCCTGTCTACTTCCTCTCCATCTTCATTATTTCCAAGTTTCAAATTGAATTCCATCGGGGTCTCAACAGGTCTGCAACCTAACATGCCAGTATCCTTCAGTAAATCTAGAAATATTTCGTTGAGAGATGGAGATACTTAGAAATATTTCGTTGAGAGATGGAGAGTCGAGACCTTGCTAATTCCATTCCAAGGAAGTATTTTAGATTTTCCAAGTCCTTAAGCTCAAATTCAGTGCTAAGGAACTCTTTTAGGCATCTGATTTCATTCGAATCATCTCCTGTTAGAATGATATCGTCAACATAGACTATAAGGATGGAGCATTTACCTTCCTTTGAATGTTTTTAGAACATGGTATGGTCAACTTGTCCTTGGGTATATGCCCTGCTGGTCATAGCCTTGGCAAATCGACTAAACCAAGCTCTTGGGGATTGTTTCAACCCATATAGTGATTTCTTTAACCTGCATACCCGACCTTTTTCTTCTTCGAATCCTGGTGGAAAGTCCATATACACTTCCTCAAGCAATTCACCATATAGGAAGGCGTTTTTAACATCCAACTGAGTCAAAGGCCAATCAAGATTGCAGCAAGTGATAGAAGACCCGAATAGTATTAAGTTTGGCAACAGGTGCAAAGGTCTCATCATAGCGAGCCCATATGCTGAGTGAATCCCTTTGCCACAAGTCGAGCCTTGTGCCTGTCAATAGTTCCATTAGTTTTGAATTTGTGGTGAAAATCCATTTGCAGCCTACTGGTTTTTTCCCTGTAGGCAGATCCGAGATTTCCCATGTTCCAATGTTTTTTAGAGCATTCATTTCTTCCATTACAGCATGTTTCCATTCGGGTGATTCAAGAGCTTCCTTCACATCCCTTGGAGTTTTTACATGGTCAATATTTGTCACAAAGTTTTTGTATGACTTGGATAGATTTCCATAAGACACAAACCGAGAGATAGGGTGTTGGGTGCAGGTCCTTGCACTTTTTCGAATATCAATTGGGAGATCAATAGATGGAGAATAAGGGGTTACCTCTGTTGTAGAACAGTCCACGGTTGTAGATGAATTTGGCACTGCTATGTCAGTTTCAGGAGAGTAATGACGCCTTGAATAAACCCGGAGTTCCGAAGCACAGAGTTGTTGAGTTTCAAGAGCAAGCTGTTGCTGTTTCTGCAGACTAGGATCATCATTGCTGCTGGGAAAGGGGCTACTGTGAGGGGACTATGAGGATGTCATTAGGTGGCTGCTGTGAGGGGACTATGAGGATGTCATTTGTATGAAAATTTGTGGTAGATTAGGATCGGGTGGTGGAGTAATAAGGAGGGTATTGAGGTTCTCATCTTCATTGAGAATCTCTCTTGAAGATGAGTTGCTGAAAAATATGGTTATGTTTCAAAGAAGGTTACATCTCGGGAAACAAATGTACGATGCAAAGTAGGTGAGTAACATTTGTACCCTTTTTGCGTAGGGGAGTAGCCAACAAAAACACAAGTATGAGCACGAGAGTCAAGTTTAGATAGGTTGGGTTGATGGTTATGGACGAAGGCTTTACACCCGATATTTAACCGGTAAGGTAGAAACATGGAAAAGAGGGAAAGCTTTTTGAAAGGTATTTAGAGGTGTTTGAAATTTAAGGACTTTGGATGGCATTCGGTTGATTAGGTAGCATGCGGTAAGAACAACCTCTCCCCATAGGTATTTTGGGATATTTGTGATAAACATTAGGGCTCGAGCAACATTTAATAGGTGCCGATTTTTCCTTTCCGAAATTCATTTTGTTGTGGTGTGCCTGGACAGGAGCTTTGGTGTATGATGCCTTGTTCTGCAAGGTAAGGACTTAAAATCGAGTTGAAGTACTCTCTTCCATTATCGGTGCGGAGCGTTTGTATGACGGAATTGAATTGGGTTCTAATCATTGAATGAAAATTTTGAAATACTTTGGGTGTTTCGGACTTTTCTTTGAAGAGATAAACCCAACAAACTCTAGTATGGTCATCAATAAATGTTATAATCATCTAGCCCCCGTAATATTTTTCACTCGGCTAGCCCCATAGATCACTGTGTATTAAGGAGAAGGTTTGGATTGGATGTAAGGTTTTAATGTATAAGGAACACGAGTATGTTTTGAGAGTTGGCAGATTTCACACTTTAGGGAATTTGGATTTTTAGTTCAAAATAACAGTGGAAATACATACTTCATGTACAAGAAGTTTGGGTGTCCTAGCCTTTGGTTCCACAACATAATTGTGTCCTCATGTGAAGCAGATAACGCCAAACTTCTTTCTTATCGTCTTTATTCCATATGTAGAGTCCATCATCAACCTTAGCAGTGCCAATCATCTTTCCCGATTTCTGTTCCTGTACAACACAACCACGAGCAGGAAATCCAACAAGAGCAGCATTATCCTCAATTAGTTTACTAACTGACAGTAAATTGCAGGATAAACTTGGGACATGTAAGACTTTGTCAAGAGAGTTTTTCAGTGAGTTGAACTGCCCCAATCCCAGCAACAGGCAAGTATGAACCATCAGCTATTCGGATACGAGATTGATTGTGACAGGGGATGTAGCTGTGGAACAGGGATGAGTTACCTGTCATGTGGTCGGAGGCAAGTGGATTGATTAGTTGAATCCGAAGTAATATTAAAAGCAATACCTTGAATAGCCAAGGATCCATGAGCAGTAGGTGTTTCAAGTATCTTGTGTAGGGCTTCGAGTTGAGATTTGGTTAGGCGGACATCGAAGGTATTTTCTGTAGAGGATGAAGTGTTGGATGATACAAGGGCTGAGGTTTTAGATTCAAAAAGATTTTCTGATTGTTCTGCCATAGGAAGAAAACAACGCAAGAACAATTTTTAGAGGAAGAGCATAATAGGATCGAATGAGTCCTACAGTTCTGATGCCATGAACAAATGTGAGAAGAAATGAAATTCTTACTTTATTGCTCTAAACGTAAATTACAATTTATAAGGAAGAACTACTCTAAGTTAGGAAATAATTCCTAAGATCAGGGAATTAGATTAGTTGACTATTTACATAAGGCAAACTCCTAGAATTAAGAAAAAAAAAGATATTGTTCCTTGATTCTAGGAATTCCAACAGCTATTTTATTGATAAAGGCAATGTATTATTGGCTAGTTGAAGCTGTATTGCCTAAATACTTGGAATAATTACATTCATCTTTATTATTTCCACTGAAGACTGTTTTTATTAATATAAGCAACTTAAAACTATTGTTTTATAATATACATATTCTTCCTCATTAATTGACCTGGAGCACAGAAATCCATTCTAATTTAAATAATGCCTATCCACATTCACTCATTTGTTGAATACTGAAACGGATTGTCAATTGCTTAACCCAGATTATCCCACATTTAAAAGAGGTAAATAATAAATGGTAAATGATTAACAAACCCTTAAAAGCATTTTAAAATGACATTTATAATCTTATTATATATTTCAAATATTTGCGTCATAATATCATTTACCCAAGAAAAATTAAACAGAAGTCTTAAGTCCTTATGAAATTATGGTCAGTGGCATTGTTCCAAAATCTCTTTATTAGTAAACCGTTATATTCTGACCCTCCAGCTGGTTATGGTGTGTCATTCTTAGTTCCCTTGTCTGGGAAACCATTTCGACGTCATATTAGTACTTTTGTTAGTGATCTACATCATATTAATATTGTTCTTCAAATTTATGTGTTTTCCATTTCTTGTTGCCATTACCTGTAGGTTGATGTTGAGGAAGTGCGGTACATCGTTAAAGAGTTGTGGCATGGGAGAAGTGTAAGAGAACTATCTGCAAAAGATGTGGGCCGTGGCATGTGGCGATCTGTTAATGAGTTGATGCTTGTTAGGTATGGTTTGCTTCAGCTGTATAACTTGGAGCATTTGGCTTTCACTTTTTTTTTGGGTATAATTGCATAGGATCATCATGCTTTTTCTGATAGCGAGTTTATTACAAGTGTTTTTTATGTTGTTTATTCGTTATGGTCTGGGAATATCCTGAAACCCGTCTTATTTTTTATTTTTGCTAGTGTTGAATTATGGTGACATTTTTTAGTCCAACAGTACATTCTTTCCTGTAAAGCTCCCCCCAGTGGGGGTGAAATTGCGTAAAGGTGCTTTGTCCACATAACTAGAGGACTACCTCTATGTGGAATCTTATCATGTACTAAGTTATATGAGTATTGAGAATTCTTTCTCCCTTGGATTATCTTATTTTTGTTTTTATTAGTTCTGAACGATGGAGATTCTTTAGTCCTCTTACAATTGAAACTGGACACAAGTGCCTTGTCCAAGGACTAGGGGACTTTACCTTGTATAGAGCTAATATCATTTTATGTATGTATATTATTTCAGCTGCCCTCTCTAATCCAATTATGGATACATCCGTGCGTCCAATATATATTGGATAACAATTTTGTTACGTGGTGCATGGATAACATTTTAAGCTCATTTTTAAAGGAAATTGCATCAGTCTTTCCGCCATGAACTTTGAGTAGAGCCATTTCTTTTAACGTGTCACTAGTCCATTTCCGGCCATCTTGCAGTTGCACATGCTCAAGAATCAAGCCTAAGTGTAGCCTATTGATTGGTTCATAACCTTTGCTTGTACTTTTTATCTACTTAAAGCACAATATCTGTTACTAGAGTTGTGTTATAAATATAGTCTATGAATTGAAATCATACATGACTTGCACGTCTATGGTGATATTTGATTTACCTTTAATGCATTGTTATCCATTATTCATTTCAGATGGGATCAGGCAAAGCCAGCATCTGTATCAAATTTAGTTCTTTTAAAATTTAAAGAGGTATTGTCTTAGCAAAGACCCTTTGTATTTCTTACTTAATACTATACTTTTCCAAGTATTCTGAATTCTTTATATATACGTACCTTACTTTTCAAAGTATTAGGAATTTTGTTTTGTATTTAGTATTTACAATTTGTTAGGGTTTTGGGTTTAGTTATGAATATTTAATTCTTGATTAGATTTTACTTTAGCAAGTGCTTTTTTACAATCTTTTCATACTATTCTATAAAAGTCCAATGAATTCTTAGGTTTTTGTTTTGCATATATTCTTTTAGATCATCCTTCCATTGACAATTATGATGATATTTGTTTAATCTTAAGATTTTTAACATCTTGGATGCACTTAAAGAATGTACCTTTCTTGTGCTATTAATTCTTACTGTTAATCATCATTTTTTTTAATTCCCTTGGCGGATTCTCTGTTTCCGGATTTTGAATTCCATTTGTATGTTAGAGGAAGGAAATAGTAATTCATACTTCCAGGGTTCATCTTAGAGGAAGGAAAGTGAACAATTATGTCTTAGTGCTCACTAAATCTACATCAGATGATGGATCCCATGAAAGCAAAAGCTTCGATAGAACAACAAATGTTTATTTTCCTTTCATTTAGTCACTGTGGAATGAGCTTATTGCTGTTTCATAATTTGACGTGATATTTGTTATTTGAAGGCTGATGAACATGAGCAGAGGAGTCTAGAGGATATAAAAGAAAACGAACCAGCTTTTTTCAAGAGGGTGACATCCGTGCTGAAGCGAGCCGAACAAGACTTTGGCTTGTAACATGACGCAATCAGTTGAGTGGTTAATTTATGCAGTATATTTCAATGTGACTGTTCTTTATCCTTAGATGTTGATGTTCACATCCAACTTATGAACCATAGTGTCGTTTATACGCAATTTCCGTCTTTTGTTTCTTTTGCCTGTACTCTTTGCATAACTCGTCATTTATGTTTAAAATATGTTCTGTTCTCGGCCGGTTCATATCAGTGGCTTCAAGACATTTTTGGTTCAATCGGCTGCAAGAACAAACTTCATTTGATCTAAAAATGCATTCAAAATTTGAAGGGAAAAACATAAAAGAATTCCACGGATTGATTGGGAAGAGTCTATCCAAACCTCCTTTTCTTGTGGGTTGAATTTTGGCTCCAAAATTAGCAGTGGTCAGTCATATTCAATGAGAAATCAAGGCTTTCGTATACCACTTTAGATGCAAAATTTAATGATTACGGCAAATATTATGCTATAAAGAAAAGTGACAAACAAGCAAGCATAGAAAGGAAATTAAGAGCAAAGATGTCAAGACCGCCCTATCTTTGCAAATTCTCTCATTCTCTCGACTTTTAGTCTCTGCCACCGCCACCGCCATGACTAAATTTGAGCACATCTTGTGGCCGACGAATATTGTGAAGCATGTCCTGAATCACATTTTCAAAGTTGCTCAAATTTTCGGTGATTATATATTATTTCTTTTTCCTCTGCAGAGTGTAGAGACAAATTCGAGATCTTTAAAAGGCAATTAAAAGAAGGGAATGAAAATATAAATCATTGTTCGTCAGACACAACTAAATTAAATACCTTTAAGATGCTGATCAGTTTTTTGTACAAATTTTTCATGTTATTGTAAGAAAAAAATCAGCAATAAATACAATATATGCAGAGCGATGGCGTCCAATTTGTTTTTCACAAAGAAAAAATCACCATAAGATCAACCTAAAGATCAGGGGGAATGCTTTACCATGTGAAGAACCAGATGCCAATGCAACATCGATTTTAAAACTTGATCTCATTCTGCCTATTAGCAGGTGCGACACACTGCCATAAGGATCGGTATGCATCTATATCGGCAGCTTCCACTCCCAAGGCAGCAAGGTTCCGTCCATACTCCTGGTAACAGTATACAGTTCAATACAATACAATCGAGCTGCATAAGATATTCAATGACAGGATAGAGGGAAGGATACCAAATTCTAGGGATGGTATTCACCTGAATATCAAGAAATAATTGCATGCAAATTTTGTCAGTATCGGACACATTATGATCCGAGATATCTGAGCTCGCCCCAGCCCGTCTTTGTGCACCTTGCCTTATTCTTTGAAGTGAAGACTCTGTCTTCCGTGCCTGGACAAGATAATTTAGAGGTTTTATTCAAAGCATGTTTAATGTCAAGAGGAAAAAACTAGGGAAAGAAATTGTTTGTGATACTAACCACACTGACAAGGTCAGCAGCTAATTCACAATAGCGAGTAGTTATGTCTGTCGCAGTACCTAGCAGTACATTATTCCTCGCATTGCTAGTCAAATACTTTGTAGCTTGTTCACCGTCCAGGAAAGCCTGAAAGCATTGAAAAATGCGGACTAAGCAAAGTAATATCCACTGATTGCCGATGCGTGCAGCAGAAAACAAACACTTTACGTAAAAGTATAAACATTCCATGGAAAATCCATGCCACAGAAGTAAAAAATCTGGACTGCAGCTAAAATTGTTATATTCTAAGCAAAAAATATATATAATTTCTATCAGATTTTGTATTTCAATTTTATGTTCCTTGGATTGTTTTCTTTGCTTTAAGAAAAAAGAGGGGGGGAAAAAGTGGAGAAAGGGTGTGTTTCTTGAGGGAAACATTAAAAGATTGCATACCTTCAATGGGCGCAATACTCCTGCCACATAAGGTGAATGTCTGACAGGAAGAGGTTTGTTTGTCATCCTGTAAGTTGCAGTTATACCCTTCAGCTGTCTCAAGTCCTGTGGAGTTTAAGATAAACAGAGAATGAACAAAAAATTCCAGAGTACAATGAAATTGCAAGCAAAAGATAAAAAAAAGAAAATACAATTGAACCCATAAAGCTTGTCACAGTCATTTCATAGTGCATGGTGACTCGAGGCGCTAGACAAAAAGAAGAAATGTGCTCATAGTGGTGAGGTGGAATGTGGATGTATGTAAAAAATACACTTCAGACTCCAGATACATGATTTTTTTTAATAAACTCTAAAAGAGTTTCAGAAATCCAACTTTGCAAAATTTATTTTTTCAGCATTTTCTGGCTAATATGCATGATTTGTCTATGATATCAACTAAGTATGTTTTCATATTGAGTAGGGAGTTTGAATTGTACTCATGTTTACTATTAAATGTACGGCTAATGCAAAATAAAATAAAAATAAACAAGCGCAAGAGAATTTCAGTTAGATGTTCTGCTTTTGTACTTATTGCCTTACAGGAAAACATGCCTATGTACACCATGCATGTGCCTCATTTGAAAGGGTATGAGATGCTTTCGTCGTTTGGCAGGTTAGCACCTAGGCACACGCCTTAACAACACTTGAGTTATATGCTAACATTGTAATTCTTACCTCAACAGACTTCTGAACTAAAGCCTCTAACTAAGGGTAACAAATCATCCAATGATTTTCTACAGTACAAAATGCTCTGCTTTACGAGGTCAAGGACTTCAGCAGAACATGAAGATAGAACATGAAGAACATGATCAAGGTAAGAACCAGAAATCTCCTTGGACAGACAATTTATGTCATGAATAACCTGCAAGCACGAGTGTGTTCATACATATGCGCAAAATTCTGGATAAACAATAATTAAGTCTACATTATATATTTATATGGTGCTCGACTTGGAGAATGAAAGCAAACTATAAGTAGATTTCAGAAATAAAAAAGAAATAGATGATAGAATCCTCAAAGTCCCGTCAACAGTAAGGTACATAAACTCAGCAGATTGAACTTTGGGGACTGAAAATGATAGATTTAAAGCAGTTGCATAACTACGTTACTTATTTTCCCACATTTTAATAATGAAATTTAGGTATATATTTTTATGCTATGAGAAAGTATAATTACCAGTTTTAATTTCTCTCTAGATCTTTCAAGATTAGAAATAATCAAGTGGATAAGTGGAGAACTAATAATTTCTCCATATTTATCTCCCCATTCAGGTACCCAAACAAAAATAATTCTTAGTTCTTCCAGCAATTCTCTAAATTTTAAATTTCAAAACTCAAACATAAGAACACCATTGATTAAACCTCTATGTGTTAAAGAAGGCTCAGTGAATTTAAGTTGAAACATAATAGAATAAAGACATGGGCGTACATAAACAAAATCATCTGGAGCAGCTGAAAGAGCCCACTCACATCCAGGGTTGGAGCCAGCACCACCCTTCTTCCATGCAGCCAATCCAGAGGACAACCAATTTGAGTATCTATCAATCACAAAATACAATCAGATGTTGATAGCCGGTGTATCTAGACTACCCAAAACTATTTGATCTGAGGAATGACCTTGAGAGCAGCTGCAGGGACAAGCGAAGAAACTTGTCAGAACAAGAAAGGACAAGAACTTCTTCATTCCAGCAGGATCTCAAGCTATCCAAAAGAATAACACTTTGTTTAAGTGTTAAGTTCTTGGGATCTTCTTCACCAGAACCAGAATTTTGAACAAGAACAATACTAGGTGCTGTAAGTGCAGAGTCCAGAGCACCTGCTATTTCTTGAAACCTGAGCAGTTGAAAATAAGAGAAGTTCATATCTAAGTAATAATAGAATATTGTATTAGTAAAATAAACATCTAATGGTTCCACTCAATACCTTAACGAGAAATAAACACCAACATTCCACTGCTTCATGAATTCAACATAAAAAGGTGCTGCTCGAAATTTGGCAACAGCAGCTCTGGTTGGGCAATAGCCTGACGATGGAAAATTCTTTTATACAATAAAATAATGGTCTAAAGTTTAAACACTTTAATTCTTTACCAAGGTAGCCTTAAATTTTAGTCTTAGATACGAAATGAAAGGTCAGATGGCTACCTTCAAGATAAGCCAAGAAATCTAGGCTTGATTTGTAGTTTTTGAGGAATTCCTTAGGTCTTCCTGGAGAAAATGCACCAGGCTTTCCCTTTTGGATGGCTTCTAAGACCTCTTTCAGAATTGAATTTGCTAAGAAGTCAAATACATGTAATCCTGAATTCTCTGGGGAAAAAAGCAAACAAACAAAAATCAGGAAACTGAAGTTAAATATACAAAGACCATGAGAAGACAGATACCATGCACCATATGGACAATGAGTTTTAACAACTCTGATTTCTATATTCAACAAGCTCAAACAAATTCTTGTCAGGACACAAATCCATGTCTGTCACCAAGTTCATTATAGGTAGTAACGGCCAAAGGCCAATGAGAAACAAGGTGAAGTTGCAGTATTAATAGGATTGATATGGGATACAAACAAGTAGATATGTACCTGCAGAAGCAATTTCCAGTATGAACTTAAAATCCTTCTCAACATGCTTTTTAATTTGTCTATAATCATTCTCAAGTTCATCTCCAGATGCCCCAGCAACAACTCCAGAAGATCCACGTGGAATAACATTTTGTATCAATGGAGCCACGATGATTGTGCGAAAAATTTCTTCTGCATTACCATTGTTATCAATAGCAGAATAAGCACGTAAGCAATTATAAATTGCAGTGACATCCCTGTGTTCCAGCCCATCAACAAAACAGTGGCCCAAGCTTGCATTTAACAGTTGGCTAGCACTCTGAATCCTCTTCTCAATGTTCTGAACGAAAGGAAGGTTCTGCATTTGTGTAATATAGAAAACAGATATTCTATGAATTTCTACATCCAAAGAAAAAGGATTTTAACCTGGTGTTGGTCACATCATTCTGAGGTACATATCCATAATGCATATGATACAGATTTTAGTAAAATCATTTTGGTGTCAGTCACCACAAAGCAAAATTACCCTAATTGTCAACCATTCTTATAAGTTGTGAGATTTGATATGAACTCTATGTTTATAGCTGATATGAGGCATATATACATGATACATGATGCTTAAAAAGATTTCACGCATGAGTTTATTAATGAAGAGGTTCACACTGCTCTTATGCAAATGCATCCTTCTAAATTGTCGTGGCCTGATGGTATGAATTAAATGTCTTAAAAACGTTTGGCATGCTGTTAATGGTGATGTTATCAAAGTTGTTCTGGATTTTCTAAAGAGGAGTGATTTTGATGATGTGATTAACCACATCGAAATAGTGCTAGCTTTTTTCTAACTGTGAGAATCTGGAGAGGAAGTTGGACTCTAAACCAATAAGTTTATGCAATGTTCTTCAAAACCTTATATCTAAAGTGACGGTTAACCGTATTGACTCTTAAGGACATTCTTCTTGATATGATATCGAGAATCAGAGAATAAGTTACTTTGTAATAAATTTCCATTACTATAAATTTCCATTCAGAAAACAAATCCAAAAGGAAATTACATAATTAGATGTGAAATATTTCAGCAGTTACAACATAAATTTGAGGCTGAAAAGAAAGAGAGGTACCTGTGCATGGGCAATATAAAAGTTGAGGCGATTCATCTCGCTGGCAATTCTCTCAAGAAGCATGCTTTGGGTCTCTCTGATATTTGTTGTTCCATTCTCAACATGTGAGCTCAAAGCATTACTCTTTTGAATTGAATTAACATCTCCATTCGACAAATCTGAAGACACACTAGGAAGCTCCTTTATAAGTTTTTCAACCTAATAAAGGAGTTTGTTTACATCAAAACTATTAGAAACGGAAATGGAGATGAATCATGAAGTATACAACTGCAATTACCTTGGAAACAACATGAAAAGTGTCGAGCAGCAACTCCAGCACCTCTCTAGCAGCAGTAGCCTCAGCTCGTTGGCTCATTCCATTCTTCAAAGAGGTAAGTGAGCTCTCAACAGCTCCCCTAAAGCCTTGGATCTTGTCACGGAGCTCAAGAAGTGGAGCACGCATACGAAGCACTGCAGAATCCACATCGACCAGTTTGGTGGAGAGGTTTACAAAGTCGGCATAATCGCGGTTGATGAGATCAATCAGTTCATGGTTGAGAGATGAGAGATGAGCCTGGAGTTCAGATCGGAGGGTGTCAAATGGAACAAAGGTTCGGAGCTCCGCAATGTACGATTCAGAGTCGAAATCAGGGGAAAGGAAGAGAGAGGGCTTGAACCACATTGGGTGAGAATCAAGAGGGTCAGAGAACAGATCCGTGGCGGATCTTGGGGCTGGAGATGGGATTTGATCCGGCATTTTCACACTTCGACTGGAATTCAAATCCAAATCAGATTTGAATTATAACAATTCCTATATTGCAAGCAGACATATTGCCATAAAAAATCAATATGCACCCGATTTTATATTATTATTTTTTCATTCAAACTCAATTACTGAAATATCAATAAACATGCGAAATAAACGCTGCTCCAGATTATATACTTGAATGAATTACTTCGAAAATGAAGCAAAATTGTAACCAAATAAAAATCTATAGATTAATAGCAAGAAAAAGGATAAGTTGACCTATACGACGTCGTGTGCAAGATGAATCTGAAAGGCAAAGCGTCGGATTAAAACAAAGTAAAACGGTAAAACCAAGAAGTAAGGAAGGGAGGAGGCCACCGCCGGTAGAAGTACAGCAGCGAGAGGAGGGACTGCTTAAGCAAGAAGAAATAACAATTGAGGCAGATCCAGAGACCCAACGACGTAGTTTTATTTGAAAACTGAAAATGATCATTTCGTCGATTAAGTGGCAAAAATTACATGTTGTCTACTCAAAAAATCGGTAATGCATTTTTGTCATGTAATTTTAAAATCATTAGATTTTGTATATCAAATTATTCACCCTTAAAAACTTTAACAAAAATAATATAATTTGATGCAATTTTAATTGTAATTTTAATTTTTAAAATTTAAATTTTATCATTTTGATCCTAATTCCACAAATTTCTCTCATATTTTATGGTAGTGAAGGAAAATAGGGAAAGCATTTTGTTGAAAAATGAGATACAGAGAAAGGCAAAGTATGAAGAAAATGAGCAAAATTCATAAAACAAAACTTATAAATCTAATTTAGTCACGAGTTGAAAATGAAGAAAACGAAAAAAAAATGAATTGAATGGATGAGGGAGAAAGAAAATGATTTTTTTTAAATAATATATATAGTAATATTTTTCATAAATATATTAAATAATATATATAATGACAATTTTAAATATTTCAAGATAAGTATATTTATATGCGGAGATGAACACATTATTTTATGTTAAAGAGACAAATGTTAAAATTTTCGGAAGGGACTAACTTATAAAATTTTAGAGTACGAAAATATATATTAATAAAAATACATAAAAAATCTAAAATATATAATAATTTAAAAAATTTAGAGATGATGGTTCCTATCTGTCTCCCTCGATCAATCCTTATTTATATTTATCTTAAATTCAAATTTATTCTAATCTTATTGTATTCTTCCATGAAATTTGTTTCGCTTGAGGAAAATATCCATCAAATTTAAGTGTCTTATCTTCAAATAGGTGTGAGTAAAGGTAAGTGACAAGGATGATTGGAAAAGAATAAGGGTACGTTTGGTTCACGGAATGTAAGATTACCAGTGGGAATGTAAGATTATTAGGGAATAGAATTACTGGGAATATTATATTTTGTGTTTGGTTGGTTTAGCAAGAATGTAAGATTACCGTGTTTGGTTAAAGGAATAAAAGATTATTGGAATGTATATTTGACAAAATTGTCCTTATTATATATTTATTTTTTAACAAGTTGGAAAATATTTATATAATATTTATATATTTTCTTTTAAAAGATTTAAATTCATAAAATTTATATATATATTTTTTTACAAAATTGAAAATATAAAAAGGTTTAATGAAAGGGTAAAATTTTATTTAAACCCCTGAACTTCATATAAAATTTTAATTATAGACTTTTTTTTGTAAATCTAAAATATTTTAAGGATAAATTTGTAATTTAACATTCGTAGAATTTTATTATTCAATGACAGAAGAATGATATTTTTGAAGAAAAAAAATTTAAGGGCTTTTTAGTCCAAAACGTCGGTAATCCAACAATACCTAAGGAAATGGAGGTAATGACATTCCTGGTAATATACCCAAAAAATCTACTATTGGTAATAAAACATTACCGGGAATGAGATTCCCGGCCAACCAAACATGGGAATCTGGATTTCATTCTCATGAGAATCTCACATTCCTTGATCCAAATACCCCCTTAGGGTAAGTATACTGGTAGTCTCTTGATTATAAGATGTTGTTTTGTTGAGTCATCTGACTATTAAAAGTTAAAAAATTATCCTCAAACTATTGTACATTATTTTCTCAAGTCCTCAGACTATTAAAACTTACAAAATGGTCACTCAACCATTTATATATTTCAAAATTGTCTTTTTTCGTTAAAAATGTGATAGTCATCTGAGCTAAATGTTAACCTATTGAATGGATATGATAAAATTATATTTTTAATGATGTCTATTGTACCATCGTTGCTTTCAAGTATTGACTCAATGACATAATGTTTCAAGCACTAGCTTGACGACATAATGTAAATGGAGAGTCTATTCAGAAAATACAACTCAAACAGTTATGAGATCATTTTTTATAATATCTCATTCAATAGGTTAATGTTTAACTTGAACGGCCTCCAATTTTTTAACGAAGAATGACAAGTTTGGAACATACAAAAAGTAAAGAGACCAATTTATAATTTTTAATAATCAAAAGACTCAACAAAACAACACTTATAGTGAGAAGACTATTACCCAGAGCTTCTAGCTAGCTACATACTTTATATATTATTGAATGAGATTTAGTTATTAAATGCTAATGTAAAAGTGTTTTTTACAATTTATTAATTTGAAAGTAGTAAAATGAGTCATTCCAACTGATCCAAATGAACTTGGGATTAAAAGTTTCCTAGGCGGTGGTCCAGCCCAACTCCTCAACACCATTCTTTGAATGTTAAAATGGACAATGATGGATTGTACTCTCCATATATAATCACCAAGAGTTGTTCAACGGCTTTTCCAGCAAAGCCGACAGATAAACCTCCCTAAGCTCCGCTCCCCTATCAAGCTTACGTCCGACCACCCACTTCAACTCATTGAATCCGACGCTTCGAATAAGCGGCGCGTACACCTCCTCCAACTGCTCGCCGGCACAAAAGAAATGATCCAACCAAAACAAACCTCCCGGCCTTAACACCCTGTAAACATCAAACAACAAGAAATGGAGCACTGTCGTCGGAACCCAATTGCTCAAAACATGCATCGAGTGAACTATATCCAACGTGTTATCGAAAAATGGCAGTCTCTGCGATATGCTCATGTACAAAGGGACAACCCCTCTTGAAGCAATGAAACTATTGAACGGACCGTTTAAGTTCATCGAAGTTGTGACGATGTTTATGTTTCTTTCCATCAATTTCACAGCGAAAGTCGCCACCCCACCGCCGATATCTAGCCCTATTCTAATCGTACCCGGTTTTTTTCGTTGCCAGCACTTCGTCGATGGAGAAGTTAAGTTCTCCGTCGGATGTCGTCCAACGAGTTCTATCGCGACCTTTGAGATCAAAGCAATCTTTGCAATCGTCGAAGCCCTTTTGCTTCTTTCGATTGATCAAACAAGTGTAGTTCTTGCAAGAATAAGCTGTCCATACGACTGATGAATCGGGTGGCGTTGTCCATAGGCTGAGTGGTAGCGGATAAGGTTCGGGGTATCGAAGCGGAGCAGCGGGTCGGCAACGGCGACGAGGGAGTGGCTCGCAGCCCTTAAGGAGGAGTTTCTGGGCAAGAAGCTCATCGTCGGGACATGAACCATTAACGTTGTAAGACATGTAACGTCGGAGTTCATCCGGGAAGAGAGAGCATGCGCGTCCCACGGGAGAATAGATTATGTTGGAGCCGAAATTTGCGTTGAACCCTAAAGGGAGTGACTGTTGAGAAACGAAGGTAAGTAACTCGTCGGGTTGTGAAGTAAGTTGGCCGGAAAATCTTGCTCGGTCATCTGTGGCAGTGGCTGCGGCGGTGGAAGTGAGGGACCGGAGTGAACAAGAAGAGTAAAGAGAGGAAGATAGGAACAAAGTGAGGAGATTTGTCGATAAAAGAACGAAAAAGAAGAAGAGATTGGGTGAAAGAGTGCTCGACTTTGGAGGGGAATCCATTGCCATGGCTCCTCGTCCGATTGGTAGTAATATATATAGAAAATAGAAAACCAATTAATATTTGGACATATACTAATTTTTTTATTTATGTTAAAACTTTATTTGTAAAATAAATACAATTATATTAATAAAGTTATTATAAAAGAAAGTGTGTGCGTATATATTGACAGAGCAGAGTAGGAGTGGAGTAGGAAGCTGGTGAATATAGTTTAGCAATTACTCTCGTAAAACTTTGAGAAAAATAAAGAAAAGCTAATGCTACAAACACCCAATACGATACAATAATTGTAAAATGGTCAACTGATTATAAAATGACATACACCTATGAAAATGACAAACTCAACAACCAATATATTTTAACTACAAATAAATGACAACCTACAAAATGTTGAGATCTTAGAAAATGGTTGGCTTTCTATATTTGAAATATACAGTATCTATAAATCAAATATTCACTCCATTCGCATGTTAGAATTTGTGTGGAAGTAGATTTTGGTAAACCATTGTTTGTTGTCGCAACTTTGCATTGGTAATTTTGTGCATTGTATTGAATACGAGGGTGTATGTTTTGGCCATTGCTCGGGCTTGTCCACATTGGAATCTTATTCATTGGTAACCATTTCATTGCTTTTGGAACTTCAATGCTGAAAACAGAACTTATTCATACTTCAATGACCATTTATGTAGTTTACCCATAAAATTTTGATCAAACTCGACATCACAAATTCACAATGCATTTTGTGCTCTACTTTGTCTAAAGTACCCTAAAAAAGCATGAAAATATGCTCTGACCAACAAACATTTCCCAAATTGTGTTTACAACAAATCGAACGAACCTCAACCCCAAATGCATACAACAACAATACCATGTCTGTAACGACTTATGAGGTACAAACATCGTGAATAATGATACAACAAAGATGGTAAAAGTAAAGCATAACTATCTATATATCTAGCTTAACTCAACTCAAACGTTGAACCATTTGCACCACAAAATATCCATATAAGACCCTGGAGACTTGTTTTGATATTAAGAAGTAAACATGATCATAGGCAGCAACAGATAAAGGACGATGGCTCAGGCAATGATAATTAACCGGCTTGATTTTATTCGGTTAACTGATCTGATTCATGAGAATCCTCAGATGTAACATCCGAGTCTTCATCATTGTCTTCGTCAAAACCTTCTTGTATCCTTACAGCTCTACTTGAGGTTATCTTGCTCAATGCTGCAGTCTTGCTTGCTCTTTGTGAACGAGGGCCTATAGTGCCAGGATTGGTAGGAGCCACAGACTTAGCATGGTCAGGTGAGTTTTCTTCATCAGAACTAACTTCTTCACGTCTCACTCGTCTCCTTAAACGATTTGGCCGAGTTGAGCATGGGGCTGGAGTTTGTGGAACTTCAGTTGAACCATCAAAATCCATGTTGAATTCCAGGTCTAACTTTCCTGCAAATTATTGGGAGACGATATAGTTTGATATTAATGACCAAAAACAAACCCAACCAATTGTATGCATCAAAGAAAACGAAAAACAAATGTATATTTTACATTTATTATCTGAAACACAAGAACTAAACAGAGGTAATAAATTCTCTGAGCATTCTTCATATGATCAAGCAAATTTGTATAATATATTCTAAAATTTCCATTTGACATGATTATATACTCACCGAAAATATACTTAGCTTCGTCTTCCAACAAATCCAGATCTGGATTTGTATCTAGTCCTTTAAGACGTTCAGCCATCTGCTTCAACTCCTTTAAAAGATCTTTCTCAACCAGAACACATTCACACACACTACTCAAAAGCCTCCTCATAATCTTTACTGGCCCTTGTTCTGATGAACGGAAATGGAGAGAGGCAAGTATTCTGCAAAGAGCAGCAACATATGACTTCTCTGCAGATGTCTTCTTTGCTTGGAACCTCAACACCTTGGGAAAAATATATCAATAACAAAGTCGTAAGTAGCAAATTTTTTTGTTCATAGATTAGGTATTCCTTGTAAGTAGCAATTCCTGGCTTTCAATGCAGCAACATAACACTTTGTTTTGCATCCATGGAGAAACATAAATCATCAGAATATGAGATTTGCTATGAAGTATGAAGTGAAATTTCTAAACATGTCTCTGTGTGTGTATTGGAGTGTGGGTGCGTGTAGGTCTTATAAGACGTTGAAGTCAGGTTCTGAATAATGATATCGTGAATTAAGATTTGAATTGGAAAAAACTGAAGAATTGAGTTTAAGCAATTGCAATTTTCATATTACTATTGAGTGAAGACATTATAGTCCAAATGTTCATCAGGTATTATAAAACTGCAGAATAAATTAGCAGTTGCAAAGAATTACCTCTATCGCTATGCGTATTGCAAGCCCCTCTTCACCATATTCTACTGAAGGCTGTGCCGAGCCATCTATGATTTCTGGTGATACCTTACAACCATTATCATCCTCTTGTTCAGTCTCCTTTGCATATAGGGGAGTCTGCATCATCTGTAGCATGAATCTTGAAGCTTGTATTGCACGCTTACGCATGCTGGATATCATATAAGTAGAACCACCAGAATTATCATCTATTCCAGGCCACATAGAACGCATGACAGGAATGAAAGCCTTGGACAAACACTTCTGTAGTAGCAAAATCAAATTTATTTATCATCAACAAACAAGACTTTGAATCTATAGACATTACTTCTGTGTGACAAGAGATGCATATCATCAAGGAATCAGTGCTAAATACCTTGTGATTTTCTGAGAGAGAAGCGTAATGCTCAAAGAAAACAGATAAACACTGTTTCAATCTAGTCAACAATAAAAGACAAATATGTTGTAATGGCAGCCATATTGAAAAAGAAAAGTAAAAGAGAGACAGAGGTAGAGACAGAATCATATCCACCCACCTCAGGTCCTTTGATTCATTACTGAAATATAAGCTAATCAGCTTGGATAAGAGCAAAGGATGA
This sequence comes from Hibiscus syriacus, assembly GCF_006381635.1. Classification (NCBI taxonomy): domain Eukaryota; kingdom Viridiplantae; phylum Streptophyta; class Magnoliopsida; order Malvales; family Malvaceae; genus Hibiscus; species Hibiscus syriacus. The sequence continues at coordinate 3,116,389 of NW_024063533.1, read as the reverse complement.
AATGAGGTAGGAATACTCGGATACTTCTCACTCAACAGAAGAAGAATCTTGGCAAACCCCTCTCCAAGAACAGCTTGGACTGATTCACTATCGTCATTTTCTAGAGCTTTGCCCCAATTTTTTGTCGCAAATCCAGCATATAAGAGATCAACCAATTTAATATCCAAATCTCCATCTGTGTCAGTAAAGTTTACAGGACTAGAGGGCAGAGTATCTTCTTCAATCTGTGATGAAAAATCCAGTCTCAAAGACCTATCAACTTCCTGAGGACCATGCCACATCCCAATATCAAATAAAGCCTTACAAGCAACTGAGCTAATTTGAGAGGGGCCCTTAACATAGGAGATTCTCAACTGCTTTACTAGTTCTTCACTTGGCTTATTCTCTAACAACCCAAACAGGCCTAGGCACCGGACAGATACCCTTTGCACATCCAAGTGAACATGTTTTGCCTGCAATTTATACTCCATATCAATTGTTAAATCCTTCCAAAAACAATTTTTAGATGCTTTTTTAATAGGCAATTTAAAATATCCAAAATCTGTTCAATCCCATGAAAATGGCTTGTAAATGGAATGCATATTATGTAAAACTATGTCAAGTTTAACACCTAAAGAGAAGCTGTCTATCAATAGCTACAAGTTCTGTACAAATTCTTAAGTCCCTTTGAATAGGTACTTCCTAGTAAAATCACACTTGGAAATATGAACAGAATCACAGGTTAATAGCCAAACTCTTATTTTGTCTTGCATATAAATTAAAATGTTCAAATAGAAAACCATACTTTTTAGAAGTTGAAGCTGTTAGATTTAGGGCTTAAGGATTTGATCGATTACGAATAACAAAGTGGAATTCAAATAGACAGAAAGATGAGACCAGGTACATACCCCAGGAAGCAACAAAGATTGAAGCAGTTCAGTAAGTTCAACAGTCCAATGGAATGATTTTGCATTTTCCAACAGAAGACCAGTAACAGCAAGGCAGTGCATCCATTGTATAAAGTCAGCAGTTCTCTCCCTGCAAGGACCTGCAAGCTCTTGTACAATCCCAAGAATAACTTCTTCAAATTCACCAGCAGCAGAGTGAACCTTCCTTGCCAACCTTGCCACTGCAATAGCCCAATCTCGGTTGCCACCCAGATTTATGCCATCTCCAATCACAACTTTGTTGCCTTCATCATCCACTTCATGTTCAAGAGGCTTGTGCAGTAAGTCCTGCACAAAGGAGCTAGCTATCTTCCTAATTGTAGCATCAGAAAAATCAAGCATTTCACCTAGCAATAGCAGCTGTCGAGATGCAAAGTGATAGTTCACCCCTGAAATTATGTGGTAAAAAAATTAGAAAATTAAAGTTGAATAAATTCTTTATGCATTTTCTGATCATAAAGAACCTGAGCCACCTGCATTAATATGAGCCTTGACCAAATCTATGTAATCGGAGACAGTTTCAGGAAGAATTCTATCTAACAGATCATTGTTGTCTGAGGCTTCAGCAGCATATATAGCTGCTTCAGTGCCCATTGTAGCAGCAGCATCAGAACCTTTTCCCTGTTCAACCAGGTGTTACTTTGTATATTATCATGAAAGTGCATGTATTGTCTTTAAATTAAAAAAATAATACTTAAACAAGTCATTATCATCAAAGGTCTAAGAACCAATCTGTGTTTTAAAAAGCGCGCCTGAGGCGCTTTGAGGCGCTAGGCGAGGCGAGGCGTTTAGAAAAAAGCCTCCGACCACCAAGGCGGCGGCGAGTACATGAGGCGGCGATTCAGTCGTCGGAGGCGGCGAGAGGCGACGAGGCGATACTTTTAGCGATTCACGTACAATGACCCATTTTTAAATTTTGAGTCTGGGCTCGATTTTCTTCGAACAGTCAGACCTTTTAAATTCCAATTACTTACATTAATGTATTCCTGGAACTTTGAACTGTCTCTTGACCTTCTAACGTCCAATTTTTTAATTACTGTATGTCTATAAATCATGATCCAAGCTCTCTAGTTTCTCCGATGGATACCCTGGAGCTTCTTTTCCCTCCTAAAATTTTCTCTCCCTCCTCCATTCATGCTTAATTCAGCGATTGTTCTACGTTGAAGTTGAAAGCAGACTCCTTTCTCAGTTTCTCCTATCTCCTTTCTCGATTTTCTCCATTAAGGTAAGTCTTAATTTTAAAATTTGTATCACTGTAGTGTATGTACAATCTGCTTTTCTTTTCCCCTCCACTCCTACATGGTTAATTTACTTCACTGTAATTTGTTTAATTGCTTCATCTTCAATGTAATTTGTTTAATTGTTTATATATTGGAAGACACAAGCTTTCTTTATCGGTTATCATAGCTGTAGATATATAATCCGCTTCATTGTTAAGGTGATCTACTTACTTGTTATTTTGTTAAGGTAATCTGTTTAATTGTTTATCTATAATATGTTTAATTGTTAGGTAATCTGTTTAGAATTTAGATATATAATCCGCTTCATTGATGTTGATGACGATGATGATGAAAACGAGTTTTAGGCATTTTGATTATTGATGATGTTTTTTATTTGTCTTTTTGAGATACAATATGACTTATGCTACTTGGTGTTTTTGCTTATTAAGTTGTTTTGTGTTTGAGGTATGATTATAAAATATTTACAAATGTTTTGTAAAATTAAGCGCCTCGCGTACGCGAATCTCTCGCCTCAAAGCGCCTCAAAAAATTGAGGCTCTCGGGTAGCTAATCGCCTTGGAGCGCCTCACGCCTTTTAAAACACAGGAACCAATTAACGAATATGAGAAAGTGAAGCAGTAGTACACAGTAAATAAATATTTTAGGGTGTTGTACTTAGTTTTACTGATGAATAAATGGGATATAGATAGTTAAAGGTTATGTTTAGCAACTATATGTTACGAGGGATGAAATAAGATTATTGCATTAGAAATGAAGACCAAGAAAGGGATATAGAAACAAGATGCAAGAAGGAATCAAGGAGAAAGAGAGGTTTGCAGGAAAAAAAACATGGAACTGGAAATATTACCCTAGAATAACCTAGAAATAAAAATACAACAAAAAATAAAACAAAAAAATTATATTTTTTTAGATATTTAGATTTAATATTAATAAAAAAACACCCTGTATTCATCCCAAAACCAGATGAATGAAAAAACAATTAAATAAATCACCTGCTTAAATATAAGTTCCATAACACTGGGAATAATAAATAAGCAGAAAAACAAATGAATGGATTAAAAGCTTACTTGTGCTTCCATCTGCAAATGTTTGCATACCATCCGCCAATACAGAGAGACCTCAGGCTCCATTAGCTTGATACTAACAGAATAATCCACTGAATCTCCTAGAATAATATCAGGAAATAATCAAGATAATTGGTATGCAAATTTTTCTATATAAAAAGACGTGTTACACCAACCACTATACTGATGTTTACAAAGTCATCATTATAGTTTGTTACCAAAATGGCAAGACTGTAAATGAAAATAAAGGTGATAATATTTACTCATTTAGCAAAAATATCTAAAATATCCACAAACCTTCTTTTATTTCATTTGTTGATGCTCTTAATATGAACTGCTGGATACTTTCCAGCTTTTGCAGTTTCACTAAACCAGCTTTCAGAAGAGATTCCATAACAGACTCCCCAACAGATTCATAGGTTTCAACATCGAGATACTTGAGAAGTTTTACATGATCTCCATTGCAGCACTTTGCAAGCCACTGATCTATCATTAACTTTAAACACTCCTTTGAAACAGCCACAGAACGATCAGCAAGTCCTCTCTGAAGAATTGTTGTCCTATGCTTGATACTAAGGGGGACCAAGCATATTAAGCAATACGCATTAAAAAAAATAAAAACAATATAGCAAACCCACGAGATTAAGGTCATCTTACCTTAGGCTTTGAAGAGGAAATTTGTTAGCTATAACACAGTACGCTGCTTTGCGGACTGACTCACTAACATCCATTGTACAATCTATGATTACTTGGGAAGTTGTATTCGAAGGAGGAAAAGATAACACAATGGTCTTACGAACCTCCTGTATACAGAAGCTCCAGAACTCTTAAAAAGAATTTCAATTAATTTGATTATTAAAACTTCCAATAAATTAAAGTATTCATGCCAAATCCGGGAAGCCATCAGAAAACCAGAAACAGAGTATAAGTTGTAGACTGACCGAGTTCTGCTCCAAAGGAAGGACCTCCAGAAATACATCAAGAATGTCGGTATTTTCAGAATCGTTTACAAATCGTGAAAACGCCCTAACTGCAAGTGTACGAATTAAGGGAACCTTGTCCACCACCCGAAATTTCATTAACTCTATCACCTCGTCCCACAGTTCATCGCTCACTTCTGAGTCATCGGGCAGCCGTAATATGATCTGTTTTATATTTTTTATACATGTTCCTAAAATTCAAAACCCTAAAAAAGAAGGGGGAAATTAAGCCATAGTTTGAGAGAGCTGACCTCGGAAATGATCTGGCAAGCCCTGAACCGTACGGTTTTATTAGCGGCAGTAGCACCGACCAAAAGAAACTTCAAAAATTCTTCCAAGAACTCATCGCTAGCGGAAGCGTCATTGTGGTCCCGGGCGCTGGAAAAGGCTGAAACGAAGCGCACGACGCGTTCCACGGTGGCAGTTCGCTTTAGGGCTTGAAAGAGAGGGGTTAGGGTTTTGGTGAAGGCGACAGAGAATTGATGAACGGATGAGCATTTTGAACGGACGGCTGAGAGCTCCTTGAGCTTCCGCTGATGTGTGGCGATCGATGCTTTAGCCTCGTCGAGGATTTTGGCAATTTTGCAAGTCAACTGTGTCTCTGCCATTTCTTGCTCTTTCATCATCGATTTCCTTCTGTGTTTTATGTGAAGTGAACTGATCTCGTTTTGAATTTTTGGTTTGGAAATTGAGCGGGAGTTCATTTTTAATGTAGGTTCCATGGGCCGGGCCGGTCAGATTATTTCCACTTTTAAAAGAAAAATAAAATAAAAGGATATCTTCATAATTAATTTAATTAAAAATACTATATTTATTGATAAATAATTATAAGTATAGCATATAAACAGTCATTATATTATTTTAAATGATGTTTATGATTATTGAACTTTTTAAAAATACAAAATATAATTTTTTTTAAAAATAGACATTACATCGTTAATTGATATCGAGTGAATGACGTGATATATTAAATTAATAAAAAATATTATTTGATATCTCAAATGTAAATTAAAATTTTATTTTAATACTTTTCTAAGTAACTAAAATGTTAATTTAATACTTTTCTAAGCAATAATATATATGTAAAAAATTAAAATTAATGAATTTAAATATATTTAAATTAATAAATTTTAAATATTATAACAAAATATCTGAAATGGATATTTTATTCTTTCAAAAATAATTTTTAAGAGTAGTTTAACAATTAAATCTTAAATCAATTTTTTAAAACATACTTTTTTATAATATTTTTATTTTTTTGAAATTATATTTTAAAAATAATGCTAAAGTGACTCTAAGTATTATATATTCTTCAACTCTTATGAATTTGTGGATTTTTTTCCGAAATATTTTATTCTTATATTTTCAAAAAAATTGTTTTTTTAGGATTTGTAAATGAATATAGTAATTTTTGAACTACTCCTAATTTGTTCATAAATTATTTGTTTATGTTTATTTATTGTAAATGTCACGGACCACGAGCCCACAACCGAGGTCAGCACAAGAGAAGTAGCCCAAGATTACTTAAGTGGCGTTTTGGGCCTTCCTAGGCCCATGAAGATTGGCCCATGCCATGGAGATGAAGAGCCTTGCACGTTTATGGCAGGAGAATCCTTGGTTTAATGCAAAATCCTCATGATTCTTTCCATAAACTTTGTAATCTTTTATCTAAGGCAACATATAACTAGCTTGATAGAGTTTCCTTAGTTAAGAGAAGATCTTGTAAATACAATCCCTTAATTGGGGGGACTTAGGAGATTGTATTCGATCTAGGTCGTCGAAGTACTTAGATCTTAATCGATCATTGAGAAGAGCTTCTACTATAAATAGATGTCTCTTCTCCTCATTTGTACTCACTTCTTCATTTTGAGAAATCACAGAGCATTATCTCAAAGTTACTATTGTCTTACTTTTGTTCTTGTTAGTTCTTTTGTTCTTTGTTTTCGTTGGGAATCTAAGCATATTTGTTTGGATTGTTTTCAGGCTGACTTAGCCGCAATCACAAATAAAGCGACTAAGGTCGCACATTCAAGGCATTGAAGTTCCAAGGGCGTGACAAGTGGTATTAGAGCTAGTTTTGTGAGAGATGGAACAACAAAACCATGACGAGGCCTCAGTAGTCACCGAAGTGATAGAGACTCATGTTGTTACGGTGAAAAAGCGAGGAAGCTCGAAGGATGTCATGGCATTATTTGAGCAAAGGGTTGGTAGGCTTGAAGACTTGTACAACGAAGTCAATGAAACTCATGATTCAACTGAATCTCTCTTGGAGAAGCTGGAGTCTATGGAGGAAGGATTTGGCCAGGAAACTCAATCACTCCTCGACGATATGGCAGAGAAGGTTGATAAGTGTACTATGGACCTCGAGAGCATGTTCTTGGCCATGAGGGCAGAATTGATGCGGGAGATGAAGGAGCTTAAGAGTGAGTTGTTGTTGCGTGTTGTGAGTACTATAAAACTATACACAAATAATGTGAAAGTATACACAATCGCTCAAGTAATACAGTGATGAGTGAGTATCGTCTCCACAGGGATTGGGTGGAATTACAAAAGTCCAACCAAAGCTAAGTGATAATCTATTTATGTATAGTTAATCTTGATATATACAAATGTTACGGCAAATGAAAATATGTATGCTGATGGATATGGATTGATGGTCTGATGGTGTAGTGGCAAGAACAGATGTTTAGTGTTGAAAATGATGTAATGTCGAGGCAATAAGAAATGGTAAAAACAGTAAATAAATAGCAAATAAAATGGTAAGAAGATATTCCTCACGTGATAAGCTTAATGAATGGTAGAGATTGATTTAAGGATGCTAGACTTATTTCTCAAGCAGATTTATTTTATCCAATATTTGCTTACTCGACAGGGTTTTCCTAAAGTGTTCCCTCTATCTCTAGTCAAAAGAACCTAACAGAATAGGATGCCAACACATATGCTCTCACTCAACGATGTTAATAGCCCACTCTATTGATAAAAACACCATTTTTAGTCGTTGAAATCCTCCTAGTCTCTCTCGAGTACTAAGGGATTATGATATAGTATTCCTAGGCCGGTTCAAAGCCCCTTGAAAACACTATAGCTCATTGCTTATGAGGATCTTGTCTTGTGTTTCTCTCGAATACTACAAGTATTTTTAGCTTAGGTTTCTCTCGAACACCTAACATTCATCTAAGAAATGGACACTCTCATGCCTCTTAAAAGCTTAGATGGTGAAGCATTTATAAGCAAAGCAAACAAATAACCAAGATAAACATAAATATATCATTGAAAATAAAACAACCATTAAAACAACCACCACCAAATAAGTTAGTTCATGGTGGGGTTCGAAATATCCAAACACAAAGTCATGAAAATATTCATTCTAACAACCCACAAATAAATGGAAAAAAAATAGCAGCAAAGGGAAGTGAGAAGAAGCCTTCGATGCGCGCCACCAGAGGTCTCCTCAGCCACCACGAACCACCTTAGCTCGCTAGCTCCTTTCGACTCATGTCGCCACTCTTTGGAGCTTTATCAATGGAGGAAAACCCAAGGAAGAAGAAGGGAAAAGAAATAATAAAAATATGATTTTTTTGCTCTATGCGTGTGCAGCCCTCTGTTGTATATCCTTTTCTCCCTTGAGGTGTCATATATAATAAAAAATATCTAGGGGTAATAATTAGGTTTTTGGGTGCAAAATACCCCTCATACCCCTAGAATCACACTATAAGCATGATCCTTTTCTCCATCTGTTGTATTTTTTTGTCATTTTCTGCGCCAAGAATGCCAAGGCATTTCAATCTGCTTTAGCAACGTGTGATGCCACGACATTACTTCCCAAAGAGTCTTTTTGTATGCTATTCCCTGCACACCACAAACAACTACACCTTCCTCTCATACATCACCATTAAGAAATAAAACATCACTACCACCACAAATGCAACTATATACAATTACATTATCCTAAAATGACTAGAATGGGCTTTTAAACAAACAATAACTTAAGTGAAAAAGGCCTTAAAAGTAGCCTTTTTAGGAAGTGAACACACCCCTAAACTTAAGTTATTGTTTGTCCTCAAGCAATGGATATCAGTTACATAAGCAGAATGTCATGGCAATTTTCAAAAATAGAACAGTAGGACAAAATTGAATTTCAACCCTCAGAAAAAATAGGCTTCAACATGCTAGACATATCAAGAAATCAAGTACTTTTCCCTAGGTCAAAATCCTTTGTGGTCATGTGTGTGCGTGATTGTATCCAATCTATACTTAGCAAATTTAGACAACTTCTACTCAAATCCCCTAGTTTTTGTCAAGGCATTTACTTATTCATTAAGCACATTTTTACTCCCTTTTTGCTGAACTTTTTTTAAATGTTGTTACGAAGGGAGTCAGCTCATCACACCTACTCTTCCACACTCTAGGTGAAAGGGAGCATATCTTCCACCCCCAAGCTAGTCAGGTAGAGTCATCCCGTGACTACTTTCATTCACTCGTATGCGCATGGATGCCATTTATTAAAGAGAGTTCCAGGCAATGCCACAACAAAGAGGAGTGTCCCTCTACAGCTATGCCGAAGCATTTATTCATGATTAAACAAAATTCATACATAAGGGAGTTCTTAAATAGTGATTTATCATTTAAACATAATACTATATTTTAATGCCAAAACTAACTAGAGTTTCTTCATAAAAATGTTCCAAATTTTCTAAGTATTGAGAACATACAAATCGTATAAAAAATTTTCACAAAACATCAAGCCCTAGAGTGAGTTTATCATTCTCAACAGTCATTTACATTCAAATTCTAGCCAAACAAAATCATCATAATCAGGTATCCTCAAAACATTCTATCTAACTGTCCTGCCATTTACTAATGCCATGGCATAATACTATGTTAATGCTATCATACATATGCTCTACCGAGAACACTACCTCCCCCAAACTTAAGGGAAGCGTTGTCCTCAATGGTTAAAGAGAACTAAACTAACTAACACTAAATGACATGCAATGAAATGCAACTAAATTAAAATGAATGCAAGTGAGGTACCTCAGGATTTGCGTGGTGGTGTTGCCTTGGAGCTACTAGCAGCTCATTGTCTGGTGCGCTTGCGTAGGGGTGATGGGCTGGACTCTGAAGAAGTAGAGTAATAATGCGTAATATTCTTACGTCCAACCGTGGTTTTTGTACGGCGGTCACTACGTGGTGCAGGAACGGGACTTGGTGTTTCTTCAACAGGGAAAGTGGGCAGATATTCAGGGGTGTCAGAATGGTGCGGATCAGGAGTCGGGTCATCAAGTGGAGGATCGACTGCATCTTGCTCGGGCTCTGGAGATGCCTCGACATTGAATGCTGACAGAATTTCGTCTGGAAAGCCAGGGAAATTCCGTTGACCGTGGGGAATAATTTCTTGAAAAATGTGTTGTCCTTTCCTCCATTTGGTAACTGCTCCCTGCACGGTTGGCAGTACTATGGTCCCTACGAATCAAATCAAAAACTATCTACAAAATAAAATTAAATTAAATTAAAGAAAATATTAAATTTAAAATTTTTATTTATGAACAGACATAAATTAAACGACGTGGCATCGAATTTGGTTATCCTCTAGGCACGCTTCAATATCGTGCAGATGTAATACTTCCTTGTTGTGCGGTGGTGGAACTCCAGTATAGGCTTTGAGACGCTAGCCATTAACTTTGAAGATCGTTCCATCTGTATTTTTAATGTCAACAACTCTATGGGGGTAGACATAACGCACCTCAAATGGCCATGACCATCGAGATTTGAGCTTCTTAGGAAAGAGTTTAAGTCTGGAGTTATAGAGTAAGACTTGTTAGCCCACATGAAAATGTCGTGGCATCAGTTTCTAGTCATGCCACTTCTTGGTTTTCTCCTTGTAAATCCGAGCATTCTCATATGGTTGTGCTCTGAACTCTTCCATTGCATTAAGTTCCAGTAGTCTCTGCTCCCCAGCTAGTTGAGCATCAAAATTCAATTGCTTGATGGCCTAATAAGCTTTATGTTCAAGTTCAACCGGGAGATTACAAGTTTTCTCATATACTAGCTTGAAGGGTGACATCCCCAAAGGAGTCTTGAACACTGTTATATACTCCCAAAGTGCTTCATCCAACTTTGGTGACCAATCCTTACGCATTGGGTTCACCATTTTCTCTAAAATCTACTTGATCTCGCGATTGGATATCTCAGCTTGGCCATTTGTCTGTGGATGATATGCCGTGGCAATCTTATGTCGAACTCCATATCTCTTCAATGCCTTGGTAATCAACTAGTTATCAAAGTGGGTTCCCTCATCACTTATGATAGCACGAGGTACTCCAAACCGAGTGAAAATATACTTGTGCAGAAACTTGAGTACGGTCTTAGAGTCATTCCTTAATGTTGCTAGTGCTTCTACCCACTTTGACACATAATCCACAACAAGCAAAATATATAGATCCTTCAGAATATGGGACGGGTCCCATGAAATTGATGCCCCAAAACATCAAACAATTATATCTCCAAAATATTACAGTGGTATCTCATGTCGTCTGGAGATGTTTCCAGTCCGCTGGCATCGATCACAAGCTTTGTAAAATGCTTGGGCATCTCGAAACAGCGTGGCAGTAAAAGTGATTGCAGGACCTTAGCAGCAGTCCTTGCTCCAACAAAATGGCCTCCACATGGGGCCGAATGACAATGGTTCAAAATGTCGCGATGTTCCTCTTTGGGTATACATCGTCTAATGAGCTGGTCGGCACAATGCTTGAATAAATATGGCTCATCCCAAAAATAGTGCCTTGTATCATGCTTGAACTTCTTTTAGCCTGACTATCTAAATCAAAAGGCAGAATTCCAATAACAAGAAAATTAACAAGGTCAGCGTACCACAAGATTGCCAGCGACATATAAAATTGTTTCAAGGAAATTCCTCTTGAATATCTACGGTGTCATGGCATTCAGAATTGTTCTCTAGCCTAGATAAGTGATCAACAACTTGATTTTTAGTTCATTTTCTATCTACCACCTCTAAGTCAAATTCTTGCAAAAGTAAGATCCACCTAATAAGTCTAGGCTTGGCATCCTTTTTGTTCACTAAGTATTTTATAGTTGAATGATCAGTGTGAACAATGACTTTAGTTCCTATTAGGTAAGGTCTAAATTTATCAAACGCAAATGCCATGGCAAGTAATTCTTTCTCAGTAGTGGTGTAATTCAATTTTGCTTCATTTAAAGTGCGGCTAGAATAATAAATAACATGAAAAATTTTATCTCGGTGTTGCCCCAAAACAGCTCCTACGGCATAATCGCTTGCATCACACATCAGCTCAAATTGTGATGTCCAATCGGGAGGAACTACAATGGGTGCCGAGATCAATTGTCGTTTCAGCTTAGTGAATAAGCCGAGGCATAACTCGTCAAACACAAAGGGTTGGTTTTATTGAAGCAATGTGCACAAGGGCTTAGAAATCTTGGAGAAGTCTTTGATAAACCTTCTATAAAATCCAGCATATCCAAGAAAACTTCTTATACCCTTGACCGAAGTTGGTGGTGGCAACTTTTCAATCACTTCAATCTTCGCCTTGTCCACCTCAATACCCTTGTATGAAATTTTGTGGCCTAATACAATGCCTTCAGTCACCATGAAGTGACATTTTTCCCAATTTAATACTAACTCAGTCTCCTTGAATCTTTTGAGAACTTTTGCTAAATTGTCTAGGCATCGTTCAAAATCATCCCCACAAACAGAAAAAGCATCCATGAAAATCTCCAGAAAATCCTCAACCATGTCTGAAAATATAGCTTGCATACAGCGCTGAAATATTGTTGAGGCATTACAGAGTCCAAAAGGCATTCTCCTAAAGGCAAATGTACCATAGGGATAAGTAAATATAGTCTTTTCTTGGTCTTCTAATGTGATGGCAATTTGATTATACCCCGAATACCCATCCAAAAAGCAATAGAATGCTTTACCGGCCAATCGATCCAACATTTGGTCGATGAAAGGTAGAGAAAAATGGTCATTCTTTGTAGCTTTGTTGAGTTTTAGATAGTCCATGCATGTCCTCCATCCGGTAATAGTGCGAGTGGGTAATAGCTCATTCTCCTCATTAGTAACCACTGTCGTGCCTCCTTTCTTCGGAACACATTGGACAAGGATCTCCCATGAGCTATTCGAGATAGGGTAAATCACTCCAACATCAAGCCATTTCATAATTTCTTTCATCACCACTTGCTTCATAACAGAGTTGAGTCTATTGAATTGTCGTGGCAATCTTCAAGCAGAATCTTGTGCATGCAGATCGTGAGACTAATGCCTTTCAAATCGGCCATCGTCCAACCATTGCTTCTTATGCTGCATCAAAACACTTAACAAACTTTGCTCTTGGTTAGCAGTAAGGTTAACGGAAATAATCACCGGTAAAGTCTCATTACTACCTAAGTAAGCATATTTAAAATGACCTGGCAAAGTCTTAAGCTCTAAAGTAGGTGCATGCAATAATGAAGGCTTAGGAGGAATAAATTCATCAAAATTCAGAGGTCCAAAATTCATACCTGATCTAACTTGTAGTAAGCTAGATTGCTCATCCAAAATTGAAAAGTTGTCGGACTCCACTAAGCTTTCATCATCCACATAATAATCATTTTCTGCTAGCTGAATGAAATTGTTCTGGCGAAGCTCTTCAGTCTCTTCTTTAATTACTGAGTTCAATTCAGAAATGCCTTGGCATTCTTCAGTGTCATCGATATATTTGAGTGTTTGAAACAAATTAAAAGTCACACACTGATCAGCCACTCTCATGGTGAGTTCACATTTTTCGTAGTCTATCAATATACGTCCAGTGGCTAAGAAATGTCTTCCCAGAATGATTGGTGCCTTGGCATCAACTTTGTAGTCCATAATTAAGAAGTCGACTGGAAACACAAACTTATCCACCCGTACTATAACATCCTCGATTCTCCCTTCAGGTTTCACATGAGATCTGTCAGCAAGTTGTAAAATAACCGAGGTGGGTCTTGCATCTCCTATGCCAAGTTTCAAGAATATCGATTTCAGCATTAAGTTGACACTTGAACCAAGATCACGTAGAGCTTTTCCAACGAAATTAGCTCCAATCGAACAAGGAATAAAGAAGTTGCCCGAATCATTTCACTTTGGAGGCAACTTACTCAATGAATAACAAAATTCTGTTGTCGTGGCAACAATCTCTACTTTCCTCTTCTTGGTACAGATTTCCTTTAGAAATTTGGCATACATCGACATCTGTTCAATAGCTTTCAAGAGAGGTACATTGATATGGAGCTGATTAAGAATGTCCACAAACTTCTTGAACTAAACTTTAGCATTATGCTTCTTCAATCTTTGCGGGAAGGGTGGTAGAGGTCTAGCTTCCTTAACTGCAGTAGTAGGAATAGCTTTTTCCTTGGCATCAGAATCTGGTGCCTTAGTTGAATTCTCCTCCTTGTCTTTCTCAGTAATGCTATCATCATGCAATTCAGCTTTACCATTGTTAGTAGTGGGAGTAGAGTCTTCATATTGTGCCCCACTAACTTTGACTTGTTGATTGATTTGTGTTCCACTCCTAAGAGTTAACACATTGCAATGCTCTTTTCCATGCCCTTTAGTGACTTCAGTATCACTTGGCAATTGTCCTTGCTGACGCTCTTGCAATGACGTTGCAATCTGACCAACTTGACCTTCCAAAGCTCTCAGAGACAAGCTATGGCTTTAAAGTAAGGCACCTTGACTATGAAGTAAAGCCCATTGATTCTTAATTGAAGTAGAATGGTCTTGCAGCATTGTCTTCGTAGTAGATATGAACTCTTGAATTGTAGCTTCCAAGGAACTCATGGTTGCTGAAGTTGAAACTCATTTGTTGACATTATGCCATGGCATATAATTTTGGTAACTTTAAGGCTCATTGTGATTCTGTTGCCTAGTAGGTTGACTAGCATTGTGGGTTCATTGATTTCCCCATGAGAAATTGGGATGTTGGCGCCATCTAGTATTATAAGTGTTAGAGTAAGGATTGTTGTTGCCTCGATTGTAATTGCCTACAAAGTTGATGGACTCATGGTTGGTCAAGCATTCGTTCTCATGATGATTGCCTTGGCATAACAGACATGCCAAGCTAGTTGCTTTCACTTCCTTCACCTCCGTAGAACATTGTAAATTTTTCAGCATATTGGTGATAGTTGAGAGTTGAGCGGACACCGAATCTTTGGTATCTAATTCAAATGCTCCAGGTTCTCTCCTCCCACTCCCAAGTCCTGAGGAAAGAAATTAATAATCGTTGTTTGCAATTTTGTCCAAGATAGAAAACGCCTCAGTAGTTTATTTATCCAGCAATGTCCCATTTATTGAGGCATCCAGTAACATCCTTGTGGGTGCATTGACTCCATTATAGAATATGACTACTTGAGTCCAGTCATGAAAACCATGATTTGAACACTTTCGAAGTAAACTCTTGTAACAATCCCAACACTCATACATGGATTCGTCGTCGCCCTGGCGAAAAGATGCTATATCATTCCTTAGATGCGTATTCATGTTCGGTGGGTTATACCTCAATAAGAAATTCTTGCAAAGATCATCCCATGATTCCATCGAACCGAACGATACACCACTCAACCAAGCCCTTGCTCGGTCACGCAATGAATACGAAAATAGCTTTAATTTCAGAACAGTCTCATGCATTCCTTCTTGGTGAAAAGAATCACAAACTTCAAAAAAATTATGAATGTGCTACCTGACATCTTCATTTGGCATACCCCCAAACTGCCCAATGGAATTCAACATGTTGAACATGACTGGTTTAAGCTCAAAATGTGCAGCTTGAATTTCGGGTGCCACAATTCCAGGATTTAGATCTTCCAACATTGGATTTAAGTGATCACGAATAACACGCGGCCTACCAACATGTTCAACATTGTTTAATGCCGCTACATTCTGATTTTCATCATCCTGACCAATGCCTTGGTTTCCAATCTGATACATTTTTCCTCTAGCGCGTTGAGCACGTCTCCTTTGTCTAAAGAGTCTTTCAAACTCAGGTTCTATCGGTTCCAAAGGCTCTTCATAATTTCTTCTAGGCATAAACTAAATAAACATGAAAAATAAAGCAAAAATAACAAGTAAACTATACACAAATAATAAAAAAATAAAATAAAATGCTCTAGCAAAACTAAATAACTTCAGGCTATCAATCCCCGGCAACGGCACCAAAAACTTGTTGCGTGTTGTGAGTACTATAAAATTATACGCAAATAATGTGCAAGTATACACAATCGCTCAAGTAATATAGTGATGAGTGAGTATTGTATCCACAGGGATTGGGTGAAATTGCAAAAGTTCAACCAAACCTAAGTGCTAATCTATCTATGTATAGTTAGTCTTGATATATACAAATGTCACGGCAAATGAAAATGTGTATGCTGATGGATATGTATTGATGGTCCTGATGGTGCAGTGGCAAGAACAGTTGTTTAGTGTTGAAAATGGTATAATGTCGAGGCAATAAGAAATGGTAAAAACAATAAATAAATAAATAAATAAATAGCAAATAAAATGGTAAGAAGATATTCCTCACGTGACAAGCTTCCAATGAAATAAATGGTAGGGATTGATTTAAGGATGCTAGACTTATTTCTTAGGCAGGTTTATGTTATCCAATCTTTGCTTACTCGACAGGGTTTTCCTAAAGTGTTCCCGCTATCTCTAGTCAAAAGAACCTAACAGAATAGGATGCCAAGGCATCTGCTCTCACTCAACGATGTTAACAGCCCACTCTATTGATAAAAACACCCTTTTTAGTCGTTGAAATCCTCTTAGTCTCTCTCGAGTACTAAGGGATTAGGATATAATATTCCTACGTCGGTTCAAAGCCCCTTGAAAACACTATAGCCCATTACTTATGATGATCTTGTCTTGTGTTTCTCTCGAATACTACAAGTATTTTTAGCTTAGGTTTCTCTCGAACACCTAACCTTCATCTAAGAAATGGAAACTCTCGTGCCTCTTAAAAGCATAGATGGTGAAACATTCATAAGCAAAGCAAACAAATAACCAAGATAAACATAAATATACCATTGAAAATAAAGATTAAATAACCATTAAAACAACCACCACCAAATAAGTTAGTTCATGGTGGGGTTCGAAATATCCAAACACACAAAGTCATGAAAATATTTGTTCCAACAACCCACAAATAAATGGAAAAAAATAGCAACAAATGGAAGTGAGAATAAGCCTTCGATGCGCGCCACCGGAGGTCTCTTCGGCCACCACGAACCACCTTAGCTCGCTAGCTCCTTTTGGCACCTAGCTCGCCACTCCTTAGAGCTTTATCAATGGAGGAAAACCCAATGAAGAATAAGAGAAAAGGAAGAATAAAATTCTAATTTTTCTGCTCTATGTGTGTGCCTCCCTATGTTGTATATCATTCTCTCCCTTGAGGTGTCATATATACTAAAAAGTATCTAGGTCTAATGATTAGGTTGTTGGGTGCAAAATACCCCTCATACCCCTAGAATCACACTATAAGCATGAACCTTATCCTCCAGGTGGCAGTGGTCCTCTGGCAGACGGATACAACAATAATTTCACGTGCAGAGCCAGCTTTCCTCATACAACTATATCTTTTTGTCGTTTTCTGCGCCAGAAATGCCAAGGTATTTCAATCTGCTTCAACAACGTATGATGTTGCGACATTACTTCCCAGAGAGTCTTTTTGTCTGCTATTCCCTGCACACCACAAACAACTGCACCTTCCTCTCATACATCACCATTAAGAAAAAAACAACACTACCACCACAAATGCAACTACATGATCCTAAAAAACTATAATGGGCTTTTAAACAAACAATAACTTAAGTGAAAAAGACCTTTAAAGTAGCCTTTTTAGGAAGTTAACAGTTGTTTGTCTACAAGGATGTCGTGTTGAATGGGGTGACTGGGGAGGCGCAAGAACCTAGACCCAGGATCGATGTCCCTAAGTAGAAGAAGTTTAAGGGGAGTTGAACTGCCCAAGATATGGAGAACATCATCTGAGGCATGGAGTAATTCTTTCGAGGTATGAGTATCGGGGATGATACCACCAAGGTAAATGTTGCTTTAAATTATCTTACTGATGTCGCTCTCTTATGGTGGCGACGTAGGTGTTCCGAAGAAAAGAAGAAGTCAATTCTGATCGGGCCATGGGAAGAGTTTGTGGATTAACTCAAAGAGCATTTCTATTCGAAGAGTGCTCTGCTCGAGGCTCGAGCAAAACTGAAAAAATTGAAACATGATCATACTATCTTAGAGTATGTCAAGAATTTCACTGAGATCGAGATACAAATTACGGAATTGGGTGAATCAGAAGGGTTCTTTGCATTCATGGATGAACTAAAACGTTGGGCTAACATGGAGATCCAAAGGAGGGGAGTGACTGAACTCTCTAAGGCATTGGATGCAGTCGAGGCCATTGCCCTGTTTGAAGTGAAGAAGATTGACTCTCTCAAACCAAAGCCAAAACCCAAAGGTAATAGTGGGGAGAAAAGGCCAATTGTGGATCCCATAAGCCATCAGGGGGTAATGGGAAGTAGAATGATCGACCCAATAAGCTCTCCAGACCTTGGGAGAAGAAGGGTGACTTAGCGTATTTCAATTGTAGAAGAAATCATATGAGGAGAGATTGTCCTCAGCTCATGAAAGTTTTTGCCATCAAGGAGACTGATAGGGAAGAGAATGAGACCTTGAAGCTTGGTTCCATCAATAGTTCTATGGAGATCAAGAAGGGTCGCAAGAAGAAGGGATTGATATATGTAAGTGTCACTATGATAGGCGAGAAGATGAATGTACTAGTAGATACAGGTGCCTTAGAATTGTTCTTGTCCGAACAAGCTGCCAAGAAACTTAATCTTCGTGTGGAGAAGATAAGTGAGTTTATTAAAATTGTCAATTCCAATGAGGTTCTGATTGTTGGGGAAGCAAGAGAAATCAAGCTCAGTATTGGAGAATGGACCGGGAAAGAGTCCATAAAGGTAATCCCACTCGTTGACTTTGGCTTTGTTATTGGTATTAGTTTTCTTGATTGGATTAATGTGTTCCCCTTGTTATTTGTTGATTGCCTAGTAATTTGTGATCTGAAACACCAATGCATTGTTCTGATGAGTCGATAGTCTAGATTCGATGCCAAGATATTATCCGCGATTCAGTTCTCAAAGGGGGTGTGTAGGGATAAACCCACCTTTGTGGCATCATTGATAGAAGATGAACCCATAATGACCGAGAAAGTCCCAAATAAAGTGAGACAAGTATTGGTGGAGTTTAGGGATATGATGCCAACCGAGTTGTCGAAGTGTTTATCACCAAAGAGAGAGGTGGACTACTAGATTGAGCTCATGTTGAATACGAAGCCACCCGCTAGGGCATCCTACCATATGGCTCAATCGGAGTTAGAGGAGCTTCACAGACAGTTGAAAGGGCTCCTATATGCGGGTTATATCCGATAATCGAAGGCATCCTTTAGTGCACATGTGTTATTCTAAAAGAACAAGCTCACCGTGAAGAACAAGTACCTCATTCCGTTGATTGCCGAGTTGTTTGATCAACTTGGTGGTGCGAGGTGGTTCACCAAGTTAGATGTGCGGTCTGGATATTACCAAGTCAGGATAGCCGAAGGTGATGAAACGAAGACTGCTTGTGTGATGTGCTATGGTTTGTATGTGTTTCTTTTGATGCCCTTTGGCCTCACAAATGCCCCCGCTACCTTCTACACGTTGATGAATAAGGAACTACAACATTTTCTCGATCGTTTCATTGTAGTTTACCTTGATGACATTATGGTGTATAGTAAGAACTTGGAGGAGCACGTTGAGTACTTGAGAATGGTGTTCCAAGTATTAAGGAGAACGAACTCTCTGTCAAGGAGAAAAAGTGCTCATTTGCGTAGAAAGAAGTATCGTTCTTAGGTCGTTGGAGAAGGCAAGCTCCAGATGGATAGGGACAAGATTCGGGCAATTGATGAGTAGAAGCCACCCACCAAGGTGATCGAGTTAAGATCATTCATGGGATTAGCTAACTACTACCGATAATTTGTGAAGGGCTATTCTAGGAGGCTTTTGAGAAGATCAATGAAGCCATGGTGAGTGAACTTGTGTTGGTGTTGCCATATTACACCAAGCCTTTTGTATTTTTCACCAATGCATCCGATGTTGCCATGGCGGAGTCCTTATGCAAGAGGGACATCCGGTTACATATGAGAATAGGAAACTCAATGAGACCTAGAGAAAGTACTCGATTCATGAGAAGGAGATGACTGCATTAGTGCACTGTGCGCACTTGGCATCACTATTTGCTTGGTTCCAGGTTTATGGTTTTTACCGACAATGTTGCAAATAATTATTTTCTCACCTAAAAGAATTTTTCTCCTAAACAGGCTCGTTGGCAAGAGTTTCTTGTCGAGTTTAATTTTTCCATGGAGTATAAGTCAGGGAATGTGAATTGTGTTGCGGATGACTTAAGCCGGAGGTATGCCATTAAGACTGTGGAGGGGCCTTTACTCGAGAGGATCAAAGAAGGGTTGCCCCATGTTCCTGTAGTTAAAAGAATCATTGATGAAGCCAAGGAAGGGTAAAACCAGGGAGTTTTGGGTCGAGGGGGAGTTGTTTTATTATCAAGGACATCGTCTCTTTGTGCCTCGATATGGAAATTTGTGCAAGGAGCTCACGAAAGAATGCCATGATTCCAAATGTGCGGGACATCCGTTAGTTGATCGGACTTTGACACTACTTTCGTAGCAGTATTATTAGCCACACATGACTGAAGATGTGCAGTCCTATGTGAAGACTTGTCTTATGTGACAACAAGAAAAAATCGAGGCGAAGAAACTTGTGGGATTGCTGTAACCTTTGCCCATTCCTAAGCGCCCATGGGAGAGTATTTCCATGGATTTTATCATTGATTTGCCCAAGACTGATGGAATTTCGAGTATAATGGTTGTAGTTGACACGTTTTTTGAAGTATGCAATGTTCATTTCAGCATCTAAGGTGTGTCCAGCCGATGAGGCGACTCGACTTTTCCTCAAACACGTGGTGAAGTTTTGGGGGATGTCGAAAACCATCATTAGTGACCGAGACACACGATTCACGGGGAGGTTTTGGACAGAGTTGTTTAAGCTGATGGGATCGAGCTTGAACTTTTCCACCATGGTTTAGCCACAAATTGATGGGAAAACTGAGCGAGTGAATGCTCTGTTGGAGATGTACCTGAGGCACTATGTAAGTGCCAACCAACGTGATTGGTCGAAGTTGTTGGATGTGGTCCAGTTTTCCTACAACTTGCAAATGAGCGAGGCAACAAACCAGAGTCCGTTCGAGATAGTGATCAGGCTACAACCGTTGACACCCAACACGATTGTTACAAGTATGAGGGGCCAAATCCATCAGGCATAGGGTTTCCAAGGAGTGGTATGAGCAACATGACTTGGCCCGAGCTTGTTTGCACAAGGTTGGGAAGTGGGCTGACCGAAAAAGTAAAGACGTGAACTTTGAAGTTGGGGATCTTGTCCTTACAAAATTGGCCAATGTTTTGCGCAATACAGATGTGTACAAGGGGCTTGTGCGAAGGTACGAGAGTCCATTCCAGAGTTGTGTAGTGGGTAGGCACTATGGCCTACAAGTTAGAGTTACCTCCAACCATCCGAGTGCATCTCATGATCCATGTTAATCTACTCAAGCCGTACTATCAGGATGCCGAGGATCCGGATCGAGGCAAGTCACACCGAGCGCCAGTCGGAGTGAATGTCTCCTATGACAAGGATATTCAAGACATATAGACGGAAAGAGTTATTCGACGACCAGGACACCGCCCGAGGCATAAGTACTTTATTCTGTGGAAGGGACAACTCGAGTGTGAAAGGAGTTGGGAGCATATCGAGGGACTTTGGCAATTTAAGACCATGATAAACCAGTTTCATGCCAGACGAGTGACGAGGGCGTCACCGGAACCAGTGAGGGAGAGTGTCACGGACCACGAGCCCACAACCGAGGTCAGCATAAGAGAAGTAGCCCAAAATTACTTAAGTGACGTTTTGGGCCTTTCTAGACCCATGAAGACTGACCCATTCCATGGAGATGAAGAGCCTTGCACATTTATGGCAGGAGAATCCTTGGTTTAATGCAAAATCCTCATGATTCTTTCCATAAACTTTGTAATCTTTTATCTAAGGCAACATATAACTAACTTGATAGAGTTTCCTTAGTTAAGAGAAGATCTTGTAAATACAATCTCTTGATTGGGGGGACTGAGTAGATGTGTTCGATTTAGGTCGTCGATGTACTTAGATCTTAATCGTTCATTGAGGAGAGCTTCCACTATAAATAGATGTCTATCCTCCTCATTTGTACTCACTTCTTCATTTTGAGAAATCACAGAGCATTCTCTCAAAGTATCTTGTCTCACTTTGTGCTTGCTAGTTCTCTTGTTCTTTGATTCCGTTGGGAATCTAAGCATCTTTGCTTGAATTGTTTTCAGGCTGACTTAGCCGCAATCACAAAGAAAGCGACTAAGGTTGCACGTTCAAGGCGTTGAAGTTCCAAGGGTGTGACATAAACTATACAAAGAAATACAAAAAAATGTGTATTTACTAAATGAAGTAAGTTTGGATAGATACGCTTATTTCATTTATATTCATCAAAAAATTATTTATTTAAAGATAATATTTTTTTATAAAAGATATAATTATATTTATTATATTTATTATATTTATAATATATTTATTAATATTTGATTATTTTATATCTAAAAAAAGAAAAACATTCATTTATGGGTTGTTTGTTTATTATTCATGAATAATTTTTTTATTATTTACGAACATGTTCAATTGCATATTTATTATGCTCGCAATCACTAAATGAATATGTTCACAAATATAAAATGAAGAAATACAAATATATATAATTTTAAATAAATAAACATAAAATGAAGAGAAAAAAAGTGTGTTCTTTCAAGCTTATTTCATTAACAACCCTGACTATTCTTTATACTAATCGAAGTTTAATATTTAGGTACTATAATTAAAAAGTTAAAAAATGATTTATTTTTTATTTAAAAATCGTTTATACTATTGGCATTTTCCGTCAAAATTTCTTAACAATATGCGCGTGCCATTATATTATTGGTATAAACAAATTATTATGAACTTAAAAGCTTGCATAGGCAAAAATTGACTGAAAGTACTGGTATCCATATATTTTTTATTAAGCTAAGGTGGTTATAAAGTAGTATATGTTTTAAATATTCTCAATCATTTGACAATAAACGTTTAATTACCTTTATGGTCGTTAGTGCTCGAATCCATGACCTCTAAAAATAACAATAATTTCTTTAACCACTTAGGTAAAAAAATATTTACATACAAAAACTTAGTTTTTAGGTAAAAAAAACTGTCAAAATACAAAAACAAATATATATTGACGTTTATTTTTAGATTCACTTTTTAAAATTCTTTTCTTAGATTCAACTTTTAACAATATAATATAGAGTTGATTGCATCATATTTCCAATTATAACTCACATTTTAGATTGGTCCTTAAATTTTTGAAGATTGTAATTTGAGCCTCAAACTATGACTCTCATTCTAAATTAGTCTTTAAACTTTTGAACATTTTAATTTCATCCCTAAACTATGACCATCTTTCTAAATTGGTCCCCAAACTTTTGAATATTTCAATTTCATTCCCAAATTCATCCAAATATGTAATTAGTTTCGACCATAATTTAACCTAATTTTTGTTCTTCAAACATGTAATAATATAACTTGGCCTAATGATTTTACTAACAAGGGATGTGATTAGCATATGCATATAGTTTGGGATGAAATTAGAATGTTCAAAAAGTTTGGGGATCAATTTAGAATAAAGGTCAGTTCAAGGATAAAATTGAAATATTCAAAAGTTTGAGGACTAATTTAGAATGATAGCCATGGTTTAAGGATGAAATTGAAATATTTAAAAGTTTAAGGATCAATTTAAAATGATGGTCATACTTTGAGGACACGTGATACAATTAACTCTATAATATATATTAATCAGTACATCCTTGTATAACAAGAATCATATAACACATTAGAAGTCAAACACGAAAAAGAAGACTTACAAAACGAGGAAACTTGTGTTGAATTATTAACAACTATAAATACAAGGAAAATTATATATTGCAGAAAATACATGCCTTCCTATATGGGAAAAATACAAGTTTTTTTTCTTCCAAAAAATTTAGGATAGGGGGAGAGGCTAAAAATGAACATAATTATCAAATATTACACATCGAGTGAGATTCAATGATGTTAATCAATGAATTCTTATCCAAAATTTAGAGTTAAGGCATCCCTTTGGATTCTGTCATGTAATGACAATTCAATCTTCGTAAGCATAAAAAACCCGTCGGATTTGCTTTTACATCGGCGCATTCATCGCATTAAGGAATGTCCCGATCCCTCTGTTCTTGACTCCAGCCGCCACTTGGATTCCCGTAATCTCGACTCTTCCAACTACCTTGACTGCCGCTGTCTCGACTCCTCCAACTGCTCTGAGAGTGGTTATAGAAACTTGAACTGTAATCTTGACTGCCAAATGCTATCCTCTGAAACATTCTGATTTGGCAGATTGTTGTGCCGAAAAAACCTCGCTTTGCCAGGTTTCATTCCGTTTGTGAGATCCGACGACTCGTCCAATGAATCTAGAGCTCTTACCACCTAAGAAAGTAGAATCGAAAAAATAATAAACGTATAAGTTCCTTACCTTTATTACTTGGATTCTTCAGTTTGCATCAAGTATCCAGATCCGACACATTCGGATGTGGATATGAGACATGATCCTCAAAATATATGAAAAACCTTTGGAAAAACAAATTCGAGTCCAAGCAACATAGTTCCTTAGTACTCCAACCTAATTACCTGACTCATTTTTGGCCTTTTAGCCGCTGAATGTCGCACGCAAGCAGCAGCAGCCTCTATCATTCGAAACATTTCAAATCTACATAGTGCTTTTCCAGCCTTGGATCTACCAATGCATCAAAGTTTTGATATTCAATCGCTTCAGCAAGCAATGGTCGAGCCTGAGTAACAAGTTTGTATCATATTAGTAACATTTGAAATCGGAATATTGCCACGAGATCCATTATGAACAAAGGATCAATGTCATATGACATTAGATTGCCAATTCAGATGTTATTCAAGAAAAATATCAAATCTCTTAAAGATTAGAACAGTAAAAGCTAAAACTACTTACAAAGAAGTCAAAGGAAAATGCATGAAAAAGCAAGCAATTTTTTTTTATAACAACCCTAAACATAGCGGAGTAGTAGCCTTTACCCATTCAACCAGGCTCTCATCGCCTAGTGGCTGAGAATCATCGACAGGCTTACGCCCGGTGATTAACTCCAAGAGAACAACACCAAAGGAATAAACATCAGATTTTTCAGTTAACTTGCCACTTGTTGCATACTCCGGTGCCATATATCTGTAAAAGAACAAATTACTTTATAAAAAAAAAAAGCGTAAATATTCAGTAATATACAAAATAATTTTCATGATACAGATTCAGTATTTAATTTTTCAATTATCAAACAATATCGAATGTTAACTTGCCCGAAGGTTCCCATCACCCGCGTGGTTACATGGGTATTTGAATCCAAAGCTAATTTTGCAAGCCCAAAATCCGAAACCTGAATTGCAAGACAGAAAGTTACATGGGAAAGAGGTATATCAAAATAACGGGAAAAAATTGCCCATGTAGGTCCTAAAGTACAATTGTAAATTCTAAAATTAGCGCAGAATGTCTCGAGTTAACAGCACTTGACACGGTATTCGTAAAACACTGCCAACATCCCCCAAAGCAATTCAAGATCAAAATATTGGGCTTTGTAAAAATTATATTTGCAGAAATGGGCATACCTGAGCCTCAAAATTGTTGTCGAGAAGAATGTTCGATGACTTGATGTCCCTATGAATGATGCGAGGATGACCTGATCAAAGGAAAACCACTTTTATAGGTTTTCAATTGTATATTACTTCAAACTAGCAAGCAGATCTTTTAGGTGCTTAAACTTTACTGTCTTGTTCTTACTAATAGTTTGATGCATACGTCAGGGTGTCAAAGTACAAAAAAAGGAACAAAAGATTACAGTCTTCATGGAGGTAAGCTATCCCGCGAGCTGCACCGGCAGCGACCTTCACTCGGAGAGCCCAATCCATAACTGGCCTGCCTCTACCTGCAAAATTCCATAAAAGTGCATGAAACTAAAACATCATCATCCGTAAAAATGTTATTGTGCATGATTGCATGAAAGTGTTCATTGGGGAAGTAGAGATGCTCAAGCAGATAGAATCCAAACAAGTTATTGAAAGGGAATCCTCTCACTGAATTGGTATAAATATGCATCATATTAGTTTAATTTGAAACATATATTTGTGAAAACTACTTTGACTCTTGAACTTAACTATATCCTACTCCATCATAACCAGAGAACTCATGCACGGAAGTTGTTACCATGGAGATGGTAATGAAGGGTACCGTTCGGGACATAATCATAGACAAGCAACCTTGATGCTCTGATATACAGTAACCCACCAGTGAAACCAAATGGCGATGATGTACTCGGCTAATAATCTCAACTTCCGCTCTGAACTCCCGCTCCCCCTGTCCACCACCGATTTTTAGCTGTTTTACAGCCACTTCTCTACCGTCTGTGAGGATACCTTTGTATACACAACCAAATCCACCTTCACCCAAAAGATATGTTCTGAAAATCCATCTGTTGCTCGGACTAGCTCATCATATGTAAACCATGACCTGGAATTATTGACACCACCAGTGTCTGATGAATAATAACTACCACTAGGACCACCTCCGACTAGTTTATGCGGAGACTGGGGCCTTAGAAATGCTGAATCTGCGGAGCAATGCAAGTTCCTATATCATTATAGGGTGCAATTGAAGTAATATTCAAAAGGAATAGAAATATCATCTGCACAAATTACATGCGACCTAAGAGTCCCTGAGACAATTAACCAGAAATATATTTTTACCCTTTGTTAACTTGAAATTTTTGGCAACCGAAAACTTAGGGTAACTCGATTAACAAGCATCAAAGGACACAGATTTCACTTGTCAATAACATAGTAATTTAACACATAATATGCATAAAACAGACAAATATCAAAAACATAAAATCCCTTACAAAAGCAATGTTTCAATTATTTACCTGAATTTTGAGAAGAGGCAAATGGAGAAGGCATGGTGTACCCGATTTTAGGTCTAGCATTCTTCCTCTTTCGTTTTTGTACAAACCACACAGCCATCACAAGAAGACTGAGCACTATAAACCCAACAACAATGCCGATTCCCGCAGCACCAACACTGCTTAAACCATTTTTACTTGCATTTACAGATCCATTGGTGCCATTAGTTGACTTAGCAATTGGTTTTTCAGTTGGAATTACAGGCAATGAACTAGGGCTCCCAGTTACCGATGGGGTACTTGGAGTTTCCGGAGATGAAATTATAGGTGGTGATGAGGTTGAGGGAACTGAAGGAGGGGGTGATAATGCGGGTGTCGTGGGAGAAGTTGTGGCAGCAGGAGGAGCAGCCTGAGAGCTAGATGGTGGAGGTGTAAGAGTGGGAGCAGGATCCGAGGACGAGCTTTCTGGTGGTGTTGCTGATGGTGAAGGTGGAGACTTTGAGGAAGGAGGTGTTGGAACATTATCAGGGGGTGGTGGGGAACGCAAAATGACCTGAGGTGGAGGTGAAGTTGCAACTGGAGGTACCGGTTCAGCTTGGGGAGGGGAAGGATCATTGGATTTTGGCGGGGGAGAAAATTGGTGATGGTGAATTATCCAAGGGTGGGGGAACAACAGGAACTGAAGGTGGAGGAGATGTGGGCAGTGCTGGAGGTGGGGAAGCTGGAGGGGATGGAGGAGGAGAAGCTGGGGTCGAAGGTGGAGGTGCGGTCAATGCCGGTGGTGGCGAAAGAGGTGGTGATGGAGGAGGAGCTGTAGAGACTGCAGGAGGTGGTGAGGAGGATGGTGGAGGATCAGTAGTTTGATTTGGCTGAGATGATGTGGGGGATGGTGAAGTGGTTGAGGGATTAGAGGACAAGGTAGGAGATGAAGGTGGTGGTGAGATATCACCAGAAGTTGGTGAAATTAGAGAAGGTAAACTAAACATATTTCTACAAATGATCAACACTAATATATTTCCTACACTATCATATCCATTTTAGAAAATACACCCAAATCCCCTATTATTCCACACCACCAAATGCCAAAATTAAAGCCTTTAAACGTGTATTAAAAGCTCTTAGCTAAAAATACAAAGAAAACTCCAAAGAACTGACACAGCAACACCCAGAGACCGAAAGAAATGTCTCAACAAGTCAGTATCGGCCAAAAAAGGGGAAAAGATTCAACCAGCTAGATTCTATAAAACCTAAAACTTCACCAGAAATGAGGAAAACCCAGATCTTAAAATCCTTCTACAAGCAAAACCCAGCTCGCCAAATTCAAAATTTTACATCAGTGGACTAAGTTCTCACTTCCATGCAACATCCAGAATGATAAAGCAACTGTTAATAAGCAAAATGCAAGATTACCATATGGATAAAAACTGGGAAATCAAAAGCAAAGGAAGAAGGACAAGGTGCAAAGTGAAGAAGAAATGCATACCTGTGTCTCCAAGAAGTGAAGAAAACTTGAATCTGAAAAAGCATCCAAAGATGAAGGTGTTGATTTTGGGCAAGAAAACAAGGAAAGCTGAAAAGCAAAAGGATGTCCTTCCTTTTTTTTCTTTTGAGGAAATTGGTAGAGAGAGAGAGAGAGCGTATTATTGGGAGAGAAGAAGTGAGCCCACAAATGGTGGAGAGGGGAACGTGGGGGCAACTTGGAAATAGGTGGGTGAATAGTGAGTCAATCGTGTCTTTCCATCACATGTACAAGAAAAGCCTGTCACTTTCTTAGCTGTTTACAAATTATTCTTTCCTTTTTTTTCATTTTATGGTAAATGCTAATGCCCTCAGCCATCAAACCCTGCTGATTCCACTCTCTTCTTCCCCTACCAATTCGATCTCTTATATTGAATTTGATTAGTTTTAATTATGTCCAATTGTACCTCAAAATGGAATTATCAAACTTTTCAACGAATTTTATTATGCCCTTTTCACTATTAAATTATAGTATCAATCATGATGTTAATATTTTTAAAGAGAGATTAATTTACACATATTGAAATTGAGAGGGGTCTAAGAGGTCATTTTACTTCTTTTTTCTTAAACCAATCTTAGTGCTCCCTTGTTTTCCATATATATTGAAACTTGCTTAGTCCAAAAGTTTAAGAATAAACTACATGTAATATGAATTATCACTTTTATTTTAATTTAATCACCTAACTATTTAAAAAAAACATACATAACATTGTGTTTTAGTTTTATTTTAATATCTTATTGTTAAAAAATTAATATAACTGATGACATGATATTTTTATTTTTTTATAACAACTAGTTATAATTTTTAAAAAATAATTCAATAACTAAAATGAAAAAAATAATAATTAAAGTACAAAACTTGTAGTTTATCCAAAATTTTATTTGGGACTACTGGTATTTATTGAAAAAGATAAGTAATATAATGTATTGAAGATAGACTACAATTTGATACCTCGAGCCGCAAGCTCCAATTTACTATATATTCAATATTAAAATAAAAATTGTTTTACATTGATACTTTATATTAAATTAAGCATTTTTAATTAGTATATAACGATTCTAATGTTGTATTCTTATTGTCCTAATTAAATAATATATATATATATATATATATATATATATATATATATATTCCAGATTAGAAATTTGTATTTTCAATAATTTGAACTGAATTAAATGGATTAGAAATATTAAAAACTTTAAAATCTGATAAAAACAAACAAGTTTATTATTATTTTTTTATTAATTTAGGGTAAGTACAAAATAATATATGTTTAAAGATAACTTTCAACTATTTAATATTGAACGCTCATATCCTTGGCATTATGGACTGCTCAAAACCTGTGATATCAAAGAATAATAACAATTTATTAATCACCGATGTAACTTGATATGTGCACCAAGCTTATTATTTTGAATGGAATGAGCAAGCAATTCAATCCTTGAATAATTTCAAATTAATTTCAACAAAAAAATTGTAAAAGAAGAAGAAATAAAAAGAATCTTCAAAAAAGTCATGTTTAGATAGTATAGATATCTATAAAACATATTAAAAGCAATATACATGGTTGAGTAATGTAGGAGTGCTTAGCTTATAGTTTGACACGTCTCTAGCATTTCTTTCCTTCTGTCTTTTATGTTATGTTGGGTGGAGAAATAAAGAATTATTCTACAATCAAAACATTAAAATAAGTTAAAAATGCCAACTGTAATATATCAAAATATACGATATACATTTGTCACTATTGTATTATATTAACGTAAATATAATTTATTATGTGGGCTCAATAATAAAAGAAAATGATACTTTTTAAAATAATTGAATTTAAGTAACTGCATCTATTATGATATATATATAACCGCAAACTTTATTAAAATAAGAAAATATTCAAAATTATAATGAAATTCATAAACTAAACACATAATTAATTTTTTTCCTATGACAAATAACACAGGATAATTGGCCACTCAATATCATATAAGAACCATACAAAGAAATGTTAAAACCTATCCAGAAAACTCGAACAAAATATAGATACAAATAAATCTGATTACATCGGTAAACAAATCACAATATGGGATTAAACTACTAAAAGATCATCGACATCCGCAAATCAGAATCGAACGTCATGAGAAAATTATATACGAACGCAAATCGTGTATCCAAGTTCAACTCGATGGTCCAAAGCATGGAAGATCAGTAGAATAATAAGCTCATCCTAATCAGTCGTGGTCTAACCCTGAAAAAATAATCAAAAGAAAAAAGATCAAACAACCGATTAAGAAAATAAAAACGTGCCAAAACACATATGAAAACGTGGCATAAAGACGAAAAAAACGTCATAAATATAGAGTTATTAAAAACTAAAAAGATTAGAACAGACAAAGATTTGATATAAAAATAGAGAAAAAATAAGGATTACAGACGGTCGATGACCATAACTAAGATGATGTTGACGCATGTCAAACAAAGAAGAGAAAAAGGGCAAGCGGCTGGGGTTAAAGGCATCTATTATGATATTATCTTATAATCATTTAGACATAATATATATTATTGTAAATAATAAATCATTATAAAATATATATATTAAATTACTGGAATAAAATAACGTTATAAAAGTACTAGTATGTATATGTACAAGTAATCACCATTTTTTAGACCCAAACCCACAGTATCCAAAACCAAACCAAACCTTAAATAAACCGACCCAACCTAAATCTAAAACCCGACCCAAAGCCCAAACGAATCAGACCCGACCCGGATCTGACTAGCTGCCCACTTCAACAACCAGTCCTGCCGAGCCTCTACCCAATCCTGCCAGAGCCACTCCCACACGCCACAGTCATCTCCACCTACAACAGAAAACAACAAGGAAAATAAAATAAAGAGCATCATTTTTATGTTTGGTAACGGGAATAAGACCCCAACATGTACGTTGTAATTTTTCGAGAATCCATAAGCAAAAAAGCAGTGTAAACTCTCTCATTTTTTTTGGAGAGATCTAGGCATCAATAAACATTGTAGGTTATTATCCCTTTTTACATTATTATTTATTTTTATTTTCTTTCCTTTTTCGATTAAGATTGAATATCAGCTAAAAAAACAAATTAGATTTGAAAAAAGATGTATTTTTTTCCAGTTTTTCGAAAAAAAAAAAAACCATAGCAACCAAGATAATTTTATAAAAAAAACAGTACGAAAAAATATAATGAGGCTAGATCAGAGGTTACATGAGCCCGGAGGAGGGTCATCGGATTCCGGGGTAACCGAACGGTTTTGGCTGGTTTTCAGATAGTTTTAGGAGGGTTTTGGTGTTCTAGGTCCTAAAATAGGCTTTAAGGGGTTAGATATAGATTTGGGGATTTTTTTGGGGTTATTTTGGTGTTTTCAATCGTATGTGGAGTTTTAGGGTCGGCCGGCAGTGGGTCGATCGAGGAAGGGGAGAGTGTTTGGCTTTTTTCCCCTGTTTTTGGTTTGAAATGAAACAAATTAAAGAAGATTTGGTATATATAGGAGAAAATTATGGTTTAATTGCATTTTACCCCCTGTACCTTTCTGTTGTGCTTGCCTGTTAAGATTTGAAGAGGCTCAAATTGAACAATCGAAAAATGCAAAGGGGGTTAATTCAGAATAATTTGATAAGGGAGTAAGGAGAGAACAAATATAGAAATAAGGCACAAAGATTTAAAGTGGTTCGACTTATCAACCATGTATACATCCACTACCTTAGCTCCTTACTAAGGATTTTTTAACAAATTCACTAATTTGTTCTTTCTTTTTCAGGATGAAAAGTAACCTTTACAACCATATCTTTTCAATGGCTAAGATAGAACCAACCCTTTAACAAAAGGATTAAAAGAAGTGACAAATAAACCTCTACAAGGTAGGGGTTTACAAATTAAGCTCACAAAAACATAAATATTTACAAGGGAGATGAAAATAAGATTGAAAAACTCTTCTCTTGTGTTTGATTTCTTGGATAGGTGTTATAACCCTTCTTCAAGTGTCCTCAACTTGTATTTAAGTGTTGGAATGTTGTTGTGGTCGTGTCTAGCCGTTGAAGGTGGTTTGGAGCCGTTGGGGATCAATTTTCGTACAAAATAAAGTTTCCCAGACCAAGGGGTATCAGTACTCCTAAAGGGAGTATCGGTACTACCTTTGTTATATTTAAAATCAACTAGTTGTTACCAACCTTTGAGGCCTTATGATATCGATTTTATGCCTATGGTATCGATACTACTATACATAGTAGTATTGATACCCTTTTTGGGTATCGGTACCATTTTTGCATTATGAAATTTGTGCAAAGATTGTAGTATCGGTACTACCTAGTGAGTATCGATACTTTTTCAATTGGTATCGATACTTGTTCAATTGGTATCGATACTGTAAGAACAATATCAGTACTATTTGTCCAGAAAATTGTTTTGTGCTCAATTTCAAGTTTTAAGGACTTTGAATTATTTTTGAAAACTTTGAATAAATTCAATTCAAGTCCAAAAACATTTTGCCTTAAATTGTTATATCAAAATATAGTTTAACAATCTCTCCCTTTTTTATATAACAAAATATTTGAAAATTTGTTTTTTACAAAACTCCCCCTTACTAAAATGTTTAATGGAAAAGATAACAATTGTTGTAAAATATGTGAAAGTGTTCAGCTCCCCTTTTTTTATTAAGAAATTGAATTTTTTTTCAAACTCATATTTCCCCCTTTTTGTATATAAAAAATAATTAAACTTTATATTTCTAAAATAATTTTGGAGAGTAAGTTGTAAAATTACATTAAAAGCATTTTAAAAATCAAAACTCTCCATCAAAAAGTGCATTCCAAACAAAATTTAGCTTTAAAATATTGACACTTAAACAAAATTGAATTTCAACAAATATTAACAAAAATGTTAGTAACACATTAAATTCAATATATCCAAGTTTAAAATACTTTATGTAATACTAATAATTTAAATTAAGTACATGTGCATAAAGCTTTCAAAAATGTTAAGCATTTGAAGAATTTGATAACAATTGTTAGAGATATATCTTTAACATTTAAAACACATGCATAAACATTTAAATTTAGGTCAAAAATTTAAAATTTGTAAAAACAAAGCATTTGAAAAGTAGATATCAATTGTTAGAGAGATATCATTTGCATTGAAAATCAATTTTTGATCAAAATTCATTAAAGATTCACTACAACAAATTTTCTTATTAGTGGCATCTATATTATTGTCACTAAAACTTCAATTTATGTCACTAGATGTATTTTGTGACGTAAAAAGTCAATGTCACGACGATCGTCACCCTAGGTGTGTCACTAAATGTCAAAAGTCGATGTATGTGTTATCGTCATGTATTGTTAAATATATAGTGACGCTAATAGATAACGTCACAATTTAATTTGCATTCATTGACAATTACTTTTGTCATCGAATGATGTACATTTTTGTCATTAATAAATCATATCGTCACCAATAACACAATAATTTCATTGTATACGTGACGAAAAGAAAATTGTCACATTTTTAGTAACGTAGTATATTGTCACCTAATAGTAGCATGGATGACATTTATATATAACGTCACTATATAATTAATATTCAATGACAACTAATTATGTCACTAAATTATGTAAAATTTCGTTATTGATGATTTATATCATCACGGATAATACATTAAAATCAACCTATATGACGAAAGAGATATTGTCAAATTTTTAGTGACATAATTAAATGTTACTTAATAATATTATGTATAACGTTTATGCATAACGTCACTTTATAATTTATATTATATGACGTTACGTCACTAAATTAAATAAGATTTCGTTATTGATAGTTTATATTGTCACAAATAATGCATTAAAATCAACTTATATGTCACATTTTAGTGACATAAAATATTGTTACCTAATATATTATGAATGATGATTATGCATAACGTCACCATATATAATGTCACCAATATAGTGGCAAAACTAAAAATTCACATTTTTAATGACAATATATATTAAAAAAATTATTTATACAAATCTAATTAAAAAATTAGCTCACTTATTGCAAAATAATAAGATTTAAGCAAATATTTCACTAAAAACATAATAATTTCATTTATATAAATAAAAATATTTAAATGTTTACAGAAAATAAAAATAATATGCTAATAATATGACTTGTGGAATATTTCGTTGTAGCAATCTCAATTCAAACCTTGAGTCGATTGTGATTCTATTGATGTTGAGTTCGTGGTATTATTTGAAGCTACAAATTAAAATAATTAGATTAGTTACTACAATTAATATTATATAATAATTTTTATTTGATTAACTATATTGTTCACTTGAAAATTGAAGTGATGGCACTTGATTTCCGACAACTAACAAAGCAGATCTCATAGCTTCTATTTGAGTTTGAATCAATTCAAATTTCGATTTATAGTTATTAAGTTCATCTTCTTTATTCTTCTAACTCTTTTTTTAACTTGATTATATCTGCACTTGAATTTGTTTTCTTAGGCTTTGGTCCATACCCAAGCCCCTTAATGTATCCTGGTCTCGTACCAAGTACCTCATCCATTATATCATCAATATTCTTAGGTTTTGCTACTTCTTCAACTGGAGTTGATTGCAACTCCTCCATTTTCTCCTAAAAAAGTCATTCATAAATAAAATAATCCTTAGATGAAAAATTACAATTTAATACTTAATTTGTGAGGTCTTACATTTTGCTTGTGCCTCATATGTTGTCCATCATTTGTCATTTGAATAATGAGTTGCCTTGATTTCAGGATCGTCTATTGTCTTGGTTGGCTGCAGCTCCTGAAGTGGATGGGATGTGATCTGATCTGATCCGTTAGGCATTAGCAGCACACTGAATTTTATATGAGCAACATAATCCCCTGCAGGATTACAGTCCAGATTGCATCAGCTCATAGTGTTGGCATGATACCATTTCATCTCATATCACTATTAAACTAGATTTCAGCAATCATTTCTTACCGGGCTTCTCATGAAGAACAAGATATGGCTGCAAGTGATCATGATTCACACATTCGACTAAACCCAGACGAGCTCTTTTCTTACAAAGCCTGTACATAGGAAATCCACATGAAGCACTTCACAGCAGTAATAGCAACCAACGCATATTCAAACCAAATACTTTTAACGATTACAGACCTAGCAGTGAATGGGAGAATAGGAAATTTCTGATTTATTTCACTGAAAATAAATCTAGAGGTCTTCATCTTTAAATGACAATTCTTGTCAACTGAAAATTTAGTTGTCTGCCTCTCATCCAAGAGCTTAGGCTGCAATTTTAGTGCATGAAAATTTCAAGCACAAGATCAATAGACATAAGCATAGGCACATAAACAACGTTAAATAAAAAGAAACAATTGCCTTGCCTTCACCAGTCGAAACAACTATATCTACTGCATAGACTTCATTCTCCTCGAACTCGTCATCATCAACTCCGGTATCGGATTGGGAGACGCTTAATATGACTTTGTTTCCATCTATCACAAACTGCTTCAGTTGATGGCTAAGAACGCCTTCAACAATTTTGCAGTCATAAGCTGCAACTACCTTCTGAATTGCATCATTACATCTTTATTCGGCCATTAAAACCATAACAAAAGACATTAAGTACAATGGATAATATCAATTGAAGTATGGATGCATGTTGTAAACAATATAAATTACAAAGGAAACTAGTAACTAGTAATGCATTCATCAGAAAAGGAGGAGCATTAAAAAACATTTCCCTATCACAGTAACTATGACAAAAACCTCACTTGGATGTTGGCCCATAGCTTTTGAAAATTATTAATCACCTAGGGAAAAAAATAGAGGAAAATTTGAAAGTCCAGACTATGTTGATAATTTAAGTTTGAAAAAGAAAACAATTGATCTCCAGTGAGTGTCTTCCCATGCAACATGAGGGTTGGATGGTTAAAACAGATGGTAGAAAGTGAGGCACAAAGGGAGATCACACATGATTCTCAATCAATGTAACTATGACTAAAAGAGGCTACATTGGAACTAAATCCATAGCTCAAGATTTTATTTATCACATAGGAATCATGTGAGCAAACAAAAGATATATAGATATATATATACACGAAAAAGAATTAAAACCAATATTTCTGGACATGGTAAACTTTGAAACAATGAAAATATAGCATTTACTTGACAATATTTCTCACAGTTAAATAAAAACAGCCATGAGGTTGTACTCACTTTGTGTTAGTTATAAAGAAAATGTTGGTCATGTAGAGCAAACTGGCATAAACCAATAAAAGATGTACTAGCCTAAGGTAGCCTAACATGACAACATAATATTGGCAACAGGGAAAAGAGGGGATAAATAAAAGATTGATCACCTCGGCAAAGTTGTCTATCCTTAAAATTTATATTATACATCTCTCAATCACCTCTACGAGTCAAATCAAAAGGCATTGTGTTGTGAGATCAATTTCCCTATCAGAGTAACTATGACAAAAACTTCATTTGAATGTAGATCCATGGCCAGTACAAGACATTCATCATTTAGGGAACCAAAATTCAGAAAAGTAAAAAAATTGGTTCAAGAATTACAAGATAAAATGCACAATAGCTAAAGAAAACACAAGAATAACAAAGAATATTGAAGCAAGATATGCAGAACAATTACATTTTTCCTAGGCCTGACAAGCCTCAAGGTAACTTCAGCAGCAGTGTTTGCAGCAGCAACAACATCAGCCTTCATGCCAGAGATTGGCCATTCCTGAACAACATGGGTGTGCGCAACTACGGCAATAAACCCGTCAATGAGGCAACCCATATCGCTGCATCAAGGGTAAAAAAACATTAAATCCTAACAAAATATTAAAAACGCCAAAATTAAGCAGAAAAACAGTATTTGAAGCTTACATCTTCACTATATCACCTTCTTGCAGCTCGGATGTGTCACTAGCAAGTGGAGAGAAATGACAAACAGTGTTGTTGACAGAAATACAAGTGGGGAAGACAACACCCCTCTCAATCTTCTTCTTATCATTCTTACATATTGCATGTTTGCCTTCACATTAAATAAAACAAACAACAATCCAAAAATCACTAATTTCATCATCAATAGTAAAACATACAAAAAAATAAAGACTAAATCCATCAGTAACTAAACACTTACTCTCTGATAAATGCATCACCTTTCTCACAAACGTCAACAATCTTAGCTTTCGGCTTGCATTCTTTTACAACTAACTGCAAAGCCTTTACAAATTTCCAAACAGTATTAAACATAAACACAAAATAGAAAAAAAAAACTCACAAAAAAGATAATATCAAATTCAAAAGGAGATTAATTGTTGACGATCTCAACAGCGCTATTGTATTTAGTAACAACTTCAGGGGAGGTGAGATCCAACTCCTCCTCATCTCGTTCCTCGTCCGACATCGTTTTCGAAGCTTATCTGTTGAATTCTGGAAGTGGGAAAAGAAAATCAATATCCGAAAACCAATAAATATAATCGAGAGCCGAGCAAGAGAGATTGCGAGAGAAAGTAGCTCACTAAGTGGAATCGACGGCAGCGAGTGAAGGAGCTAGGATTTTGGAGAGGCGATTATTGAGAGTACATTAAATTAGTAAAAAATGTAGGCAAAAAATGAAAACGGGAAAGATATGGTATTTCTATAATAAGAGTAATATTTATATTTTAAAATTATGGATATTATATGTATCTAAATATACTAAATTTTATGGGCATTTATATGATCAAAATAATATCTATTTTTTTTAAACACTTTGATGTAACATCATGAAAATCATAGAATTATAATAATATATAAAAAATCATCTGCTCATTTTTTTTAACGATTTATTATTTATGTTTACTCTAAAAAACTTTGAATATGAGATAATCTATATAATAATGTCAATAAAATAAAAATAAAAACTCTATAAATTGCATTATTTATTAATATTGTTGATTATCTTATTTTTTATATAACTGACATAATTTCATGTCGCCTTTCAAAATCGTCATATAAAAAGAGAGATAAAAATAAGTGACAAATAATTGATTTCGTCGTGCTAAACTATTTTTGTGACAATAATAAAATGTCACTTTTAGTGTCTTATAAAATAGACAAATTAAATTGCCACGAATAAAACTTATTAGTGACAAATGTGCAACGCGACTAATTCAAATTCAATCGTCATTATAATAAATCGTCACTAAATATGTTTTCATTGGAGACGATTTTACAACGTCATTATTTTATCTAAATGTCATTAAAAGGTTTCCCACCAAAGAATTGAGTAAACGATACCCTTAGTCTGGGCAAATATCGATATTTCCCTTACCAATTTATCAGTACCATTTTTGCATTATGGAATTGAGTAAAGCTGGTAGTATCAGTACTACCTAATGAGTATCGATACTTCCCTTACCTTTGGTATCGGTACCATATGAACAATATCGATACTTGTTCAATTGGTAACGATATTGTAAGAACAGTATCGATACTACTTATCTAGAAAATTGTTTTGTGCTCAATTCCAAGTTTTAAGGACTTTGAATTATTTTTGAAAATTTTGAATAAATTCAATTCAAGTCCAAAAACATTTTGCCTAAAATTGTTATATCAAAATATAGTTTAACAATGCCTTATGTTTTTGGTAAATTAATTGTTTAGTCCCCTACTTTTAGCGTGTTTTTACACTTTAGTCATGTGTATTGACTTTTTAATTTTTTTATTTTGTATATGATTTTGTAATTTTGCCTTTTCTGTGCATGTTGTTACTTTTTGGGTTATTATCATTTTTAGTCCCCTAAACTTTGTCATGCTTTTGCATTTTGGTCACTGGACCTTTCGTTTCTAATTTATTTCAATTTATCATTCTGTTTTGTTTTATTTTAATTTAGTCACTATTAATTTATGATTTAGCTAATATTATTTTAATTTTTGCATTTGGTCACTATTTATTCTTATTTAACTGCTAACTTTTATTTTCTTGCATTTTAGTCATTGTTATTTTATTTATGCAATTAGATCCTTATTTTATGTTTATTTTTTTAATATTTTATATTTTTAATTAGTTTTATTAATTGTTTTGTTGTTTCATTGTTTTAATTCTTAGATTTAATTTTAAATTAGATAATATTCGAATCAAGCTTAGAAATTAGGATTTCACATTAGTTTTAATTAGGGAGCAATTCGAGTCGAGTTTTCGCAATAGATGTCTTATTACTTGAATCAATTGCTCGACTTTTAAAATTATAATAATAAATATTTTTCTAAAAATACTTTAGGTTTAATAATTTTAATAATTATGCTTTCGATTTATTAACTAGTCCTCACTTTAGAAATTATAATTTAGGTCCTTAAACTTTTAAGTCTTTTAGAACTCGGTATTTTAGATCTTAACCTTTAGTCCCCGGATTTCGATTAGAGCATTAATATTGACTAATTAAATATGTTAAATAGAGCCTTCACTTTTAGTTAGGTTTTAAACTAGTCTTTTAATTTAGGGAATAATTTGAGTGGTCCTCGCCTTAATGCTCGAGGGACCATCTCGATTATTCGATTCGATAATGATTAAAATCAAACAGAATATTAGAGCCTACATTTTTAGGTTTAGTCCCCTATGCTCCTTAATTTCATAATTTGACGCCTTAAGATAGAAAAAAAACCTTTTTTACCTTTGTTTAATTAGGATTAACTAAAATTTTGTTTGATGCATTATTTTTAACCTTAACGCAATATTCACGTATAGGAAATTAATGGTATATCTCCCGCAAGTATGCTCAGAGGGTGACTACTGGTGATCCTGAAATAGGTCAACATTTTCAAAGACCACATCATTTTCTAAAAAGAGGAAATATTCGGTTATCGAGCACAATAGCTGATATCTCGCATTTGTGCTAGGAGGCGAATGCTATCGGCTTTAATAAATGAATACCATTTTTCAACTTGCATCGTAATGATTTCCAAATTAAAAAAGATCGAGCTCAAATTTTTTGATTTTAAATATAGGGTAATCAACTATGTACCAATTTTTGGGCGCTTGTGGGGGTGCTAATCATTCCCACGTGTAACTGACTCTCGAACATGATTTCTGGATTTTTCGCATACCTTAAAACTAGGTATTTTTATAAAAATAAAATATTTTATTAGAATCACCTGATTTTTACGGTATCTCAATCACACCTTAAATGATTGGTGGCGGCTCCTCACATTTCGAAAAATCTTTTCAAAGAGAAAATCTCCGAGTCAGTATTGATCATTTCCCCGCCCGGGCGAAAAAAACGATGTTGACACACACAAATACCAATTAATTCTTATGCTCTCTTCAATTTATTTTAAAATAATAGTTTATTGTGTTTTGAATGGTTGGTTGTATTTCTTGTAGGCATAGTTCACAGTTTATATGTATTTTTTTTTAATTTTAAACGAGAAATCATAGAAAATTGACAACTAGAAGATATAAAAAAGAAAAATATAAAAGAAAAAGAAATCTATTTTAGATTTGAATTTATGAGGTTACGATAATTTTCTCACCAATTTATATGGGAGAAGTTCGGTACTTGTGAAGAAAAAATATATTCAAAAGGTGAGATCATCGGACGATGGTTAGAGCACATTCAAGTTATTTTTATTTATTTTCAAATTTAAGCTATAAGATGGTTTTATAAAAAATCTATTTTTTTACTCAAAGAGAGAAAAAGAGTATGAACCAGAGACTTTGGTGGTAAAAGAATTATTGTTATTTTTTGAGGTATCGGATTCGAGTACTAGAAATATCAGAGATACAAGCGTTCAATGTCAAGGGTTAAAAGTTATCTTTAAACATATACTACATTGTATTTATCCTAGTTTAATATATATATATATATATATATATTGAAATATGATTAGGGGATATTGTCTAAGAAAACAATGATGAAAGTGGACCAAAATGTTCTTGTTTTCAAAAGGAGAAAATAATTTTAATATTTTATTTTTTTTTTAAAATAAGAGAATAAAGTAGAGAGAGACTTTTTTTTTAACGACAGAGTAGAAGCCTAAGTAACATTTGGCTTACAATACAGGGAACCTATACAATATCGGTCTAAGAACTGTTGTAACTCAGTCGGGGGGTCATCTAGAGTTGTCATAGTGTCGTCCTAAGTGTAGGGGAGTTTGACAAGGGCATCAGTAGAACGGTTTCCCTCCCGTGGAATCCATCGAACATCCGTCATACATGCATTGTTGCGGATCTTAGCTATTGCATGCACCGAAGATAGAGAGGACGAGATAGCAGCGAAATCATTCATCATTCGGACAGCTTGTTCACAATCAGACTGGACAGGAAGAACTTCGAATCCATGTAACCAGGCAAATTGTCAACCAGAATAAATGACCCAGAGTTCTGCTTGGAGTGCATCAAGAACGCCCAACGTTTTGTGAAATCTGATGATCCAAGATCCTTCATTGTCGCGAATAAAACCACCAATTGAGCCTTCTCCAGTCGATTGTGAGACTGGTCCGTCTATATTGAGACAACACCAGCCAGGATCAGGTGCCTTCCAATATTTTGGAACGTGCTACATCATAGGATTAAGTGAGTGAACATTCAAACAACCATTAAAATACTTGGCCCAATTGATAAGTCAGCGGTGAGAAAATTGAACAAATGGAAAGGTTATATATTTTGGTTCCAATCCAACAGCGCATGTTGTGTTGAATAATGCCGTGTTTGG
Source organism: Hibiscus syriacus (assembly GCF_006381635.1). Lineage (NCBI taxonomy): Eukaryota > Viridiplantae > Streptophyta > Magnoliopsida > Malvales > Malvaceae > Hibiscus > Hibiscus syriacus. The sequence continues at coordinate 3,074,732 of NW_024063533.1, read as the reverse complement.
GCTTCAAATCAACGCCATGTTCTATTAAATTCAGCATGAAGCTTTTTATTATTTTTAATTTTGAGGTTGGTTGAGCTAATCATGGAAGCGGGCCTGGGCCTGCCTCTATTGTAACTTCAACTTTAAGACAAACAAAGCTTTATATTTTCTTAATAATAAATAATTGTTTCCTCTCTTTGAACAAGGTTGTGGGCATGTGGCCGATTAATAATTTCACATTTAAAAAAAACTTGAGTGATTTTAGTTGATGATGCCAAATGAAAAGGATTCATAAAATAAATTTAAAATATGAGTATAAAGCATACATAATCTTGTCATGAGACATCTTTTATACATAAGCTTATAAAATCTATTGTTAAAAAAAAACTAACAAAATCTAATAGGAAATTCCCTTTCCTCTAAAAGGAAACAAGAGAGTAAAAAGCATGGATCCTTTTCCATTTATATGGTTAAGCATAATATTATTATATTTATTTCTAGATATAATTATATACAGATTTAAAGGTGTAAATGAACCGAGTTTGAATAAATAAAGTTATGTTCGTGTTCATTTGTTTATTTTTAAAGGTGTTCATGTTCGTTTAAATTTGTAATATCGTGTTCATGTTTGTTTATTTATTTTTAAAGGTGTTTGTGTTCGTTTTATTATTGTTAGCTAATGTGTTCATTTAATGTTCACGAACGTGTTCATTTATATGTTCAAGAACGTTCATTTAACGTTCACGAACATGTTCATTTAGTGTTCAAGAACATGTTCGTTTATATATTCAATTTTTAGTTTTACCCTTTCATTTGCAAGCTAAAGAAAAATAGTAAAATTATGCCAGTAGTGCTTAAACTCCTTAAAATTCATAGTTTGAATTTTAACTTTTACCAATGGTTCAATTTAGTCCCTACCTTCACCAATATTTAAAATGTAAACGAACCGAACAAACATTTGTGTGTGTGTGTTCGTTCGTTTATTAAATGAATATAAAAATTTTGTCTAGCTTAACAAACTAACATATACGAACGTTATACGAATGGTTCACGAACAGTTCAACGAACGCTCTGTTCATTTACACCCCTATACAAATTGTATAATTAAAGAATTTGGGTTAATTCTCACGTTGAATCCCAATTTATTTTCTAAACATTTTTTTTAAATTTTTATTTAACTACCTATATTTTGTCAGTTGATCGACTATTTCGAATCGAGTTTTGCCTAATAAACTTTTTTTAATTTACTTTTTAATTAAATATTTTGTTCTTTAAATAGATGATTTCATTCATAAAAAATGTTAGTACAGATATAATTAGATTAAAATTCAAATATTTATGTATATGATTCAAGTACCTCATAAACATAAAAAAGTTTAGGTTCAACATGTAGATTGAACTAATTTATAACGTAAAAAAAACTCCATTGATAACTTAAGTATTCAATTAATTTTACCTGAAAATAGAATTTAAGTATCTTACGAGTGTAATTGTGCTTTTGTTTTTAATTTATATTTTTCGCTTAAGTAATTCAAATATTCTAATGTCGTGTTTTATTTCTATTTTGATTATTTATTATTAAATTTGACCGTTAAGTCAATGAAAATGATGATATGATATGATATAGTAATAGTTTTAGTCTTTATAATTTATACATTGTACTAATTTGATCTTAGTCAAAAACAATTTTAGTCTTTATAACTTATACATTGTACTAATTTAACATAACGATAAGGTTTGAAATAAATATTACGTTATAATTACTCTAGACTATTTTAAAAAAAGTAAATTACTTCATAGCCACTGCAAAAATACCTTAGGCTAATAAGCATAAATTAGAGTTCATGTGGAAGCATGAATGATGGAATATCCTAGGAGAAAAAAGAAATAATACCTTTTATTCTTCTTTAATTTCTGTTTCTTCTTTTAAATTAATGTTTTCAAATTAAAAGTTTATATATATTTTTTGATTAATCTAAGGTGATTACAAGTAATATATGTTCTAAAGATTCTTAATCATTTGTCAGTAAGAGTTCAAACACTTTTATAGTCTTTGGTATTCGAACCTTAGACATATGAAGATAACAACCATCTCTTAAACCCCTGAGATAGTTTGGTTTGTGTAAAGTTTATATATATTTTTTAAATAGAATCAATTTGTTGTGTAACCCCCTCAGACCGATGCGGGTGGCCCGATCCGATCTGGAGTGTTACATTAGGGCCACCAGAGTGACCCACCGTAAAAATCCCGAAAAATTAAAAATTATGTTAAAACAAGTAAAATCATAAAACAATTTATAATACAAAAGTAAAATTTACCAATATTAAAAAATAAAACAAATTCCAGACTCGTATATAAAAACAAAATACAACATACATACCTCCTAAACACATACATCGTACTCCGTAAGCAACACCGGTGGAACTCCCTTACTGATGTCGATAGTTGCACTGGTTCAATCATTTTAACCTGAAAAAGTGAGTAACATAGTGAGCTTTGGAAAGCTCAGTAATACATAACTACCAGATGATGTTGAAGAACATGCAGATAACAGATAAACATATGTTTCCTTATTGATTCGGACATCTATAGATTTTTGTGCTGAGTTGAGGTCCCACTGACATCTCAGATAGTAAAAGATAGTAAGCTTTCAGTTCAGAGGAAATGTTTCGAATGACGGGGTTCAGAAGATCAGAATAGGTTATCTAGTGTGTTCCCACAAAACCAGTGAAAATGTACATATCATTTTTAAAACAATATCAAATTAAAAAGTATCTTTAAAACAATAGTAAAACGCTCCAACTGAACGCCATATGCAGTTCCCCAAAACTGCATAACCTAAGAGAGCACCTTGGGGCCTGAAAGCCTACCCAAGAAAATTCTTGGGGCCACGGGGCCTACACAAGAAAAATATCGGGGCCGTATAACCTACCCAAGGGTCGCCTTAGGTCCATAAGGAATTATCAGTCAGTGTTGAACTTATACAAGGAATTACCAACATCGACTGAACTTGCCAAAGTCTTCATACGAGATACTAGATTACCACGTATAAAATAATTTTAGTCAGTAAATGGAGATATCATAAATCAGAAAAAAGATCATAAATCAGAACATAAATCAAAGAAAACATCCGTGTGATCAGGGAACACACTAGAGGTGATTAATATTTATCAGATATGGAGTTATAAACTTCTGTAAACTGATTAAATTCATAAATGAGATCCCCATAATAGCGTTTGATAGCTTAACCGATTTATCAGTTATTCAGAACGTGATATCAGGATCATAAATTATTCATATATTTTTCGGAGGCACTATGTAATCAGAAAAGATATTCAGAATCCTTTGTATCTTAGTTACTTGGGTTTTCAGATATTACAAGAGTGATTCCATTATTCAGAAAAATCAGAGGCATTTTGGGCATTAGGTTCTTGGAGAATTCATAGTGATTTGAGCTGATAAGGTAGAAACGAATATTCAGGGCATTTACTATTTGTGTCGATCTATCGGAATATCGAGTTAACTCGAGCTGAACAACTCCCAGAACTAATGCATGTTAACCGATCAATTTGTTTCCCTTCCAGGGTATTCACTCTTTATTACCAACAATACTTGTCCATAGATCATCTTTAGAATCATCACTGAATAAATTTTAAGGAGACAAACATATATTCCAGTAGACTTTATTTCATTTCCACGTTGTAACACTATTAGAAAATGTCGACGTACTTGATTCATGGTTTATAACCCATAGAGACAGTACATCATGTAAGTTCATCAACGTTTCCAGACTTATCCAAATCACTTACTTAATCCTCGGTCATTGAGGTTACTTAGTTCATTTAGTAGTTAAGTCTATCCCGATCACTTCAGAGTTTCCATAGTAATTCAATCATTTCCGAAATTCAGATATATACAGTTCTTCTAATCCGTTCAACTTGGTCATATTATTTAGTCATTTCATGAAATTAAGACGTGTAAAGTACATTCGATAATTCAGTCTCCGGGTGTTATCTCAGAAAATAGAATTTATAGGTCATTTGGTATTCGAGGTTGATTTATTTATTTCAGAGCTAGAGGGTATTTAGTTATTACAATGCTTAGATGTTGTTCCTTGGGTCATTTTACATTTCAGGGTCATTCAATATAGATCCAGAATTTAAATCGATGATTCCAAGGTTCAAGTGTATCATGATATGAGTTCTCAAGTCGTCTCCATTATCATAGTCATCTATTGTGCTTAACACTTTAAGCGTATAATCGTCATTTCATTCAAATATGTCAGTGGCATAATTTCGATAATTTAGGCTTGAATGTATTCTAGTTCCTTTAGCGTTCAGGTTATTTTTACTCCTTTGATCATTAGAGGTTATTATAGTTATTACGAAGCTTGATGACATTTATTAATTCCTTTCAATTCGATCATATGCAATTTTTCTGATAATTCGTCAAGTATGTCATTTTAGAGTTATTTTTCACCATCCGGGGAAGTCTTAGTCTTTTACAGTACAAGGGCATTTTCATAATTTTACTCCTTAGGGCTATTTTTGGTAATTTCTTATCCAAATAATCTTGGTATTTAACCTTTAAAGAGATTTATAAAAATTTACAGATCTTGAAACCAATTAATTTATTATTGAATCACTGAACTTATAATTATTTCCGATTGATCTTCAAATTTCTCTTAAGCGAGCCATATAAGTTATATTTGGTCACCGAATTTTTATAATATTTGGATTGAGTTTAGGAAGTGATCACTACATACATGTGATCAATTATACTCTTCCATGCAGAAATCAATACCAATATGTTCCATAAAGCATGAAACATGTAATAATGTATTACTTCAGTTTCTGTGCCATATCGATCGACCATTTAAACTCCATTTGATCACCCTCGAACTTGAATTCAACGTCCAATAATTCTTTGAATACATAGCAACCAAATTTACGTCAAAAAATGAACTTAAATGAGAAACCAACTTGAATATGAAGATAAAACATTGAAAAATAGCTTACCGGGTGCGAATTTGGCAAAACGGACTTCGGATTCGGACTCATGACGTCAAAAAATATAAATTAAGACTTTTCGAAAAATTTAACTTTTTCGATTAAAGTCAACGGTCAATGGGTTGACTTGGTCAAAGTCAACGAGTTGATTTAGTGAGTTAACCTAGTAGAGTTGACTCGGTGAATGGATTGAACCAGGCAGGTCATGTCGGATCAGACGGGTCGGGCCGACCCGATTCTAGATAAATCCTTGGATCAAAACAAGCCCCACGCGCAGGTGGCGGCGCGTGCGGCGGTGACAGAGGTCAGGGTGGTCGACCGATTTCTCCAGTTGCTTCCAAACAACAATTACAACTCACAACAAGTCAAATAATCAACCCAAAATCGCGTTAAATAAATCGAAATTCATTCGAGACTTACCCTTAATGGCGGATAACGAAGGCGTAACGATTGACGACGACTTTGGTCGGGTTCTGGTCAGAAACGACTGGGGAACACCGTGCTGGAGGCGGTGAGGTGGAACGACCATCAGATGGGTTGTAAATTAAAGAAAACTGTAATGGGGTTTGAGGTTCCCAACATAGCTTTGAACGACGATTCGCGCCGATTAACGTCGAATTATACCTCGACAGACTGTGGGTTTTGGTCGCCTGGGAAAGCTGGTTCAACATGTGACAATGCAGCACGGTGACAGCGGTCGGAGCGAGCGAATCGAGGACGATCGGTGCTAGGCTTTGGGGGGAAATTTGGGGATTTCTCAATTAAGGGATTTTGCTATCCCTCTCTGAAACACGAACCGGGAGGAAAATAATCGAGTTGAACTAACCCAATAAAAAATGGTTTAATTCGGGGTTGGGTTCCTCAATTAACATCAAGTTTACACAATAACCATTATATTTCAAAATCTTATAATTTGACCCCTAAATTGGGGTGTGACATGTTGATTAAAGCATAAATCAACATGTCAAGAGGTGTGAAATTAAGTATAATATTTGTAAATTTTGGATGTCTAAAGTATTTTTTGTTCAAAATATGTGTATAATGTATTTGACGTTACTCTTTTAAGTGCCTAAGCCGTAACAAGAGTTAAAAAAAATCGTTATCTAACACGTGTAACATTTATAAACTTTTATTTTTTGAATAACTTAAAATTATATATATATATATAAATATATATATATATATATATATCTCCAAAATAAACTCCAAATTTCTCTAAAATTAAAAAAGAATCTTAAAATCCTTAATTTCAAATCAATATTATCAATCATCCTTGGTCACTAATATTGTTTTGCCACCGCCGAATAGTCACCCACCCATGTCACAACTTATCTACTGACCAACCATTATCTTTATCGTAATCCTAAACCCTCCAAATTTCTAAACATAATCTCTAAATCCCTAAACTTCCAAATATCCATTCCCAATAACGTCGGCCGCCCAAGAATTCGAAGTCGGAATTATGCATGAAGTTATTGTTTGATTATGGGCAGAATTATGTTTTATTCGTTCATTTGTTTTAATCCCAAATACTCAGATATTTACTGTTCGTATTTCGTCCTAGGCTTGCATAACCCCGTGGTACTCCCGTTAATTCTATTAATGTTAAAATCAATTTTCGGCTTCCAATTCATCATCTTAAAGGGTATTCGTCGATGATTAGTATTAGATATTTAAATATTTAGATTGTTGGTCGACAAGTGAGATTGGGGTTTTAGTCGGTCGACGATGATGGTGATAAACATCGATAATATTAATTAGGGATTTAGATATTTAGAATTTGACAGGTTGTAGGGATTTAAATGATCAACAAACGACCAACGATATTAATATGATTGAAATTAAGGATTTTATGTGTTTTTAAGGATTTTGGAGTGTGTGTGTGTTTTTTTTCAAATTTTAGAGAAATTTGAGCTTTTAAAAATAAAATTTTTAAAAATTATAAATGCAACATATGTCAGATAACGATTTTTTTAACAGTTGTTATGATGTAGACACTTAAAAGAGTGACGTCCAAAAGATTAGACACATATTTTGAGAGAACACATAATATGCCTAAAGTTAACAAATGATATAATTTAGGATTTTTTCCTATATAAAATCTTAATTATTTTAAAATATCATGTCAAATCTACTAAATAACATTAGTGATAAAAAGAAATATTATTCTACTTAAAAAATTCGAGTTCAAATAATTATATACTAACCAACCTAAATTATAAAAAAAAACCTTAATATAAAAAGAGCGCATAAACTATATATATTTTCCCATTTAGGTGCTTAAACTATTTTTGGTCAATTTAGGTGCCTAACGTTTTCAACATTTTCATTTTGATGCCTTGGCAGTAACTAACGTTAAAAAATTTCCATAAACCACTCAAAATGCGACAGGTATCATGTTATAATTTTTTTAAATTATTTGAAAAAGACTTAAAATTATTATTATTTTTCAAAAAACGTCAAGATATTTCTAAAATATTAAAAAAATCCCAAAATCCTTACTCACAAAGCATTCACCCAACCGTCAGCTGTTTACAGTCGTTCTCGCCCCCACCAGCCACCTACCTACCCGTCCACGCCTACCCACATGTCACCGACGGTCAATCGTAACTTCAAACCCCAAAAATCCCTAAACACAAATATCTAAATCCAACTCATAAACCCCTAAATCCTAACACACGTCAATCCCAATCGATGGGTGAGTGGTTGACGGGTGGTCAACGAGCTGGTGACCAACGGATGAGTCGATGATCGCCGATGGCGGTAGTGATTGATGTCGGAATTGAAGATCTTGAGGTATTTTTTCAAAAATAAGAAAAGTTGAAGCTTTTTTTAAATAATTATGAAATTTATTTTTTTAAAAAAAGTAAAGACAATAGGAAGTAAGGTAATGTGTTAAATACTGATTGATTGATTTTTAATGAATTTTTTAATAACTTTTACGATATAGACACTAAAAGATAAACTTGGAAACATTAAACACCAAATTTGATCGAAAAATATACACTTACATAAAAAAAATATACATGATTTGAGCATTTTTTTTTATATTTAGACCATAAAAATAACTATAGTGACTTTTGATATATATTAATGCTATATATTTAGGGGGCTTAACACAAAAATAAGTGTCCAAACTATACACTTAGTTAACTTTAGGTACCTAAAGAGTTTTTTTGTGTGCTAAAAATAAGTGTTTAAAGTTTTCAATGTTACACTTTTAGTTGTCTACGCTATTACACCATTAAAAAAACCTTTAAGTGACACATGTCATATTTATATTTTTCTATTTTTTTAAAACTAATATTTTTTATTTAAAAAAATCCATTTTCCCTAAAATTACAGAAGACCCAAAATAAACCCCAAATACACAAACTCTAAAATTCATAATTTTTCTTATCATCGGCCATTACTGTTGCCACTGTTGGCCAAAACTCTTACATTGGTGATCGACTAAAACCCTAAGCTACCGATTGACCGATGAAGCATGAATGAGTAAATTCTGAATGCCCGAAACCCCAAGCTTTCATCGGGGTTCGCCCGTCTGACAATCGTTGGAATTCATCTGGAGTTTCAACTGGTTACCAACATGAGAGTTTCGACCGGCGATGAGAAAGATTAAGGATTTTAGGGTTGAGTATTTGAGGTTTAGAGTATTTTAGGGTCTTTTTGTAATTTTAGAAAAAATGGAATTTTTTAAATTAATAATATTCGTAAGTTTTTTTTTATATATATATATATATATATTTAAAATATAAACGAGACATGTGTCAATTAATAATCTTTTTAACTGCCGTTACGACATAAACACCTAAAAGCGTAACAAAGAAAATATTAAGTACTTTTTAACCAAAACAAATATTAAAAACTTATTTTTAAAGAAAAATTCAAAAATCATTTAAAGTTAACTTAGACTATATGTAGTCACTTATTTCATTAAGGGTGCGTTTGATTCACGGAATGTAAGATTACCAGTGGGAATAAAAGATTACCAGGGAATAGGATCACTGAGAATGTTGTATTTTGTGTTTGGTTGGTTTAGCAGGAATGTAAGATTACCGTGTTTGGTTAAAGGAATAAAAGATTATTGGAATGTATATTTGACCAAATTGTCCTTATTATATATTTGTATAATATTACAAATTGTAAATATTTATATATATTCTTTAAAAAATTAAATTCATAATATTTATATAATTTTTTTTTATAAAATTAAAAATATAAAAAAGGTTTAATGAAATGGTAGAATTTTTTTAACCCTGAACTTCATATAAAATTTTAATTATAGACATTTTTTTTGTAAATATAAAATAATTTAAGGATATATTTGTAATTTAACATTCGTAGAATTTTTATTATTCAATGACAGAAGAATGATATTTTTGAAAAAAAATAAAAATTTAAGGGCATTTTAGTCCAAAACGCCGGTAATATTACAATACCTAAGGGAAAAGAAGTAATGACATTCCCGGTAATATACCTCAAAAAATCTACTATTGATAATAAAACATTACCAAGAATAAGATTCCCGACCAACCAAACATGAGAACCCACCCTCCTAAACCAAACACCCCTAAGGCTATTTAGGGAAAACCTGACAAATATAGTACAAAAGAATTGCGACGAGAACCGAAGTCCCAAACCTGAAAGCCTGAAGATCCAAAGCTTTGAGGCTTTGAGACTTGGGGAACGAAAGAAATATGGCGGACGTTAGCATGGGCGGCTGATGTAGTAGGTCACGGTGGCAACAACCAAGACGATGATTTCACAATATCCCATTAATTTTCTCCCCGGAGCAGCAGATTACGTGCAAGAATGGATCGAAAGGCGTCTCTCTCACCCATATGATCCTAGATCTACGTCTCAGGTTGCCTCCTCCTGACATCTCCCAACGCCTCCCTCATCTCACGCCCATTCCCTCGCTTCCAATGATGCCTTGCTCTCCAACTCAACGCTCACTCTTCTACTAGTGAGCAGGTATTTTTCTTTCGGTTTTTGAGATTTGGATTTTTATTTCCATTTCTATTTATTTCAATTTCTTATCTGATATTTATTTTTTCAATTGAGTTCTTCTCCGGCTACTTATTATTTTATTAGGTTCTGATTCTTCGAGCTTTTTTCTTGCATTTTCTGTCCGTTGTTCGAAATTCATTTTTCTAATTTTCTTGGAATACTGGTCTGGTATCCTCGAGCATTGCATATTGAGACACTGTTCGGCACTCGTAGTTGAGTCGAGTATAGACCCTTTCATTTGTGTTTCGATTGGAATTGTTTTGTTTAAACATGTATGGTGATTTTTTTATGGTTTCATTTTCGTGGGTGTAGATATTGACAGTTTCTAAAGTTCTCTTCTAAAGCATGTTCCTTTATCTGTGCAATTTGTTTCCTTTATTTTATCCCGAAATTGGTCTAATTGTTATGTACAATAATTTTCTCTGACGTTTTTGGTTAATTTATTTGTGCAAAATTGATGCTGCTTTGTAGCAAATCTTTTTCTGGCTTTCGGTGTAACTTGATGGTAGCTTAGAGTTGTGACATCTAATAATTTAGAATAAAGGCTGCAGTTTTGAAATTCAGTTCTTAGGTTGTGATCTTATCTCAGACTGGGAATAATGCACATAGGAGTGAAAAAAATGATTTTGATTCGATACCATCTGTTAAGGCTATATTTGTTTTTCGGTTTTGTTTTGATCCATGGGAGTGGTTTTTTTCCCCATCAGAATACCAGATTAAACCGTTTGGCTCTTCTTATGATCAGGCCCAATTGCGAGAGGAGGCATTGCAACAAGAAACGCGCTTATGAAAGGCTATATCAGATTGTGAGAGTAAAATACAGGAGAAAGTGCAGGAAGCAGAATGCTTTATTCAAAGTTAAAGGTCAGACCAAAGGTCCCAAAACTTGTTCTTTATGCTTCTTCATGTCTGCTATATTTATTCAAATTATACTTGATACCTTTATTCTAATATTGTAGTTTCTCTATAATCATGGTAAATCAGAGTTTTTAAAGTTTTCCGAGTTCTAGTGATGCTTGTATACTCAATTTGAAATCCAAACCAGTTCAAGTTTTCGTATGCAAAGCTATGCATGGCTTTAGAAGTAATTCTGATGAAAATGAAGCCAGAGTCATTTGTGATGCAGAACAAATGTTTTAAAACTTAAAAACACTAAAATAATCCAAATGTTCAATATCGATACTGAATACCCAAATGTCCAGAAAATATCATAATTTATAAATCCAAGCTCCCTTAAAACTAAAAATAATATAGGTATGTATAACCTAAAATTCCAATAACATGAAGAATACCGGAATATGAGCCTAAAACCTTAGAAAGGAAATAACCTAAAAATATTTTGAAATGTCTCAAATCTACATAAAAGTTACAATTAAACCCATTAAATAAAATAATTGATATTTATACCTCAACTAACATGCAGTCTCCAGGTTTTCTTTTTCTTATGACATCTTAGACCTCTACATTTTCTTATAGGAGATGAATGAAATCGAGAAAAATCTGAGAGCTGAACTGGAAAATGCAGAGGCTTGGATGCCACCCATTCTAAAAATCGGCTGCCGCGGTTGTTGAATCCACAGTGCTGAAGATGAATCAAATGCTGAAGCTTCAAAAAAATCTGCTTTGCTAGACAATTAGAGAAGAAGAAAAAGAATTGGTTTATTTTATCTCTTCTCAGATAATTACTTTGGTTGAGTTGCTGCTGCTGCTGTGGCTTTTATTTTGCTGATGAAAGTTCATAATATTTTCAGAGCTCAATTGAAGAGACAGTTAAAGATTTAGAGAATAAATGTGAAAATATTCAGAATAAATCATTGAGGCAGCCTTCTCCAGGTACCTTGCATCCTAAACCATCTTTTAGAGCTTGTTTTATGAGCTCACTGCCTATAAATGTCAGTGAGACATAACTGTTGTATCATGACATTCTTCAATCATCACTTGTTTCAGCATGCCATAAATTTGTTGTTAAATATGGTCTTTGCTTTTTGTTATTATATTTCCCCCCTCCCCCTTTAACTGTTACTTTCTGGTTTTTCAAAGGATAAACTTTGATGTTCCTCATGAAAATTAAAATCAGATCTTTGATTGGATATTGGCAGGCAAAAAGAAAAAAGAGAGTATAACGGTGTCATAGTGTTGCTGATATACGTGGATGGATCATTCAAGGACCCTCCAAATATATGAAAAAACTTGGAACAAAATAAATATACATGTGTTAGACACATACATGTGACATATACATACACATATCAGACATTCACACACGAATTCGAGTAACAGATTTTCATTAATCATTTTCTGTCATGCAGCTCAAAGCTTCACATCCTAATTGAGCAACTAGCTGCAAAGCAGGTTAGTTATTTAATTTATCCTACAAAATTTAAAGCGGATTGCACTATATGCATAATAATGTTACTCCTGAGATTCACTTCAAGCTCTCATGCCATCAATCGCATACCCCAAATGTGCTGCTTGTACTTCATGATCATAATGAGGACCTGAGGTGCTTTGGTTATTGGGGAAAAAGTGGTGCTTTGAAATTGAAAATTTTGGGTTTGATCAGCTTTCTCTTAATATGTTCTCCTTGAAAGTTAACTTCTCTATTCTGATTGTCCAAAAGAAAAAGCAGTTTTAGATGTCGTTCTCTTCGCATTTTATCATATGTATTAAAGCTGTTTTAACCGAGGTACTTTGGAATTGGATTTATGGGTTTTTTTTATCGCTTTCCCTTATAATATGTATTCTCAATCAAGTTAAAATTTTCCTTTTTGTCATTGTCTGAAAAGAAAAGGTGCTTAGGCGTTGGTATAAACTTTTATGATGTCATTTTCATAAGGAACATTTTAAATGTTGTTTTAGGCACAAGCAGAAGGCCTTGTAGGTGAAATTCATTTGAAAGAGAAGGAACTGGAGAATTTGAGCGGTTTGTGGACAAAGCTAGATAGTAGTAATGCTGAGGGAAATGCTGCCCGAAATCGATTCGAAGAGGTTCTTCCGATAAGGGATCTTCCTCAGATTTTTCTGCTGATTATCATCCCAAGCTTCCTTATTACACCGGCGGAAGGAGCGAGAATCAGCAGAGGCTCATGCTACTCAGGTCGGCTTTCGTGCTCTACATCTTAGTTTGCACATTGTGGTCTTCATCAGGATTTCGTTTTGAAGTACAACATCTGGATACTCTAATCGTTATTGTAATGTTTTTCCGCATACAAAAAAGATGTATTCTTTCCGATTGTAATATAATACCCTGTTTTACTTGAAATTTTTGTGTATAGAGCACATTGTCAAGTACATTGCATCTTTCCAAGTTTAATTTCCCCCCATAGTTATTATGTTATTGGCTTAATGATTGATTCAATGGTTCATCATCATATCTTGATTAAAGTGTTGGATGCACTCCCAAAAGAGAATATGAGTTCGAATCATGAAGACGCCAGTCAAACATTGAACATAATCATAATATCCATTCCAATTGCCATTACGAAAGTAATTAGTATTTTTGGCTGGTAATTATTCCAACAAAGACTTATCAATTCTGCTACAAAACCACTCATGCCCGTTAATGCTAGAGAAGCCATCGATAAGATATTGAACATCGTAAATAATTTTGGAATCGAAATAGCCATTCCGCCCATTTTGTCGAGATAAACAAGACACATTCTATCATACTCGTTCCTGCTGACTTATATATATCTTTCAAATAATTCGAACGGAATTTTGATCAGGCATTTCTCATGAACTTGTTTCAACTTTAGGACTTCCTTCTTCAACAAATAGAGCAAAAACTCGTTCAATGTATCATGGGTCCTGGCAAACACCAATGAACACAATCATAGACTGGTGCATTCTTATGCATTGAGTGTCCATAACCATTTGGATGTCCATCTGGTCTCAGCCACATGATTTCAGTAGCGTTTATCACTTCGAACCTTAACCCATTCTTCCCTTTTTCCTCTGCTTTTCTCAGTTCCTCTACTTGAACCGAGTAAAACTCCATGTTGAACTCTTGCAGCTTCATTTCATTGCTTGTAAAAGGCCTCGTTCTTCCACAGTTTCCTCCTTTATCCCAATCTCCGTTCTCAAGTGTGACGCCAAAAAGGTCCGTAAAACGTGATACCTGTGTAGTTTTTAAGGCTAAGAAGAGTTTTGAAAGCGGTGTTGAAGGCCATCTTGTATGCATAGTACCTGGAAATGCTTGTGACGTTGTTTTGATTACAGATATGGCATCCGATGAGTTGACTGTTCTCGTGGAATAGCAGTGGCCGGAAAAACCATTGCCCGACCGACACGATCACATAGTTGAATTTTTCAATCTCATTTGCCCATGCTTCATCGGGTTCATCGAGGTAAACGTTGATGAGGCCATTGATGTCTGGAGCTCCGGATTTAACCAAAAATGGTGACCAAAATGCTGCCAAGGTGAAGTTGTAATCAGCATAGAACCAACGCTTGAAATAGTTTTTGTCTGCTGAAATTTTTTGAGTTATATCCTCCGGATAAGCTTCCTGAAATGTACTCATGCAAAGCAGCAAAAGCATACGTCAAAGTTCAGCTGTCACTATGTAAATATCTAACATGAGCATACTCCAAAAATTTTCCATTTCTTTAGAGCAAGAACAAAAACCCGAACCGAAAATGGAACCGATCGAATTCTCTATATTCTCGATTCCATAATTCAATTTAGCACCAGATCAGAAGTCGAATTTTAGTTATGTGCAAAAATGGTTAAAACTTACCATGAGCCAAGAGGCACAGTAATGATTCCATCTGGTTCCTTGCTACTGAATCCCCAACAAAAGCCATATATTTCCCTCTCACAATCTCCAAGAACCGAGCTGCATCAAACAGAGGCAACTCACACTCATCTGGTTTCCATCTCCATTTCATGAACTCTGTGTCCGGTCTCCCAAACTTCATGCAATTCTGCTGGTCGACCATCAGCCGACAAGTTTTGTTACTGTAATAAGACCTTGTGGATAAGGCTCCCATTTCCCTTAAAAACATCACAGTTTTTGTCTAAGCTTCTGGGAAGTGGCAGTGGCGAATGGGAACTTTTCAGAATGCTTAAAGTGACCGAGCTGATGAGATGAGTGAAAGGGTTTAAGATGAAACAGTTGATGGAAACTGTTTTGTTGAGTGTGTTTTCCATTGGGAAACTGAAATGAGGTTGAATTCATTTGGGGGGAGAGCTTGAAAAATGCAATAAATTTCATTTGAGTATACGATGAACAATGACAGTTCATCATGCATCAACTAGCTAACTGGTGATAATGATTTAAACACGAATTTGTCAAATCAATATGATGAATGATAATTAAAAGCTTATCACAGTGAATGATTCCGAATGCTTTTTATTGGTTTTGTTGCTTTCCCCTGCTTTTTTGTTTGTTGTTTGTATCGAACAAACTCTTGTATAAATCCATAAATAAAAGCCAACGAGATATTTCATCATAAAATTTAAAATTTTGAACAACCATATATTGAATGGATAATGCAAAAATTTGGTAATAAATTTTAGTTAAATGTTTTGGCTAATGTAGAACCCAATGTCACTCGCTTCTCCTTAGAAGTGCTCCACGGCCAGGCTGATATGGATTCGATAATCAAACATATTGTGCTCATTCCGAAATTGAAAATACCTACACAGTTACAGATTTTCGGCTCATTAGCTTATGTAACATGATTTATAAGATCATCTTTAAAATTGTGAATCGCTTTAAAACAGAGTATGATTTTAAGAGGGTTCATGTTCATTTCAACCTTCTCCATGTGTCAAAAAAAACATAAAAGAATAATTAAGTAAAATGAAAAATAACTAAAAATCATATTAGCATGGTCGTTAATTTTTAATGGTGGATAAAAGAAAAAATAACGTAAAGTATGATTTGAAAAAATAATTAGATGAACCAAACAGAAATAAATAATAATTAGTGACTAAATAGATAATTATTTTTTTGATTATATATGGATCTTATAATTTGGGTCCTAGGTAGAAGGAAGCCCTGAACAGGTGTCCTCCTGCTTAAGCTCAGCTACGAGAATGTCAAATTTAATTTGGTGATTAAAATAGAAAACATATATAGCTGGGTGACTAACATAGTAGTTCACCCCAAATTTTATTCTTACTTGAATTAGTTCCGACTTGCATACATTATCAATCAGATGTAGAATTAACAAAAGAATTACTAATCATACAATAAACAATTAGAAACAAAATAATAACAATTTTTTTATTGAGATCTCGTTATTTTGTCATCCGAAGAAGCTCTCTTGGTATGATTTATCCTTCCATCTTCAATATTTGAAGCAAGAAATCATTCCAAGTATCAACGGACCAGGCAAGCACCAATGCACACAATCATTGTACAATGTCACGTTTTCATGAGGCCAATGCCCGTATCGGCTCGGATGCCCGTCTGGTCTCAACAATGATGCTTGTGTCGTATCCATCAACCGGTATCTCTTCCCTTTCCGCCTTCCTTCTCTTTGAGCGGTCTGAAATTCTTCGATCTGAATCATATAAAACTCCATGCTATCGCCACCCAATGTCGTCTGATTGCTCCGGAACGGCTTTGTCCTCACACAATTCCCACCTTCGTTCCACACTCCGTTCTCAAAGTGTGATGGTGCAAAAGTTCTTAAAATCGTCACGCCTTTGAAGTTTTCTAAGCTATTAATTGTTCTAAAAGTAGTCCTAAAAGCCTTCCGATACCCGTAGAACTTTGTCAAGTCCACGACATTATCAATAAGACAATAATGGCAGCCTACAATCTGATGATTTTCGTAAAAAACCGACGGACGGTCGAACCAATGGCCATCGGAGATTATTAAGTAGTCGAATTCTTCAATATGGGCAGCCCATCGTTCATCGGATTCGTCGAGATAAAGATTGAAAAGGCCGGTATGCGTCGGACCATTGGCGTCTCTTTCTTCTGATTTCACCAAATGTGTAGTAGAAAAATAAGCCATGGTGAAATTGTAAGTAGTGTATCTCCATCGTTTGAAATCCTCTTCGGTTGTATGCGAAACATCTATTGGATATTCCACCTGAAATAACAATCATGGGAGTGATAAAGATTAGTTCGTTATAAGTAAATTTAAATTCGGATTTCGCCCTGAACTGAGGGTGATCCGCTACTAACTCTATAAGTTCACCTAATCTTTGATTTTACCTAAGGTGTAATTATCACACATGTTGCATGAAATAGTAAAATATAGATGGAAAACAAGTGCAAGTGACTTACTCTCGAAAGGAGGCATATCAAGGCCTGCATCTGGTTTCTACTCACAGAGTCACCAATAAAGGCCAGAGATTTTCCCCTAACGATTTCCAGGAACTGGGTAGGTACCAAAACAGGAGCTCACACCCATCAGGTTTCCATTCCATTTCATGAACTCGGTATCGGGCCTCCCGTATTTCATGCAATTCTGATGCTCGTGTATCGCCCAGCACGTCGTGTTCGTGTAGTACGGCGCGTTGTGATTCGGTACCCATTCGCCGGAGAAAATGTCGCAGTCCTCGCCTTCGGATATCTTAATCGGAGACAGGATTTGGGGTTGCCGAGAGGTGGTGGGAGAGGGCTTGGGGGATAAGTCTTCTAGGAGGAATAAAGGATCGTGGTAAAATAGGGGGATTATCGTGAGGAAAACTACGGTGAGAAAGAAAAGAGTTAGGATAAGTTTTGCAGATTTTGGCTGTCCATGGTTTCTCCCAAGGGGAGCCTCCATGGCGTAAAGATTGCTCTTGAAACAGGAGTTTTATGGAACAAGTCCCAGACAGTTAGCTACAAAGAGACGTTTTGTACAAGACGAAACCAATTTTCAGAAAAATCAGCTCGACGATCAGTTTTTTTTATAAATACTATTTTAATTAATCACTTCAACTATTTTTTACAAAAGGATTATTTTTTTTTAAAAAAGTTGATTTATTATTTAGGAATAAATAATTCGTTCAAAATGAGGCTGAATCTATGTTCTGAGAAGTGTCATGTTCTCGCAATTAGAAGACTAAGATTAATAGGGGCAGGTATAGAAATTAAAAAATAGGTACAAAATTTTAATATTTTTTATTTGAAAAAATTTATGTAAATTTTCTTTAATTTTTATTCTTCTCTTAATATTAGATTAAATTTATTAATTTTTCCGAAATAACGAGAATGCAATTATTCACTGCTAGGATCTTGTACATTCGCCCCTAATTGGGGTTGAGGTAATCAAGGATGATTGGGAGTGACTTGGTTGTGCCTGGTTAGTGGGGGATTCAATGATTTGATGTCGTTTTTAATTAATTATTTACCATTTTAGTACCTAAAATATGATTTATTTAAATGAACTTTTGTAGTTTTATAATTTAATCACTAAATTTAGTATATTCATTATTTTAATTCAATATTTTTATATTTGTTAATTCCTTGTTAATTATAATATTTTTAAATATTATTTTATTCGAAGAATTTTAGAAACACGCCTTAACTAACAAGGAGTGTGTTTCTAAGGATTATTCGTATAAAATAATATCACATTTTAGTATCATAATTTAAATATTATTCGAATTTGCCAATTTTAATGATTAGATGACGTGTAATCATGTAAGTACCAATTTTGGGCGTTTTGGGTGCTAATCATTCTCCACACGTAACCGACTCCTGAACCCTTTTCAAAATGAATCTCTGGTCAATCACAGATCAATTTTTTTTATCTTTTAAAATTATTTTTCTTAAAATTATTTTAAAAGATATTTTTAGGTATTCGACTTACCTATCCCAAAAGTCGATGGCGACTCCAAGTTTGTATTTATTTAAAACCCGACATGTTCCCAATATTAAGTCGGATCGATTCCCGAGAAAGCCAACAGGGATGTTTCTACAGATGTATTTGTTTAGAATCTTTTTTAGTTATTGATAATGTATGTATATATGTATAAGTGTAACTATTCGAATTTGAGACCTCTAAAAATAATATTTTTTATTATTGAAATCAGATATGTCGAGATGTTCCTTTTAAAATCTTGTGTCGATTAAAAATCGGGATTTTGTAAAAACGTTTGCCTTGAATAATTTGGAACTCGAGTTTAAAAAAATAATATCGGTTTGTAGAGTCCCCACCAATATTTAATTAGGGTGTGATTGGACAACCAAAAATATATTTGTCATTTTAATAAAAAATATTAATTTTAATTAAAACAACAATTTTACAATATGCGTTACCAAAAATTTGAGTTCGGGAGTCGGTTACGTATGGAGAAGGATTAACTCCCACAACGCCCTAAATCGGTACTAATTAATTAATTAGTTGTCTTTGCAATAAAACTTATAAATTCGAATGTAATTTAATTTAGGCCCCCTTTTAAACACATACAAATTAAACACATTTCTAATGCATACAACGGAATAAATGCAATAAATTAATTATATTACCAACCTTTAATAAGGATGCTCAATTATTTAAAGACATTGAGACCAGACCTTAGATCAATCTAACAGTCTTTTCTCGGTGAATTTAATTAAGAGAACATGATCTTTTTCTCATTCCCAAGTTATTCTCAGTTTTAAGTGAAATAAATTTTATTTGTTTTGCTTGATAGGATACCCTTTTATTTTAAGCCATTAGAAGTGACATAATTCATTAAGACAATCACTTACATGAACTTAAAATAAAAAAAATATTACCTTTAATCCCATTATTTGATTCGAATCCAAGTAATACTTGTGAGGTAACATACATATTAATTTAAAATAAATCCTAGAGTTATATGTACAAATAAAATACATTTACATACATATTATTTAAAAGCATATAAAAAATCACAAAATTAATATCAACACACGAAATAATATAAAAAAATATTTGCATTTGAACCAACCAAAATATATTAAATACCACACATATATACGATGCAAACATGCCTTTACCATTTAAATAAATGAATAAAAACGGGACTACACAATACATGCATTATACAATTTATTAAGGTATAAATGTTCAAAAAAAAAAAAAAAATGGCATTCCAGTATTATATAAAAAAAACTAATTAAACCATGATATGTAAACATATACACACAAGAATGAATAACATAGTAAAACAAGCTTATATATATATATTACATAACTACTCACGTAACAAAAATGAGGACTATGAAAAATTTAAGGATCAAATCAGAACAAATAATAAATATATATAGGGGTTCATCAAAACATTAACCCAAAAAAATGGTGGCCAAAACAAATATACGACAAACGTATGTGGATTTAAAACAGAAATTGAGCATAAAACTATGTATTAAGGATAGGACTAAATCAAAATAATAAAAATTACAAGCAGCCATCAAAATATTAATCCATGCTATTTCATGCAATTTCAATAAAAAAATGATGATCAAAATGAATTCATGGAAAAACTACAATGACATACATCATAAATAAGACACTTTCGATCACACAACAATATATGGACTAAAATGCTATAAATTAAAATTCACAAATCAGATCACAAATTTAACCAAGTATATGAATAAAGACACAATAACTAAAATATAAAACCAGAAAATTAGGAGCTTGGAATCATAAAATTAAAAGTTATTTTATTGACTAAAATGAAAGGATACAAACATTGGATGGCCCCTTGAGTGGTTTACCCATGAGCTGAAACGGAAACCCTGGCTCCTAATGGCTTCGTTTTGGATGATTATATAACCCATTTTTAGACACTTCCTTGTCATTTTTTTTTCATTTGTTTTTTAATTTTTTATCTCACTCTCCTTATTCCTTCTTTGAACCAGTGAAAGGGTTCTCGCTTGCCACCATGCCAGTTGCTGCCTCCACTGTCGGCGATGGCTTTTCAAACCCAAACTTCACCAAAATGCTTGCCTCACCCTTCTAAGCACAAATCCGGTCTTGGTTTCGCCAAAAAAACGCCACGAGCTTCACAAATAAGATGAAAATCATTCGACTTTCCCACTCTCTGATCTCCTCATCCGACATTGATCAACTCGTTTCAGAGTATGTTACTCCCCTCACCCGTGAGCACCTCCTCACCATCCGGATCAACGAGCTGACTCTCTGAACGCCGAAAAAGGACTCATCGAAGGTGAACCTCTTTTCTCTTCTTTTTTTTTTTCGATTTTCTCTTCTCTTTTTTTCGAGCTGCCTCCTCTTAGCAAGTTTAAATGGTGGATGATTGAGTGTTTGGTGAATGAGGCAGAGTGATGATGGTGGAGTGAGCCATAACAGGGATGAGTTCGGTTGGTGAGGATCATGATTTTTCAGGATCAGTTTTCAATTTTTATTTGATTTTTTACTGTTTTTGATTATTTTTTGGATTTGATTTGTTTTTTCGGTTGTTGGAACAGTGACAGGAGCTGACGGCGATGGGAATGGCTTCGGCTGAGGTAACGGCGACGGGAGTAGCTTGGTCTATGATGGCAAGGGTTAGGTTTAGGTTTGGGCTTAGGGTTTTTTGTTTGGGCTTGTTTGGGCCCATTTTAGGTTTTGGTTGTTGGGCCTACTGGATTGTAACATTGGCCTATAAAAGAAATTAATTATAAATTAATATTATTGAGTTAATCGATCGATGGAATTGGCCAAGAGGGGGGTGAATTGGAAATTAAAAAATTTGGTGGAAGCTTTTGCAGAAAATTGAAAGTAATTGCACAGCGATTTAGAGTGGTTCGACTTTCTCAACCAAATTCTACGTCCACTACCTTAGCTATCCACACTAAGGATTTTCCAACAATTCACTAATTTGTTCTTTTTTTTAGGCCAAAGAGATAACCTTACAACTCTCTCAAGAATATACCTCAATTCTTGAGAACACTCTTTCTCAAAGAGAAGATTACAAATTTGCAAACTTAATGAAAAACCTCACAAGGAAAATGTGTTTGCACAATTCTAGAACAAGGAAAAAAACACTCAAGAATAATACAATTGAGCACAATAAGTGTTCTTGAAAGCAAAAATGAATATTGAATGAAATAAGCTTGAATGTGCCAAACTTGAGGTTTGATGCTTCTCTTTGATTCTATATTGATTCTTGTTGAGTATTTCTTGTTGATGATCAATGGATTCTAAGCTTGTTTAAATACTCCTTCAATTGATTCTTGTTGAAAACATTTTGATATTTCGATATAACAAATTAAGATAAATGAATTTTAAGATTTTCCAAAAGATTTTCTAAGTATATTCGATATATTATTCGAATATCAAATTATTACTCCAAATCTTTCAAATGTCATTTTTAATCCTCACTCAAGTGTAAAATTAAGTTTTAAACTTAAAATAATTTCAAAATAATTTTACAAAATATTTCGAACCATTTCAAAGCCAAAAATTCCAGATTGCTCAGAGGGAACCGATTCCCCCCAATGGGGTACCGATTCCCCCCTGAATGGTTTGGCTCTGAGAAAAACAGAATGCTCAGAGGGAACCGATTCCCCCCCAAGGGGGTACCGATTCCCCCCCAAGGGGGTACCGATTCCCCCTGTTTAACGGTCGAAATATTTGAATTATACACTTAGGGAACCGATTCCCTATAAGGGGGTACCGATTCCCCCCACGCTCCAAGCTGTTTTATTAATGATTTTCACACTTAAATGGCTCCATTGACTCTACATCATCCCCAACGTCAGAATCAATTGAGGAGTATTTAAACAGTTCTGAAGCCTTTGATCAACAAGAAATCATAGAGAAACAAGAGAGAAAGCATCAAACACCAAGTTTGTGCAATCAGTCATTTTCCTTTCAATATTCATTTTTCTTTCAAGAACACCATTTGTGCTCATTTGTAATTATTTTTGAGTGTCTTTTCTTGTTCTAAATTGTGCAAACATCTTACCTTGTGAAGTTTTCCTTGTAAGTTTGCAAATTTGTGTATTTCTCTTTGAAAAAGAGTGTGCTTAAGAATTTGGGGTATAATTCTTGAGGGAATTGTAAGGTTACTATTTATCCTCAAAAGAAAGAACAAATTAGTGAATTTGTTGGAAAATCCTTAGTGGATAGCTAAGGTAGTGGACGTAGAATTTGGTTGAGAAAATCGAACCACTCTAATCGTTGTGCAAATATTTTCAATTTTCTGCAAAGCTTCCACCAAAATTTTAATTTCCAATTCACCCCCTCTTGGCCATTTCCATCAATCGATTAACTCAACAATTGGCATCAGAGCTTGACTCATTTGAAGGTTTAACCGCCTCTGGTAGATCCGGGAAGAGTTAAATCGATAAAGATGGCGTCCACTTTCGGTTCATTCTCCATGGAAGAATCCAGACCAAATGACGTGCCTCCACATTTCAATGGAATAAATTATCGTCGTTGGAAGAAGCTTATGATGAATTTATCCAAACATTTGTATGAAAGCTTGGATGATGATCGAGAAAGGATGATGATCGAGAAAGGTAATCTTCTCCTACAAAGAAGGCAAATAAGTGGAGTGATCAAGAACGGAAGAAAAGCTCAACAAAACACAAAGGCTATGCACATGTTGTGTGTGCAATTGATCCTAATGTATATAAAGGAGTTTCTTCTTGTTCAAATGCTAAGGAGATGTGGGATAAGCTTGAGGAGATCTATAGAGACAGGAGAAGAAGAACCAATAAAGATGATCTCTATTAGCTTTCACAGAGCCAAAGGTATCTTCTAACTCAAATAGATTAAATTCAAAATCTTTTAATGAGTTACAATATGATGAATTATTTTCGGAGTTTGAGACCATGAACTCCAAATATAAAAATCTGATTTCTAAATTTATTGCTAAAAATGATCTTCTTTTGAAAGCTAAAATAGACTTGGAAAATCAAAATGAAATGTTGAGAAAGGAGTTAGAGCTTTCAAAAATAAAATCTGAAAACTTTGAAAAAGAAATTTTCAAATTAAACAAACTTCTTCTAGAAACGAAAATGGATTTTGAAAATCAAAATGAAATCTTGAAGAAGGATTTAGAGCTTTCAAAAATGAAATTTGAAAGTATTAAAAATGAAAATTTCGATTTGAAAGTTAAGTTGAATGCTTAACAAAAAAAAAGATCATTTAAATAATTCATCTAGTTCAATAATGACAATATGTTCACATTGTCATTATCATGGTCATAAGGAACATACTGTCCTTTAAAGAAAGGAAAACGATTTAAAATTAGATAAGTAGGGTTCCAAAAGGAACAAGAGGTATTGAAACTAATGTTCAAGGACCCAAAGCAATTTGGATACCAAAATCTACTTACATGTCTCTTGTAGGTGTGTGCGAGCAATGGTGATGAAGATGATGATATTCAAGATGCTCTAGCCACACATGAAAAATGAATGGGTAACCTCTAAACTTAATGTTTTTATTTTATTTGGTTGCTCATTTAGTTTATGCATGCATGAGGTTTTAAATGTTAAATAATTCTAAATGATTATGTTTTATCTCATGTATCTTGAAAAATATTGTATGAAGAATATAGTAATTTTTGGTAATGTTTTATAAACTCTAGTTCATCATATTAATTTTTTTGGTCAAAATTGGTTTTTAAAATGTAATTGAAATCTCTTTAACAATTGATATCATTTTTTCAAGAACTTTGGTTTTACAAAATTTTGACCTTAAATTTTCTTAATGTTTACATAGATTTTTTTTTTAAATATTATAAGTTTTAATGCATAACATTTTCAAAAACTTTATGCATGTGCTTTTAATCTCGATAATCACATTGCATAATGTTTTGTATGTGAATGGATTAAGCATAATCCGATTAGATAAATTTGGCAAAATATACAATGTCTTATTTTTAAATTAAGTGTTTGCAAATTGATTGACATTACATCTATTTTGATTATGCTTGTTGGTCATAGAATAGGAAACATTTACATGGTGCATTTAGACTCTATAGATATGAATGATTTATGCCTAGTTGCTAAGGATGAGCATGATAGTTGGTTATGGCATAGGAGACTAGGTCATGCTAGTATGAATGTTTTGCAATGGTTAATTCAAGGAGATTTGGTTCGAGGACTGCCTAAACTAAATTTGATAATGATAAAATCTGTGATGCTTGTGCTAAAGGAAAACAAAAGCGAGTTTCTTTTAAATCCATTAATGATGTATCACTAGTAGAGTATTGCAATTGATCTATTTAGATCTTCTTGGGCCATCTAGAACTACTAGTTTGGGTGGAAAACAATATGCATTTGTCTTGGTAGATGACTATTCTAGATATACTTGGGTTCTATTCTTAAGTACTAAAGATGAAGCATTAGAAAAATTCATCACGTTTTCAAAAATAATCCAAAACGAAAAAGGTTACTCTATAACTAGTGTTAGGAGTGATCATGGAACTGAATTTGAAAATCTTGGATTACTGAGTTTTGTAATTCTAATGGTATTAGCCATAATTTTTCAGCACCTAGAACCCCTCAACAAAATAAAGTTGTTGAAGGAAAATTGAACTTTAGAAGAAATGGCTAGAACAATGCTTTGTGAAAACAATTTGCCAAGTATTTTTGGCGGAAGCCACAAATACCGCTTGTTATGTATTAATCGAGCAGTGATTATGGCTATTTTAAAGAAAACTCCATATGAACTTTTCAAAAATAAAAAAGCCTAACATTAGTTATTTTCATCCTTTTGGATGTAATGTTTTGTTTTAAACAACGGTAAAGACAATCTTGACAAATTTGATGCTAAAAGTGATGAAGAATTTTTCTGGGTTATTCCTTAAATTCTAAAGCTTATCGAGTATTTAATAAAAGAACTTTAGTTGTAGAATAGTCTATATATGTTGTTTTCGATGATAATCTCCTTCCGAGGAAGGATTCTTGTTTGAATGATGATGTAGGTATTATAAATACAAATGACGTTAGACATGACGTTGGAGAACCATCATCAAAGGAAGAAACGAAAGATGAGGAAACTTATGATACTCTCGAGAATCCAACCATTAAAGAAAGGGAAGTATCTTATCCAAGAGAGTACAACTATGTCAAGGATGGTGAGATTATAGGTGATCCATTCAAAGGGGTAACAACTCAATCTTCTCTTAGAAATATATGTAATTATGTTGCATTTATCTCATGCATTGAGCCTAAGAATATTAAAGAAGCATTAAATGATGAACATTGGATTATGGCTATGCAAGAAGAGTTAAATCAATTTGAGAGAAGTAAAGTATGGACATTAGTTGAAAGACCTAGTAATAAATCTAATGTAGGTACTAGATGGGTGTTTAGGAATAAGCTTGATGAAAGTGGTAATAGTGAGAAACAAGGCTAGTCTTGTTGCTCAAGGCTATACTCAAGAAGGGGCAATATTATGAGAAACATGCTCCCGTAGCTAGGATGGAAGCAATTAGAATGTTATTAGCATTTGCATGTTTTCATGAATTTAAATTATATCAAATGGATGTTAAAAGTGCATTTTAAATGGTTTTTAAAGAAGAAGTGTATGTGGAACAACCTCCAGGTTTTGAAGATTCAAAATTTTCGGATCATGTTCTTAAATTGACAAAAGCACTTTATGGTTTAAAACAAGCTCCTAGAGCTTGGTATGAAAGATTGTCAAACTTTTTAATTGAAAAAGGTTTTTCAAAAGGGAAGGTTGACACTACATTGTTTTTAAAGCATAAAGGTAAATATTTATTAGTAGTTCAAATTTATGTTGATGATATAATATTTGGTTCTACTAATGATGTTCTTTTCCAAGAATTTTCTAAGCTAATGCAAAGTGAATTCGAAATGAGCATGATGGGGAGATCTCATTTTCTTGGGACTCCAAATCAAGCAAAGAAAAGATGGCATCTTCATCAATCAAGCTAAGTACGTCAAGATATGCTCAAGAAGTTTGGACTGGAAATGGCAAACCTCATGACACTCCAATGAGCTCTTCAACAAAGCTTGACTTAGATAAGGAGGTAAATGTGTAGATGTTAAATTATATAGGTCAATGATTGGATCTTTACTTTATCTAACTGCAAGTAGACCGACATTATGTTTAGTGTTTGCTTATGTGCTAGATTTCAATCATGCCCTAAAGAATCACATTTACTAGCTGTTAAGAGTATCTTTAGATACCTTAAGGACACTCCTAGTTTAGGACTTTGGTATCCTAGAGACTCTAGCTTTAGCTTGCATGTCTTTTCTGATGCGGATTATGGAGGATGCAAATTAGATAGGAAAAGCACCTCCGGTACTTGCCAATTCCTTGGAAATATGTTGATTTCTTGGTTTTCAAAGAAACAAAATTGTGTTGCATTATTTACCACTGAAGCGGAATACATTTCAGTTGGTAGTTGTTGTGCACAAGTTTTATAGATGAAACAACAACTTTTTGATTATGGAATTGAAGTATGTACTATTCCTATCAAGTGTGACAATACTAGTCTATTTGTCTCACTAAAAATCCCATCCAACACTCTAGAACTAATCATATTGAAATTAGACATCACTTCATTAGAGACCATGTCACTAAGGAAGATGTAGTTCTAGAATTTGTTGACTTTGCATCATTTAGTGGATATCTTTACAAAGCCTTTAGACAAGGAAAGATTTTGGACACTTAGGAGAGAATTAGGTTTGACCAACCTATCTTCACTTAGTGTTTAAAATAATTTTAGCACTTTAAAGAATAAATGAAAAATGCTTATAATAGTAATTTCTGATTACATTCATTGCTATTAGTTAGGGGGAGTTTATGATTCTTGATGAAAATTAACTTTATGTTCAAATGTAGTTTAAGGATTAATTTGATTGATTGAACATGATTAATTTTTTATATATGAGTTGCCAATACCACTAGAGAAAATTAATTTAGCATTTTGTGTGCTTAAAATCAGATTTTAGCATTTTTGGTGCAGAGGGAATCGATACCCTCTTGAAGGGGAACCGATACCCCCTGAGGGTTCTGGTTTTATCGGGCAGAACCCTTATGTTTTGCTCAAAACCCTCTTCTCTTCTTTCTTCATGCAAATTACTCTCTCCATCTCTCAAATATCCATTTTACCTCAAAACAACGTTTTTAATCGGAATTCTCTTCAAATATCATCCTAAACCTGTTGGAATCATCAAAATCGTGCAAACTTCATCTAATCTCACTCAAATCCGAAATTCTTCAAGGTATTTTTCTAAAACTTCTATTTTATTAATTTTTGAACATAAAACTAGCTTTAATTAGTTCTAGGTCAAACTTTAGATCGGACATTGATTATTTAGTGATTAAAAACTAGATTCTAAAACTAATTTTATCAAAAACACAAGATTTTTCCAAAATTCTGAAAAATTTTCGAAATAAAAAAATTTATTGTGTTTTGATTTAATTATGTTGTAATCATAAAAACTATATGTATATTGACTCTCAAAACCTTATTTTTCAATAGTTTTTTAAAAACTTTGCCCATTAGGATTGGTATAGAACCTTGAAATATTGAGGACTTAATTTAGTTTTGGGATTGATTTTTTGCATACATGTGTTTTAAAAATTGCATGTTACTCTTTCCATTCTGATTACCTTAATCATGTCTCATAAACCATCTAGACCTTCCTCTAGTAGTTCTAGCTAACCTCCAAATCCTCCACCTATCCAACAAAATCCTATTCCTAATCCCGATGATCCAAACATGATTATTCACAATTCTTTTTTAATGAACCCA
Organism: Hibiscus syriacus; assembly: GCF_006381635.1. Taxonomy (NCBI): domain Eukaryota; kingdom Viridiplantae; phylum Streptophyta; class Magnoliopsida; order Malvales; family Malvaceae; genus Hibiscus; species Hibiscus syriacus. Next base: position 3,046,126 of record NW_024063533.1, on the reverse strand, counting down.
ATCGTAGACAAAATCTCTACTTTAGGTTTTGTCAATACTTTGAATCCTACAAAATCAGGGAAGAACGTATCACATCTCTTCAAGCCATGCTAGACATCAATTTTCGTCATCTTCATACTCTTCATGAGTGGAAATTTGAAAAACTCTTCGAGCTTGAACCAATTGTCTACCATCAACTTGTTTGTATCTTCTACTCTAATGCCATTTGCATTAAAAACCGAGAGGAAACCTTAACCATAGGGATCCGATCCTATCTTCTAGGATGATTCTTTCATCTTGACTCGGAATTCATTACTAAAACATTAAGATTAGATAATGAAGGGTTAGACAATGAAAAACTTACGGTAGGATCTCATATAAGCGAAGGGATAGTGCAAGTGTTCTAGACCTTCATGACCGTTTTCTTCACCTAATGATCTCTTGGTGGTTTCGACCATCCGGGGGCCGTTACTCTACTCTTCGCACCTTAGATATATTTTGGCTTCATTGTGTTCAAAATAATCACAAAATTAACCTTCCATAGATTATTTTTTCTGAACTTGTCGAAACCGTAAATCTTGTTCCCAATAAGAAATTGTGTTCTTCTTTAGTTTACGGTTGTATTCTTAGTAATCTATTTAAGAAGGCTGAGCTTATAGTGGTCTTGATGCTTTCTTTCCCCTCAAAAACCAAATCAATCTATTCTCTTTAACTAAATCGGGATGGAAGATCAATAAATAAACTAGTCTTTGGGTTCGAACCGGTGAGCAACCGCCTGAAGTTGACGACTCTGACGATGAACCAGAACAACACGAGGAACAAGCACGAGCAGAGGAACAAGCAAAGCCAGAGGATCAAATGCCTCCATACTTTCGATCCTTTATGGAAACATTCGATTTCCAATATGCTTCCATGGATTCTCTCTTCACTTCCATAGAATCTCATTTATCCACAATGGGAGCTCAACAATTGGAAATTATCCAAGAGATGCGCACAAACAACGCTTCTATGAATGAACACATTGAGGCACTCTCACATGAGATGGCCGCTATGCGAGCTTATTTTCCTCCTCCCGATCCTCCTACGGATGCTTGATTCTGTGTTATGCTTTAGTACTTTGAACTTAAAGATTATTGTTTCAACATTTTGAATGTTTTTGGATTGTTTTTACTTTGGTTGTTGGATATTTGAACTAATTGATGAATTATGGATGTTTAAACTTATATTTCTATATATTGATTTGGTTAAATTTATTATTGCATCATTTACATCAATTAGATATATGACCAATTTTGCCATGTCACATTGTTTATGAATATTGATTATGAAGCTAATGGCTAACATTTTCTTGATTGTGTTCTTAGCAGCTTAAGCTATATCGATTATAATCAATTGGCTAAGTACTTTTCAAAACCTTGTTTAAAATTCTTTAAAAAAAATCTTTTTGATTTAACAAAAAGGGGGAGAAATGTTAAAAGTGAGAAGTGTTAGAGTAAGGAGTAATTTCAAAACTTGATTTCAAAATCTTAAAATTACTAAAATGTTTTGTTATATCAAAAAGGGTGAGATTGTTGAAAACATTTTGATATTTCGATATAACAAATTAAGATAAATGGATTTTAAGATTTTTTAAAAGATTTTCTAAGTATATTTGATATAATTATTCGAATATCAAATTATTACTCTAAATCTTTCAAATGTCATCGATATAATTATTCGAATATCAAATTATTACTCCAAATCTTTCAAATGTCATTTTTAATCCTTACTCAAGTGTAAAATTAAGTTTTAAACTTAAGATAATTTCAAAACAATTTTACAAAATATTTCGAACCATTTCAAAGCCAAAAATTCCAGATTGCTAAGAGGGAACCGATTCCCCCCCAAGGGGGTACCGATTCTCCCTTGAATGGTTTGGCTCCAAGAAAAACAGAATGCTCAGAGGGAACCGATTCCCCCCTGTTTAACGGTCGAAATATTTGAATTTTACACTTAGGGAACCGATTCCCTATAAGAGAGTACCGATTCCCCCCACGCTCCAAGCTGTTTTATTAATGATTTTCACACTTAAACGGCTCCATTGACTCCACTAATCATCCCCAATGTTCAGAATCAATTGAGGGAGTATTTACACAAGTTCTGAAGCCTTTGATCAACAAGAAATCATAGAGAAACAAGAGAGAAAGCATCAAACACCAAGTTTGTGCAAATCAAGCCAAATTTCCTTTCAATATTCATTTTGCTTTCAAGAACACCATTTGTGCTCATTTGTATTTATTTTTGAGTGTTCTTTTCTTGTTCTAGAATTGTGCAAACATCTTACCTTGTGAGGTTTTCCTTGTAAGTTTGCAAATTTGTGTATTTCTCTTTGAAAAAGAGTGTGCTCAAGAATTTGGGGTATAATTCTTGAGGGAGTTGTAAGGTTACTCTTTGTCCTCAAAAGAAATAACAAATTAGTGAATTTGTTGGAAAATCCTTAGTGTGGATAGCTAAGGAAGTGGACGTAGACTTTGGTTGAGAAAGTCGAATCACTCTAAATCGTTGTACAAATATTTTCAATTTTCTGCAAAAGCTTCCACCAAAATTTTAATTGCCAATTCACCCCCTCTTGGCCATTTCCATCAATCGATTAACTCAACAATTAGCATCAGAGCTTGACTCATTTGAAGATTTAACCGCCTCTTGAGTAGATCTGGGAAGAGTTAAATCGATAAAGATGGCGTCCAATTCCGGTTTATTCTCCATGGAAGAATCCAGACCAAATGACGTGCCTCTACACTTCAATGGAATAAATTATCGTCGTTGGAAGAAGCTTATGATGATATTTATCCAAACATTTGATATGGAAGCTTGGATGATGATCGAGAAAGGATAATCTTCTCCTACAAAGAAGGCAAAGAAGTGGAGTGATCAAGAACGGAAGAAAGCTCAACAAAACACAAAGGCTATGCACATGTTGTGTTGTGCAATTGATCCTAATGTATATAAAAGAGTTTCTTCCTGTTCAAATGCCAAGGAGATATGGGATAAGCTTGAGGAGATCTATAGAGACAAGGAAGAAGAAGAACCAATAAAGATGATGCCTCTATTAGCTGTCAAAGAGCCAAAGGTATCTTCTAACTCAATATATTAAATTCAAATCATTTAATGAGTTACAAGATGCTTATGATGAATTATTTTCGGAGTTTGAGACCATAAACTCCAAATATAAAAATCTGATTTCTAAATTTATTGTTAAAAATGATCTTTTTTTGAAAGCTAAAACAGACTTGGAAAATCAAAATGAAATGTTGAGAAAGGAGTTAGAGCTTTCAAAAATAAAATCTGAAAACTTTGAAAAAGAAATTTTCAAATTAAACAAACTTCTTCTAGAAACGAAAATGGATTTTGAAAATCAAAATGAAATCTTGAAGAAGGATTTAGAGCTTTCAAAAATGAAATTTGAAAGTATTGAAAATGAAAATTTTGATTTGAAAGTTAAGCTTGAATGCTTAACAAAAGAAAAAGAGATCATTTTAAATAATTCATCTAGTTCAATAATGACAATATGTTCAAATTTTCATTATCATGGTCATAAGGAACATACTTGTCCTTTAAAGAAAGGAAAACGATTTAAAATTAGACAAGTATGGGTTCCAAAAGGAACAAGTGGTATTGAAACTAATGTTCAAGGATCCAAACAATTTGGATACCAAAATCTACTTAAATGTCTCTTGTAGGTGTGTGCGAGCAATGGTGATGAAGATGATGATATTCAAGATGCTCTAGCCACACATGAAAAATGAATGGGTAACTTCTAAACTTAATGTTTTTATTTTATTTGGTTGCTCATTTAATTTATGCATGCATGAGGTTTTAAATGTTAAATAATTCTAAATGATTATGTTTTATCTCATGTATGTTGAAAAATTTGTATGATGAACATAGTAATTTTTGGTAATGTTTTATAACTCTAGTTCATCATATTAATTTTTTTTGGTCAAATTGGTTTTTAAAATGTAATTGAAATCTCTTTAACAATTGATATCGATTTTTCAAGAACTTTGGTTTTACAAAATTTTGACCTTAAATTTTTCTTAATGTTTATGCATAGATTTTTTTTTTAAATATTATAAAGTTTTAATGCATAACATTTTCAAAAACTTTATGCATGTTCTTTTAATCTCCATAATCAACATTGCATAATGTTTTGTATGTGAATGGATTAAAGCATAATCCGATTAGATAAATTTGACAAAAGATACAATGTCTTATTTTTAAATTAAGTGTTTGCAAAATTGATTGACATTACATCTATTTTGATTATGCTTGTTGGTCATAGAATAGGAAACATTTACATGGTGCATTTAGACTCTATAGATATGACTATTTATGCCTAGTTGCTAAGGATGAGCATGATAGTTGGTTATGGCATAGGAGACTAGGTCATGCTAGTATGAGTGTTTTGCAACGGTTAATTCAAGGAGATTTGGTTCGAGGACTACCTAACTAAAATTTGATAATGATAAAATCTGTGATGCTTGTGCTAAAGGAAAACAAAAGTGAGTTTCTTTAAATCCATTAATGAGTATCAACTAGTAGAGTATTGCAATTGATCCATTTAGATCTTCTTGGGCCATCTAGAACTACTAGTTTGGTGGAAAACAATATGCATTTGTCTTGGTAGATGACTATTCTAGATATACTTGGGTTCTATTCTTAAGTACTAAAATGAAGCATTAGAAAAATTCATCACGTTTTCAAAAATAATCCAAAACGAAAAATGTTACTCTATAACTAGTGTTAGGAGTGATCATGGAATTGAATTTGAAAATCTTGGATTTACTGAGTTTTGTAATTATAATGGTATTAGCCATAATTTTTTCAGCACTTAGAACCCCTCAACAAAATGAAGTTGTTGAGAGAAAAAACCGAACTTTAGAAGAAATGGCTAGAACAATGCTTTGTGAAAATAATTTGCCAAAGTATTTTTGGGCGAAAGCCACAAATACTGCTTGTTATGTTATTAATCGAACAATGGTTAGGCCTATTTTAAAGAAAACTCCATATGAACTTTTCAAAAATAAAAAGCCTAACATTAGTTATTTTCATCCTTTTAGATGTAAGTGTTTTGTTTTAAACAACGGTAAAGACAATCTTGGCAAATTTGATGCTAAAAGTTATGAAGGAATTTTTATGGGTTATTCCTTAAATTCTAAAGCTTATCGAGTATTTAATAAAAGAACTTTAGTTGTAGAAGAGTCTATACATGTTGTTTTCGATGATAATCTCCTTTCGAGGAAGGATTCTTGTTTGAATGATGATATAGGTATTATAAATACAAATGACGTTAGACATGACGTTGGAGAACCATCATCAAAGGAAGAAACGAAAGATGAGGAAACTCATGATCATCTCGAGAATCCAACCATTGAAGAAAGAGATGTATCTTATCCAAGAGAGTAGAACTATGTCAAGGATGGTGAAATTATAGGTGATCCATCCAAAGGGGTAACAACTCGATCTTCTCTTTACAAATATATGTAATTATGTTGCATTTATCTCATGCATTGAGCCTAAGAATATTAAAGAATAATTAAATGATGAACATTGGATTATGGCTATGTAAGAAGAGTTAAATCAATTTGAGAGAAGTAAAGTATGGACATTAGTTGAAAGGGCTAATAATAAATCTACTGTAGGTACTAGATGGGTGTTTAGGAATAAGCTTGATGAAAGTGGCAATATAGTGAGAAACAATGCTAGACTTGTTGCTCAAGGCTATACTCAAGAAGAGGGCATAGATTATGATGAAACATATGCTCCCGTAGCTAGGATGGAAGCAATTAGAATGTTATTAGCATTTGCATGTTTTCATGAATTTAAATTATATCAAATGGATGTTAAAAGTGCATTTTTAAATGGTTTTATTAAAAAAGAAGTGTATGTGGAACAACCTCCATGTTTTGAAGATTCAAAATTTCCGGATCATGTTCTTAAATTGACAAAAGCACTTTATGGTTTAAAACAAGCTCCTAGAGCTTGGTATGAAAGATTGTCAAACGTTTTAATTGAAAAAAGTTTTTCAAAAGGGAAGGTTAACACTACATTGTTTTTAAAGCATAAAGGTAAAGATTTAACTTCAAAATTATATTCCTCATATGTAACTCAAGAATTAAACCAACTTTGCAATATGTTTTGATTCCAATTCTATGGCTTCTAACTTCTTAATTAGACCCTTGACAAGTCAAATTTAACTTCTAACTCTAGTTATGAACTCTATTTCAAGATTTCACCCAAGAACCTCAAATCTTTAATACCTCATAACTCCATCATACTTTGATTTTAAGATAACTTAAGCTTAGTTATCATCTAATAATAAAAACCCAACCTTAAAATCAACAATTAATCCATAAACAAATAAACTCACCTTTGAGCTTGGAGATACAGGAGGAGGAAGAAGAAGAAAGAAAACTCTGGATAATTCTCTCATTCCCCACGCGGTTCCTTATCTTATAAAAGGAATATAAAAAATCTTACTTGTCAATTAACCATTTTACCCTTTAATTCATCTTATAATTACTAACAACTTTTATGATTTATTTCCAAATAAATCATTGAACTAATCCATGGTTCTATTCTAGTCACCAAATTCTGAAACTTTATAATTTGATCACTAACCCGGTATTGAGGATGTTACACGAATCCTAATGGGCAAAGTTTTGAAAAATTATGTTTGTAAAACAAGTTTTGAAAATTAATATGCGTATAGTTTTCATAGTAACAACATAATTAAATCAAAAACACAAATTTTGAAATTAATTAAAGATTTTTTTAATTTCGAAAATTCAAAAATCAATTGAAAAATTGTGAGATTTTGATGAAATTAGTTGTAAACTTTAGTTTAGAAACATCTTATAATCAATTCCCGATATATAGTTCAACCCAGAACTAATTAAAACTAGTCCTAAAATCAAAAATTGATAAAATATAAGTTTTATAAAAATAGTTTGAAGATTTTTGGATTTGAGTGAGATTGGATGAAGTTTGCACGATTTTAATGATTCTAGCAGGTTTAGAAGATGAAATATGATAAAATTTCGACTTGAGAAAGTTGTTTTGAAGTAAAGTAGAGATTTAGAGAGATGGAGAGGTTGAAACGGTGTGAAGAGAAAAGAGAGGGTTTGAGAAAATTGGATTTTCTGGTATTTAAAAACCAGAACCCGTGGGGGGTATCGATTCCCTCCAAGGGGGAATCTGTTCTCTTTTAAGGGGGTATCGATTCCTCCTGCACCAAAATGTTGAAAATCTGATTTTAAACACTTAGAATGCTAAATTAATTTGCTCTAGTGGTATTAACAACTCATATATTGAAAATTAATCATGTTCAATCAATCAATTTTATCTTTGAACATAAAATTAATTTTTACTAAGAATCATAAACTCCCCCTAACTAATAAAAAAGAATACAATCAAAATTATTATTATTATAAGCATTTTTTTAAAAGTGCTAAAAATAATTTAAACACTAAGTGAAGATAGGCCAGTTAAACCTAATTCTCTCCTAAGTGTCCAAAATCTTTCTTTGTCTAAAGGTTTTGTAAAGATATCCGCTAATTGGTGCAAAGTATCAATAAATTCTAGAACTACATCTTCCTTAGCGATATGATCTCTAATGAAGTGATGTCTAATTTCAATATGCTTAGTTCTAGAGTGTTGGATGGGATTTTTAGTAAGACAAATAGCACTAGTATTGTCACACTTGATAGGAATGGTACCTACTTCAATTCCATAATAAAAAAGTTGTTGTTTCATCCATAAAACTTGTGCACAACAACTACCGGCTGAAATGTATTCCGCTTCAGTGGTAGATAGTGCAACACAATTTTGTTTCTTTGAAAACCAAGAAATCAACATATTTCCAAGGAATTGGCAAGTACCGGAGGTGCTTTTCCTATCTAATTTGCATCCTCCATAATCCGCATCAGAGAAGGCATGCAAACTAAAGCTAGAGTCTCTAGGATACCAAAGTCCTAAACTAGGAGTGTCCTTAAGGTATCTAAAGATTCTCTTGACAACTAGTAAATGTGATTCCTTAGGACATGATTGAAATCTAGCACATAAGCAAACACTAAACATAATATCCTGTCTACTTGTGGTTAGATAAAGCAAAGAGCCAATCATTGACCTATATAATTTATCATCCACACATTTACCCCCTTCATCTTTGTCAAGCTTTGTTGATGAACTCATTGGAGTGGCATGAGGCTTCCCATTTTCCAGTCCAAACTTCTTGAGCATATCTTTGACGTACTTAGCTTGATTGATGAAGATGTCATCTTTTCTTTGCTTGATTTGGAGTCCTAAGAAAACTGAAAGCTCTCTCATCAGGCTCATCTCGAATTCACTTTGCATTAGCTTAGAAAATTCTTGGCAAAGAACATAATTAGTAGAACCAAATATTATATCATTAACATAAATTTGAACTACTAATAAATCTTTACCTTTATGCTTTAAAAACAATATAGTGTCAACATTCCCTTTTGAAAAATGTTTTTCAATTAAAAAGTTTGACAATCTTTCATACCAAGCTCTAGGAGCTTGTTTTAAACCATAAAGCGCTTTTGTCAATTTAAGAACATGATTTGGAAATTTTGAATCTTTAAAACCAGGATGTTGTTCCACATACACTTCTTCTTTTATAAAAACCATTTAAAAATGCACTTTTAACATCCATTTGATATAATTTGAATTCATTGAAGCATGCAAATGCTAATAACATTCTAATTGATTCAATCCTAGCTACGAGAGCGTATGTTTCATCATAGTCTATGTCTTCTTCTTGAGTATACCCTTGAGAATCAAATCTAGCCTTGTTTCTCACTATATTACCATTTTCATCAAGTTTATTCCTAAATACCCATTTAGTACCTATAATAGATTTATTACTAGGCCTTTCAACTAATGTTCATACTTTACTTCTCTCAAATTGATTTAACTCTGTTGAAAACATTTTGATATTTCGATATAACAAATTAAGTTAAATGAATTTTAAGATTTTCCAAAATGATTTCTAAGTATATTCGATATAATTATTCGAATATCAAAACATTACTCAAATATTTCAAAATCTTTTTAATCCTTAATTAAGTGTAAAATTAAGTTTAATCTTAAACAATTTCAAATAATCTTCAAAGTATTCGAACCATTTCAAACCAAAATTCCAGATTGCTCAGAGGGAACCGATTCCCCCCAATGGGGTACCGATTCCCCTGAATGGTTTGGCTCCGAGATTTCCGAATACTCGGAGGGAACCGATTCCCCCATAGGGGGTACCGATTCCCCCTGTTCAACGGTCGAAATATTTGAATTTACACTTAGGGAACCGATTCCCATAGGGGGTATCGATTCCCCCCACGCTCCAAACTGTTTTATTAATTGTTTCACACTAAACGCTATATGATCTTCACTATCTCCCCACGTTCAGAAGAGATTCAAGGTATATTTAAACAAGTTCTGAAGCCCTTGATCAATAAGAAATAGAGAAACAGAGAGAAAGCATCAAACACAAAGTTTGTGCAAATCAAGCCAATTTTCCTTTCAATATTCATTTTGCTTTCAAGAACACCATTTGTGCTCATTTGTAATTATCTTTGAGTGTTCTTTTCTTGTTCTAGAATTGGCAACATCTTACCTTGTGAGGTTTTCTTGTAAGTTTGCAAATTTGTAATCTTCTTTGGGAAAAAGAGTGTCTCAAGAGTTGGGGTACTCTTGAGGGATTTTGTAAGGTTATCTCTTTGGCCTCAAAAGAAAAACAAATTAGTGATTTTTGGAAAATCCTTAGTGTGGATAGCTAAGGTAGTGGACGTAGACTTTGTTTGAGAAAGTCGAACCACTGTAAATCGCTGTGCATCACTTTCAATTTTTTGCAAAAGCTTCCACGAAATTTTTAATTGCCAATTCACCCTCTTGGCCGATTCCGTCGATCGATTATCTCAACAATTGGCATCAGAGCCTAACTCTTTGAAGGTTTAATCGTCTCTTGAGTCGATCCAGGAAGAGTTAAATCGATAAGATGGCGTCCACTTCCGGTTCATTCTCCATGGAAGAATCAGACCAATTGACGTGCCTCCACACTTCATGGAACAAATTATCGTCATTGGAAGAGGTGTATGATTATTCATCAAAGCATTGATATGGAAGCTTGGATAATAATCAAGAAAGGATATTCCTCTCCTACTAAGAAGGCAAAGAAGTGGAGTATTCAAGAACGGAATGAAGCTCAACAAAACTCAAAGGCTATGCACATGTGTGTTGTGCATTGATCCTAATGTATATAAAGGAGTTTCTTCTTGTTCAAGTGCCAGAAAATGTGGATAAGCTTGAGGAGATCTATAGAGACAAGGAAGAAGAAGAACCATAAAGTGATGTCTCTATAGCTCTCACAGAGCCAAAGGTATCTTCTAACTCAAATATATCAAATTCAAATCTTTAATGAGTTACAAGATGCTTATGATAAATTATTTTCGGAGTTTGAGACCATGAACTCCAAATACAATAATTGATTTCTAAATTTATTGCAAAATGATCTCTTTTGAAAGCTAAACAGACTTGGAAAATCAAAATGAAATGTTGAGAAGGAGTTAGAGCTTTCAAAATAAAATCTGAAACTTTGAAAAAGAAATTTTCAAATTAAACAAACTTCTTCTAGAAATGAAAATGGATTTTGAAAATCAAATGAAATCTTGAAGAAGGATTTAGAACTCTCAAAATGAAATTTGAAAGTATTGAAAAAGAAAATTTCAATTTAAAGATAGCTTGAATGTTTAACTAAAGAAAAAGAGATCATTCTAAATAATTCATCTAGTTCAATAATGACTATATGCTCACATTGTCATTATCATGGTAAGGAACATACTTGTCCTTTAAAGAAAGGAAACGATTTAAAATTAGACAAGTATGGATTCCAAAAGGAACAAGAGGCATTGAAACTAATGTCAAGGATCCAAAGCAATTTGGATACCAAAATCTACTTAAATGTCTCTTGTAGGTGTGTGGGAGCAATGGTGATGAAGTTGACAATATTCAAGATGCTCTAGCCACACATGAAAAAGTATGGGTAACCTCTAAACTTAATTTTTTTTATTGGTTGCTCATTTATTCTATGCATGCATGAGGTTTTAAATGTTAAATAATCTAAATGATTATGTTTGTCTCATGTATGTTGAAAATATTGTATGATGAACATGGTAATTTTTGGTAAATTGTTTTTTAAACTCCAGTTCATCATATTAATTTTTGGTCAAAATTGATTTTAAATGTATGATATCTCTTTAATAATTGATATTGATTTTTCAAGAACTTTGGTTATCAAAATTTTGATATGAAATTTTTAATGTTTATGCATAGATTTTTGTTTAATATATAAGTTTTAATGCATAACATTTTCAAAAACTTATGCATGTGCTCTTATTCTCTATAATCATATTGCATAATGTTTATGTGAATGGATTAAAGCATAATCTATTGAGTATTAGTCAATTATGCGATAAAGGATTCACGTCTTATTTAAAATTAATGGTTGTAAAGTCATTGACATTGCATCTAATCGGATTATGCTGCTTGTGGTCTAGAATAGGAACATTTACATGGTGCATTTAGATTCTATTGATATGACTAATTTATGCCTAGTTGCTAAGGATGAGCATGATAGTTGGTTTAGGCATAGAGACTAGGTCATGCTAGTATGAGTGTTTTGCAACGGTTAATTCAAGGAGATTTGGTTCGAGGACTACCTAAACTAAAATTTGATAATGATAAATCTGTGATGCTGTGCTAAAGGAAAACAAAACGAGTTTCTTTTAAATCTGTTATGATGTATCAACTAGTAGAGTATTACAATTGATCCTTTAGATCTTTTTGGGCCAACTAGAACTACTAGCTTGGGAGGAAAACAATATGCATTGTCTTGGTAGATGACTATTCTAGATACACTTGGGTTCTATTCTTAGTACTAAAGATGAGCATTAGAAATTCATCACATTTTCAAAAATAATCCAAAATGAAAAAGGTTACTCTATCTAGTGTTAGAAGTGATCATGGAACTGAATTTGAAAATCTTGGATTTATTGAGTTTTGTAATTCTAATGATATTAGCCATAATTTTCAGCACCTAGAACCCCTCACAAAATGGAGTTGTTGAGAGGAAAAATCGAACTTTAGAAGAAATGGCTAGAACCTGCTTTGTGAAAATAATTTGCCAAATATTTTTGGGCGGAAGCCACAAATACCGCTTGTTATGTTGTAAATCGAGTAATGATTAGGCCAATTTTAAAGAAAACTCCATATGAAATTCTCAAAATAAAAAGCCTAACATTAGCTATTTCATCCTTTGAATGTAATGTTTTGTTTTAAACAACGGTAAAGAAACCTTGGCAAATTTGATGCTAAAAGTGATGAAGGAATTTTTCTGGGTTATTCCTTAAATTCTAAAGCTTATCGTATTTAATAAAAGAACTTTAGTTGTAGAAGAGTCTATACTGTTTTCGATGATAATCCCCTTCCGAGGAAGGATTCTTCTGTTAATGATGATGTAGGTATTGTACAAGCAAATGACGTTAGCCATGACGTTGGAGAATCATCATCAAAGGAAGAAACAAAAGATGAGGAAACTCATGATCCCCTCGAGAATCCAACCATGAAGAAAGGGAAGTATCTTTTCCAAGAGAGTACAACTATGTCAAGGATGGTGAAATTATAGGTGATCCATCAAAGGGGTAACTACTCGATATTCTCTTAGAAATATATGTAATTATGTTGCATTTATTTCATGCATAGAGCCTAAGAACATCAAAGAAGCACTAAAAGATGAACATTGGATTATGGCTATGCAAGAAGAATTAAATCAATTTGAGAGAAGTAAAGTATGGACATTAGTTGAAGGCCTAGTAATAAATCTACTGTAGGTACTAGATGGTTTTTAGAAATAAACTTGATGAAAGTGGTAATATAGTGAGGAACAAGGCTAGACTTGTTGCTCAAGGCTATACTCAAGAAGAAGCATAGACTATGATGAACATACGCTCCCGTAGCTAGGATGGAAGCAATTAGAATGTTATTGGCATTTGCATGTTTCAATGAATTTAAATTATATCAAATGGATGTTAAAAGTGCATTTTTAAATGGTTTTATAAAAGAAGAAGTGTACGTGGAACAACCTCCAGGTTTTGAAGATTCAAATTTTCCGGATCATGTTTTAAATTGACAAAGCTCTTTATGGTTTAAAACAAGCTCCTAGAGCTTGGTATGAAGGATTGTCAAATTTTTAATTGAAAAAGATTTTTTAAAAGGAAAGGTTGACACTACATTGTTTTTAAAGAGAAAATGTAAAGATTTATTAGTAGTCAAATTTATGTTGATGATATAATATTTGGTTCTACTAATGATGTTCTTTGCCAAGAATTTTCTAAGCTAATGCAAAGTGAGTTTGAGATGAGCATGATGGGGAGCTCTCATTTTCTTGGGACTCCAAAAAGCAAGAAAAGATGGCATCTTCATTAATCAAGCGAAGTACGTCAAAGATATGCTCAAGAAGTTTGGACTAAAATGGGAAACCTCATGACACTCCAAGCTCTTCAACAAAGCTTGACTTAGATGAAGGAGGTAAATGTGTAGATTTAAATTATATAGGTCAATGATTGGCTCATTGCTTTATCTAACCGCAAGTAGACCGGATATTATGTTTAGTGTTTGCTTGTGTGCTAGGTTTCAATCATGTCCTAAGGATCACATTTACTAGCTGTTAAGAGAATCTTTAGATACCTTAAGGACACTCCTAGTTTAGGACTTTGGTATCCTAGAGACTCTAGCTTTATCTTGCATGCCTTTTCTGATGCGGATTGGAGGATGCAAATTAGATAGGAAAAGCACCTCTGGTACTTGTCAATTCCTTGGAAATATGTTGATTTCTTGGTTTTCAAAGAAGCAAAATTGTGTTGCATTATCTACCACTGAAGCGGAATACATTTCAGCCGGTAGTTGTTGTGCACAAGTTTTATGGATGAAACACAACTTTTGATTATGGAATTGAAGTAGGTACCATTCCTATCAAGTGTGACAATACTAGTGCTATTTGTCTCACTAAAAATCCCATCCAACACTAACTAAACACATTGAAATTAGACATCACTTCATTAGAGATCATGTCACTAAGGAAGATGTAGTTCTAGAATTTGTTGATACTTTGCATCAATTAGCGGATATTTTTACAAAACCCTTAGATAAGGAAAGGTTTTGGACACTTAGGAGAGAATTAGGTTTAACTGACATATCTTCACTTAGTGTTTAAAATAATTCAGCACTTTTAATAAATACTGAAAAATGCTTATAATAGTAATTTTTGATTGCATTCATTGCTATTAGTTAGGGGGAGTTTATGATTCTTATGAAAATTAATTTTATGTTCAAATTCGTTTAAAGATTAGTTTAATTATTTGAACATGATATTTTTCAATATATGAGTTGCCAATACCACTAGAGAAATTATTTAGCATTTTGAGTGTTTAAATCGGATTAGCATTTTGGTGCAGAGGGAATCGATCCCCCCATGAGGGAACCGATTCCCCCTTTGAAGGGGAACCGATTCCCCCCACAGGGGAATCGATACCCCCTGGGGTTCTGTTAAAATCAGGCAAGAACACCCAAAACCCCAAAACCCTAAAACCTATTCCGTCGTTTCTCTCCCTCAAACACTCAAATCTCCATTCTTGCCTCAAATCATTGATTTTAATCAGAAATCACTTCAAATATCATCTCCTAAACTTGCAATCATCATTAAAATCGTGCAAACAACATCTAAATCCCATCAATCTTCATCTTTCAAGGTAAATTTTTCTAAACTCTCTATTTCATTGATTTTGAACATAGATTAGTTTTAATTAGTTCTAGGTTGAATAGTGATGGCATTGATTGTTTAGTGATTAGAAACTAGATGTTACAACTAATTTCATCAAAAACACAAAAATTTTCCAAAAATTTTAAATTTTCGAAATGAAAAAAATATTGTTGTTTTTCAAATCATTGTGTTTTGATTAAATTATGTTATTGTTATGAAACTATACATATTGTTTCTCAAACCATATATTTTTTTAAAAGTTTTCAAAAACTTTGCCCATTAGGATTGATTTAGAGAACCTTGAAATATTGAGGACTCAATTGAGTTTTGGGATTAATTGAATTGCATACATTTGTTTTTAAAATTGCAGGTTATCCAATCTATTCCGATTTCCTTCACCATGTCTAATCCTAAACGTGCTAGGTCTTTATCTAGTCGTTCACACCGACAACCAAATCCACCTATTCCAATTTCTAATCCTAATCCTATTGATCCTAATTTGACTATCCAAAATTCGTGTTCAATCATCTTGGTCCTATAAATCTCTTTTTGGTATATCAATATTTCGACTCTTACAAAATCCGGGAAGAACGTATTCCTTCTCGTCAAGCTATGTTAGCTATCAATTTTAAATATCTTCCTCTTTTACAAGAGTGGAAATTTGATAAACTCTTTGACCTTGAACCCATAGTTTACCATCAACTTGTTCGTATTTTCTATTCTAATGCCGTTTGTGTTAAAGACCAAACTGAAACCGAAATCATAGGGATTCGTTCCTACCTTCTAGGACAATTCTTATATATTGACTCGGCTTACATAGCCAATACATTCGGATTAGATAATGAAGGGATTTCAAATGAAAAATAGGTTTTAGGATCTCGTTATAAAAGAAGGGATAGTGCAAGTGTCCTAGACCTTCATGAACGTTTTCTTCATCTAATGATTTCTTGGTAGTTTCGACCATCTGGAGGTCGTTATTCTACTCTTAGAGCCTTAGATCTTTTGTGGTTACATTTTTTTGAAAACAATATTAAAATCAACATACCTCAGATTATTTTTGCTGAAATTGTTGAAACCGTAAATCTTGTTCCTAATAAAAAACTTTGTTCATCTCTTGTTTACGGTTGTATTTTGAGTAATCTGTTTTTCAAAGCTGGGCTTAGAGTCGGTCTAGATGTCGTTTTTCCTCTTAAGAAACAAATTAACCTTCTTTCCTTAACGAGAGCGGGATAGATTAAGGATAAGGAAACCGGGGAATGGGTTCGAACTTCTGCAACTACTCCGGGAGCTAGTTCTTCACAAGCTCCACCCGAAGCTGACAAAGATCTCGAGCTTGAGCAACTAATGCGAGACATCGATGAAGCTGAAGCTGAACCTGAGCAGGCCGAGGAGCAGCCCGAAGAGCAAGCACAACAATCGACTCAAATGCCTCCATATTTTCAATCTTTTATGGAGACATTTGATTACCGATATGCGACCATGTATTCGTGCTTTATTTCTATAGAGTCTCATTTATCCACAATGGGAGCTCAACAATTAGAAATTCTTCGGGAAATGCGTGCAAATAATGAAGCAACCAACGCACGTATTAATGACCTCACTAACGAAATGGCCGCTATGCGAGCTCGTTTTCCTCCTCCTAATCCGGATATATGATTAATGTTTTACTTTGTTTTCCAAACTTATTGTTTTAACATTTTGAATATTTTAGGATGTTTGAATTTGAGGATTGTGAATTTGTTTGGATTTATGGATGGTTTGAACTATATGTTTGGTGTGATTTATTTATTATTGCATCATTTACATCATTATTAGCAGTATGACCAATTTTGCCATATCACATATTTATGAATATTGATTACGGAACTAATGGCTAACGTTTCTCTTAATTGTGATCTTAGCAGCTTATGCATACATATACCTAATCAATTGGCTTAATATTTTTCACGTTTATTTGAATCTTTTTGATTTAACAAAAAGGGGGAGAAGTGTGTTTTAAGTGTGTTTTTACTTTTTAAAATGATAAATGGGAGAAGTGTTAAAGTAAGGGGGAGTAATTTCAAAACTTGATTTCAAAATCTTAAAATTACTAAAATGTTTTGTTATATCAAAAAGGGGGAGATTGTTGAAATCATTTTGATATTTCGATATAACAAATTAAGTTAAATGAATTTTAAGATTTTCCAAAATGATTTTCTAAGTATATTCGTATAATTATTCGAATATCAAAACATTACTCAAAATATTTCAAAAATCATTTTAATCCTTACTTAAGTGTAAAATTAAGTTTTAATCTTAAAACAATTTCAAAATAATCTTTCAAAGTATTCGAACCATTTCAAAACCAAAAATTCCAGATTGCTCAGAGGGAACCGATTACCCCCCAAGGGGGTACCGATTCCCCCCTGAATGGTTTGGCTCCGAGATTTCCAGAATGCTCGGAGGGAACCGATTCCCTCATAGGGGGTACCGATTCCCCCTGTTCAACGGTTGAAATATTTGAATTTTACACTTAGGGAACTGATTCCCCATAGGGGGTACCGATTCCCCCCACGCTCCAAACTGTTTTATTAATTGTTTTCACACTAAAACGGCTATATGATCTTCACTAATCATCCCCAACATTCAGAAGAGATTCAAGGTGTATTTAAACAAGTTCTGAATCCCTTGATCAATAAGAAATCATAGAGAAACAAGAGAGAAAGCATCAAACACCAAGTTTGTGCAAATCAAGCCAATTTTCCTTTCAATATTCATTTTGCTTTCAAGAACACCATTTGTGCTCATTTGTAATTATCTTTGAGTGTTCTTTTCTTGTTCTAGAATTGTGCAAACATCTTACCTTGTGAGGTTTTCTTGTAAGTTTGCAAATTTGTAATCTTCTCTTTGGGAAAAAGAGTGTTCTCAAGAGTTGGGGTATACTCTTGAGGGATTTTGTAAGGTTATCTCTTTGGCCTCAAAAGAAAGAACAAATTAGTGAATTTGTTGGAAAATCCTTAGTGTGGATAGCTAAGGTAGTGGACGTAGACTTTGTTTGAGAAAGTCGAGCCACTGTAAATCGCTGTGCAATTACTTTCAATTTTTCTGCAAAAGCTTCCACGAAATTTTTAATTGCCAATTCACCCCCCTCTTGGCCGATTCCGTCGATCGATTATCTCAACAAACTCTTCTTGCATAACCATAATCCAATGTTCATCATTTAATGCTTCTTTAATATTCTTAGGCTCTATGCATGAGATAAATGCCACATAATTACAAATATTTCTAAGAGAAGATCGAGTTGTTACCCCTTTGGATGGATCACCTATTATTTCACCATCCTTGACATAGTTTCATTCCCTTGGGTAAGAGACTTCCCTTTCTTCAATGGTTAGATTCTCGAGAGGATCTTGAGTTTCCTCATCTTTCGTTTCTTCCTTTGATGATGGTTCTCCAACATCATGTCCAACCTCATTTATGTTTATAATACCTACATCATCATTCACACAAGAATCCTTTATTGGAAAGGGATTATCATCGAAAACAACATGTATAGACTCTTCTACAACTAAAGTTCTTTTATTAAATACTCGATAAGCTTTAGAATTTAAGGAATAACCCAGAAAAATTCCTTCATCACTTTTAGCATCAAATTTACCAAGATTGTCTTTACCGTTGTTTAAAACAAAACATTTACATCCAAAAGGATGAAAAAAGCTAATGTTAGGCTTTTATTTTTAAAAAGTTCATATGGAGTTTTCTTCAAAAATAGGCCTAATCTTTACTCAATTAATAATATAACAAGCGGTATTTGTGGCTTCGCCCAAAAATATTTTGGCAAATTGTTTTCACAAAGCATGATTTTAGTCATTTCCTCTTAAGTTCGATTTTTCCTCTCAACAACTCCATTTTGTTGAGGGGTTCTAGGTGCTGAAATTATCGCTAATACCATTAGAATTACAAAATTCAGTAAATCCAATATTTTCAAATTCAGTTCCATGATCACTCCTAACACTAGTTATAGAGTAACCTTTTTCATTTTGGATTACTTTTGAAAACATGATGAATTTTTCTAATGCTTCATCTTTAGTTCTTAATAATAGAACCCAAGTATATCTAGAATAGTCATCTACCAATACAAATGCATATTGTTTTCCACTCAAGCTAGTAGTTCTAGATGGCCCAAAGAGATCTAAATGTATCAATTGTAATACTCTACTAGTTGGATACATCATTAATGGATTTAAAAGAAACTCGCTTTTGTTTTCCTTTAGCACAAGCATCACAGATTTTATCATTATCAAATTTTAGCTTTGGCAACCCTCTAACTAAGTCTCCTTGAATTAGTCGTTGTAAAACACTCATACTAGCATGTCCTAGTCTACTATGCCCTAACCAACTATCATGCTCATCTTTAGCAACTAGGCATAAATTAGTCATATCTATAGAATCTAAATGCACCATGTAAATGTTTCCTATTCTATGTCCAACAAGCATAATCCGATTAGATGCAATGTCAATGACTTTACAACCATTAATATCAAACATGACATTGAATCTCTTATCACACAATTGACTAATACTCAATAGATTATGCTTTAATCCATTCACATATAAAACATTCTTAATTTGAATGGATGAGGTATTACCTATAATGCCTATACTTTTAATGTGACCTTTTGAGTTATCTCCAAAAGTCACATCTCCTCCATTTTTGGCGTTGAGCTCTATGAACTAGCTTTTGTCTCCGATCATGTGTCTTGAGCATCCACTATCAAGGTACCATGAGTTTGAATTTGTTTCTCGTGCCTTGTAACAATGCTCATTTTCCTACAAACATAGATTAATTTTTGATTTTTGGTACCCAAATTCTTTTGGGTCCATATTCATTAGTTTCTAAAATCTTAGTTCCCTTAGTTATCCATTTGTGTAGGATATCCTCATCTTTAGTAGTAATGAGTTCTTTAGGAACCCATATACTTCTAACGATTTTTCCATTAGAGGTTCTTCGGGGACCTCTATGATTGTAGTTTTTAAAACTTTTTCTAACAAAGTTGTATTTTGAATTTTCTCTATTTTCAAAACGTTTTGTTCCAACTTTATCAAAAGAAACTTTAAGATCATCAATTTTCTTTTGATGATCATCATTGACCTTTGAAAGTAAATTTTGCAAATCAAGATTTTTCTTTTCAAACTCTTCTAGTTTGATTTGCAAATTTTTTATTTTACTTTCAAGATCATTGTTGGTTTTGGACATAAGACTATTTTCATTATTAAATTTTGAAATATCATTTTTATATTTTGAAAATAAAGTCTTATAATCCGAATCCAACCCATTATAATCCTCTAATAACTCATCATAAGATAATTCATCCAAATCAAATGAGTTAGAGGTTATCTTAGAATCTTTCCCGAATGCCATCAAGCACAAGTTTGCTACTTTTTGTTCCTCTTCATCGGAACCTTTTTCATCGCTCCATGTAGCTTTATGAGCCTTGTGCTTCTTCTTTGATTGACTCTTTTTCTTCAATTGAGGGCAATCATATTTGACATGCCCCAGCTTTTTGCATTCGTAGCAAATGATCGTGTCATTCTCCTTTGGTTCAGTTTTGAAGCCTTCATTTCGTTTGAATTTTCTTACTCGGTTTGGCCTCATCAATTTTCTGAACCGTTTGGCAAATAATGTCATTTCCTCATCATTGTCATCTTCATTTGAACCACTCTTATCTTTTGTGGATTTGAGAGCAACTCCAATGTTCTTCTTCTTCTCATTCTCCTTTAGTGTCTCATCAATCTTATCGAGGTCTACCTCATCTTGAAGCATCATTTCATGAGTGAGGAGAGAGCTGATTAGTTCTTCAAGGGTTAAGGACTTTAAGTTCTTAGCCTCGATAATTGTCGTCTTCTTTGATTACCATGATTTTGGAAGTGAGTAAACCAACTTCCTTACAAGCTTTTCATTTGAAATGATCTCTCCATATGATCTGAGACCATTGACAATCGTTGAAAATCTATCCGTCATAGCTTTTATATCTTCATTCGGTTTTATCCTGAAATTTTCATAGCTATGAGTTAGAAGACTAATTTTAGATTCTTTTACCTCGTCGGTGTCTTCATGAGTGACTTGTAGTTTGTCCCATATCTCATTGGCGGTTGTACAAAATGAAACTCTCCCATATTCATCTAGTGCAAGAGTACAAAAGATAATATGGATGTCTTTGGAGTTGAGCTGGAATATTCTTGTATCTCATCCACTCCACAATCTTGGATGAGTGGAAGGTTTGATGTATCCGTCTTCTATAATATTTCATGCTCTCATGTCACTTGCTTGAATGAAATACATCATCCTATTATTCCAAGAAGCATAATTAACTCCATTGAAGAAAAGAGGCTTGTTGACGAGCAATAAATCAAGATCGAAATCGGAGTTTGAAGTAGAGGCCATTGATGACTTGATTATCATTGTAACTCTTCCCGGATCTACTCAAAGAGGTGATTAAACCTTCAAATGAGTCAAGCTCTGATGCCAATTGTTGAGTTAATCGATCGATGGAATTGGCCAAGAGTGGGTGAATTGGCAATTAAAAAAATTGGTGGAAGCTTTTGCAGAAAATTGAAAGTAATTACACAACGATTTAGAGTGGTTCGACTTTCTCAACCAAAGTCTACGTCCACTACCTTAGCTATCCAAACTAAGGATTTTCCAACAAATTCACTAATTTTTTCTTTCTTTTGAGGCTAAAGAGATAACCTTACAACTCCCTCAAGAATATACCCCATTCTTAAGAACACTCTTTCTCAAAGAGAAGATTACAAATTTACAAACTTAATGAAAACCCTCACAAGGAAAATGTGTTTGCACAATTCTAGAACAAATAAAGTGTTGGGACCGGCGTACCCCATGGTGCAGTGGAAACAAAACTCGACGGTCTTCCTAGCGATCCAAGTATGAAAAACCGAAATCGGGAGGAAGAGATGCGAATACTTACAGTGGGTTCCTTGAAAACAGTAAGAACATCCGTGAATACGGTGGTGTAGATTGATCGAATCGAAAGCCTCCACGAAATCACGTCTCGGCCTCTACTCAGTTCACCCGATTGAGAGCAATATTTGTTTTCCCCAAAACTATTTTGAGAGAAAATGGCTGAAGGGTTTGTGTTTTTTTTTTGCAAAAACGGTTGCTAGACCTAACACACCCTTTTATAGCCAAGTTACCCTAATCATATTAGGATTTTATTATTTCAAATTAATTAATCTATATTTAATTAATTGGAATTTAATAATCCTCTTATATCAGTTACCCTAATCATATTGGGGATTTATTATTTCAAATTAATTAAATCTATATTTAATTAATTAATTGAAATTAAATATTCGGGATTAAAAACATATATTTAGTAACGTACAACAAATTGTACATCTTTGCTCGTTTCAATCCTAGGGTGTGACCTTGTAGGTTCTTGTAACGTTAGCAGTAATTATTAGAACAATTATAATATTACATACAATGAGTGACATCTGGCAATATATCATTGTCACCTAAGTTACAAGAAAATATGATTCGACATCATCTGGTGATTACTCTTTTATGTATTACATTCTTATGTCCTTTATATCTAGAATAGGCACAAGTCTTGGAATAGTCACACTTGTATAGCCCATCTATTGTTTCTTGATATCTAAAGTAGACTTTAATTAACGAATAGTTTATGATATCTCATATCAACTTATTCGAGCATGGCCATGCATTTCTAGTCTTACTCAATCAAGTGGCCTGTGATATATTTCCTATTATGTAGGAAGGACAAATCCTATCTTAATCATACACACCCACTACATATATTGAGATATATTCAATAACAGTCTTTATAGAGCAACCAGTTATGGAGCTTGTTTAGCTGCATCAAAAATACAACAATATATGTTGGGATAGTATTGATCTCAAGTCTGAGGATCATACATATAGTCATCACCATGAGAAATGTTATAACTGTCACATAATAATCCAAGACATAAGCTCATGGTCGGTCAATCCAATACATTGTTCTCTAACAATATAATCAAGTATCAATTCTGACATCTCTATGTCAATGACAACTCATTGTCATCAATCATACATGTTAGTCTTAAGCGTATTATTATTTTCCATGCCATAATACTTGACTAGGGATCTTTTAATAATAACAATTATGTCATTATATGGACTTTATTATCTTCCAGTTTATGTTAAACACATATATGAAAATAATAGCGGCAATGCCTTTATTCAATAAAATCAGTGAATAAAATTTTTATTACAATCATCATATGATTGGCCTTTGATGACATATCTAATATCGAGTGTCTCAGTGTGATGATCATGCCTCTACTGTATAAGAGGCTTTGTCAAGGGATCAACAATATTGTCATCCATGTGTACTCTACATATTTCCACATCTCCTCGATCAATGATCTCTCGAATGAGATAAAAGCGCCTAAGAATATGTTTGGATCGTTGATGAGATCTTGGTTCCTTTGCTTGTGCAATGGCTCCATTATTGTCACAACGAAGTTCTACAACATCTGATATGCTGACAACCCCTAATTCCGATATGAACTTCTTGATCCAAACAACCTCTTTTACTGCTTCACTGGCTGCAATATATTCAGCCTCTGTTGTAGAATCAGCTATGTGTCTTGCTTCAAACACAAAACCTCCATTAAGACAAAACACAAAACCCGATTGCGATCGTGAGTCATCCTTGTCAGTTTGGAAGCTGGCATCAGTATAACCTTTTATACTAAGCTCTTCCTCCCTCCATAGAAAATAAATGTATCCTTAGTTATTCTTAAGTACTTAAGGATATTTTTAACCGTAACCCAGTGATTTTCACCAGGGTTTGCTTGATACCGACTCGTCATGTTTAGAGCATACGATACATCTGGTCGAGTACATATCATGACATACATTATAGAACCAATAGCCGAAGCATATGGAATCTTATTCATCCGTTCTCTTTCTAGTGGAGTTGAAGGACACATTTCCTTAGAAAGAAAAATGCCATGTCTTATAGGTAAAAATCCTTTCTTGGATTCTTCCATACTGAACCTTTTCAGCACTTGTCTATATGTTTTGACTCAGACCTAGAAGTCATCTTGATCTTCTCTATAGATCTTAACTCCTAAGATACGTTGCCTCACCCAAATCTTTCATAGAAACAACTACTTAACCAAGTCTTAACAGACTGTAAAGTAGGTATATCATTCCTATAATGAGTATGTCGTCTATATAAGATTAGGAAAGAAACAATGCTCCCACTAGCCTTGTTATAAACACAAGGCTCATCTTCATTTCTGATAAAACCAAACTCTTTGATTGCATCATTGAAATGAAGATTCCATCTTCGAGAAGCTTGCTTTAGTCCATAAATAGACCTCTGTAGCTTACAAACTTTTCCAGTATTTCCTGGAAAAACAAAACCTTCTGGTTGTGTCATATACACATCCTCTTCAAGTTTTCCATTAAGGAAGGCGGTTTTGACATCCGTTTGTCAGATTTCATAATCATGGAATGCAACTATTGCGAGTAGGATCTGGATGGACTTAAACATAGCTACAGGGGAGAATGTTTCATCATAGTCTACACCATGAACTTGTCGAAAACCTTTAGCGACTAATCTCCCCTTGTATGTTTGTACATTACCATCTATATCGGTTTTCTTCTTGAAAACCCATTTACACCCTATAGGTTTGACCCATTCAGGTGGTTCAACCAAAGTCCATACTTGGTTTACTGACATGGAATCCATCTCAGATCTCATGGATTCAAGCCATTTCTCAGAGTCTGGGCTAGACACTGCCTCTTGATAAGTCTTGGGCTCATCTTGACCCATACATGTATCGTAATGAGAAATCTAAATCTCTCAGGTGCACGATGTTCTTTTGTAGATCTAAGCAGTGATTGTGTTTCTAAATCTGTTGAATGCTCCTCAACAACTTGTGAAACATGCTCATCTTTAGGTTCATTTATTTGTTGCTCTTGAACTTCTCCAAGTTCAATATTTCTACCCTTCCCTTTCTTTGAGAGAAATTCTCTTTCGAGAAAAACTCATGTTCGAGCAACAAACACTTTGTTCTCGTTAGGGTTGAAGAAATAGTATCCCTTAGTTTCTTTAGGATATCCAACAAATATACACTTATGATATTTAGGTTCGAGCTTTGTAGACATCTGATGTTTTATATAAGCTTCATAACCCCAAATCTTCATAAAATACATACTGGGACGTTTCTCAGTCCATATCTCGTATGGTGTCTTTTGAACCGATTTAGATGGAACACGATTTAGTGTGAAAGCGGCTGTTTCAAGTGTATATCCCCAAAAAGAAGTCGGAAGATCACTATGACTCATCATCGATCGAACCATGTCTAACAGTGTTCGATTCCTTCTTTCAGAAACTCCATTCCACTGTGGTGTACCAGGTGGTGTAAGCTGTGAGACAATCCAACATTCTTTTAGGAGTTCATCAAACTCTATGCTTAAGTATTCTCCACCTCGATCTGATCGAAGTGCCTTAATATTCTTTCCTAGTTGATTTTGTACTTCATTTTTAAATTTCTTAAACTTTTCAAGGGATTCAGATTTATAGCGCATAAGATAAATATACCCATACCGACTGAAGTCATCGGTAAAAGTAATAAAGTAATGGAATCCACCTCTGGCTTGTGTATTCATGTCCACATATATCACTATGTATTAACCCCAATAAATCATTTGCTCGTTCACCTTTACTATTAAAAGGAGCTTTAGTCATTTTTCCCAACAAACAAGATTCATACATCATATTGTTCGAAACAAATGAATCTAAGAATCCATCTTTATGAAGTTTTGATATGCATTTCTCACTTATATGGCCTAAACGACAATGCCAAAGATAAGTTTGATTCGAGTCATTTGTTTTTGATCTCTTAGTATTTATGTTATAAATGGTGTTATCTTGATCCAAAATATAGAGACCATTAACCAATTGTGCCGAACCATAAAAAACATTATCGAGATAAAAGAACAACAACTCTTAATAATAATCTCAAAGCCAATCTTGTCCAACAAGAATAGAAATAATGTTCTTAGTCAAACTAGGCACATAATAACAATCCTCTAAATTTAAATCAAGTCCACTAGGCAAAGATAAAACATATGTCCCTATAGATAATGTAACAACTCTTGCTCCATTTCCCACTCGTAGGTCTACGTCTCCTTTAGCCAGATTCTTTCTCTTTTGCAGTCCCTGTACAGAAGTACAAAAGAGAACCACAACTGGTATCTAATACCCAAGTAGATGTTGATAAATTAACATCAATAACATAAATACCTGAAACAAACGTTCCGTTTTGCTTTTGCCTTCTTGACCTCTTCAAGTAAACATGGGCAGTTTCTCTTCCAGTGTCCGATCTTATCGCAAGGAAACATTTTCCTTCTTTTCTAACCCCCTTTGGGTTTTAATGCATTTTTCCCTTTTGTTTTGGTCTTACCATTTCCCTTAGACTTTGCCACTACCTTTTTTCTTTCCCTTTCCTTTGTCCTTGTGGACCATCAGAATGGGCTTAGGTCCAAACTTTTTCATGTTACTTTTAGCAGTTCGTAACATGCAAGTAACTGTGGAAAAGTTTTGTTAATTTCATTCATGTTGAAATTAAGGACAAATTGGCTAAAGCTATCTGGCAACGATTGCAGGATAACATCGGTAGCCAATTCATCTTTGAGAGAAAATCCCAGCTTTTCCAATATTTGGATGTAGCCCATCATCTTGATGACATGAGGTCTTACAGGAGTTCCCTCTGCCATTTTATTGAAATAGAGCTTTAAAGGTCTCATATCTCTCTGACGTGCTGCCCTTCATATATTTCTTTAGATTTTGAATCATCTCATATGCAACCATGTCCTCATGTTGCTTCTGAAGCTCAGAGTCATGGGGCAAGCATTAGACATCCAACATCTAACATATCATCCATATGTTCTTGAATTTGTCTTTGTCACTTTTGAAGCATTAGCTGCCGGTTCATCAGGAACAGGTTCCTCAATGACATTCATTCCTTTTTTCTGTTTGAGACAATTCTCAAATTACGAAAACCAGTCAAGGAAGTTTATGCCATTAGTTTATCATTCTCAAGGAGTGATCTCAGTGATAAAGTGTTGTTTTCCATTAAATCTACAACAATGGAAATATTAAAGTAAGTAAATTTACTGAATTAAAATTTATAAATAGGACTTTATTTACAAATTACTCACCTATTTTTTCAAATTAAAAACCCTCTTTGTTTTAATTTCAGAAAAATTCAACAAAAATTTTTCTAGTGGGTGAGGATCCATAATACATCAATTTCCTAAATCAGTTTTGGTTTTTCTTTTAGGATAGTGATTATTTAGGTAATTAACACTTGATTAGTTACATCTCATGTAACTCCTCATTTTGGTGAACAACTTTTGTTCAAGTCATCTCATGACTTATCCAAATATTTAACCTCTAGGTTTCTAATCCTATTAGAATAACCTAGCTAAGTTATTACCAATATTTCAACCGGTGAATATCACTTGCTTATTCTTCGCGTTTAACCAAGATAGATTTATGTGCCAATGCTTTGGAAAAGCCCATACCATATCGATCAAAGCCTTAACGAGGGTAAATATTGGACGGTTAAGTTAACTTAGATTATAAAGAGGGATTTGCGTAATTATCTCATCATTGTTCGTTTTAATATTAGGCCCTTATTGATCTCATCAATATTTATTCTTATTATATCATTTGATGCATTGCATACATAACAAATATAGCAATAAATAAGATGCAATGGTTATAGCCCAAACCAATGACTAATGTAGCCCATCCCAAGCCAATGGGAGAACCAAGAACCCTAAAGCCTAAGACTGCTCTCTAGGCATGTTCTCACCATTCTTATGCTCCCTGTGAATCTTCATAGATTTACAATTTTAAAGAACTCTTTACATACGAGGGAAGATGAAAAGAAATACAACAGAGATATAGAAAGGCACGGCTCGCAGACCGTATTTCAAAATAAACCATTGTGAATTGCTCGGTAGGATTTTTTTTTTGAAAAACAGTACTTCTGTTTCCATGGAAAAATTTCACGATTTGATAACAATTATCAACATAATCGTTCTTTTGGATTTTCAATCCCGAAGGTTTTCTGCATCGGAACAACCATTGTTCCACTGCTAAACGAGATTTGCTATAGCACTCCCATAGATCATCCAATAACAAATCGATTGAAAAACATATTAACAAATTAACATATTAATCGTTGCGGGTATCGATTTGAACAATGATATCAACATATTTACCGAAATTGATAAAACTAGAACATGCATCTCATACATATCGCATCAACCAAAAATTTAA
Source organism: Hibiscus syriacus (assembly GCF_006381635.1). Classification (NCBI taxonomy): domain Eukaryota; kingdom Viridiplantae; phylum Streptophyta; class Magnoliopsida; order Malvales; family Malvaceae; genus Hibiscus; species Hibiscus syriacus. The sequence continues at coordinate 3,017,902 of NW_024063533.1, read as the reverse complement.
CCCAAAATCAGATCGTACAAGTGGCTCTGATGCCACTGTTGGGACCTTCGGCGCACCTCATGGCGCAGCGGAAACAAAACTCGACGGTCTCCCTAGCGATCCAAGTACGAAAAACCGAAATCGGGAGGAAGAGATACGAATACTTACAGTGGGTTCCTTGAAAACAGCAAGAACATCAGTGAATACGGTGGTGTAGATCGATTCGAATTGAAAGCCTCCACGAAATCACGTCTCGGCCTCTACTCAGTTCACCCGATTGAGAGCAATATTTGTTTTCCCCAAAACTATTTTGAGAGAAAATGGCTGAAGGGTTTGTGTGTTTTTTTGCAAAAACGGCTGCTAGACCTAACACACCCTTTTATAGCCAAGTTACCCTAATCATATTAGGGTTTTATTATTTCAAATTAATTAAATCTATATTTAATTAATTGAAATTTAATAATCCTCTTATATCCAAGTACCTAATCATATTGGGGATTTTATTATTTCAAATTAATTAAATCTATATTTAATTAATTAATTGAAATTAAATATTCGGGATTATTAAAAACATATATTTTAGTAACGTACAACAAATTGTACATCTTTGCTCGTTTCAATCCTAGGGTGTGACCTTGTAGGTTCTTGTAACGTTAGCAGTAATTATTAGAACAATTCTAATATTACATACAATGAGTGACATCTAGCAATATATCATTGTCACCTAAGTTACAAGAAAATATGATTCAACATTCATCTTGGTGATTACTCTTTTATGTTACATCCTTATGTCCTTTATATCTAGAATAGGCACAAGTCTTGGAATAGTCACACTTGTATAGCCCATCTATTGTTTCTTGTTATATAGAGACTTTAATTAACGAATAGTTTATGATATCTCATATCAACTTATCGAGCATGGCCATGCATTTCTAGTCTTACTCAATCAAGTGGCATGTATATATTTCCTATTATGTAGGAATGACAAATCCTATCTTAATCATACACACCCACTACATATTGAGATATATTCAATAACAGTCTTTATAGAGCAACCAGTTACGGAGCTTGTTTAGCTGCATCAAAACAGACAACAATATATGTTGGGATAATATTGATCTCAAGTCTGAGGATCATATAGTCATCACCATGAGCAATGTTATGACTGTCACATAATAATCCAAGACATATGCTCATGGTCGGTCATCCAATACATTGTTCTCTAACAATATAATCATGTATCAATTCTGACATCTCTATGTCAATGACAACTCATTGTCATCAATCAATAACATGTTAGTCTTAAGCGTATTATTATTGTCCATGCCCATAATAATACTTGACTAGGGATCTTTTAATAATAACAATTATGTCATTATATGGATTTTATTATCTTCCAATTTATGTTAAACACATATATGAAAATAATAGCGGCAATGCCTTTATTCAATAAAATCGGTGAATAAAATTATTATTACAATCATCATATGATTGGTCTTTGAGCATACTCTAACAGAAAGAACACTCAAGAATAATACAATTGAGCACAATAAGTGTTCTTGAAAGCAAAAATGAATATTGAATGAAATAAGCTTGAATGTGCTCAAACTTGAGGTTTGATGCTTTCTTTTTGATTCTCTCTTAATTCTTATTGATTGTTATTTCTTGTTGTTGATCAATGGCTTCTAAGCTTGTTTAAATACTCCTTCAATTGATTCTGAACGTTGGGGATATTTAGTGGAGTCAATGGAGTCGTTTAAGTGTGAAAACAATTAATAAAACTGCTTGGAGCATGGGGGGAATCGGTACCCCCTCATAGGGAATCGATTCCCTTAGTGTAAAATTCAAATATTTCGATCGTTGAACAGGGGGTAATCGGTATCCCCTTGGGGGAATCGGTTCCCTCTGAGCATTCTATTATTTCTTGGAGCCAAACCATTCAGGGGGGGAATCGGTTCCCTCTGGGCAATCTGCCCATTTTGGTTTGATTTTAATTAAGAAATGATTTTTGACTCGATTAAGGCTCGAAATACTTTGTAAATTTGTTTAACATATATTTACACTTTAGTAAGGATTAAAAAGAATTTTGAAAGACTTAGAGTAATATTTTGATATTCGAATATACTTTAGAAAACCTTTTGTAAAATCTTAAAATTCATTTAACTTAATTTATTATATCAAAACATCAAAATATTTTCAACAAATATAATAATAATAATAATAATAATAATAATAATAATAATAAACGAATAAAACCCGAACAAAACAGATGTATACAAGATACATAAAAAATAAAACCATTCATGACTAATATAATACAAGTTGTTTGATTATAAAATTGAATAAACTAATTAAATTCATTGGAAGTGTTTTGTGGAGAGGTATTTCCATTGGGAGACTGAATAGCACGGAAATTCATGGTAGGGACGCCTGAAAAAGCAAGAATTTTTTTTGATTATATGAATAAATAAAGACAGTACATCAACAATTCAAAAAGAAAAAAAAAACAGTCCATCAGGAAATTGGTGACAATGATTTAAACACGAATTTGTCAAATCATAATTATGAATTGCTTGTCACCAATGAAAGAATCCTGATGTTCTTTCTTTGGGTTTTTGCGTTTTGGCCATCAACAACCCCATATTGTTAATTATTTTTCTTTTCTTTTTCTACTATCTTTAGAGTGCAAATAATCTATAAATCTTGCCATAAGTTTCTAGTAGGCCATAGTCTTAATATATGACCAAAATCTCTTTTGGTTTTTTGTTCTTTAATAATTGAATTTCCTTTAACCATACCAATAAGAAAACTTTCTATAAAGTTCAAAAATTGCATTGAACCAGAAATAAAAAAAATATCATTTCTCAAATACAAAAGAAAAAAATTGAAATCCAAACTTTGGAAATAAACCTATCATTTTTTGAATAATCGAGAATGAACTTTCATCATCTGCTACAAATAAAATACTTGGATCTAAGATCTCAAAAGATAATTTTAGTCGAACAAAAATAAATTTCATACGGCCGATTGAGTGTCTTACTTCTAATCGAAGCATCTGGGCACACTCCAAAAGAAACATCAACAATATTCCAAGTCCCACCCGTGACAAAAACACTATCATCACATAACAAGACAACAACATCCCATAGCAAAACTCCACGTCACTAATTTGCATTGAGAATATACAAAAAAGTAAAAGAACCTCATACACGGGAAAGGAAATCCTTTAACAATGTCCATCAACCGAATACAAATTAAGATCATGTGAACACATATACTATCTAAAGTAATCAGATAATATACTTTAAAATGATGATGCGTATGAATACACATGTTATGTGATCAGCGATCGTTTGTGACGTATGAACTATCCAAATATCTCATACTATCTAAGCACACGTGCAATTTTGTTTAATATGTTATTCTTTTGCTTGACATCAGTAGGTTCATATATACTCTAAGGGAGTAATTTGAATATGGGAAATATGATACCATTCATGAAATCTATTTGTATGAGTTTGGTTATGAGAAAACAAGCCTTTGTAGTTACCCTCCGTTCATGATTAATAACTTAATAAACTCTAATGAATAAGTTAATTAAAATATTTTTGTCATGTCTCTATATTTATGTTTGACTAACATATTTATATTTATGAATTACATGAAATATAATAGAGATGATGTGTACCATTGAGCTTGTGAAGCTCAACATTCAGATTGGTTATGTTTGCAAGTTAGTATATTCATGTTTGTATTCGAGGAGCACCGTCAGCAAGAGACCTCTAGTGCCATCAATTTAGAGTATAATACTTGATTCTTTAGTGTGAATATGTATTTATAGGACCTTACTTGTATTCAATTTGTAACTCTAAGTTTACGCATCAATTTTATTTTGTATGAATGTTTTGAAAATATTGTATATATTTGATGAAATTTTTAAAGGATTGAATTTTGGTGTTCGTTTTTGTGGTCCAATGTGTCATCTTAGACCCATCAAACAATACGGGAAAGGTTTGGGATTTTGCAACAAATATAATTTCTTCATCCATTTGGTTCAACCAATCAATCAAGACTTGAATCTTGACACTTGTAAATGAACAAGATCCTCCCATCTTCACTGTTAGAAATTTTAATCGTTCTTACTCAAATTTCATTCGAACTTACATAAATTATCAATAAGATAAGCGTAAAAGTGCAATTAACCAAAGTACTAATCATACAATAAACAATTAGAAACAAATAATAACATAAAAAGGCAAAACAAACTTGAAATATTTATTAGAATCTCATTCTTCTGTCACCTGACAAAAGCATCTCCTTATGTGACCTTAATCCTTCCATCTTCAACATTTGAAGCAAGAAATCGTTCCAAGTATCAATCGGACCAGGCAAGCACCAGTGCACACAATCGTTGTACAATGTCACGTTTTCATGAGCCCAATGTCCGTATCGGCTCGGATGACCGTCCGGTCGCAACAACGACGCTTGTGTCGTATCCATTAACCGATATTTCTTTCCTTTCTTTTTCCCATCTCTTTCGGCAGTTTTGAATTCCTCGATTTGAATCATATAAAACTCCATGTTATCACCATCCAATGCAGTCTCGTTGCTTCGGAACGGCTTCGTTCTCACGCAATTCCCACCTCGGTTCCACAATCCATTCTCGAAGTGTGGTGGTGCGAATGTTCTTAAAATTGTTATGCCTTTGAAGTTCTCCAAGCTATTAATAGCTTTAAAAGCAGTCCTGAAAGCCTTTCGGTACCCATAAAACTTGGTTAAGTCCGTGACATTTTCAAGAAGACAAAAATGGCAACCCACAATCCGATGATTTTCGTAGAAAACCGATGGACGATAAAACCAATGGCCTCCGGAGATGATTAAGTAGTCGAATTCTTCGATCTGGGTCGTCCACCGTTCGTCGAATTCGTCGAGATAGAGATTAAAAAGTCCTGTCTGCGTAGGACCGCGGTTGTCCTCCCTTTCTTCTGATTTCACCAGATGTGGAGTCCAAAAGTAAGCAATGGTGAAATTGTAAGTCGTGTATGTCCATCGTTTGAATCTCTCGTCTGGTGTATACGAAACATCTATTGGATATTCAACCTGAAACAATAACTTATTATTTAATAATAATTTTATTTAAGTTTAATTATATAAATATTAAAAAAAAACATTATTTCGTTATTGTATTAGTCTTTAATAGCAAAAGATTTTCAGTGGTGTAAACCTTATCCAGTTATCCGGTAAGTATTGGGAAGAATCAATGATGAATAACAAAGCAATCTATGGTGTGGATCAAAGCAAAACATTATCGAATAGAGATAGAATTTAGACCAAATAATTTAATGTTTTGGCGACAAAACATATTAAAAATCTATGAACAAGTTTATACCAGACAAACGAGCCCACGTTACCTATGACTGTATGCAAATACGTCAACTTCAATTATTATTATTATTATCATACATATCCTTTTTATTTTAAATATAATTTTATATCTAATTATTAATTTATGAATTTAAATTTAATATTTTAAGATTATTGTCTAAATTTAATTTACTATATTCATTCTTGACATAAAAATATAATTAGTTGAAATGTCTACATTTAGATAGCAGCCAACATCTTAATAATTATTAGAGACGAAGACAATCAATTATTTTAGAAATATCATCATTATTTTTAAATAACTTCATTTAAGTCACACTACAGTAGCAAAAGTGATGATTTAAAGAATACTGAAAATTCAAATTCTCTTCATTATTAGCTTCTTCTTTTTCTTCTTTTGTCATTATGTTTTTGTTAGTATCTAGGTGAATAATTTTAAAGAATATGATTTTTTTCTGTACGTATAGTTTTTTTTAAAGAAAAAAAATATTAAAACATTATGAAATCCAATATTTACACCTTTTGATTTTATTTTCGAGCTGTCATATCTTTTAAGATGCTTTTTAATTATGTGAACTAATAATTGAACAACTGTGTTCCTAAAGATTCCACCCCATAATTTCACCTAATCTTTGATTTTACATATTGGCTTAGGTAAACTAACCTTGCTACTAACTAAAATTGATTGGACAACTGTTTAGGACCACCTGAAATTATTTTATTATTTAAAATATTTTTTTCATAAAAATATACTTGATGTATCTACTCTAATATTAAATCTAAGGATAGATTTTCAACAAATATATGTAATCATTTTAGCAATTTTGCTTCACAAGCATGCATGCAAACATTTGCAAAGCAAGAAAATTAGAATAGAATATTATATTTTTAATTCAATAATCAATACATGAAGATTTAAAATTAATATAAACAAAATCCATGACAATCCTTTTAATTAGCTTTTTTTATCACCTTATATGAAATAATAGTGCATGTATATTGTTTGTCCGGGGTTTATTTTCCATGCACCAATATTGTATGGATTAAAAATATTATACAGTGACAGATCTGAACAAATTCATTTTGAAATCTGAATTTTTTTCATATCAACTATTCATTTATTGATTGTGTTCATCATTAAATTATATTTGTGTCTATCCATCGATAAATTATTCTTTTTTAGGTGCCCACAAACAGTATATATATACTCACCTGCGTGCATAAATATTTTTGAACTTGTCACTTATGTTATTAATTATTTTTTAACGTAAAGTGATTTATATATAGTTATTAAATATAAATCCATAATACGTAATTATCACATAAGTAGTAAAATATAGATGGGAAACAAATGTAAGTGACTAACTCTTGAAAGGAGGCATATCAAGGACTGCATCTGGTTTCTACCCACAGAGTCACCAACAAAGGCCAGAGATTTTCCCCTAACGATTTCCAGGAACTGAGCTGGGTTCAAAACAGGGAGCTCACACCCATCAGGTTTCCATTTCCATTTCATGAACTCGGTATCGGGCCTTCCGTATTTCATGCAATTCTGATGCTCGTGTATCGCCCAGCACGTCGTGTTCGTGTAGTACGGCGCGTTGTGATTCGGTACCCATTCGCCCGAGAATATGTCGCAGTCCTCTCCTTCGGATATCCTTATCGAAGACCGGAGTTCGCCTTCTCGAGAGTCGAATGCGGTGGCAGGTGAGGGCTTGGGAGATGAAGCTTTTAAGAGGTATAGAGGATACCCTAGGAGAGGGTAAAATGCAGGGATTATTGTGAGAAAAACTAGGGTGACAAAGATTACTATTAGGACAATTTTAGCTGTTTTTGGCTGCCCTTGGCTTCTCCCAAAGGCCTCCATTGCATGAAGCTTCATTTTGAAAGAGGAGAAGAGTCAAGACATTTAGCTAGAAAGAGACTTTGCCAGTGTATTTAAAGTTGTGGCATCATGTTTTTTAATATCTGAGCATATATGCATGGTTTTTTACCTTTTATGTTTGAGAAATTATTATTATAATATCACCGTAATTGAATTTCTCATGATATACTAGTGTCTAAGTAAAAAAATAGAACATCACCATAATATTGACGTATTAAACATAATTATTAATTTGATTAAAAGAAATTAGTATAAAATATCATAAGAAAATTGGATGAGACACTGATTGTTACACTTGTGGCTGTGGGGCATAGTTACAAAAAGTAGATTAAAGGTTGCGGGCAACCCATAGTAAAGGCAAGAGATCATTGGTTTTATTATTGTTTATTTAATTAATTATGAATTATTGGTCATTTTTATGAAAATGATGAAAACAACCCTTTAACTACTAGATTAAATATTCACTGTTTGATCATAAGAGAACAATTTTAAAAGTTAAAACCTTGTAGTAGTTGACTTGTTCAACTAAACTGTATCCAACTTGGATTCCAGTGGGTGCTTCTCAAAATTGGAATTTATTTTCTTAGAAATTATAATTAGGGCCTTATGCTACAAATCTAAATTTATTATTGAAGTTTTAAAAATTAGGATTCAGAATATCACGGATGAATGTATAAAGTTATTGGCTAAACTACACCCATACTCATTAATCTTTGTATAACTTTTCTTTTTAACCATGGAAATTTCAAAAGTTACAATATGATCATCATTAATGTTATTGAAATATTACAAAATGATCACTTCGTAGCATTAATTTTCGAAACTGACTTCTTATTGTAATTTAATCCTTCGATTATATTGCTTCTTTTAGTTATTGTTCGAAACTTCTTATTCTTTAGACTCGAATTCTGATTTAGTTACCAGTTCAAACAATACCCACCACCCATTTCTCATCTATAAATTTCTCAAGATTGGTTCACAGTATGATTGAAATTAGATGGTGATTGTAATTATATTTTCGTTTATTTTTCTCCTTTTATCTTTTTGTTCCGATTCATCTTCTTTGATTTTTTTATTTTAGATTGGGTTTTTTAAATAACAATAACAACAATATTGAATGTGATCAAATCCACCCACAGGAAGGATTAACAAGAGCTTGAGTGAGTAACTTGACTTTAAATCCAATCGGAGGTAATTGTGGTAGACAAGGACGGAGCCAGAATTAAATATTGGCAGGGGCCGAAATATTAGACTATTTAATAAAAATATAAAGACTTATTAGGTATTTAAACTCGAAATTCAACATGAACCAAACGATCTTAGTGATTAAGGGATTGTTGTTATCCTTGAGGTCATGAGTTCAAGCACGCATGTAGGGGTATGAGCGTTCATTGTCAAATAGTTAAAAGTCTTTGTACATATATTCACCCTAAATTAAAAAAAAACTCAAAACTCAAAAGACAACTTCTAATTTGTCTAATATTTAAACTTACAATGACTTAAATTGTAATTAGACCAAAAATATGAGAACACAAACTTATCATTCTTTAGTCCGACCCCTACTTGATTAAATATTTAATAAATTTTTATATTTTTAAATATAAATATATATTTTTATATGAACCAAAATACTATTAAACCAAAATTATATCTATTATATAAATTTTAACAAGGTCGAGGCCCCCTTGGGCTCTGAGGGAGCTTCGTCCCTGGTGGTAGACAATGAGATGAATTGCAATGAATAAGCGTGTTCCATTGAAAACCTCGATAAATTATTGTATATATATTTATTTAGTTACAATTAAAATTTTGTTAACGAAGAAAATGATGTTTTAAATATATTATATGGATAAAATTAGATATCAACCATTATTATTAATGTGACACCTCATCAATTTAACACGAGCTAACAATAGAATTACTATTTTATGATAAATTAATAATGTTAGTAACTATTTCGTTATAAATGAATAATATTAATGATTATAATATAACTTTTGAAACTTTAATGATAAAAAAAAACTTCACAATCTAACTTCCTAAATTTGGTATTGATATTATAATCAAAACTAAATGATTACATTAACAATCGAAGTGACAATGATTACAAATTAGAAACTTAAAAAAAGTTAAAACTCTTCATCCTCGATTATTTTACAAAACTACATGTCCATAGTATAAGTCTCATCATACTCATCAAAAACATACAAACATGTAGTTACCAAATATGAAGTTTCAAATAAAAACTATAATTGTACTAACTAACTTACTTTAGTGATTAAAGAAATCGTTGTTGTTCATAGAGGTTTTTGGTTCGAGCACCAATGACTGCAAGGATGATTGAGCGTTCATTTTCAAATGGTTGAAAGTACTTAGAACAAATACTACTTTATAACTACCTTTAGCTTAATAAAAAAACTAGAATTACCTCAAAATAAATTACTAGTTTAGTTATTGGTTTAACATAAATAAAGTAAGATAAATGATGTGGTTTTACCAAAAAAAACTATATGAACATTCTATTATCCCATGCCACAATCCAAATAAGTAAATAAATATGGGATAAAAGTTTATTATGAAAATTATACGAACTTCAAGAGATTAATTCTTCACATCTAATATTATCTGAAAGGAGAAAATAAAATATAGGAGTGAACATTAAAACTCAATAAGGTCTAAAAATGAACAATTAAACAATATAAAAGGCAATATTTACACATTCATCATTCTAATAAAATAAAAATCCACATAACCACTTTTCAGAATCAGTGCACATAATAAAAATAAAATATACAATACTATACTATACAAACTCATGCTAGAAAGCTCTAACTACTTGATCCATATACTACACTCTAATCAATACAAGTTTTCGAAATCTCGATCCAACCCAATTTTATAACAGTGATTACAACGAATTGCCAGTAATCAATAGAGGTAAATATACATGCCTGCTACGTATATCAAATATGTTCTCTGACAAAAACAATAGCCCGAAGCTCTGACTCGGTGATAATTCTCCTTAATACGTTTTTAGTAATTTACGAACGATAACACATTTCATACGTTAAACAAACGAATTTAATAATTATGTTATATTACATGTATTCATCACATAAGCATGTCTATAAATACAGTTAGATAGAATATTAATTAGGTAAAGTTAACTTTTAATAGGACTCCAAGTTAGAGTTATATACCTATTGTAAATTTACAAATATAAGACCTAATCTATGTTCTTATTTTCAATAAGAAAATTAACAGAGAATACGTTCTCTTCACTGTTCCAAACAGTTTTCTCTATATCTTATAAGTTGCTCTTGATCTTTTAGGGTTCATGGTGAGACATGAACAGTATGCTATAATCTATTTTCATTCTTAGATCGGATATTTATTCAATTTAATCACACATTCATCAACATAAATAGTCACTTTTCAACATATATATATATATATATATAATATATTCATTCTTAGATAGGGTATTTATTCAATTTAATCCCACACTCATCAACATAAATAATCAGTTTTCAATATATAGTCATAATCAAATAAATTGATACTAGGAATGGAAAAAAGTATATGTCTACCTGAAAGTTTTTAACTTGATAGTGTCAAATTTTTTATGAAGTTTGAAATTTATAGTAAATTGGATTTTTCTTAAATCGGTCGGGTCGGATTTGGATTTAGGGAGATTACGCATCGTCTCAACTCGAGATAGTTATAAAAATATGGTTTTATATTTTTATATATTATTAGTTAGATTCTTGATAAAAATATATTTAAAAAATAACCTATAACGTACTAAATTATAACATCAAAATTAAGTTTTACGGTAATTTTATATTATTAAATTAAATAAATGAGTAATTTATTCAATCAATTTTTATTTTGATAAAAAAATTAAAAATTATGTTAAATATGATTGGATCCTAGTCGAATTTTTAATCAAACTTTTTAATTAAAATTAGGGTAAACTATATAAATGGCTACCGAACTTTTAGGACACTTTCATTTTGGTCACTCAACTTTTAAAACTTACAATACAATCACCAAACTTTTAGTTCGTTTTCAATCAGGTCTCTGACGTTTCCTCCCGTTACTTTTATATGATGTGGCATGTTACTTTTATTTTTTAGCTTAATAATAAAAAAAACATTCCCAAACGACTCCGTATAAAATTTGGGAAAAATTAAAAGGGTTTAAAACTCTTTCACCAATCAAATGACTTAGATAAATTAGGTTTAATTTGGGTTTTCTAGTTTAGGTTTTTTTTTCTTTTTCTAGATTATTGACTGTTGCTGAATGAAAACAAGGGAGAGAATTACTCGATCGAAGGTTTGCTCAAGTGTGGCGAACGATAAATTGTTATTTCTGATGTATTTGGAAAATTTATTTTTGTTTTGATTCATGTGTTACCCAATTATTTGAAGTTTGTTTAAATATTTTGGAATCTAAAATTGAGGGATTTTTAATATTCTGGAATTACTATATTTGTTATTTTGAATGTGATTTTAGTCTCAATAGGGTTAAAAAAATAGATTGAGTTGTAATTGATTTTGGATTTTAGTCCCAATTTGAATTTTAGGGATTTTAGTCAATTTTGGGTGAGGATAATTTTTAATTAAGATGAAATGGGTTAAAAGGATTATTTTATTAAGCTGAAAAATAACAGTAATGTGCCACATAAGATAAAACTAACAGTGAATGTATTGTAAGTTTTAAAAGTTAGGTGACCAAAATACAAGTGTCCTAAAAGTTTGGTGACCATTTATGTAGTTTACCCTTAAATTTAAAATGGGAAATTTATATTTAAATTTGAGTCGAAATCAAGTTGGATTTTATTAAGAATACGTCGAATTAGAAACTCGTTTTGTTGCCCTCCCTAATTTATATATATACGCATTTGATAGTAGCAAAACAGATAAAAGAACGATAACAAAACCAGCTACTAAAACATGAAGTAAATCCTAAACTCTATCTGCTAATATTCATGAGGAACCCCGTCTTCCCGTGGGTCTCGGAAACTGGATAGCTCCCCTCGACATTTTGATACCATGGATGGGTTAAAATCATAGTATTAAATTGCGGTCGTAATGCAGTATAACAGTCGCATCGTAATGTTTTTTCAAGATTATTATGACACCGTAAATTGCATCTGCAATATTAAAACATAGTAATTTTTGAAAAATAAATCACGTCGTAACGTCCGCAAATGCGACGGCCACCGCAACCGGAGTTTAGTGCTATGGTTGAAATTTACAGTGTAGGTTGGGTGTTTTCCTGTGAAAACAACCTGTTTAAGAATTTGTCTTTACGGCAGAAGAAACAAGAATTAATAATGAGCTTGAAAGGTTTGTTGTGTTCTGAATCCAGTTGAATAGAAATATCCTTCCACACTGCCACTATCTTCATTCTTGAGGACTACAGAGCATTTCATTTCAGACTTGTCCTTAAACCAGTCGACCACCATACGGTGAGCTTGTTAAAATCAAGTCTGGCGCAGAAACAACATAACATTTCTCCACTGCTAACTTATACCTGGACTCGTGACGGGGATCAAAATTATTGAATCACTTAAAAAATTTAACCAATAATTTTAACACATCAAAACTTTAATAATATTTTAAATGACATTTCACTTTTTTTTCTCTCGAATATACCAATATAATTATGCTCAAACTCATTCAACCACCATCAATTGCATCAAACACATAATTTAACTAAATTTTAATATAATTATGCTTCAAGAAGATACATTAACAATGATCGCTCTACCTCTACATATGTGATATTTAAAAATCCAGGATGTCAAAGAACACCAAAACCCTTAACAACTGAAGCCATTTAGTTCACGTGTTACCTAATTTTATTTTATACCGTGTACAAAACTTCAGAGAGAATTTAACTTAATTCTCGTACAAAAAAAAAACTTAAGTGGTCCTGCGTTTTAGATTTTACCCGTCTATTAAATGAATTATTTAATTAATTTATATAGTAACCTCACCTAAAAAAATAGATATCCTCATCCAACGGGGACTGACAGCCACAGGCATGGACGGAACATTCAAATTTCACAACGCCCGGCCAGTTCAGTTGTAGAGGAAAAAGAATGAAGAATGCGGTGAGTGTGGATCAAATACACGACCTTCAGATCTTTAGTTTGACGCTCTCCCAACTGAGCTATCCCCACACGTTGATTTTCCTTGTATGGAATAGTAATTGTTATTAATTTTATTCTGTTTAGGCTTTGTTAACATTTTTACGATAGTTTATAAGAGCTGATAGTCGATATCATTAGACTGAGGCCGAAACATCCCCCATCTTCATTACTCCGACATATCCATTGATGGCAGTAAGAAGTCTCAGACGGTTCCTGTCTCACAAGGTCATAATCTTTGCTGCTGGTTTACGCAAACAGGAAGATGTCAAAAAGGCTGTGGGAGAAATTTGGAGTTGAAATTAGAAGCAGAGTTGATGTAAGTGAATTAGCAGCTGATGTTTTCCACCAGCCTCGGCTTCGTGCATTTGGTGTGAGAAGGATCGGCTCATCAAGTTCTCTTGCTTCCTGTCGCAACCGTCTTTCGGTTGGGTCCCGGAATTGGGTTTGGATTTGAAAAATGTGGATTGGAGTCGCCACCGATCATTTTAAAACGATATTTAGGTAGATCGGACACCGTCTTACCTAATCTGCATCTTACCAGAAATGTGTCGGGTTTGGGAGTCGGTTACGGTCAAAGAAGAATTAGCACACTTGAACCGCCCTTTCGGTACCAATTAATTTGTCGCTTGCTTGCGAAAATTTAAAATTAAAATTAAAATTTAAAAGTATTCAATTCGGATTATTTACCTTCGATTGATTAAAACATATCCCTAAAAGTCAAAAATATTGTTAGATTGTAAAATAAAAAAAGAATATGAAAAAAAGGAAAAAAATATTAACATAATAATAATAAAATAAATAAATATAAATAAGATATAGTAAAAAAACTAAAAAAAAGGAAATGAAATAAAATAAAAGTGAAAAGGGGAAAGAAATCAAAATAAATTACAAATGCAAGTACCTAAAAGACTTTTATCTATGATGTACGTATGTATACACACTAGAAAACAACAAACATATATACATATTGGTATGAGATGCACATGTATAAAATATAAAAAAAATCTTGCTTATTCATAACATGCTATATACTACACGCAAGGTATATAACAATAGCCTAATATAGGGTATATAAATGTCTAAAAATAAATAAAATTGACTTGACACAAAGCACAATGAAAAGATAGTGACCACATATCTCTAATGCAGAGCAAATCCTAAACTAGACGCAAGGATCTAAAAAGCATTTTGAACATGTCCTCGTGATGCAATAATAAAAATAAATAAAACTTGACTTAAATGAACATGAATTTAAATAAATACTCACTAAAAAACGTAAACAAAGTGAGGAATAAGATCAAAATTTGGAGAAAAGAATTCTATTGAAAAATTTTCCAATTAAATACCATAGACGTGATTAGGACTAAAATAAAAATATAAAGAAAATGTAAGTCCAAACCAAAAGAAAAGAAAGGGAAAAATTAAAGGACTAAAATGTAAGTACTGGAAAATTAATGCTCAATATAAAATAAAGCAAAGGTTCGGTAGGTGGCTAGAAAAATAAAGTTACAAAGAATGAGGGACCCTGAGGTCCATTTACCCTTACGCGAAATTACAAACGTAGCCCACCTCAAAACTACGTCGTTTTGTGCGTTGTATATAAGCCCAAAAATGGGCCTTATTTCACTCATTTGCTTCAGTTTCACCATAGAAGAGAGAGGGGATGAGAGTGAGATAGAGAGAAATCTCTCCAACGCTCCAGCCGGAGTCCAACTCTAATGCAGGGCCCGCCGTTTTGACCGTCGCTGGCCGGCGATTAGGAAAAGAGTCACCTTTCGATGCGCTTTTCAACTCCGGATACGAACCCGGGCTTCGTTTTGTCTGGTAACGCCTCAAAGTCCGTGGATCTACGGTAGAGTTTTCGTATTTTTGTGTTCCTTTTTGCTTGGCTTCGGGTTTTCCGAATGGTTTTGTGGTGGTTTGGCTCTCGATGATGTTGCGATTGTGTTTGCTATTCTTCTTCCTCCCCCTTTTTCCTTACATTCTCTGTGTATTTATAGTGATAATCTGATTTTAGACTCCTGTTAGGACTGAAACTCTTGCTTTGCTTGTTGTGGTGGTCGAGGAAATCGGCGTCAAATGCGGGTTGTTAGAGCGAGACGTGCGACTGTGGACTGTTACGACGATGGAGGCGTGCGACGCTGACGAGGGATGAGGTTAGGGTTTCAAAAACCCTAACCGATTTAGGTGATCAGGTTTGGACCTGGTTCGTGGGTCTGTTTGTTGCTGGGCCACGTGTTTTTTGTAGGGTCTACAAATGTAACGAAAATAACAAATAAATAAATGAATAATATAACACATAATATATATACTTAATATGTTTTATATTAAATATTATAATGGGATGAAATTTGGTGTCTACAACTGCCCCTCTTTGCTCATTATCGTGTAGCAAAAATAGAGCAAAGATTAAAAGACACAAATTTTGGTCATATCGAATATCCTCTGTCGTAGAGTTGAAATCCGATATGGAAATTGGTTTGTCAATATGAATCACGAGATGACTCCCTCGTCGTGAGGTTGAGTCAAAACTGGAAAACTCTGAGCCTGAATCCTTTGTCGTGAAGTTAAAATCGAACTCAAAGTACTGGAAGTAGCTCATGGATTGTCTTCTTGCCAAAGATACTTCGTTGTGAGGCTGAAACTCGACTTGAAACTTCGGTGTTGTTGTGTTACAGATGACTCATTCGTCGTGAAGTTGGGTCAATCTGTTTGTGAAGTTGGAATCGTATATGGCCCCTTCGTCGTGAAGTTGGGCCTTGGATTTGGATATCCTTCGTCGTGAAGTTGAAATCCAATGTAAGTTACGTTGTTTCGAGGCCAATATCCTCCGTCGTGAAGTTGAAATTGGCTCTGGAATCGGGAAATTGTTTGTTGACAACCAGTCGTCCCTTCGTTGTGAAGTTGAACTTGTGTTGTCTCGAGTCCAATATCCTTTGTTGTGAAGTTGAAATTGGCTCTGAAATTGGGAAATTGTTTGTTGACAACCAGCGGTCCCTTCATCGTGAAGTTGAACTTGCGTTGTCTCGAGTCCAATATCCTTCGCTGTGAAGTTGAAATTGGCTCTGAAATTAGGAAGTTGTTTGTTGACAACCAGCGGTCCCTTCGTCGTGAAGTTGAACTTGCGTTGTCTGGAGTCCAATATCCTTCGTTGTGAAGTTGAAATTGGCTTTGAAATTGAGAAGTTGTTTGTTGACAACCAGCGGTCCCTTCATCGTGAAGTTGAACTTGCATTGTCTGGAGTCCAATATCCTTCGCTGTGAAGTTGAAATTGGATCTAAAATTGGGAAATTGTTTGTTGACAACCAGCGATCCCTTCGTCGTGAAGTTGAACTTGCGTTGTCTGGAGTCCAATATCTTTCGTTGTGAAGTTGAAATTGGCTCCGAAATTGGGAAATTGTTTGTTGACAACCAGCGGTCCCTTCGTCGTGAAGTTGAACTTGCGTTGTCTCAAGTCCAATATCCTTCACTGTGAAGTTGAAATTGGCTCTGAAATTAGGAAGTTGTTTATTGACAACCAGCGGTCTCTTCGTCATGAAGTTGAACTTGCGTTGTCTTGAGTCCAATATCCTTCGCTGTGAAGTTGAAATTGACTCTGAAATTGGGAAATTGTTTATTGACAACTAGCGGTCCCTTCGTCGTGAAGTTGAACTTGTGTTGTCTGGAGTCCAATATCCTTCGTTGTGAAGTTGAAATTAGCTCTGAAATTGAGAAGTTGTTTGTTGACAACCAGCGGTCCCTTCGTCGTGAAGTTGAAATTGCGTTGTCTGGAGTCCAATATCATTCGCTGTGAAGTTGTTTATTGACAACCAGTCGTCCCTTCGTTGTGAAGTTGAACTTGTGTTGTCTCGAGTGGCACGATATCCTCCGTCGTGGAGTTGAAATCGCGGATAGCCACTTCGTTGTGAAGTTGAGCCTTGACTTGAATATCCTTCGTCGTGAAGTTGAAATCCAAGTATTGTATGTCGCGGGTGGACACAATTCCTTTCGCCGTGAAGTTGAAACCGTGGAGACCCCTTTATTGTGAAGTTTGGCTTCGAGCTAGATATCCTTCATCGTGAAGTTGAAATCCACGCTCGAGCAAATTGTGTTGTTTCGAGAGAAACTTTCAATCTGTCGAGTTGGTCGAAGTGTAGCTTCTTGCTATTGAGTTAAGCAACCAACATGAATCTTTAAAGGTGCTTTTGAATCGAGTATCCTTCGTCTTGAAGTTGAAACTTGACTCTAAAAGCTGCAAAAATTTATGTATGTGGAAAATGATAAATATGATGCTCTAAAATGTATGCATAAGATGCATGTAACATGAATTGGTTATATTTTATCTCCTGAAAAAGGTCTGATAATTTGCATTAGGATGTTGAATCCCCAAATGATGCCCCAACATCCAAAAATGCCCCAATATTTGATGTTGAATCTCCATAGATGCCCCAAATGTTCCTCATTTCTTGCTTCAGCATTGATTCTGAGCATGGGTTTTGTGTCTAAGAGTCACATGTCATTTACCAAGATCTACTCTAGAGAGACTGTCTTGTTTGAAAAAAAAATGTTTTTCTTTCTCTTTTATTTTCAAAGTTCTGAAAATATCAATAAAGAGTTTCGAAAAATGTTTAATCAAAAGTTTTGAAAATATTGTCTCTTTCACGGTGTTACAATTGAGACGAATCATAAAACTAGAGTTCATTGGATATCAAATGTTTAATAACAATGTTAATCCTTCAATAAATTATAGCTATTTGACACGTGCCAAGATCAAAGCTATCTTTGGGAAATGGTTAAGTAAGGAAATGATGAAAAGGTCTCAGGTTATTGTGTTTGGTAAAAGGTTTGGAATTTGATGCTAAAAGGTTTGGCATTTGATGCTCAAAGGTTTGATGGGGTAGCTTGCATGCTCCTCTACTGGAAGTGTTCTCCGACTCCCAGCTTTCATAGTCATATTTGGATTGTGCGATGCCTTATCAAGGAATTTGTGTGATTGCTTCAGTTGCACAATTTTTATATTCGAGCCGCCTTTTCAGGTTTTCAACTCGAATCCTCCTTTGGTTTCAAGACGTTATTCAGGATTTACGTCTTGAACCCCCCTTTGTTATTTTTCTCTATCATGCATTAATTACATTGTTTTTTGCAAACAAAGATTAATCCTGATGGGCGGGATGAAATATGAAGATATTCTCTTTTGTTTAGAAATCCATGTATGATTAGAAGAGACTTTAAAGGCACGTAATGTAGGCCAGGGTTCATGGTTATGAAAGAAAAGGATAAATAGGCCCAAACAAGTGTTTCAGGGTGTTGAACCAAGGATCAATTCATTCTGATGCCTTCAATCTTGATCAAAATGTTTCTCTCTCTTGATGCTCTATGATCTTCGAGTGAAGTGATTCAGTGATTCGGGAATGATTGTGCTTGATCAATCTCATAGTTTGAAGCTTGATATACCATTTATCTTTAGGGAATCTTTGCATGTGCTTTTTTGTCCCTTTTTCTTTTTGATTTTTGTTCTTTTTTTTGTTTTCTTCTTTTTTGCTTCTTTTCTTTTTTGTTTTTGTCCTTTTTGTTCTGATTGAATCTTCACACTTGGAATTTGGTTCACCTTTTGGTATCTCATCTGAATCAATGTCTTCGCTCATGTGAGCATATTTCTTCCACCTTTCCCCCCAATGTGGAGGGCGATCCTTGGTTAGGGTTGAATCAGAATAAAAATACTACAGGCTCAAAAGGGGACACAAGGGATATATTTTTTCTCATGTTATGAAGGGATAAAGAAAGAAAGCCGTTCATCATTTCATACATGTAAATCTTCACAGAAGAGGTATCCCAGGGGGATAGATTTTCAAGATTAATTCTATTCACATGAAAACAGTGTAATTAATGTATGATAGAATTATTTCGAATGAATTCTTCTTTTTTCCCAGATGTCTCAATGTTCAAGCTCCCCGTGAGATGCCTCAAGTTGGTTCTTTAGAAGAATGCTCATGTTAAAATGAACAACTCAATGCCTTGGGTTTTAATGGTAAGAAAGGTTATTTTTAGTCTAAAAAAGACAGTGGTGTGATCTTATTAACTCAAAGAAAGGTATGGGCGTGTCAAAAAGATAAAGGCAATGTTCAAGAATTTCAAAAGGAGGTAATGTCAAAATTTTGTCTTTTGGTAATGACCACGAGTTGTTTTGGACAAAGAATCAATGTATTTTATTTTGGGGTTTGAGATAGGGTAAGAAAGGTCTAATCTTGCCATATGTCAAAAATCTATAATTCTTGAAGAATTAAAAGAATCCTTAATTCATTTAATATTCAGAGAACTAAAGATTAAAATTTATTCAATTGCTCCACCTTAAAGGGTAACATAAATTCAGTCAAAAGATTAAACAAATATGAAAGATCAAAGCCGTGTTCAAACAAAACAATGCTACAAGTGCAAATGGTATATGCCATGCCCCCTTCTTCGGCTATCCACGCCCCTGAATCCATCAGAGTTTGGATCTTGCGCTTCAGTGCCTTACAGTTTTCAGAGGAATGTTTGGGGTTCCTTATGTGGCAACAACATCAACATTGTAGCCCTTAGGAGATGGGTACTCTTTTCTTAGATTATCCTAGCAGGCTTAGTCCTACAATCAGTTGATCTAGCTCCCCCTGTACTGATTTCAGTTTTTCTTTAATTGTTAAAATCCTGCTTCCATGTGGTGTAATGTGGTTAAGAACACTTCATCGAATCCTCCGTGACTTAATTTCATGTTTATGAAAATGCTTAAAAATGTAGATGAAGATGCAAAAATGCAAAAATGCATGAAATGTTCGAGGAATTGATCCAAGAAATGTGCCTGTTATTATGAATAATCCTTATTGGGGACAAAAATGTTTTATCTTTTAAGAGACAAAAATATTTTGACAGCTTTTGACATGTTGACTAGTCTTCTGCTTTCGTCTTTCACTGGTTGAATAACCTGTCAAACCGCTCCGGCCTCTCTGGATGAACCGTGAAAATGTTGAGTTGTTTTTTGTACTGGTCCAAGAAGTCTTGAATGACCGCATCTCGAGCATTTACTTTTGTTGAGCCTGTTCCCAACGAATTCGTCACTTGAGCCCTTAATTTATGTGAAGTTCATTAATCTATTTCTTGAATTCGCCAGCAATGGTCTCCAATTTCAGCTATCATCTTGCCATTGTCGTGTTTAAAGGGACTTCCAAGATACATAACCTTCATCTTGTCCCTGCAACCTCTTCCAGTCAGTTCTTCAAAGATAAGCTTTCATTGTGCTTGATATAGACCCGGTTCATCAAGTCCTTTATAATGCAGTATAGTGATATACTCTTCAATTGTGGGCAGCACGTCCTCTGGATTGAATTTGACACATAGTCTCCTTGTAGATTGTCCTCTGCATTTTCATCTATTGTATTACAACCCCTTTGTCCATTAATGCAGATTATTCATGTTTAGTAAATACGTTTTTGGTGATCAACACCTCTTTTAAATGATGCAAGTGATGAAAATAAAATGAAAGAGAAAAAAAAGGTAGTGAGGTAAAAATAATAAAAAATAATCATGAAAAATAAAAGTCCTACCCCACATGATATCTACCCGAACATGCTTAATATTCCTACCCGGACATGATTTCTATCCCACATGCTAATTTCAAACAAATCATAACCGCATATTTGTCTAGTTCGCATGCTTTGAACAGAAAATAAAGCTTAAAAACAAAATAGCCTAGGGTTTGGAATGAGGTTTTGGGGTAGGCTCTAATTCCCTGTACTCTCCCGGTTTAGGTTCTAAAAAGGTACTCGAGTTCTCCTTGCTGGTGCCCCCTTGGGCTTGCCAGACCCTTAGTCCTAAGCCCATTACAAGCTTGTGTGGACTAAGTTAAACTCGAGAGGACACATTCCCTTATGCCCGCACGGTGAATAAATTCACACGAAGACATAAGGTATATGAATCCCAAAGGCTACTTGCTAGGCATATGCGGTGAATAAATTCACACGAATGCGTCGCTTTCACCCCCACTTAAAACGGGTTCGGAGCTCGAGTTTAGAGCTTAGAGATGACAATTTTGAAAAAATCTGAAATCATTAAAAAACGTCAATACAACTATTTATTTGAAAAATAATCAAAGATAAATAATTGGAATCGAATAAATAAATTTAAATTTAAATTTACCATTGTCGCATAAAAAGACAACCGAAAATTAATTTCGGCCTGACTCACTTACCTGTCCCCAGTGGAGTTGCCAAGCTGTCGCAACCGTCTTTCGGTTGGGCCCCGGAATTGGGCTTGGACTTGAAAAATGTGGATTGGAGTCGCCACCGATCATTTTAAAACGATATTTAGGTAGATCGGACACCGTCTTACTTGATCTGCGTCTTACCAGAAATGTGTCGGGTTCGGGAGTCGGTTACGGTCAAGGAAGGATTAGCACCCTTGAACCGCCATTTCGGTACTAATTAATTTGTCGGTTGCCTTAGTTGCGAAAATTTAAAATTTAAATTAAAATTTAAAAGTATTCGATTCGGATTATTTACCTTCGATTGATTAAAACATACCCCTAAAAGTCAAAAATATTGTTAGATTGTGAAATAAAAAAAGAATATGAAAAAAAGGAAAAAATATTAACATAATAATAATAAACTAAATAAATATAAATAAGATCTAGTAAAAAAAATAAAAAAAGGAAATGAAATAAAATAAAAGTGAAAAGGAGAAAGAAATCAAAATAAATTACAAATGCAAGTACCTAAAAGACTTTTATCTATGATGTACGTATGTATACACACTAGAAAACAACAAACATATATATATATATTGGTATGAGATGCACATGTATAAAATATAAAAAAAAATCTTGCTTATTCATAACATGTTATATACTACACGCAAGGTATATAACAATAGCCTAATATAGGGTATATAAATGTCTAAAAATAAATAAAATTGACTTGACACAAAGCACAATGAAAAGACAGTGACCACACATCTCTAATGCAGAGCAAATCCTAAACTAGACGCAAGGATCTAAAAAGCATTTTGAACATGTCCTCGTGATGCATTAATAAAAGTAAATAAACTTGACTTAAATGAACATGAATTTAAATAAATACTCACTAAAAACGTAAACAAAGTGAGGAATAAGATCAAAATTTGGAGAAAATAATTCTATTGAAAAATTTTCCAATTAAATACCATAGACGTGATTAGGACTAAAATAAAATTATAAAGAAAATGTAAGTCCAAACCAAAAGAAAAGAAAGGGAAAAATTAAAGGACTAAAATGTAAGTACTGGAAAATTAATGCTCAATATAAAATAAAGCAAAGGTTCGGTAGGTGGCTAGAAAAATAAAGTTACAAAGAATGAGGGACCCTGAGGTCCATTTACCCTTACGCGAAATTACAAACGTAGCCCACCTCAAAACTACGCCGTTTTGTGCGTTATATATAAGCCCAAAAATGGGCCTTATTTCACTCATTTGCTTCAGTTTCACCATGGAAGAGAGGGGATGAGAGAGAGATGGAGAGAAATCTCTCCAACGCTCCAGTCGGAGTCCAACCCTAATGCAGGGCCCGCCGTTTCGACCGTCGCTGGCCGGCGATTAGGAAAAGAGTCACCTTTCGATGCGCTTTTCAACTCCGGATACGAACTTGGGCTTTGTTTTGTCTGGAAACACCTCAAAGTCCGTGGATCTACGGTAGAGTTTTCGTATTTTTGTGTTTCTTTTTGCTTGGCTTCGGGTTTTCCGAATGGTTTTGTGGTGGTTTGGCTCTCGATGATGTTGCGATTGTGTTTGCTATTCTTCTTCCTCCCCCTTTTTCCTTACATTCTCTGTGTATTTATAGTGATAATCTGATTTTAGACTCCTGTTAGGACTGAAACTCTTGCTTTGCTTGTTGTGGTGGTCGAGGAAATCGGCGTCAAATGCGGGTTGTTAGAGCGAGACGTGCGACTGTGGACTGTTACGACGATGGAGGCGTGCGGTGCTGACGAGGGATGAGGTTAGGGTTTCAAAAACCCTAACCGATTTAGGTGATCAGGTTTGGACCTGGTTCGTGGGTCTGTTTGTTGCTGGGCCACGTGTTTTTTGTAGGGTCTGCAAATGTAACGAAAATAACAAATAAATAAATGAATAATATAACACATAATACATAATATGTTTTATATTAAATATTATAATGGGATGAAATTTGGTGTCTACACTTCCCTTTAAGGCTAGACCTTCAAGTATGATATCCAATAAATATTCCAGTGTAGAGGATGTCCCGCCAGTACAACAGCTTGAATCTGCACCCAATGATGCTTATGCTGCATACAACATTTCCAGCAAGTTACCGGTATTAAACGAGTATATCATTCGTCTTTTAAATTCTGATCAGAAACCAATTTTAGATGGGGAGATTCTTTTTAAAAATCTATGAGATGTCTTTCCAAAATCGTCAGATAATTTAATTGTCTTTTCTCATCTCATTCACGGTTCATTCCACTCTAATTAAAAAATAATTTCTTTAACCTCTGTTCAAATAGTATTTTTACCACATCATCTCATCAAATTTGCATAACATTGAATTTTGCAGGTGCTTTTCGCTGCTGTCATTTCTCATAGATTCTATTTATATTACAGATTCCACCCACAAGGAGCTTGGATTCCTCTGTTTATGCCAAATATTTCTCTCTTTTTTCTTTCTGAAATCTCTTTTTGTCAAGAAAAAACAATGGAATCTGAGTCAACAAAGTTGGGTGGGAATATTCAACGGCCTCCTTTCTTTCTACTTATCCATTTATGGTGGATTCCCTTTTCTACTCTCATTTTCCATTCACAAATTAATGCACTCTTACTCCTTATTGTCTAAATTCATACACGTGATTTTGACATCACTTTGAATTTTCCAAAAATTATATGAATCATGATAATTAGACAAAGATTATATGAGAATTGAAATGTTTTTTTATATATAAGATATGTCGGTCAAGATAAAATAATTCAATTTTGATTTTATTATTAATAGATTATATAATTCAATTAAACTCATTTTTTTTGTGTTAAAAATCAAATCAAACTTGAACCTATGAAATAGACTTAATGATAAAATAGAAGATTGTTCTCTTTAAAGATCTTGTATTCGAGTAGTTGGATCTGTAGGATGTGAGCGTTGTCAATTGATTAAGAAAATTCTGAACAAAGATTACATTATAATCACCCAGATCAAACTCAATCGAAACATTCCCATTCAAGCTTAACGAGGATCATAATCCAGTAATTTCCTACTCGAAAAATAAAGGAAAAAAACAACCGTCACATGCCATTATATTCCAAAAATACGCAAAATTCGAAACGTTTCAAATTCTTCACGTTGATGTATTTACAAGAAAAATGAATCGTTAGTTTTGTACATTGAGTGTGCACCGGTTGTTGTGGATGTTTGGTTTTTACACTATTTTGGAGGAAAATGGTTGGTTTTGAGTTTGACTAATAATTAAAAAAAGAATGGGGGGTGTGATTTCCACGTCATTGAAGCATCAGTTGTTGTTATCTCTTATTTGAGAATGCAAATTGTTTTAAAGTTACACGCATCCTTTGGAATAATTTTTGGGACTAATAATATTTCTATTTACATTTCTGACTACCGACCAATCTAGAATATGTAAAAAATACTTCACTCTCTAAATATTATTCGAGTATCTTAATTTTTCAATTTTTTTAAACAATAATATTTTACTTTCATTCAACCTTCAAATTATATAGCAATATTTTTGAAAAATCTACGTTGGAATTTGTTGTTGAAAATGACTAAACCAATAAATCAAGATTTTGACTTTGAACTACTTACGGTGAGAACAATGACATTTTGCGCACGACATAATTATGATTAATTTCCAATCTATTAGGTTTGACTGATCAACAAAATTTTATAAACAGGTTTAGGAAACAGCACTTATAGGAGACTTGGAGGATGTAGGGATTATTTTAGTGAGGTTAAAATAAATTTATTTTATTCAAATTATTTATTTTAAAATGTAAATTTCAATCGTTCTAATCATTCCTATAAATAACACGTGACACGATAAGTTTATGTACAATTCGAGAAAATTGAAGAATGTGATGGATTTGTAAAGCAGCTGTATGAATTGAAATGGGCCAATGTTACAATAAGTGTTATTTTTCACTTTGTACATTATTGGCAAAACATATTTATGGCGTCCCTATTTCAATCTTCATGCCTCCTGCGGGAGCTGGCTTGCCAAATTGCAGGCTCTTGAATCTCCTCTTCAACTCCTTCCTGCACAAAAAGTATATTCCCAAAAACCAAATCAGCAATATGAGTATGTTGTTTTGTATTAAAGTCTCGGGTTTAAGCAGCTAGTCTAAAATGCGTATACATTATTAATAATTAAAATAAATTGTTAACCGATAATACTTACCCCATGAGTAATCTATCGAGGCTTGAAGTGGATAATAGGCCTTTATTCTCTTCAGCTCTCCTTAACAGGTACGGCATTACCATGTCCACGGGACCATAGGGTAAATATTTACTAACTTGAAACCCTGCGTTTCTCAATCCGAACGACAATGCTTCCGACATTCCATATAACTGTGCAAATTCAAGCTTTTTATTCCCCTTGTCGATCCCTACGTCTCTTGCTTTCCATGCTGCCAATTGCCCCGACTCGAGATTATGAGTCGCGAGCACGAGTCCGCTATATCCATCCGCGACTTTCTCGAGCATAAACGAAGCACAATCATTGAAGCAAGCGTGCGTGTCCCGGATACCATTGTGAACCGGCGAATCGAACCCTAACGAAGAAGCCAACTTGGTTTCACTCGACATATAAGAGCCTCTCACGAGCTTAAACCCCATCGGAATCCCCAGACTCTGCGCGGTCTTCGCCGTATTAAACAATCGCTCTCTTGCGTCTTTCAAGTAGGCTTGGATGGTGCCGTAAATGATGGGATCGTCTTTGTTGTACATGATGGCCGATGAATATGTGAAGTAATCGATGGCGGGTTGGATCGACGTGTCCTCCGCATCAATAATCAAAGGCACGTTGTATTGTACGCATCTTTGGCAAAGCTTGAGTAGTCTTTGGTGCGCCAATTGAAGATCCGATTCTTCTTGTGGGGTTAATGGCTCTGGTTTTTGGAGTGTGTGATATAAAGCACTGGAGTCGGTGAAAATAGGCAAAGTGTTGAGTTTCCATGGGAGGCTAAACGAAGGGTCCTTGTATTGCCATCTCAATAGGTCACTAATTCTCCTTAGTAGCCCAAGTGGGCATATTGCTGTTATCTTTGCTACCACAGAACTCACCTATAGAATCAAATAAGGGAGAAAAAAGAAAGAGTAAGATGTTGAAATTTCATCCAAAAATGGCGGCTGTTGAAATTTCTGTATAATATTTCTCCAACAAAACTTCAAACTTTTCAAACTGGAATCAAGCTGTAAAACTCATGGCTGACAAAGACATATCTGATTCCAATCCCTACAATAAAGGGATGGAACCTAAGTCTATGGATTCATCTCTCTCTCTCTCTCTCTCTTTTTGAGGTTAACGTGTTGAGAGAGAGAGAAATCTCCATTTGAAATTTTGAATAGCTCAAAACTTTTCATAAATTGACCGTTGGTTTCATGTTACTGGAAAAATTTAATGATCAATTTCATAATGTTCATCGTGTTAAACTTGTGAAAAAAATGAATAAATGAAAACTCAACGAGCGGGCTGGTAATGAAATTTTAAAAACGACTTACGGATGAAGGTGGAAGCGATTTGGCGAATTCAATACTCTGTAAAAACCCCTCGAAATTCTGATCACAACCAGCGTTATCGCTCGTATGTTCGACAGCATAAACGAGCATGCCTCGTAAACCGGCCTCCTGGATTTTCTTCAAGCACTCGGCGGCCTCTGCCGGGGTTTCGCCGGCGCAAAAATGTTCAAAGAACGTATGTTTTACGGTTTTCAATATGATATCACGTAGCAAAGGTGTTTCAATGAGGCGGGAATTCATAACCCACGTACCGAAATCGACGAATGTCTCATTGGAAGCCAACCCGATGTTGACTGATGAACGTAAAAGCTTCAACGTCGAAACCAAAGCGAAAAGCTTTTGGTGATCATCAAAGTCAAGAGGGGTGGTTGTTGTTGTTGGGTGGTGTTTCTCAACGGTGGAATGTTCAGATTTGTCGTCGAAATTGAGGGGAGAAACAGCGGCGGCGGCGGAGGAGGCGGCGGAGTTGAGAGGCCGGATGAAGAAACGGAGGTTCTTGAGGAGCTTCGGTGATGAGAGAACTCTTGTTGCCATAGAAGGGAGAGAAATATTGTTATGGCAAAATTTGTGGGGAATATGTTGGGGATATATAGGGAAAAAAAGACGTGAATCTGAATAATTTACACGTCGGTAACTTTTAATTTTCGGTTCTGTAAAAAGAAAACAAAAGGATGCTTTAGATTTAGGCTTTAGTGACTAACAAGGGTTAAGATTAAAAAGCATGGTATAGTTAATGAAAAACTCTATATTTCTTATTGAATTAATTATTGGTATTTGATATATTAATTGATTAATTTAGATCGAGTATTGTGGAGTTAAGGACGACCCTCCCAACTCAGTTTGTTACATTCACAAACATTAGAGTTTGAACATTTGACCTTACTTAAAGAATTTAGTGCCCATACAACTAGAGATGACAAAAAAAAATCGAACTCGTCGGGAAAAATCGAAAACTGAATTAAACGGGTCGGGTTCGGGGATTATAAACGGGGACGGGAAAAAATAAAATTTTTTAAATGGGGACGGGGACGGGTTTGGTAATCCCCTCCCCGATTACCCGAATACCCAGCGCAATACCCGGCCCAATAAATATTAAAAATAATTATTATATATATATATATATATATATATATATATATATATATATATATATATAATATTAATAAATTTAATTTGATTCTACCGCGGTTATCCCTGCGATGAAAATTACCCGTTTAAATAACCGTTTATGCTAAACGGGGATACCCATTTCTCCGTAGTTTTTCCCGATTACCGATGAGGATCCTCATTTAAATCCCCGCGATTTTTTAAACGGATACTAGTACAGAATTTTTAAATGGGGACGGAGACGGGGACCAATTCCCGGCCCGAAACCACCCGGTTGCCATCCCTACATACAACTAAACTAACTAGTAATTTATAATGAAAAAATATATTTAATGATGTAATTAAAAATATTATATTATTAAAACTGGAAAATATATTTAACTATATATGAAACATGTAAAATTATTTTTGGTCGTTATTAACTATTTTTTTAATCAATTAAACTATTCTCATTTAACTCGTAATATAAAATTTCTCTTTTTTTTTTGACTTTTCTTTGTTTGGACCAACTTGCCATGTTGGCATGACATATATGTGATTAAGATGCCACAAGCCCACAACTATTGGAGATTTTGATTGGATAGAGGATTAATAACATATTTTTTTTATCTCTTTATATAAAATTTGTTTACCCTTTTGGTCTTCCAACTACGAAGTGTTTCTTTTTTCCATCCTTTAATTATGAAAAATTACAAAATAGTCATTCAATTTAAAAATATAATAAAAATAGTAATTTTCTATTAAAAATTTACTAGAAGATGACAAGATAATTAATATTTTTTGAATATACATAAATATATATAAAAAGGTTAGTTTAAATATACATAAATACACTTAATATTTATGATAGGTTATTTAATTGAAAATATTTTAAAATTTGTAGTGTAAAATAAAAATGTAAATAGATACGTTGTACTATTTTTAATGAATAATGTACAAAATTAACTTATAAAGAAAATTCTTAATATAAACAAATAGAAATTTTATTTTATTTCACATAGGAATGATTTAGATATACTCAATATGTTTTCAAAATCTTTGGTGGGGCTAGGCTTCCTAGGCCATTGTCATTAGGTTTCAAAATTTATAAGGTAGATATATATTTTGATCTATGATTTTTTTAAATTAGTTATCTAAATTTGATTTTTTTGATTTAAATTGATTTTTGAATTTAGTTTTTTTATTGAAATAGATATTCATATTTTTTAATCAATATAAACCAAAATCTCGAATTTATAAGCTTATTTAAAAGAAAAGGTTAAATTAAATTATTTTAATTGATAAAAAGTTATACACTAAATTAAATTTAAGTATCTAATACAAAAATGGTAAAACTAATTTTTTTTAATGATGTGTGATAATTACAAAGTAGTAGTATACATTCAAATGTTTTTTTAGTCTATTAATAATGCGCACATACCTTGCAGGTATAGTTGTTTAAATCCGATACCTCTAGAAAAAATAACACTCTTCTTTACCACTAAAACCAATCAATGAATTCTATTATTTTTTCCTATTAATTTAGGGTGGTTACGTTGTAATATTTATTATAAATATTTTCAACCATTTGACAATAAAAAATTAAATACCCTTATAGTCTTTAACCACTAAGATATATTGATTTGTGCTTAATATATCCTATTATAAATTGAACTTTAAATTAAAATTAAAATACTATAATATATATTAACCTATAAATGTTACTTACCACAGCTATGATATCAAGACTCTGACCAAATATATGAAAATAATTGTAGCTAGGTGTGAGTGTACGATAGAATCGAGTCAAATAAAAGAATTTCAAATTATTTGAGTTGACGAGTTCTATTTAATAACTCAAGATTGATTTGAATTTTTTTGAGTCATGTTTTCCAGTTTATATTTAAAATTAATACTAAATATTTATAATATTATTATACTATTTGATTCTAATTTAAATAGTTTTTTATAACTATATACAATACATATATATTTCTTCATATGTGATATACATATATCATACAGAGTGCATACACTCGACTTAAATTTAAAAATCAATCTACTAATTACTAAAAAATTTAAATTACTATTAAAGTTGTATTTTATAATTCGAATTGAACTTGAATTTTTTAAATTAAATCGAGTTTATAAAATTATAATTCGAAATCAATTTGAATAAAAAAAATTCGAGTCTAAAAAATTTTTTGTCCACGGATAATGGTAAGGGTTGTTGAAGAACGCAGGTATGGGAAATGAAAAGGAAAAGAGATTGCTTAAGATTGATGAATACGGATGGTAAATGATGTAATTGTGGAAGCCATTTGCACGTTAAAGCGTTGTCAGCATCCATGCGGATATGACTCACAAATTCCTCATCTCTTAACTTTACAGCCTGCAATGTTCTGTTACGAACAATATCTGACGGACCACAAATTTCAGAATAATATTTAACACCATTATCTTTGCTTCCTATTTTCCTTCTCTATCCTTCCTACCTATCACCGCTTCGAGCGGCAAATCTGATGGGGTAATAGTTTTGGGGGGGAAATGGTTCACATGGAATATTGAAGAAATTGTTTTTTTAACTAGTTGAAAAAATATTGTTCTCAATATTCTGTATGAGTTATTTTTTTCTATTATATGTCAGCTTTAGTAGAATTAAGGTTTTTAAAATATTATTATTTGTAATTAATTTATTTTGATAAATATTTTTAAAAGAAAATTTAGGTAATTATACTAAAACTTGTATAAATTAATAATTTTGGGGTGACGTAATTTTATTAATTAAAGATGCATTATTAAACGATTTTCATGTACAACGTGACTAATTAAATATAATACATACCCCTAAAAGAATAAAATTCATTGCAATACGTAGTACTAGTTAAAACAATGCAAGTTCATGTATGATAAGGAAATCAACCACTATATAAACAACATCAAATATTCTTAATTAGTTAATCCAAATAAAAACCAACCAACCATAGGTTCACATTTAAAAGGTGTCTAAAATTCAACCATGACATATCAAATACGTAAATCACTATGTGAGTATAAGAGATCATCGGCCAATTCTTCTCACTAGCTCCTCTCACGCTCGTCGAACTAAGGAAAAACACTTTCGCTTCTTCTCTGGTTGTCTGCTCCATCATGATTTTAGCCGTCTTACTCAAGATAATTGGGATAGCTCTCTCACTTTACATGAGGCCATTGTCAAGTTCAATACTGCAGCTAAGGACTAGAATCACTTGATCTTTTGTTCGCTCACTCATCGGAAAAAATCTCTCATGGCTTGGCTAAGAGGCGTTCAGCACTACCTAGATGAGCGTCACTCTTCTTTTTTACTTTATCTGGAGTCTAGCCTTCAACTTGAACTTGAGCAAACTCGTGACCAAGAAGAACTTCTTTAGAAGCAAAAGTCTTGCTCGAATTGGATTAACTTTGGTGATCGTAACACCTCCAATTTTCACAAGAAAACAACCATGAATAAACGTCTTAACGGAATTATTTCTCTCAAGGTCTCTACGAGTGGTGTGATGATATTGCACACTTCATTTGGAGGCAACTAGTTTTTTGCAAGACTTATTTAGTCTCAACAACTCTCCATTCACTGCTTCTCCCTTGCATGGCTTGTTTCCCCATATCACTGAAGATGAAATGAAGGCTCTTGATCACATTCTCGAACCCCTCTGTTAGGATTTACGGAAGCTCGAATTGACAACGGAAAAAGTTGAAAGGGGGTGAATGGCAATAATTTGTTCAGGGAGTAAGGAGAGTAAAAGATAGAGAAAGTTGGCACAAGGATTTATAGTGGTTTGACTAATCAACCAAGTCTACTTCCACTACCTAAGCTCCTCATTTAAATTTTCTACAAATTTACTAATTTGTTTTTTCTTTTTCAAGGATCAAGAGATAACATTTACACTCCCTATCTTTTCAATTGGCTAAGATATAACCAATCCCCTTTTTACAAAGGTAAAAAGAAGTAAACGATAAAATCTCTCAAAGGTAGGATGTTTACAAATTTAGCTCACTAAAACACTAATATTTACAAGAGAGATGAAAATAAACTGAAAAACTCTTCTCTTGTGTTTGAATGCTTGGATAGGTGTTCTTATCCTTCTTCAAGTGTCTTGAACTTGTATTTATATGTTGGAATGAATTTGTGGACGTTTCTAGCCGTTGGTGATGATTTCTAGCTGTTTGGGGATGATTTCTCTACAAAATAAAATTGCCCAGTACAGAGGGTATTGGTACTCCTAAAGGGAGTATCGGTACTACCTTTGTTATTTTTAAATCAACTAGTAGTTACTAGTCGTTGGGGTCTGATGGTACCGATACTATGCATATGGTATCGATACTACTACACAAAGTAGTATCGGTGCCCCTTTGGATATCGATATCATTTTTGCATTATAGAATTTGAGCATTGTTGGTAGTATCGATACTTCCCTTACCTTTGGTATCGGTACCATGAACAACATCGATATTGTTCATGAGGTATCGAAACTGTAAGAACAGTATCGGTACTTCTTGTAAGTGAAAATCATTTTGTGCTCAAATCCACTTTTAAGGACTTTGAATTATTTTTGAAAACTTTGAATAAATTCAATTCAAGTCCAAAAACATTTTGCCTTAAATTGTTATATCAAAATATAGTTCAACAATCTCTCCCTTTTTGATATAACAAAACATTTAAAAAATTGTTTTTGACAAAACTCCCCATTAGTAAAATATTTAATGAAAAATATATCAAATGCTGGAAATGTATGAAAATGTTCAACTCCCCATTTTCATTAAGAAATTGAATTTTTCAAACTCATACTTCTCCCCTTTTTTGTTATATAAAAAATAATTCAATTTTAAAGTTCTAAAATAACAATGGAGAATAAGTGATAAATTTTGAAGTAAAATCATTTGAAAAATTTAAAGCTCTCCCTCAAAAAGTACATTCCAAACAAAAAGTTAACTTTAAAAGCTCGACACTTAAACAAAATTGAATTTCACAAAGAATGACAAACACGTTAGTAGCACATGAAATTCAATATAACCAAGTCTAAAATACTTTATGCAATACTAAATTGAAATTATCTGCATATGCATAAAACTATACAAAAATATTATGCATTTGAAAATTTTGATATCAATTGTTGCAGAGATATCATTTATATTTTTAAATTGCATGCATAAACATTTAAATTTAGGTCAAAAACTTAAAAAAAAATTAAAATCGAAATATTTTGAAAATTTTATATCAATTGTTAGAGAGATATCATTATCATTTAAACTCAATTTTGACCAAAATTCATCATGATGAACTATTTTTTTTTTGAAAAATCAATAAACTTTAAAATGTTCATTACAATTTTCTTTTAACATACATGAGATAGAAAATCAACACAAAAACATTTAATTTCAGAACTCATGCATGTTTAAATCCAAATGAGCAACCAAATAATCAAAACCAAAAGCATTAAGCTTAGAGGTTGCCCATTCCTTTTCAAGTGTGGCTAGAGCATTTGAACATCTTCATTTTCATCACTATTGCTCCCATACACCTTCAAGAGACATTTAAGTAGATCTTGGTATTCAAATTGGTTTGGATCATTGGACGTTAGTTTCAATGCCTCTTGTTCCCTTAGGAACCCAAACTTGTCTAATTTTAAAATGTTTTCCTTTCTTCAAAGGAAAAGTATGTTCCATATGACCATGAAAATGACAATGTGAACATTTTGCAATTTTTAAACATAATGAGTTGTTTTTAGAAATTAATTCCTTTTCTTTTGTTAAGCTTTCAAACTTAACTTTCAAATCAAAATTTTCTTTTTTTAAATCATTGATTTTGACTTTTGAAAGATCTAAATAATTTTTCAAATATTCATTTTGTTTTTCAAAATCAATTTTTTCTTTCAAAATTAAATCATTTTTCGACGTTGAGTTTTGAAATTAATTTCTTATATTTGGAATTCATGGTCTCAAATTCCAAATACAACTCATTATAAGCAACTTGTAACTCATTAAAAGAATAAGAATCTAATTCATTTGAGTTAGAAGTTACCATTGAATCTTCTTCGATGGCCATGAGGTATAGTTTGGCTATTTTATCTTCATAATTGGAGTCATCTTCATCACTCCAAGTCGGCACAAATGCATTTTTATTGCTTGATCCCTTCTTTTTTAGGAGGGGACATTCATACTTGACGTGCCTCGTTCTTTAACATTCGAAGCATTTCTTCTTGCTCGATTCATACTTCACCTCCTTAGAAGTCATGAATCTATTGAATCTTTTGAAGAGATTGTCCATATTTTCTTCTTCATCATCGTCTTCATCCACCTCTTCATTTGAATCTTGATTGCTCTCATTGGTAGATTTGAAGGCAATGTCTACCTCTTTCTTCTTCTTTTTTTGCTTCTCTTCATCTTCTTCTTCTTCCTTCACCATCAACTCATGAGTGAGAAGATAACCAATAAGCTCATCGAGAGTGAGAGACTTTAGGTTTTTAACTTCAATAATCACCGTCTTCTTTGATTTCTAAGACTTTAGAAGAGAGTAGATCATCTTCCTCACAAGCTTTTCATTAGGGATTACTTCTCCAAATCCCTTTAGACTGTTGACAATCAAAGAAAATCTATATGTCATAGCTTTGATATCTTCATTTGGTTTCATCTTGAAATTTTCATAGCTATGGTTGAGAATGTTTATCTTGGTTTCTCTCACTTCATCGGTTCCTTCATGAGTGACTTTGAGCTTATTCCAAATCTCATTGACATTGAAACAAGATGAGACTCTTTCATATTCATCCGGGCTTAATGCACAAAAGAGTATATGTATAGCCTTAGCATTGAGCTGGAACTTTTTCTTTACTCCATCACTCCAATCGCCCATTTCACCAGGTGGAGTGGAGTCACCCTTCATGATTGAGTTCCAATCTCCTAGATCGTTAGCTTGAATAAAGAACATTATTCTATTCTTCCAATAGGCATAATTTGCTCCATTGAAATAGGATGTCTTGTTGACCTGTTGTAAATCTTCAATTTAATAAGCACCGGAGATTGAAGCCATATCTTTGTCGGTTACATTGGGAATCAATAGAGCTTCTTCTAGAATTTTCTCAAGATGGTTAAACATTCTAATGAGTCAAGCTTAGATACTAATTATTAGGATTTGCAGAAGCTCGAATTGACAACAGAAAAAGTTGAAAGGGGTGAATTGGAAATAATTTATTTAGGGAGTTAGGAGAGTAAAAGATAGAGAAATTTGGAACAAGGATTTATAATGGTTCGACTAATCAACCAATTCTGCTTCTATTACCTAAGCTCGTCACTTAGGATTTTCTAATAAATTCACTAATTTGTTATTTCTTTTTCAATGATCAAGAGATAACCTTTACACTCCCTATCTTTTCACTTGGCTAAGATATAATCAATCCCCTTTTTACAAAGGTAAAAAGTAGTAAACAATAAAACCTCTAAAATGTAGGATATTTACAAATTTGCTCACTAAAACACTAATATTTACAAGAGATATAAAAATAAGATTGGAAAACTCTTCTATTGCGTTTGAATGCTTGGATAGGTGCTTTTACCTTTCTTTAAGTATCTTGAACTTGTATTTATATGTTGGAATGAAGTTAAGGTCATATCTAGCCGTTGGGGATGATTTATAGTAATTTGGGGACGATTTCTCTGCAAATTAAATTGACCAGTACAGAGGGTATCGGTAATCCTAAAGAGAATATCGATACTACTTATGTTATTTTTAAATAAACTAGTCGTTACTAGCCTTTGAGGCCTGATGGTATCGATACTATGCCTATGGTATCGATACTACTATACAAAGTAATATCGGTACCCCTTTGGGTATCGGTACCATTTTTGTATTCTGGAATTTAAGCATTGATGGTAGTATCGATACTACCTAGTGAGTATCGGTACTTCCCTTACCTTTGGTATCGGTACCATATGAACAGTATCAATACTGTTCATGAGATATCGATACTGTAAGAACAGTATCGATACTTCTTGTACGTGAAAATTATTTTGTGCTCAAATCCACTTTTAAGGACTTTGAATTATTTTTGAAAATTTTGAAAACTTTGAATAAATTTAATTCAAGTCCAAAAATATTTTGCCTTAAATTGTTATATCAAAATATAGTTCAATACCCTCCATTTTTCCAACATAATTGGCACATAGTGGGTGATTCTATATGTAACATGATTTGTAGCATCTTTTCTGGTTCAGCTCTCGATCCTAAATTCAACACTACGATCTTGGTCCTTATCCCCAAAGTTCAAAGCCCCTCAAGCTTCAAGGATTTCTATCCCATACTTTTAGTAAGAAGCCTCAAGAATATCCTATCACGTCTTATTACACCAAATTAGACGTCCTTCATCGCAATCAGTAATATATCGGAAAGAACAATCATCAATAAAGAAGTTATACATTCTATGAAGTCAAAAAAAGGAATGACTGGTTGGATGACTGTTAAAACATTCCTTGAAAAAGCATTTGATCGTCTTCGTTGGGACTTCATTGTTAATTCTCTTACTGAGGCTAAATTTATGTCTCTCTTCATTAGAATTGTTTCCAACTGTCTTTCTTCTTCCTCCATGAAAATTCATCTTAATGATGTCTTTTAAACCTTCCATATGAGTTAGACAGGGAGACTCATTGTCCCCTTATCTCTTCGTCATTCCCATGGAGAGGTTCGAGCATTTAATCACTAAAGCAGTGGAAGAGAAATGTTGGATTCCATTTCAACTTGCTCGTGGTGGTCTTCCCTTATTTCACTTGTTTTTCGTCGACGATATTTTATTATATGCCAAAGCCATAAAAGATGAAGCCAACCTGATTGATTCGATCTTCGTTGATTTTGGAAGCTACTCGAGACATCGTGTTAATAAAGCCAAATCGAAGGTTTTCTTTTCTTCAAATACTGAAGATAGTATGGCAGCTGATATTTGTGGTCATATTGGAATACAAAGAATTAATGATATGGGAACTTACCTTGACATTCCAGTCATGCATAAAAGAGCCTCGAGTGATCTATATAATTTAATTCTCAACAAAATCTGCAAGAAGCTTGAGGGTTGGGTTGCTCGTTCCCTCTCATTTGTTGGTCGTGTCTACTTGGCCAACTCGACTCTATCAGCAATACTGACTTATTTTATGCAATCTTGCTTTTTCCCCTTCTGGATATGTAACGATATTGAAAAAACTATTGGGCACTTCATTTGGGGAAAATCCCTTCAAACTCATGGGATTCCGTTAGTTAATCGGAGCACAATCACTCAACCAAAATCTCATGGTGGTCTCGGGGCGAAGGACTTGGGTAACCATAACATCGTTTTCCTAATGAAAATTTGCTATTGTCTCCTTAATAGCACAATATATTTTTTGATTCGTCTCATTCACCATAAATATAAAATGAATAAAGCTTGACTCACTTCAATTCATATATCTTCTGCCTCTCATCTCTTGCGAGTTGTTACTAAAATCTGGCTAACGTTTTCTAGCTACTTATCTTGGTCTATTGCAGATGGTTCTTTAGCTCGCTTCTGGTATGATAAATGGATCCCGAGGCTTCCCTTTCTTTCTAATTTCTGATCAAACATGGCAGTTGTCAATGAAGATCTCATAGCCCACGACGTTACCCTTTAGAATGGCTTTTGGAACTTGTCTCTTCTTAATCAACTTCTTGTCCTGAAGTAGTTGAACACATACAAAACATCCCTCATCCTACTCTTAATACAAGTTATGATCGTTGTATTTGGGATCATGATAAATATGGAGAATTTTCAATTAAACCAGCTTACATCCAAATTTCAAATTCCAATTGGTCTCCTAAAAATAGTGATTGGAATTTGGTGTGGAAACTCCATGTTCTTGAACGTATAAAACATTAAACATTTCATTTGGTCCTCGCTCCATGATTGAATCCTCACCAATGTTAAAAGATGAAAGAGGAAGCTCACAAACGATCCGACTAGTGTAATTGTGGCTCTTGTGAAGAATCAATGTTCCACATTTTTTGTGATTGCAACGAAGCCAAACATCTATGGGATTTTTTCATCGCAAACTAGTATTCTACCAATTTTTTCATACTGCCCCTTGATCAATGGATCTTATACAACATTGGCTCAACTCACCTCTTCCTAGGTACGGATATTTCTTGGAGTATTGTGTTCTTCTCTCTTATCTAGCAGATATGGAAACGTCGAAACTCCATGATTTTCAATGAAAAAGGCCATTCAAATGTTGTCATTTTCAACAATAGCATTTCCTGGGCTAATTATTATGCTAAAGCTCCTCCGCAAACTGCCTTTCGCTCTTGTCATCTCGAAGTTGTGCAATGTCGTGGCCGTCCCCTTTCTTATATGGCCACAACCAGATAGGTACGCCAAGGCCAATAATGTATAGGGCCTAGTGGTAGGGTAGAATAAGCTTATCCTCTTTTCAAGCATTTCAACGTCTATAGGTAGCATTTCTGTTGTTTTGTTTTCGTATATATGAAGGGGGTAGACAGTCAGTAGAGTTTGGGCTGATTCACAGGTAAATGTATATGTGTAGACACCCCATCAAGGGCTGTCCCTACAGCCTAGTCGGTGGTGTGGGGTGAGTATGGTAATGTAATACGATAGTTTTTAATAATAAACTATTTTTTCCCAACAAGAAATGTGAGGTCGCGTGGTGTGCATCCGCTATGCCCCTCGATCTCTAACCTTGGCTTGGGAAACTCTATTATGGCAATAATCTGAAGGCTCGTGTGGCTATTTCTTGGACAGATCATTGAGGATTGAGGCTGACTTGACTTGGGAAGAGTCCCTTTTTATGTGTCACACGGATTGAAAACGTAGTTGAAAAGGTAAGTCCGTGACACTTGGTATCAGAGTAGAATGATTCGTGGTAGGCGATTTGTGTTCCTTGTTTCTTTTAAGGAATTACGACGAGCGCTCCAGCGTTAAGAGTTGGAAAGGGGACAGAGTTTATGCCGAGCGCTTTTAGTGGGGAGTAGGCATGATGACCTGATCTTACGCCGGGCGCTCTAACGTGTGGAGTAGGCAGGGTATTCATATTTTTCGCCGAGCGCTACACCGTTAAGAGTTGGAAGGGGGACAGAGTTCATACTGAGCGCTTCCAGTAGGGAGTAGGCAGGATGACCTGATCTTACGCCGGACGCTCTAACGTGTGGAGTAGGTAGGGTATTCCTATTTCTCACCGAGTGCTTCACCGTTAGGAGTTAGAAGGGGGACAGAGTTCATACCGAGCACTTCCAGTGGGGATT
The DNA here is from genome assembly GCF_006381635.1 of Hibiscus syriacus. Taxonomy (NCBI): domain Eukaryota; kingdom Viridiplantae; phylum Streptophyta; class Magnoliopsida; order Malvales; family Malvaceae; genus Hibiscus; species Hibiscus syriacus. The sequence continues at coordinate 2,978,379 of NW_024063533.1, read as the reverse complement.
AGGCAGGATGACATGATCTTACGCCGGGAGCTCTAATGTGTGGAGTATGCCGGGTGAAATAAGATGTGATTTAATATCACACCGAGCGCTTCAACATTGAGAGTAGGCAGGGGAGACAATGTACATGCCGAGCTCTTCCAGAGACGAGTAGACATGATGACCTGATCTTACGTCGAGCGCTCTAACGTGTAGAGTAGGCAGGGTGTTCCTGATTAACTCCGAGCACTTCAACGTGTGGGGTAGGCAGGGTAGACATAGTTCATGCTGAGCACTTCTAGAGGGGAGTAGGCAGGATGACCTGATCTTACGCCGAGTGCCCTAACGTGTGGAGTAGGCCAGGTGAAATGAGATATGCTTTAAATTCACACCGAGCACTCCAACATGTAGGGTAGGCAGGTGTTCGCGTATTGTGAGTACTATAAAATATACGCAAATAATGTGCAAGTATACACAATCGCTCAAGTAATATAATGATGAGTGAGTATCGTCTCCACAGGGATTGGGTGAAATTACGAAAGTCTAACCAAAGCAACGCACTAAATTATCTAAGTATAGTTAGTCTTGATATATACAAATGTAACGGCAATGGATATGTGTATGCTGGTGGATGCGGATTGATGGTGAGATGGTGTAGCAAATGGAAATGCAGTGGCAATGATGGATGTTTAATATTGAGTATGGTGAAATATCAAGGCAATGAAAAATGGTAAAAACAGTAAATAAAAAGATAATTAAATAAAATAAGAAGAAAATAATCCTCACGTGACAAGCTTCTAATGAAATGAATGGTAATGATTGGTCTAAGGTTGCTAAACTTATTTCTCAAGTATATTTAAGCTATCTTGTCTTTACTTACTCGACAGGGCTTTCCTAAGGTGTTCAAAAGAACCTAACAGAATAGGATGCCAATGCATCTGCTCTCACTCAACGATGTTGGACAGCCTACCCTATTGATAAAGACACCCTTTTTAGTCGTTGAAATCCTAACCTAGTCTCTTCCGAGATCTAAGGGATTAAGTTATAATATTCCTAGGCCGGTTCAAAGCCCCTTGAAAATACCATAACCCATTGCTTATGAGGATCTTATCATGCGTTTCTTCCGAATACTTACAAGTATTTTTAGTTTAGGATTCTTCTGAATACCTAACCTTCATCTAAGAGATGGACATTTCCATGCCTCTTACAAGCCTAGATGGTGAAGCATTCATAAGCAAAGCAAATAAAGAACCCAAAATAAACTTAAATATACCCTAAAAAATAAAGTTTAAACAATCGTGCAACCAACCACCACCAAATAAGTTAGTTCATGGTGGGGTTTGAAATATCCAAACACAAAGTCATGAAAATATTCGTTCCAACAACCCATAAATTAATAGAAAAATAGCAGCAAAAGGGAAGTGAGAAGAAGCCTTCGACGCGCCACCGGAGGTCTCCTCTCGGCCACCACGAACCACCTAGCTCGCTAGCTCCTTTCGGCGCCTAGCTTGCCACTCCTTGGAGCTTTATCAAAGGAGGAATATCCCAAGGAAGAAGAAAGGAAAAGAGAAAAATAAAAGTGTGATTTTTCTGCTATATGCGTGTGCTCTCTGTCCGTATGTGCATGTGTCTCTCTCTCCCATGAGGTGTCATATATAATAAAACATATCTAGGGGTAATGATGAGTTTGTTGGGTGTAAAATACCCCTCATACCCCTAGAATCAAATGTTGTGCATGAACCTTATCCTCCAAGTGGCAGTGGTCCTTTGGCAGCTCTGGCAGGCGGTTATAGCAGTCCTTCACGTGCAGAGACAGCTGTCCAGTGCCAGCTGTCCTGATGCAGAAATATCTTTTTTTTGTCTTTTTCTGCGCCGGAAATGCCAAGGCATTTCAATCTGCTTTAGCAACGTGTGATGCCGCGGCATTACTTCCCGAAGAATCCTTTTTCTTGCTATTCCCTGCACACCATAGACAAACTGCACCTTTCCCTCAAACAACACCATTAAGAAATAAAATAGCACAACACCACAAATGCAACTATATGCAACTACATGATCCTAAAAATGACTAAAATGAGCTTTTAAACAAACAATAACTTAAGTGAAAAAGGCTTTAAAAGTAGCCTTTTTAGGAAGTTAACACACCCCCAAACTTAAGCTATTGCTTGTCCTCAAGCAATGGATAGCAGTTACATAAGCATAATGTCATGGCAAAGTTCGATAGTAAGACAGTAGGACAAAATTGAATTTCAGCCCTCAAAACGATAGGCTTCAACATGCTAGACTTATCAAGAATTCAAGTACTTTTCCCTAGGTCAAAATCCTTTGTGGTAGTGTGTGTGCGTGATTGTATCCAATCTATACTTAGCGAATTTAGACAATTTCTAATCAAGTCCCCTAGTTTTTGTCAAGGCATTTACTTATCATTAAGCACATTTTTACTCCCTTTTCTTTGATTTTTTTATATGCTGTTACGAAGGGAGTCAGCTCATCACACCTACTCTCCCACACTCTAGATGAAAGGGATCATACCTTCTATCCCCGAGCTAGTTAAGTAGAGTCATCCCGTGACTTCTTTCATTCACTCATATGCACAAGGCTTCCATTTATTAAAGAAAGTTCCAGGAAATGCCACGGCAAAGAGGAGTGTCCCTCTACAGCTATGCTTAAGCATTTTATTCACAGTTTCATTTCTAAGGGAGTTTGTTTTTGATTTTTCTTTTAAACACCATACTATATTTCAATGCCAAGACTAACTAAAGTTCCTTCATAAAAATTTCCTAAATTTTCTAAGTATAAAAAACATACAAATCGTGTAAATATTTTTCACAAAGCATCAAGCCCTAGAGTGAGTTCTATCATTCTCAACAGTCGTTTACATTCAGATTCTAGCCTAAAAAAATTATCATCATCGGGTATCCTCAAAATATTTCATCTAACTGTCCTACCATTTACTGATGCCATGGCATAATACTATGCTAATGTTATCATGCATATGACCTACCAAGAACAATACCTCCCCCAAACTTAAGGGAAGCATTGTCCTCAATGCTTTAAAGAGAACTAAACTAACTATAAACTATATGTTATACAATGAAATGCAACTAAATGAAAATGGATGCAAGAGAGGTACCTCAATGTTTACGTGGTGGTGGTGCTTTGGAGGTGCTAGCAGCTCCTCGTCGGGTGTGCTTTCGGATAGGTGCTGGGCTGGACTCGGAAGAAGTGGAGTAATAGTTCGCAATGCGTCCAGCCGTGGTCTTGGTGCGGCGACCACTACGTTGTGCATGAGAAGGATTGGGTGCTGGGACGGGGCTGGGTGTTTCTTCGACAGGGACAGTGGGCGGATATTCAAGAGTCTCGGACCGGTGTGTATCAGGAGTAGGGTCAGCAGCAGGAGGATCGGGCGCATCGTGCTCAGGCTCTGGAGATGCCTCGGCATTGAATGCCGGCAGAATTTCGTTTGGGAAACCAGGGAAATTCCGTTGACCGGGGGAAATTTCTTGAAACAACGATTCCACCATAGCATCTCTATGCTTCACGTATCCAAAGAAATTACGGATGTCGCCGTGTAAAGCATGCAGTTTAGCTTGAGTATGCGTCACAGCTTCCTCGAGAGCAAGTAACCTTGCCTCGGCATTTGATTCTGTAGTACCTGCAGATTGCTCATGAACAAGGTCTTTAGACTTGGGATTTTCAAGTCCCAACAATAGTGGAAGTCTAGCCCTAGTGATGCCCGATAATCCAGGTAAAATTTCATCAAAAGCATTTTCCTCAACCTTTTTCTTACGACATAAAGCGGTAATTAAATTAGGAAACACCAAAGCACTTTCCTTTTTACCCAAACAGTCATGAACTTACTGAACAATAATACGACCCACATCGATCGGATGGGATACTATCATAGAATGTAAAAGCAATAAGCGTGAAAGTGATACCGTAGTGTTGTGGGAAGTGGGCATTAGTTTATGCTTGAGAAAGTGATTCCATAACTTTGCGCGCGGCTGAAGACGTTCTCGGTTGACCGAGTATCTACTCGCTTGTCGTCCATTCCACTGAGTGTTTTCAAAACAAAAGTCCTCCAAGACCCCATCGTATGTGTTGCTATCGGCTTCCTCTTCGAACATGGCATGGCCGTCTGCTACCTCCTGTAAATGAAAATAATGATTAATAGTAGTGGATGTAAAACGGATTTGCTTACCTCGAACGAAGATGGAGTGTTGATTGGGCTTGGAAATGTTCGCATAGAACTCCTTAACTAATGAGGCGTTCACCAAACCAGGATGACGGGCAAACTTCTGCCACTTGAGCGGCGTCACGATGTCCATAACATCGAGTCCAAAACCACCATCGGTTTCCTCGGTAAAAATAAATCCCAACTCAAAAAAGAGTTTTCGGTTCTTGAAGTTTTGGAACCGAGCCTTGGCCTCATCGTTCTCAAACTGTTGCCAAGCGGTCGTGTCGGTTGGAGCTGGTCTTGAGCGCACCATTTTCAGTGTTTTTGAAGTAAGAAAAATGAAAAAGGAAGAAGCTTTTGAAATCTTTAAAAACTTGGATGTATTTCGGCTATGGAGAGAATAAGGGAAGAAGATGAATAAAGAGAGAGAAAAAGTAAAGTTAACATGAAAAGAAAAAAATGAAAAAAGAAAGATAAAAGAAAAAGTTAAAAATTTGGTAGGGAAAAAGGAGTGATAGGACGGTTAAGAGAGGAATTAGTGGGTGGGGGGTTGTGCATGTATAGGGAAGGAAAACAAAACTGCCAAAAGGTAATGATGGTGATAGGACAAGTCTGTGGAAAGAGAAAAAGAAATGTCAGAAATTAAATTAAATAAAAAGAAACAAATCAAAAGAATATCTCTCCAATTAATGCTTTGTCCTTTCCTCCCTTTGGTAACCGCTCCTTGTACGGTTTGCAGCAATGTGGTCCTTAAAATCATATCAAAAATTAATTACAAAATAAAATAAAATAAAACTAAAGAAAAAAAACTTGAATGTTAAATTTTATTTATGCACAGACACAAATTCAATGCCGAAGCATCGAATTTTGGCTCTCCTCTGGGCACGCTTCAGTATCGTGCAGCCGTAACACGTCCTTGTTGTGCAGTGGTGGAATTCCATTGTAAGCTTTCAGACGCTGGCCATTGACCTTGAAGATCTTCCCATTGTCTATTCTCTTGATGTCAACAGCTCCATGGGGATAGACATAATGCACCTCAAATGGCCCTGACCATCTAGATTTTAGCTTCCCAGGAAAGAGTTTAAGTCTAGAGTTGTAAAGCAAGACTTGTTGCCCCACATGAAAATACCGTGGCATCAATTTTTGGTCATGCCACTTCTTGGTTTTCTCCTTGTATATCCGAGCATTCTTATATGCTTGTGCTCTAAACTCTTCCATTTCATTAAGTTCTAATAATCTCTGCTCCCCAGCTAGTTGAGCATCGAAATTCAATCGCTTGATAGCCCAATAAGCTTTATGTTCAAGCTCAACCGGGAGATGACAAGCTTTACCATACACTAACTTGAAGGGTGACATCCCCAAAGGAGTTTTGAATGCTGTTCTGTACGCCTAAAGTGCTTCATCCAACTTTGGTGACCAATCCTTTCGCTTTGAGTTCACCACTTTCTCTAAAATCTGCTTGATCTCTCGATTAGATATCTCAGCTTGGCCATTTGTCTGCGGATGATATGCCGTGGCAATCTTGTGTCGAACTCCATATCTCAGCAATGCCTTGGCAATCAACTTGTTATCAAAATGGGTTCTTCATCACTGATGATAGCACGAGGTACTCCAAACCGAGTGAAAATATACTTGTGCAAAAACTTGAGTACGGTATTGGAGTCATTCCTTGATGTTGCTAATTGCTTCCACCCACTTTGACACATAATCCACAGCAAGCAATATATATAATTTTCCTTTAGAAGATGGGAATGGTCCCATGAAGTCGATGCCCCACACATCAAACAGCTCTATCTCCAAAATATTTTGCAGCGGCATCTCATGTCGTCTGGAGATGTTTCCAGTCTGTTGGCATCGATCACATCCTTTGTAAAATTCTTGGGCATCTCTAAACAAAGTTGGCCAGTAAAAGCCTGATTGCAGGACCTTAGCAGCAGTCCTTGCTCCACCAAAATGGCCTCCACTTGGGGCCGAATGACAATGGTACAAAATATCACTTTGCTCCTCTTCAGGTACACATCGTCTAATGAGCTGATCGGTACAATGTTTGAACAGATATGGCTCATCCCAAAAATAGTGCCTTGCATCGTGCTTGAACTTCTTTTTAGCCTGACTATTCAAATCAAAAGACACAATTCCCACTAACAAGAAAATTAACAAGGTCAGCGTACCACAGGATTGCCGCGGCATATAAAATTTTCTCATCAGGAGATTCCTCTTGGATATCTACAGTGTCATGGCATTCAGAATTGTTCTCTAGCCTAGATAAGTGATCAGCAACTTGATTTTCAGTTCCTTTTCTATCTACCACCTCTAAGTCAAATTCTTGCAAAAGTAATATTTACCTAATAAGTCTAGGCTTGGCATCCTTTTTGTTCACTAAGTATTTTATAGCCGAATGATCAGTGTGAACAATAACTTCAGTGCCTATTAGGTAAGGTATAAATTTATCAAAAACAAATACTACGGCAAGTATTCTTTCTCAGTGGTGGTGTAGTTCAATGTGCTTCATTAAAGTGCGGCTAGAGTAATAAATAACATGAAAGATTTTACCTCGGCGTTGCCCCAAAACAGCTCCTATGGCATAATCGCTTGCATCACACATCACTCAAATGGTGATGTCCAGTCGGGAGGGACTACAATGGTGCCGAGATCAGTGTCGCTTTAGCTCAGTAAACGCGCCGAGGCATAATTCGTCAAATACAAAGGGTTGGTTTTGTTGAAGCAATGTGCACAAGGGTTTAGAAATCTTGGAGAAGTCTTTGATAAACATTCTATAGAACCCATCATGTCCAAGAAAACTTCTTATTTCCTTGACCAAAGTTGGTGGTGGCAATTTTTCAATCACTTCAATCTTTGCCTTGTTCACTCAATACCTTGTGTGAAATTTGTGGCCTAATACAATACCTTCAGTCACCATGAAGTGACATTTTTCCCAGTTTAAGACCAACTCAGCCTCCTCGCATCTCTTGAGAACTTTTGCTAAATTACCGAGGCATCGTTCAAAATCGTCCCCACAAACAGAAAAGTCATCCATGAAGATCTCCAGAGAATCCTCAACCCTATCTGAAAATATAGCTTGCATACAGTGCTGAAACGTTGCCGGGGCATTACAGAGTCCAAAAGGCATCCTCCTAAAGGCAAAAGTGCCATAGGGACAAGTAAATGTAGTCTTCTCCTGGTCCTCTGGTGCGATGGCAATTTGATTGTACCCCGAGTACCCATCCAAAAGCAATAGAATGCTTTGCCGGCCAATCGATCCAACATTTGGTCGATGAAAGGTAGAGGAAAATGGTCCTTCTTCGTAGCTTTGTTGAGTTTTCGATAGTCCATGCATATCCTCCATCCGGTCACAGTGCGAGTGGGTAATAGCTCATTATCCTCATTAGTAACCACCGTCGTGCCTCCTTTCTTCGGAACACATTGGACAGGGCTCACCCATGAGTTATTGGAGATAGGGTAGATCACTCTAGCATCAAGCCATTTCAGAATTTCTTTCATCACCACTTGCTTCATAATAGGGTTGAGTCTTCTTTGTGGTTCAATTGAATTGCTGTGGCAATCTTCTAGCAGAATCTTGTGCATGCAGATCGTGGGACTAATGCCTTTCAAATCGGCCATAGTCCAACCAATTGCTTTCTTATGATGCATCAAAACACTTAACAAACTTTGCTCTTGGTTAGCAGTAAGGTTAGCGGAAATAATCACCGGTAAAGTCTCATCGCTACCTAAGTAAACATATTTAAGATGCCCTGGCAAAGTCTTAAGCTCTAGATTGGGTGCATGCAATAATGAAGGCTTAGGAGAAATGAATTCATCAAAATTCAGAGGTTCAAAATTCATACCTGATCTAACTTGTACTAAGCTAGATTGCTCCTCCAAAATTGGAAAGTCGTCGGACTCCACTAAGCTTTCATCAACATATTTGAGCATTCTAAAAACATTGACAGTCACACACTGATCAACCACTCTCATGGTGAGTTCACCTTTTTCACAGTCTATCAAGATACGTCCAGTGGCTATGAAAGGTCTTTCCAGAATGATTGGTACCTTGGCATCAACTTCACAGTCTAGAATTAAGAAGTCGACTGGAAACACAAACTTGTCCACCCTTACTATGACATCCTCGACTCTCCCTTCAGGTTTAACATGGGATTTGTCGGCAAGTTGTAAAATAACTGAGGTGGGTCTTGCATCTCCTATGCCAAGCTTTAAGAATATCGATTTCAAAATTAAGTTGACACTTGAACCAAGATCACATAAAGCCTTTCCAACAAAATTAGCTCCAATTGAACAAGGAATAATGAAGCTGCCCGGATCATTTCTCTTTGGCAGCAACTTACTCATTGAAGAACAAAAATTCTGTTGCCGTGGCAACAGTCTCTACTTTCCTCTTCTTGGTACAGATGTCCTTCAGAAATTTGGCATACATCGACATCTGTTCAACAACTTCCAAGATAGGTATATTGATATGAAGCTGATCAAGAATGTCTACGAACTTCTTGAACTGAACTTCATCATTGTGCTTCTTCAATCTTTGCGGGAAGGGTAGGGGAGGTCTAGCTTCCTTAGTTGTAGGAATAGAATTTTCTTTTGCCTTGGCATCAGAATCTGGTACCTTGGCAAAATCCTCCTCCTTGTCCTTCTCAGAAACTCTATCATCTTGTAATTCAGCTTCAGTAGTGGGATTAGAATCATCATGCTGTGGCCCACTATCCTTGACTTGTCGATTGATTTGTGTTCCACTCCTAAGAGTTAACACATTACAGTGCTCTTTTCCAGGCCCTTTAGTGACTTCAGTATCACTTGGAAAAACATCCTTGCTGACGCTCTTGCAATGCCGTAGCAATCTAACCAACTTGACCTTCCAAAGCTCTCAGATACGAGCTATGGCTTTGAAGTAAGGCGCCTTGACTATGAAGTAAAGCTCCTTGATTTTTAATTGAAGTAGAATGGTCTTGCAGCATTGTCTTCGTAGTAGATATGAATTCTTGAATTGTAGCTTCTAAGGAACTTATGCTCGCTGAAGATGAAGCTCCTTTGTAGCATTATGCCATGGCATAGCATTTTGGTAACTTTGAGGCTCATTGTGATTCTGCCTAGTAGGTTGATTAGCATTGTGGGCTCCTTGATTTCCCCATGAGAAATTGGGATGCTGACGCCATCCAGCATTATAAGTGTTTGAGTAAGGATTGTTGCTGCCTCGATTGTAATTACCAACAAAGTTGATGGACTCATGGTTGGTTGGGCATTCGCTCTCGTGATGATTACCTTGGCATAACAGACATGCCAGATTAGTTGTTTTCACTTCCTTCACATCAGTGGAACATTGTAAGTTCTTCAACATATTAGTAATAGCGGAGAGTTGAGCGGACACCAAATCTTTGGCTTCTAACTCGAATGCTCCAGGTGCTCTCCTCCCACTCCCAAGCCTTGAGGAAGGAAATTGATAATCATTGTTAGCAATTCTGTCCAAGATAGCAAACGCCTCCGTAGGTGATTTGTCCAGCAATTTCCCATTTGCCGAGGCATCCAGTAACATCCTCGTGGGTGCATTGACTCCATTATAGAACATGATTACTTGAGTCCAATCATGAAAACCATGATTTGAACACCTTCGAAGCAAACTCTTGTAACGATCCCAACACTCATACATGGATTCGTCGTCGCCCTGGCGAAAAGATGATATTTCATTCCTTAGCTACGTATTCATGTTTGGTGGGTTGTACCTCAATAAGAAAGTCTTGCAAAGATCGACCCATGATTCCATCGAACCGGCTGGTACACCACTCAACCAAGCTCTTGCTCGGTCATGCAATGAATACGGAAAAAGCTTTAATTTCAGAAAATCCTCATGCACTCCTTTTTGGCGGAAAGAATCACAAACTTCCAGAAAATTGCAAATGTGCTGCCTGGCATCTTCAGTTGGCATACCCCCAAACTACCCATGGAATTCACATGTTGAACATGACTGGTTTTCAGCTCGAAATGTGCAGCTTGAATTTCGGGTGCCACAATCCCAGGATTCAGATCATCCAGCATCGGATTTAAATGATCTCGAATAACACGAGGCCTAATAGCAGGTTCAGCATTGTTTAATGCCGCGGCATTCTGATTTCCGTCATCTTGACCAATGCCTTGGTTTCCAATCTGATACATATTTCCTTTAGCACGTCTTCTTCTTCTAAAGAATCTTTCAATCTCAGGTTCTATTGGTTCCAAAGGCTCTTCAGAATTTCTTCTAGGCATACACTAAATAAACCTGAAAAATAAAACAAAAATATCAAGTAAACTATAAAAAAAAAATGCAAAACAAAATAAAATGCTCTGGCAAAACTAAATAACTTCAGGTTGCCAATCCCCGGCAACGGCGCCAAAAATTTGTTCGCGTGTTGTGAGTACTATAAAATATACGCAAATAATGTGCAAGTATACACAATCGCTCAAGTAATATAATGATGAGTGAGTATCGTCTCCACAGGGATTGGGTGAAATTAAAAAAGTCTAACCAAACCAACGCACTAAATTATCTAAGTATAGTTAGTCTTGATATATACAAATGTCACGACAATGGATATGTGTATGCTGGTGGATGCGGATTGATGGTGAGATGGTGTAGCAAATGGAAATGCAGTGGCAATGATGGATGTTTAATATTGAGTATGGTGAAATGTCAAGGCAATGAAAAATGGTAAAAACGTAAATAAAAGATAAATAAATAATAAGAAGAAAATAATCCTCACGTGACAAGCTTCCAATGAAATGAATGGTAAGGATTGGTCTAAGGTTGCTAAACTTATTTCTCAAGTATATTTAAGCTATCTTGTCTTTACTTACTCGACAGGGCTTTCCTAAGGTGTTCAAAAGAACCTAACAGAATAGGATACCAAGGCATCTGCTCTCACTCAACGATGTTGGACAGCCTACCCTATTGATAAAGACACCCTTTTTAGTCGTTGAAATCCTAACCTAGTCTCTTTCGAGATCTAAGGGATTAAGTTATAATATTCCTAGGCCGGTTCAAAGCCCCTTGAAAATACCATAACCCATTGCTTATGAGGATCTTATCTTGCGTTTCTTCCGAATACTTACAAGTATTTTTAGTTTAGGATTCTTCTGATACCTAACCTTCATCTAGAGATGGACATTTCCATGCCTCTTACAAGCCTAGATGGTGAATCATTCATAAGCAAAGCAAATAAAGAACCCAAAATAAACTTAAATATATCCTAAAAAATAAAGTTTAAATAATTGTGCAACCAACCACCACCAAATAAGTTAGTTCATGGTGGGGTTCGAAATATCCAAACACAAAGTCATGAAAATATTCGTTCTAACAACCCACAAATTAATAGAAAAATAGCAGCAAAAGGGAAGTGAGAAGAAGCCTTCGACGCGCCACCGGAGGTCTCCTCTCGGCCACCACGAACCACCTAGCTCGCTAGCTCCTTTCGGCGCCTAGCTTGCCACTCCTTGGAGCTTTATCAATGGAGGAATATCCCAAGGAAGAAGAAAGGAAAAGAGAAAAATAAAAATGTGATTTTTCTGCTCTATGCGTGTGCTCTCTGTCCGTATGTGCATGTGTGTCTCTCTCCCATGAGGTGTCATATATAATAAAAAATATCTAGGGGTAATGATGAGTTTGTTGGGTACAAAATACCCCTCATACCCCTAGAATCACATGTTGTGCATGAACCTTATCCTCCAAGTGGCAGTGGTCCTTTGGCAGCTCTGGCAGGCGGTTACAGCAGTCCTTCACGTGCAGAGACAGTTATCCAGTGCCAGCTGTCCTGATGCAGAAATATCTTTTTTTTGTCTTTTTCTGCGCTGGAAATGCCAAGGCATTTCAATCTGCTTTAGCAACGTGTGATGCCGCGGCATTACTTCCCGAAGAATCCTTTTTCTTGCTATTCCCTGCACACCATAGACAAATTGCACCTTTCCCTCAAACAACACCATTAAGAAATAAAATAGCACAACCACCACAAATGCAACTATATGCAACTACATGATCCTAAAATGACTAAAATGAGCTTTTAAACAAACAATAACTTAAGTGAAAAAGGCTTTAAAAGTAGCCTTTTTAGGAAGTTAACAGCAGGGTAGACAGAGTTCATGTCGAGCGCTTCTAGAGGGGAGTAGGCAGGATGACCTGATCTTACGTTGAGCGCCCTAACGTGGGGAGTATGCCGGGTAAAATAAGATGATCTAGGCACAATGGTGCTCAATTGTGAAAATGTGCAGGGATATTCTCATCCGAGTAACAATACAAGCACACGTAATTACAATATTTGGCAAGGGATCTTGTTTTATGTAGCATGAAGGTGCTTTATGGTAATATTTGTGCAAGAATGTTTATTCGTGTTGTTGACATCAAGGTGATACTTTGTGGCACGAGGATGTTGGAAAATTTATGTTTTGACAATTTATATTCCAAGCATTCTGGTACTTATGATTATTATTGTTTTTACAGTATTACTTAATAGATATTGGAAAATGGTTGGAACACGTTCCAGTAGTTCGGTAGACCAGAACAGAATTAAAAGTTTAGAAGCCGAGGTGGCGGCACTAAAAGTTGGGATGATTTCGAATGATCGAGTTAAAAGTGATTGAGGGAGTTCAAGCTCAACTCTCACAATCATTAAACGAACTTAAGGCTAAAGCACAAGATGCTATTAGTTCTGTATTGGAGGCGTTCGACGAACTCAAGGCTCAAGTCAATTTAATTCAACTCGTTGTGGGTAATCTGGGTTCAGGCACTGTTGACAGAAGTCAAAGGGTCAAGATACCTGAACCTCAACGGTTTAGCGGAACCAGGGATGCTAAAGAGTTGGAGAACTTCTTGTTTGATATGGAGCAATATTTTAAAGTGATGCAGGCTAACTCCGAAGAGGACAAGGTATCTATGGCCTCAATGTATCTTGCAGGAGATGTCAAATTATGGTGGCGATCCAAGTTTGTTGATGGAGTGTGTTCCATCAACACGTGGGATGATTTGAAGAGAGAATTGAAGAAAATATTATTCCCGGAGAATGTGGAGTACAATGCACGAAAGAAGCTGAGGGGACTAACACAAACAGGGGCTGATTGTGAATATGTGAGAGAATTTGCAACACTTATGCTAGACATCCGAGACATGGGTGAAAATGACAAAATGTTCTATTTCCTGGAAGGGCTTAAACCGTGGGATAGAACAGAGATCCAGAGACAACGAGTAGAGGATGTTACTGAGGCTATGAATGCCGTTGAGCGTCTTAGCGATTATACTAATGTAATAGTCAAGCGAAAATGCCCCTTTTAAGGAGAGGATAATCTGTTTAGGGGCGATGGTGGTATGAATTTGAGTAATGAGAATAAGGTGGCTAGAAGGGATAGAGTTTTCAGTTGGGAAGCGGATAAGAGATCTTTTCTCCTAGACCCAACATCGAATACGTCAAGTAATGGGTATAAGCAAAGTGATGATAAACCGAGGCAATCTGTGGATTCATATCCTAAGAATGGACATAGGCAAAGTGGGGAAAGACCCATGTCATCCTTGAAGTGATATTTGTGTAAAGGCTCTCATCGATTTGTTGAGTGTCCGCATAGGAGGGAGTTCAATGCGCTAGTGAACACATCTAGGAATGAATCACATCAAGATCCGTCTGAAGAAGATATTGAAAATGAACTAGCTAGAATGGGTTCGATTCGATTCTTGTGTGTGTTACAAACTCAAGTTAGTAAGTTGAGAAAATAGCCAGTTAGGGTCCTCACGTATGTGGATCTCGTAGTGAATGGAATAACTTCAAGGGCCCTGGTGGACACTGGAGCAACCGGCACTTTCATCTCCCCTGAGGAAGCTAAGAGGTGCGAATTGAAAGTTACTAAGAAAGGGGGTAGATGAAGGTAGTGAACTCGTCCGCTGTGGTGATATGTGGGACTGCTAAGAATGTGAAGATAAAACTAGGAGTATGGTAGGGGGAAGTTGACTTTAACATATCTCCGATGGATGATTTTGATGTTGTCTTAGGTATTGATTTTATGATGTCAGCATGAGTTATTCTGATGCCTTCTACAAGTTGTTTGATGCTGTTGGGAGAGAACCCATGTGTAGTGCCGACAACCTTGCTGCCAAAGTTAGAAAGGAAGAATTTTACCATGAGAGAAGTCCTCAACTCAACATCAAAAGGGAAAGGTTCGAGAAGCACTCGTCGATGAGGACATCGACTAATTGGGTGGGGTAGAATGTCGTGGTCGTCCCCTTTCTTATGTGGCCACAACCAGATAGGTATGCCAAGGCCAACCATGTATAGGGCCTAGTGGCAGGGTAGAATAAGCTTGTCCTCTTTTCAAGCATTTCAATGTTTTAGGTAGGGAGTGGAGGTATGACTTATTGTCCCCTGTTCGAGGATTTCAACGTCTATAGGTAGCATTTCTGTTATTTTGTTTTTGCATATATGTAGGGGGTGGACAACCGACATAGTTTGGGTTGATCCACAGGTAAAGGTATGTGTGTAAAAACACCATCGAGGGCTGCCCCTACAGCCTAGTCGGTGGTGTGAGGTGAGTATGGCAATGTAATCCGATGTTTTTTAATAATAAACTATTTTTTCCCAACAAGAAATGTGAGGTCGCGGGGTGTGCATCCGCTATGCCCCTCGATCTCTAACTTCGTCTTGGGAAACTCTATTATGGCAATAATCCGAAGGCTCATATGGCTATTTCTTGGACAGATCATTGAGTATTGAGGCTGACTTGACTTGGGAAGAGTCCCTTTTCAGATGCCGCACGGATTGCAAACCTAGTTGAAAAGGTAAGTTCGTGACACAATGGTCGCTTGCACCCAACGTTTGGATTTCTTTTAACACTGATGGGGCAATAAATTCTCGCTCCTCTCTTAGCACTGCTGGTGGAATTATTCGAAACTATGAAGGAACATGGTTAGTAGGATTCAACAAATACATTAGTCGCTCCACCATTCTTCAAGCCGAACGTTGGGGTGTCTATGAAGGCCTCAAACTCGGTTGGAATTATGGTTATAATAAGGTCCAATGTCAAACTAATAGTGCTGGCTTTCAACCTAATCGCTTCGTTTACCTCTTCGAGCTTCTCAGTTGCTCTAATTCATATGATTAGTCAATTCACCTCTAAGAACTGGTTATTAAAATTCAAATTGATCAAGCGTCAAGCGAACTTCGTTGTCGATTATCTAGCCAAAATTGATGTCGACAATGATGGCTCAATAAGTTTCTTCCAGTCAGGTTCAACTGCTCTTCATGACATCCTTAGCCGAGATATTCTCAGGCCGACCCACCATAGGTCTAGCATCTATCTAATGTAAAGGCTCTAGCCTCTTTATTATTAAACAAAAATGATATAATATGTTTGCAACCAATTACGCAGAAGAAAGCACTCATAGAAACAATAACTCTTCACAATATTTTATTATAGCATGAGAATGCAACAACAAAACTTTTGGATACAGTAAGGAAATTTAGAGATAAAATACAACTAGATTCAAATTTTAAGAAGAAATAAATAATAATAATAAAATCATATTTTACTATGTTGAATTGTTATTTTATAATATTAAAGGAACCATAAATTTATATAAGGGTCTTCTAGAAAATTATTATCTTATTAATTTATCGAAATTATTAATTTAAATCTTGAGCCCAAGTCGGGACTAAGAAAAATTATTATTTTAGAGAAATTATTAATTTATCGATTATTAATCTATAGAGGTTCTATTGTAGTGTGATATATAAAAATAACTATAACATAAAAGATAATGATATGAATTCAATGAGTGGTTTCAGTGGTAAAATAGAATAATATATGTCTTAAAGATAATTATAACAAGGGACAGCCATTTTAAAGGATCTAGATTCGAACAGTTATGTCTGTAGATTGTGTTTACATTATCAATATACTAAGAAAAATTTTGAACAAATATTATCTTGTAATCACTTCATTTTGTTTAATAAATAAAATAATAATATTAAAACTAAAAAAATCCGAGAAATAAAATTCACATCAACTTTAACGCGTCCAACTATTTAGAAAGTTCTAAAAAAATAGGATAATATGTTATCTTAAATTTAATGTTTATTAGTTGGAATATTATTTTTGAACTATACAATTTGAAAACTATTTAATTTGATTTTCAAAATAAACGACTAAACATTAAAACTATCAAATTCAAATTCAGAATATTTCCAACCTTATGTTTAAGTTTGAAAGTCAATAACTTGAATTAGTTTTAAAATCTTTGGCCCCATTTTCGTTCTAAAAATCGATAACCAGATAAAAAAATATTTTATTTACATTTCTTAATTATTGTATTTATAAATAATCAATTATTATTTAGTATATTATCAATAAATATTTTTCTACAAGTAACTTTAAGATAATAATAAATATATTAAATATTCTTTAAAATTTGATCCATGGAATTGGATTTTTAGTCATTTTGAAGATGTGAGTATTAGAACATTCTAATTTTATTTTATTTTATTTCCATAGAAACATTATAATTTGGTCAGTGATTAATAAATCATCTATATTATAGGTATTTACCTTCATAATTATTGTTACTTTGGTGATAAACGGTTCAAAATATCTAATGAAGCTATAAAATTATTTTGATTACAACAAAAATTACATATTACCATATGAAATCTTACATATGTGCACATAAAATCTCTGTTATTTATATCAAGAAAACAAATTCTCAATACAAATTTGATATCAAAATTATAAGAGATAAACTTAAACTATTTATTTATAGGAAAAATCATAAGTTCCTAGCAAGGGTATGATACCACTATTAGAATTACTTAATAAATGCAAAATATTTATACATATTAATTCAAGGATCTTAGAATATTATAATTTTCACAACTAAAATAAATAATCAAGAAAATATATACATTAATCCATTGAATTGATTTTGAAGAAAAATTATGTTGAAAAATTTTCCAACATAAACCGTTTATGAAATTGAAGAGTTTGATGATTGTTCCAACTACATTTTAAACCATAAATCCTAAACCCTATGGTTAAAACTCTAAACCTTAACCCTCAAACCCCTAATTTATAAACCCTAAACAATTAATCTTAAACCATCAACTCTAAATCTTAACCCCAAACCCCAAAACCATAAACCATGTGCCTTAAATTATTAGCCATGAACCCTAAATTATAAATGATATACCCTAATCCCTAAATTATAAACCCTAAACCCTAACATCAACACCTTAACTCCTAAACCATAAACCATAAATTCTAACCCTTAAATCATAAAATCATATACCCTAAACCTCAAACCCTAAATTTAACTTTTTTTCGAATCAAGTCGAGTTTATAAAATTGAATCGAGTCCGAGTCGAGTTTTTTTAATCAATCTGAGTATAAAAAATCAGTTTTTCGAGTCGAGTTGATTTTTTTTCGAATCGAACTAAGTCGAAAAAAATTAATTTTAAATCTAGTCGAGTTTTGTTCACCTCTACTTGACAGGCTGATCATTGTAAAGCGATACCTGAACCGATGTGGCACAATTTTGTCAATCTAGCTTATGAAAAATTATATCGTCTTCGATAGTAAAATTGTAGACATAGCTTAGTTGTTGTTCATTGTATATCTCGATTGGCTTGGTGGTACTAAGCCAAGTATCCTGATAGTCCATTCTCCTTGGATAACTTGATTGTGGATCCTTCGATCACATGTATACTTGTTAACTGGAGAGATGGCAGTATAGTGGTTACATTGGAGTCCTCCCCCGCCTGGTTTCTTAACTTTTAATGTTGATGGGGCTTGGAAAGGAGTTAATGGTTTGTGTGGCATAGATGGCTTATTCATGAACTGTGATGGTCAAAGTTTGTTGGAATTTTTTTATTCCAGTTGGGCCAGGAATATTGATGGGGCTTGGAAAGGAGTTAATTGTTGGCCGAACTATTGGCTACACAATTCGATGTTAATTCTTTCCTCTGTTTTGAAAATCGGACTGGACCGGCCGGTTCAATCGGAAACCGTTACTTAGTCCGGTTCAATCTAAACCGGTTGAACCGTTATTAGTGAACCGCCCAGAACCGCTGAACCGTTCGAACCGGACCAGCTGAAAACCGGAAAAAATCGGGAAAAACCGAGATTTTTTTTTTAAAAAAAAATTAAACCAAACAACGTCGTTTGTTAAACGAGCCAAGTCGAACTCGAGTATTGCTGAGCTCGACTCGAACTTGAAAACTTTAAAAGTAAGTTCAACTCAACTCAAACTCACAAGCTAAAAATAATCAAGTTCAACTCAAACTCTAAGTATAATATTGAAACTTGAACTCAAAAAGGCTTGAACTCAAAAAAAAATTAGAAGCTCGATTGAAGCCTAAAATTCGAGCTTGATTGAAATGAAAGAATAGTTCACTCAATGCTCACCAAAAGGCTCTATGATTTTGAATGTCAAATTACCTCTATTATTTATAGAAGTTGTGTGATGCTTCTATGTTTCTTAGCAATGTGAGATACTCTTTAGACTTTTGGGATGCTCTTCTATGTTTCTTAGCCATGTGGGATTATTTTTTTTAAAAAAAATTAAATCAAACAAATCATTTTGTTATGATTTAACCCCAAATTTATTTTAATTATAGTTATATATATATTTATTATTTAATATGTTTTACCTTAAATATTATGTTGTAGTTAATTTGAATCATTTTGTTTCACTTGATTTTATGGTTTTTAACTTATATATGTTATGCCTTGCTTTGAATATGACTTGTGATATAAAAAATTATTTTTTATTAAATATTTTTGGTATTTTTATTTAATTTTTTAAATAATTATGACATCGTCCGGTTCTTCCGATCGGTCAGACTGATTCAACCAATTGAACCAATGAACCGGTAGCATGACCGATTCGCTAACCGATCCGATTATGAAAACAATGATTCTTTCATAGCGTCATACTGCATCTTAGCCTATCAGCTTACCGTTGAATGTGATTGTCAGGTGGCTGTCGACTGGCTCAAGGATCCATCTAAAGCTACCTTGTTATGTACTCCTTTGTTTAATGATAGTTTTATAATATTTTAATAAAGTTGAATGATCATTTTATAAATATTTAAAAAGTTTAATGGTCCTTTTATAATTTTTAAAAGTTTAGAGATAAAAAAATCATTTTAGCATAGTTTAGTGACTATTTGAATATTTTACCCTTAAATAATAATGTGTTTGAAAGTAACATTATTTTTTCCCTTTTAACTTTTTTTTATTAAGTTAAAGGTGATTACAACGTAGTATCTGTTCTAAGTACTCTCAATCATTTGACAATGAACATTCAATCACTCTTGCAGTCGTTGATGCTCCAATTCGTGAGCTCTAAGAATATCAACGATTCCTTTAACCATTAAAATAAGTTGGATTGTAGTAGATTTAATAATATATAATATGATATAATTATTTGAATGCCATATAAAATAGGCATAATGAAAAAAAAAAAGCTGTCAATGTTTTAATTGTGCCCTTATAATGTTCTATCACCAAGTAGGGATTTTTATTTATTTTATTTGAAATTTGATAAAATTATAAATCAAGAATAAGAAAAATGCATAATAAAATCAAAAATCGATTCTAGAAATTTGATGCTCGTATCGATAATCATTATCACTAATTACGAAGCTTTATCTTGAGCATAAGCATTTTATGTTTGATATATATGTATTTTGTAGCATGATGGGCAATGCCTTTACCAACAACTGCGATTGATGTAAGATGTGAGAGAAACCATTTGATTTTCATATATAAAAGAAACATTTCAATACCAAACAGCCCCTTAATTTATTTTCCCTCTCTCTATTCCCAAAGTAAACAAATTACATCTTTTTGTCTCATAAATTAAGTTTCCAGATAGTTATCAATGGTGTTACTTACTAAGAAGTTCGAATAATCAATATACATACCGACTAAATACTAGATTATTTCCATCAACGAGTAAGTTCAAATGAAGAGCAATTTTGTATCGTTTAAGTAATTTTTGAGTTTGAGGTCTTAGATATGTAAAAGGTTTCTGTTGAAAGATTGATCTACTAAAATCAGATGTACAACACAGATCAATTCGGATTAGTCAAGGAAGAGCTATGAGGAATCGGAAGGATAAAAAAATATTAAATTAATTCCAATGCAATTATTACTATTGCTTGATATTGCCATGTGATGTGGTATTTTATGCCATCATATTTAAGTGTTGGGCTTGTTGGGTTCAGGCTTAATGCATCTGTTGAGTTGTAGCTGAAAAATGGGCTTTAAAAATATTTTAAAATTACTTATACTATCTTAAAGTTAAGTGTGCAACGCAGATCATTCCAAAATAGTCAAGATGAAATCTTAGAACCGGGAGCACAAAAAAAAAATAAGATATTTATTTTAAATTATAAAAAAATAAAACTATTTATAAAACAATTAAAAATAAATTTAATTTAATTCAAATAACTTTTGTTTTGCTTCTGAACCAAAAATTACCTAAATTAATTTGATTTCTCAATTTTTTTCCCTTCCTTGGACGTTTCGTTTCAACTTTCAATTGGTTATGTGTGAGAAACGTGTTGCAATTTATCATTTTTTTATACTTCATGTTACTAATTTAATATGAATTTATAATCACTTTGATTACGACGATAACAATTTTATTTAAATATGAGTGATAAATATACATATATACCAAATAAAAATATATTTAAATTCTTTTGAGAAACTATCATATGTCTGCATGAACCGTAAAATTAGATGATAACTATCTGTTTATATTAATATTTGAAAATAGGTTAAACATAAATTCGAAAACATGTGTTTAAACAATTCTGAAGCCATGAATAATTTGCACCGACAAGAGTAAGTGAAGGGACAAGGGAATGAGACAAGAACACTGTTGTTTGATTTGATTTCCTCAGATTCTCTTCATCTTTATGTCGTGTGTTTCATGTGTTTGTTGATCTTTACACAGGGTTATCTTAGTAGTTAAGTTCTGCACAATGTGATTATTAAATGCACTTTTTATAATTGACACGTCATTAATATTTAATTTATTAATAGGTTAATCAAGATTAAATATTACGGAAATTTATTATGGAATGACTCTCTCAACTTATATTATTTCATTTATAAAATCAGAATTTGAACATCTGTTATTACTTAAGAATTTAATTTTTTATCACATTATACTAACTGGTTATTGGTTCGATAATTGTAAATATAAACACTTTCAATGTGAAGTTTGTTAATATGAAACACACATGAATTAGATATGGATTGTTTCTAAATGTTTAAATATAATATTTAAAATATGAACTCATTAAATGATTATTCATCGAGTGATAGAAGATGAGATACATACACATACGCCTCTGCTATTGTTAGATTTATATTTATACCTATACTATCATATGCCTTCAACCTATATTGTCTGTCTTCTTCTTTCTTTTTAACTAAGTTTGTATAATTTTTTCTTGAACATGTTATTTTTTCGATTTTAATTTGTTAATGCATCCTTTCAGTATTATGTAAGGAAAAGATATATCTTATCAAGCACATTTAAAAAAAATACAGATAATATAACATATATTTATCATATATAATATTAAAAAATATTATTAATGTTGATAATTAATTGAAAATAAATGTTATATTTTGAAAATATTATATATGTTGTTCCAAAATAGCTGTTTTTTTTTTAATAATTGAATTTGGGGGACCAGACACACAGAAGGAAAACTTTGTTTCTACCTATACATACATATGCTGCGACTTCGAGTTGTGTTCCACATTATTGTTCTTAAATGGCTGAGAAAACTGCAGGCTCTTTTTGCAGAACACAATGAGCTACATTTTATGTTCTGTAAAATTACATGCCAACAAAGCCAGCCAACATTTTTATGGAAAAATATTATTAAAATATAATTTTTTTTTCTAAATTATATTCTCATTTAATTTGCAATGATTCCTTCATAATACATTATTATCAAGTTCGAATTTGGAGATAAACATGGCTGACAACCTTAACTAAACATGAAGGGTGAGTATTTGATTGATTTTAATTAAAAAATTGATTTATTCAAGTTGACGAGTAATATTTTATGATTTAAACTTTATTTAAAAGAGTTTGAGTGGGTTTCATGGAAAACTAATTCTAGGAGAAGAAAGAAGAGTGAAATGTGAACATTTTGATATTGATTCTTCTGTAGAAGACGATCCGTGATGGGTGATGATTGGTTGTCGACGAAGGTCGGAAATACAATACCAAAAACTAAACTATCTAAAAGTTCAGTGACAAATTCGATACACTCTAAAGTTAAAACAATATCGTTTTAGGCATCAAAACAGCCGTGCCAAAACGATGTCATTTTTATTGTGATAGATCACGTCAATAACCGTTAGCAATGTTATCGTCACGTTACTGACTTAACGGTGGAGTGACATAATTGATATAAATCTAAAACTCAATGCTATAATTGAAAAAATTAAAAGTTCAATATTATAAATGAATCAATGAATAAAATTCAATAATATCTAATATAATTTACTCCTAAAAGAAACAAGAATGAAATGGATGGGATAAAAGTGAAGCAGACTTGTGAAGCGAGCAAAACGCAGTGAGTGTGACCTAACAGAACACAAACCTCTCTGTATTTTCTTTTTTCTGGTGAATGAAATGGTGAGGACCATAAGACAAGTAATGTGGTTACAGACATTACGACAAATATTGCCATGATGCTGCTATGATTAGTACCTATTTACATCTTCAATCACTGCCCCTATCCACTGATGAAGATGTTGGGTAGCTAGGGACCATTCATGCAAAATTTTCACTCGTTTGTGGTATCAGTCCGGATTACCCACAACTAGAGATGTGGTTACCAATCCATCACTTCGTTTCCTTGTTTAGATAACATTATCTCTAATTTACTAAACACAATTTTATTAAAACGTTATTATATAAATTTCATCTACTTATTTCTACGTTCGGATTTAAAGATGAGAAAATTACTTAACAATCTTTAGAACAAATGATTAAAAGTTCTAGGTTAACACATTTCCTCTCCTTTAAGTTGTGTGTTCAATACCTATTAAGAACAGAATTCCTCTTCTTCGATCGTGAACTTTTGTTATTCATATATCATCATAAAAAATTATGGATAAACTATTAAAATGGTCACTTTTGTTTCACAATTATTGAATTTTAAAAAAATAATCTTAACATTAATAATTTTTGGGTCATTTACATAATTGATTATAATGTTCTCGTCGTTGAACTTTAAGTGTCATTAGTTTAATGATGTGGCATGTTAATAAAAGTGGTTAATTTTTAATTTGGTCTTTGAACTTTAGATAAAATATTAATTTGACCCCTAAATTTTAGATAAAATATTAATTTGACCATTAAACTTTAGATAAAGTATAATTTAACCCATGCATCTGATCAAAATCTTCCGTCATCGGCCATCACTCACCATGCATCTGATCAGTTACTATTGGCCATCGTCGTTGATAATCGTTGGACATAAAAATTTCTAATTTCATTTTTATCTTCTAAACACGAACCCAATATCTATTTCACCAAAAAAAATACCACGAACTCCATAAATCTTGCATATAATCCTTCCTTTAAAATTAAACTACAATAATAAATTAATCGTTAGTATTCTTTTGAAAAATACAAATACTAAAAGTTTAAATCTATATCATAAAAAATCCATATTATTAAGTGACATAATATATATGTTTGACAAAAAAGTATTAAATAGAACTTTGACGATTTTAATATAACATATTTATAACATTTTGAAAATGAATTTTAAGATCAAATGTTGATTTCATTTTATAAGGAGCAATCGAAACATGTAGATTTTGAAAATAAATTTAAAGATAAAATTCGATTTTAGAGCTTAACACTTTGTCAGAATCATTACAGCTATAAGTAAGGTTAAAATGAGATTAAATGAAATTGAAAAATACTCATGCATGTTCGATAAATATTCATTTAGGTTTTATAATGAAAGAAATGATGTTTTAAAATAAAAATGGTTAGATTGTTTTTAATTTATATTTGGTAAGGAGATTTTTAATTAAATCAGTAAAATAGATAAATTTTATCGAAATAGTTCTGATAGTGTATTGGATACATTGTGTAACATCTTCGACTCATATTCAACAAATGAATACGGGAAGGCGTGATAGACACTTTGAACCACCCACAGACCGATACGGGTGACCCGATCCGATTCGAGGTGTCACATTAGGGCCACTGGAGCGACCCACAGTAAAAATCCGGGAAAATTTAAATTTTTTGTTAAAACACCTAAAATCATAAATCAATTTATAAATAAAAAAGTAGAATTTAACAATATTCATAAATAAAATGGATCTCAGACTCGGATATAAAAATAAAATACAACCTATATGCCCCCTAATCACATGCATCGTACTCCGCAAGTAACGCCGGGGGAACTCCTTTACTGATGTTGATAGATGCACTTGTTTGATTCTTTTAACCTGAAATAATGAGTAAAAAGAGTGAGCTTTGGGAAGCTCGGTAATACAGAACTACCAAGTGATGCTGAAGAACATGCAGATAAATGGAAAAGCATAAGTTTTCCTTATTGATTTAGCAATCTACAGGTTTTCGTAATGAGCTGAGGTTCCAATGATATTCCATCGAGTAAAAACCAGGAAGATTTCAGCTCATAAGAAACCTTCGGAGTATCAAGTTTTCAAGAGATCGGAATAGGATGTCTAGTGTGTTCCAACCAAAACCAATGAAGAGATACATATCTTTTTAAAACAATAACAATTTAAATCATATTTTAAAACCATAGTAGAACCCTCCAGCCGAACACCTTTATGCAGTTCCCCAGAACTACATCCATAAGGTCTTACCCTAAGCACACAACAAAGGAGCCAGCCTAAGGGAATGCCTTAGGGCCTATGGGCTTACCCAATAGTCACCTTAGGTCCGTAAGGATTTACCAGCTTAATCAGAGCTGAACCTCCATACTCTAGAATCCTACCCATATAGTGTCCATTAGAAACCAGATTTAACAGTAAACAGTAATATCTGGATCATGATCCAGAAAAATCTTGTAAGCGTGACAATGAAACAATACATCATATGTAGTCCCATGATTAACCCAAGGGAGTGCCTTGGGGCCTAAGAGCCTACCCAAGGGTCACCTTAGGCTTGTAATGATTTACCAGCTTGATCAGAGCTGAACCTCTATACTCCAACCTACCCAGATAATATCCCAATAAAACAGTTTAAGAAATAACTAGTAGATTCCATGATCCATAAATCAGGAACACTCATATTATGTAACCAGAGAACATATTCCATGAAGCCATAGTTTATAAGCTAGTTATTGAGTTAATCGATCGACGAAATAGCGAAGAGGGGGTGAATTGGCAATTAAAAATTTTGGTGGAAGCTTTTGCAGAAAATAGAAAGTATTTGCACAGCGATTTAGAGTGGTTCGACTTTCTCAAACAAAGTCTACGTCCACTACCTTAGCTATCCACACTAAGGATTCTCCAACAAATTCACTAATTTGTTCTTTCTTTTGAGGACAAAGAGTAACCTTACAACTCCCTCAAGAATTATACCCCAAATTCTTGAGCACACCCTTTTTCAAAGAGAATAATACAAATTTCACAAACTTACAAGAAAAACCTCACAAGGTAGATTGTTTGCACAATTCTAGAACAAATAAAAAAAATATAAATATAATAGAGCACAAATGGTGTTCTTGAAAGTACAATGAATATTGAATGAAAAATAGGCTTGAAAGTGCTCAAACTTGATGTTTGATGCTTTCTCTTTGATTCTCTCTTTTCTCTTTTTGATTGTTGTTGATCAATGGCTCCTAATCTTGTTTAAATACTCCTTGGATCACTTTTGAACGTTGGGAGATCATTAGTGGAGTCAATAGAGTCGTTAGTGTATGAAAATAATTAATAAAACAGTTGGGAGCGTATGGTGCATCGATGCATAGGCAATGTGCATCGGTACACTATGTGTAAAATTCAAATATTTCGACTGTTGGAAGACTTAGTGCATCAGTACATTAGGGGTGCATCGATGCATAAAATACATTTGATGTTTTAAACAAGATTGGAGTGCATCGATGCATGGTCTGTGCATTGATGCATAAAATGCATTCGATGTTTCAATAAAATCCTGAGTGCATCGATGCATGGTTGGGCATCGGTGCATAAAATGCATTCGAAATGGGGTGTGCATCGATGCATCAATGAGTGCATCGGTACATCCCTTTAAAAATTGATTTTTAGCTCGTTTTTTGATCGAAATACTTTGTGAAATTTGTTTCAAAAATATTTTAAGTATAAAACACAATTTTACACTTTAGTAAGGATTGAAATTGAACTTTGAAAGTAATATTTTGATATTCGAATAATTGAATCGAATATACTTTGAAAATGATTTGTAAAATCTTAAAATTCATTTATACTTAAATTGTTATATCGAAACATCAAAATGTTTTCAACAATCTCCCCCTTTTGCATATAACAAAACATTTGAGTAATTTTAAGATTTTTCAAGAAAATCATTTTTGAAATCAATTTTGAAAATTACTCCCCCTTACTATAACACACCTTCTCCCCTATTTTGTTAAATCAAAAAGACTCTAAAATACTTTTAAACAAGGGTTTTGAAAACTTAGCCAATTGATATTTAGAAATTTAAAGCTTAAGTTGCTAAGATCAAAAATCAAGAGAAAGGTTAGCCATTAGTTTAATAATTCAATATCATAAACAAATGTGTAATGGTAAATTGGTCATATTCTAAATGATAAATGATGCAAAACTAATAAACATTAAGCTCAAATTGAAAATTCAAATCAAACCAAAAATATATAAGCATGTAAATTCAAATATCCAAATATCCACAGCAAATTCAAATATCCAAAACAATCCAAAAGCATCAAAATGTTTAGCAATAAGTTCGAAAATCCAATCAAAGGAAACTAAAGAAAGATATGTCTAATCATCCAAAGGAGGATCGGGAGGTGGATGAGGATAACAAGCTCGTATCTCGAGTGTAAGTGCATCTAAACGTTTATTGATCTCCCGTTGTTGAGCCCCCATAGTAGTGAGATGAGACTCAATGGATGCAAACCGTAGATCAAATGTCTCCAAGAATGATCGAAAGTATGGAGGCACTTTATCCTCTTGCTGTGCCGGCATGTCCTCGGGTGCTTCATCGTCAATATCTTGCATTAGATGTTGAAGCTTTGGATCATCGTCAGCTACCGGTGCAGGAGAAGGAGGAGCTCGTGAAGAGCTAGCTCTCGGAGTTTGCTCAGTGGGACGATAAACCCATTGACCCATCTCCTTATCCTTTTTCCATCCCGCTTTCTTTAAGGAAGTGAGATTGATTTGGTTTTGGAGAGGGATGTGAATATCAAGTGAGACCGTAAGATCGAGTTTGATAAACAAATTACTAAGGAGACAACCATAAATCAAGGTTTATATATTCTTAGAAGAAACATTTTTTATGGTATCTACTAACTCGCTAAAGATGATCTATGGTAGATTAATCTTCTTATTATGTTGGATACAGTGTATCCACCATATATCTATGTTCCTAAGAGAGGAGTACCGGATGGTCTAATCCACCAAGAGATCATCAAATGTAGGAATCGATCATGATGAGATCTTAAGGTACTAACGTTATCCTTAGACTTATAGGGTGATGTCATAATCTCCTTTTCATTATATAAACCTAAGTTATCTAGTCCAAAATGGTTAGCGATTGTGTCAGATTCAATAAAAATGAATTGACCTAAAAATTAGGATCGACTTCCTATGGTTTCGATTCGACGCTCGTTTTGGACACATACCGCATTGTAATAGAAGATGCGGACTAATTGATGATAAACAATAGGTTTAAGTTTAAAGCGTTTATCAAACTTCCAGGATTTAAGAGTAGGAAGATATTGGAAATCCATATCTTTCATAGCTTGGATCGAAAGGATACACTCTTCCTGGATTTTGTATGACTCAAAACAAGTATGGTACATATGGTATAGATCTTGTCTACGACTAGGTACATTAAAACAATAGTTCAGAATAGTCATATTTGTGTCATTTGGATTTGGATTAGGTGGAGGAATAGGAGGTCGGTTTTGACTCGAGCGACTAGACTATGTTCTAGGTCGTTTAGGATTAAAAATGGTTCAAGAATCGGAATGGAATAGGTAACCTATAAATTTAAAACACATGTATGCAGTTTCAATTAATCCCAAAACTCAATTGAGTCCTCAAATTTTCAAGGTTCTCTAAACCGAATCCTAATGGGCAAAGTTTTGAAAACTATTTGGAAAATAATTTTTGAAAATCATAATACATATAGTTTTCATGAAAACAATACAATTGAATCAAAAGCATTAATTAAAACAAAATTTTTTGAATTTTTTATATTATTTCGAAATTCAAAGAGGCTTTTGAAGAATTGTGTGTTTTTGAGGAAATTGGTTGTAAAACTTAGTTTGTAAACACTAAACAATCAATGGCCAATAATTTGTTCAACCTAGAACTAATCAAAACTAGTCCTAAGTTCAAAAATCAATAAAATAGGGGTTTTAGAAAATATTACCTTGAAATTTGGATTTGAGTGAGAATGTGGTGATGTTTTTGCATGATTTAATGATATTAGCAGGATTGGAAGATGAGAATCAAGTAACTTCTGACTTGAAACAAAGATTTTGAGCAAGATTTGAGAGTATGGATTGAGAGAGGGCAAACGGCGGGCTTGAGTAGTTTTAAGGGTTTTGAGAAGAAGAAGAATTTTAAGTATTTAAACCCAAAATCCCAATGGGTGTATCGATGCACATCAGAGTGCATTGATGCAAATTCAAGGAGTGCATCGGTTCATCTTCATGATGTATCGATGCACATTCAAGGGATGCATCGATGCACTGTCTAGTGTATCGATGCATTAAGCACAAAAATGTCAAAAATCCGTTTTAAGCATTCAAAATGCTAAATTAATTAGCTCTAGTGGTATTGGCAACTCATATATTAAAAATTAACTATGTTCAATCAATCAAATCAAATCCTTAAACTTCATTTGAACATATAATTAATTCTCACTAAGAATCATAAACTCCCCTAACTAATAGCAAATAATGCAATCAAAAGTGTTATTTATAAGCATTTTTCAATCTTAATCAAAAGTGCTAAAATTATTTTAAACACTAAGTGAAGTTTGGTCAGTTAAACCTAATTCTCTCCTAAGTGTCCAAAATCTTTCTTTATCTAAAGGTTTTGTAAAAATATCTGCTACTTGATGTAAAGTATAAACAAATTCTAGAACTACATCTTCTTTAGCGACATGATCTCTAATGAAATGATGTCTAATTTCAATATGTTTAGTTTTAGAGTGTTGGATGGGATTTTTAGTGAGACAAATAGCACTAGTATTGTCACACTTTATAGGCATGATACCTACTTCAATTCCATAATCTAAAAGTTGTTGTTTCATCCATAAAACTTGTCCACAATAACTATCGACTGAAATGTATTCCGCTTCAGTGGTAGATAATGCAACACAATTTTGTTTATTTGAAAACCATGAAATCAACATATTTCCTAGGAATTGGCAAGTACCGAATGTTCTTTTTCTATCTATTTTGTATCCTCCATAATCCGTATCAGAGAAGGTATGCAAGCTAAAGGTAGAGTCTCTAGGATACCAAAGTCCTAAACTAGGAGTGTTCTTAAGGTATCTAAAGATTCTCTTAACAGCTAGTAAATATGATTCCTTAGGGTATGATTGAAATATAGCACATAAGCAAACACTAAACATAATGTTCATTCTACTTACGGTTAGATAAAACAAAGAACCAATCATTAATCTATACAATTTAACATCCACACATTTACCTCCTTCATCTTTGTCAAGCTTTGTTAATGAGCTCATTGGAGTGGCATGAGGTTTCCCATTTTCCAATCCAAACTTCTTGAGCATATATTTGACGTATTTTGCTTGATTGATGAAGATGTCATATTTTCTTTGCTTGATTTGGAGTCCCAAGAAAAATGAGAGCTCCTCCATCATGCTTATCTCGAATTCACTCTGCATTAGCTTAGAAAATTCTTGGCAAAGAACATCATCAGTAGATCCAAATATTATATTATCAACATAAATTTGAACTACTAATAAATTTTTACCCTTATGCTTTAAAAACAATGTAGTGTCAACCTTCCCTTTTGAAAAACCTTTTTCAATTAAAAAATTTGACAATCTTTCATACCAAGCTCTAGGAGCTTGTTTTAAACCATAAAGCGCTTTTGTCAATTTAAAAACATGACCCGGAAATTTTGAATCTTCAAAACCATGAGGTTGTTCCACATACACTTCTTATTTTATAAAACCATTTAAAAATGCAATTTTAACATCCATTTGATATAAATTAAATTCATTGAAACATGCAAATGCTAATAACATTCTAATTGCTTCCATCCTAGCTACGGGAGCATATGTTTCATCAAAGTCTATGCCTTTTTCTTGAGTATAGCCTTGAGCAAAAAGTCTAGCCTTGTTCATCACTATATTACCACTTTCATCAAGCTTATTCCTAAACACCCATCTAGTACCTACAGTAGATTTATTACTAGGCCTTTCAACTAATGTTCATACTTTACTTATCTCAAATTGATTTAACTCTTCTGGCATAGCCATAATCCAATGTTTATCATTTAATGTTTCTTTAATATTCTTAGGCTCTATGCATGAGATAAATGCAACATAATTGCAAATATTTCTAATAGAAGATCGAGTTGTTGCCCCTTTGGATGGATCACCTATTATCTCACCATCCTTGACATAGTTGTATTCTCTTGGGTAAGAGACATCATTTTCTTCAATGGTTGGATTCTCGAGAACATCGTGAGTTTCCTCATCTTTCGTTTCTTCCTTTGATGATGGTTCTCCAACGTCATATCTAACGTCATTTGTGTTTACAATACCTACATCATCATTTACACAAGAATCATTCATCTGAAGGGGATTATAATCGAAAACAACATGTATAGACTCTTCTATAACTAAAGTTCTTTTATTAAATACCTGATAAGCTTTAGAATTTAAGGAATAACCCAGAAAAATTCCTTCATCACTTTTAGCACCAAATTTTCCAAGATTTTCTTTACCGTTGTTTAAAATAAAACATTTACATCCAAAAGGATGAAAATAGCTAATGTTAGGCTTTTAATTTTTGAAAAGTTCATATGGAGTTTTCTTTAAAATTGGCCTAATCATTACTCGATTTATAACATAACAAGCGGTATTTGTGGCTTCCGCCAAAACATTTTTTGGCAAATTGTTTTCACAAAGCATGGTTCTAACCATTTTTTCTAAAGTTTGATTT
Organism: Hibiscus syriacus; assembly: GCF_006381635.1. NCBI lineage: Eukaryota > Viridiplantae > Streptophyta > Magnoliopsida > Malvales > Malvaceae > Hibiscus > Hibiscus syriacus. The sequence goes on along the minus strand of NW_024063533.1, from coordinate 2,946,816 downwards.
TTCCTCTCAACAACTCTATTTTGTTGAAGGGTTGTAGGTGCTGAAAAATTATGGTTAATACCATTAGAATTACAAAACTCAGTAAATCCAAGATTTTCAAATTCAGTACCATGATCACTCCTAACACTAGTTATTGAGTAACCTTTTTTATTTTATTACTTTTGAAAACGTGATGAATTTTTCTAATGATTCATCTTTAGTACTTAAGAATAGAACCCAAGTATATCTCGAATAGTCATCTACCAATACAAAGTAATATTGTTTTCCACCCAAGCTAATAGTCGTAATTGGCACAAAAAGATCTATATGGATCAATTATAATACTCTACTAGTTGATACATCATTAATGGACTTAAAGGAAACTTTTCTATGTTTTCCTTTAGCACAAGCATCACATATTTTATCATTATCAAATTTTAGCTTTGGCAACCCTTTTACTAAGTCTCCTTGAATTAGTCGTTGTAAAACACTCATGCTAGTATGTCCTAGTCTCATATTCCATAACCAACTATCATGTTCATCTTTAGCAACTAGACATAAATTAGTCATATTAATAGAATCTAAATGCACTATGTAAATGTTTCCTATTCTATGACCAACAAGCATAATCTGATTAGATGCAATGTCAATGACTTTACAACCATTAGTTTCAAACATGACATTGTATCCTTTATCACAAAATTGACTAATACTCAATAGATTATGCTTTAATCCATTCACATATAATACATTTTTAATTTGAATGGAAGAGGTATTACCTATAGTACCTATACCTTCAATGTAACCTTTTGAATTATCACCAAAAGTCATCTCTCCTCCATTTTTAGCGTTAAGCTCTATAAACCGATTTTTTTCTCCGTTCATGTGTCTTGAGCATCCACTATTAATGAATTGGTTTCTCGTGCCTTGTAGCAATGCTCTTTTCCCTACAAAAATAGATTAATTTTTTTATTTTTGGTACCCAAATTCTTTTGGGTCCATATTCATTAGTCTTTAAAATCCTAGTCCCCTTGGGTATCCATTTATGTATGATATCCTTATCTTTAGTAGTAATGAGTTCTTTGTGAACCCATATACTTTTAATGATTTTTTAATTTGAGGTTCTTTGGAGACCTCTATGATTGTAGTTTTTAAAGCTCTTTTTAACTAGTTGGATTTTGAATTTTTACCTTTTTCAAAACTTTTTGTTCCAATTTTATTAAAAGAGGCTTTAAGATCATTAATTTTCTTTTGATGATCATCATGAACTTTTGAAAGTAAGTTATGCAAATCAGTATTTTTCTTTTCAAAATCATTAATTTTGATTTGCAATTCTTTAATCTTACTTTCAAGCTCATTGTTGGTCTTGGACATGACACTATTTTCATTTTTCAATTTTGAAACATCATTTTTGTATTTTGAAAATAAAGTCTTATAATCTGAAGTCAACCCATTGTAATCCTCTAATAACTCATCATAAGATAAATCATCTGAATCAAATGAGTTAGAGCCTACCTGAGAATCCTCCCCAAATGCCATCAAGCACAAGTTTGCTACTTCTTGTTCCTCTTCATTGGAACCTTCTTCATCGCTTCATGTAGCCACGTGAGCCTTACGATTATTCTTTTATTGACCATTTTTCTTCAATTGTGGGCAATCATATTTGACATGCCCCGACTTTTTGCATTCGTAGCAAATGATCGAGTCCTTTTCTTTTGGTTCATTTTTAAAGCCTTCATTTCGTTTGAATTTTCTTCCTCGGTTGTGCCTCATTAATTTTTTGAATAGTTTGGCAAACAATGCCATTCCCTCGTCGTCATCATCTTCATTCGAATCACTCTCATCCTTTGTGGATTTAAGAGCAACTCCAACGTTCTTCTTCTTTTCAGTCTCCTTCTTTGGCTTGTCTCTTTTCTCAAAGTTTTCCTCTTCTTTAAGCATCATTTCATGTATGAGGAGAGAACCAATAAGCTCATCGAGTGTTAAATATTTTAAATTTTTAGCTTCGATGATCGCCGTTTTCTTTTATTGCCAAGCTTTTAGAAGATAGTAAACTAACTTCCTCACAAGCTTGTCACTTGGAATGATTTCTCCATATGATTTGAGACCATTGACAATTGTGGAGAATCTATCCTTCATAGCTTTGATATCATCATCCGGTTTCATCCTGAAATTTTCATAGCTATGAGTAAGAAGACTAATTTTAGATTCTTTTACCTCGTTTGTGCCTTCATTAATGACTTCTAGTTTATCCCATATCTCCTTGGCGGTTTTCCAAGATGAAACTCTCTCATATTCATCCGGTCCAATAGCAAAAAAAATAATATGGATAGCTTTGGAGTTAAGCTGGAACATTCTTGTCTCTCTTTCACTCCATAATCTTGGATGAGTGGAAGGTTTGATGTATCCGTCTTCTATGATATTCCATGCTTCCATGTCACTTGATTGAATGAATTACATCATTCTATTCTTCCAATAAGCATAATTAGCTCTATTGAAGAAAGGAGGCTTGTTGACGGGCAATGAATCAAGACCGAAGTTGGAGTTTGAAGTGGAGGTCATTGATGACTTGATTATCGATGTAACTCTTCCCGAATCGACTCAAGAGGTGATTAAACCTTCAAATAAGTGAGGCTCTAATATCAATTATTGAGTTAATCGATCGAAGAAATAGCCAAGAAGGGATGAATTGGCAATTAAAAATTTTGGTGGAAGCTTTTGCAGAAAATAGAAAATATTTGCACATCGATTTAGAGTGGTTTGACTTTCTCAACCAAAGTCTACGTCCACTACCTTAGCTATCCACACTAAGGATTTTCCAACAAATTCACTAATTTGTTCTTTCTTTTGAGGACAAAGAGTAACCTTACAACTCCCTCAAGAATTATACCCCAAATTCTTGAGCACACACTTTTTCAAAGAGAATAATACAAATTTTGCAAACTTACAAGAAAAACCTCACAAGGTAGATTGTTTGCACAATTCTAGAACAAAGAAAGAACACTCAAAGATAAATACAATAGAGCACAAATGGTGTTCTTGAAAGCACAATGAATATTGAATGAAAAATAGGCTTGAAAGTGCTCAAACTTGATGTTAGATGCTTTCTCTTTGATTCTCTCTTTTCTCTTCTTGATTTTTGTTGATCAATGGCTCCTACGCTTGTTTAAATACTCCTTGGATCACTTCTGAATGTTTGGGGATAATTATTGGAGTCAATAGAGCCGTTAGTGTGTGAAAACAATTAATAAAATAGTTGGGAGCGTATGGTGCATCGATGCATAGGCAGTGTGCATCGGTACACTATGTGTAAAATTCAAATATTTCGACCGTTGAAAGACTTAGTGCATCGGTACACTAGGGGTGCATCGATGTATAAAATACATTCGATGTTTTAAACAAGCCTGAAGTACATCGATGCATGGTCTGTGCATCGATGCATAAAATGCATTCGATGTTTCAATAAAATCCTGAGTGCATCGATGCTTGGTTGTGCATCGGTTCATAAAATGCATTTGAAATGGGGTGTGCATCGATGCATCAATGAGTGTATCGGTACATCCCTTTATAAAATTGATTTTGGCTCGTTTTTTGTTCGAAATACTTTGTGAAAATTGTTTCAAACATATTTGAATTATAAAACACAATTTTACACTTTAGTAAGGATTGAAATTGAACTTTGAAAAACTTGGAGTAATATTTTGATATTCAAATAATTGAATCGAATATACTTTGAAAATGATTTGTAAAATCTTAAAATTCATTTATACTTAAATTGTTATATCGAAACCTCAAAATGTTTTCAACACTAGTAAATCAGTAAATCAATGATTTCAGAAAATCACATTTAAAACATGTAAAACATTTATATGTCACATAAGGAATACACTAGAGGATCCAGATATTATTCAGAGATAGTTTGTATTTATCAGGTGGGTGACCATGAAACTTTTATAATTTAATAGGATTTTAGAATCAAGATCCCTATAAAATGAGGTTTGATAGCTAACTGATTCATCATTCATTCGGGAATAATTGATCAAGATCATACAATATTCATATATTTTTCGTAGGCAATTGAGTATCAGGAAGGCATTCAGAATCTTGTGCATCATAGTTAATTAAGATTTCAAGTATAATAGGAGTAATTCCGTTACTCAAACAAACAGGATATTTCAGATATTTTGGTTCTTGGAGAATTCTCATTAATTTAACTCAATAAGGATAGAGCGGTGATTTGTGGTATTCAAGATTATGTATTGAATTATCAAGATTTTGAGTATGATTAAACTACATGTCCCAATACTGCGATACTTGTCAATCATTAGGACCATGATACTTCACTATTATTCACTTCTTATTACTGACTGCACCATTTGATCTGATCAATATCATAATCATCCTTAATCAGTTCTTGAGGAGACGAATAGGTATTTTGTTGGTATTTATTTCATTTTCACTTTTTAATGCATCCCAAAATGTCTGACGACTTGGGCTGTGCTCCATAACCTTTAGAGGTAGTACATCATCTAGGTTATATTCTCATAGTTTATCCAATGATATTCACTTAATCCAATTCATAAAGGTATCTAGGTCATCTAGGCATTCGGGGTCATTTTAGTCATTTTAGAGTCCATGCACATTAGTTATTTCAAAACTTGAGAATAATTCATCATTTAAATACTTCAGTGACGTATCGCACTTCTAGTAATCTAATCATCAAATGATCATTCAAAAACAAGAGGATCGTCGTATTAAGAATTTCCAAATGTAGAAGTTTATTTTTAGTTATTTTGTAGCTCGAAGACATTTCGGTAATTTAGACAATCCAAACATATATATCTTTTCTGGTAAATTGGTCAGATATATGTTCAACGTTATTTTTCGCTCTTAGGGGTAGTCATCGCCTTTTTACAGTGCATGGGCATTCTGGTCAAATTACAATTCAAAGTTATTCCAGTCATTTCCTTTCGTCTAATCTTTCCATTTAATTCAATTTTTCTGAATTATTCAAACAAGAATACTACTTTCGCTCGTCAGTCCATTCCATTTTTACACCTTAAGGGCAATTTTGTAATTTTATACTAAGGTGATTCCGGTATTAAATCTTTTAACGAAAATAATTATAATTAAAATAAATTATGAGGTCATTGGCTCTTCAAATTAATCATTATACTTGAAATCATTTCTTACCAGTATTTCAATTCCTTTATATAATTCAATCGAGTCTCAACCAATTTATCACTTTAACATTATTCGATTCGAGTCCATCCATATTCAAACATACATAGTAGACCAACATATACATTCATGCATTTATCCATTATCAACATGTTCCATAAAGCATGAAAAGAGGCAGTAAAGTATTATCTCGGTTTCGTGCTCCACCGATCGAACATTTAAACTCCATTCGATCACTCTTGAACTTGGATTCAACGTCCGTTAATTCCTCGGATACATAGCAACCGAATTTACATCAGAAACTTAACTTAATTGAGAAACCAAATTGAATCCGAAGAAAAAACAATGAAAAACGGCTTAACTAGTGTGAATTTGGCAAAACAAACTTCGGATTCGGGCTCAGGAAGACAAAAAACATAAAATATGACTTTTCGAAAATTTTGACTTTTTTAGTCAAAGTCAAGGATCAATGGGTCAAAGTTAACGGATTGACTGGATCGGTTCAGTCCGGTTGGACCGATTTCAGAAGCTTCCTGGACCAGCGGACAAATCCCACGCGCGGCACATGAGGTAGCAACAAAGGTCGAAACGGAGGACTAAACACTCCCGAAGCATTCTCATACCAAAACAATCCCAAATCAATACCAATAATCAACTAAAACCAAACCAAAACTGATAAAAATAATTAACTGAACTATCTCGTGCTTACCCACTCAGACGACGAGAAAATCAACAACGACTGAGTGACGCAAGGGTTGGGCTTGGAGCGGACATCGATGGTCAATCTAATGGAAGCGGCGGTGAGGCGAGACGACAACGGTGGTGGTCGGAATCGACGAAAGAACGAAGCGACGAAGGGGGTATTCGACGTAGCTTCAACCTCTCACCCATGATGAACGACAGTCGATCTGGAACCGTTGATAGTTGGGGTTTAGTCGGGGTGGGACACCGATTCGATTGGTAGTAACGGCGCACACTGACGACGGTCGAACTGTGGAGAATCGGTGACAAGACCGACTGGGCTAGGGTTCGTGGTCATCAAATTAGGGGAAATTTTGGAGGAAAAACTGGGGGTTTACCTGGGTTTATTTTTCCCTACCTAGGAAAAATGGGAAAGTCTAGGTTAAGTCCCTGAACTTCCTAGAGTTTCAAAACCGAGCTGCAGGTTTCTAGAACTTGCAATTTAATCCTTTAAATTTCTTAAACTAATAAAATCTAGCCCCTAAATTAGGGTGTGACACACTTAATACTAATATTGGTTTTTTAAAAAAACTTTAACGAAAGCTTTCATACAATAAAAATCATCTTAGAAATTTTTTTCATGTGTTTTCAAGGTTAAATTTGTCAAATCTAGACATTCCACTCAAAAGATACCTATGTTCTTCATTAAGTATCGATAGCATAAGAACAATATTGATATTGTTCTTCATGGTATCGATACCTACTGAAAAACCTTTTGAAAATATGAAAAATGTATTGATACTCTTAGCAAGAGTATCGATACTTATATAGTAATATTGATACTCTCACAGGAGTGTCGATACTCATTTTCATTAAATATACATCGAATATCAAAATAGTTTTGATATTGTCTAAATGAGTATTGATTATCTCTCAAGAGTATCGATACTTAAGGTGATCTAACAATTATATTATTATATTTAATGCAGATAATATCGATTCCTCTCTTAAAGTATCGATACTAGAAGCATCTAGACATCATTTAATGTGAGAAAATTGTTTTCTAATGACTCTATTTGCTCTCCCGCCAATTCTAACAATTAGAAATCAATGAGAGACTATATAAATAAGGTTTATGGCATATTTTAAGACAATATATAAAAAAGAAAGCTTGTGCGATCAACTATTGAACTAAAAAGTCATTTATGATCCATTTATTTACTTTCAATAGAACACTAACTTGTTCAATATTTGTATTCCTTATATTAGTGTTCTTGAGTGTATTTGAGCTTAAATTTTGTAAATGTTTTTCTCGTGAGAATTTTCATAGTTTGTTATTTGTATTTTTTTTTCATAGTTTGTTATTTGTTTTTTTTTCTTTGAGAGTGCATTATCTTAAAATTTTGAGGTATAAATCTTAGGAGAGTTGTAAGATTACACATTATTCTCAACGGTAAAACAAAATAGTGATTTTGGAAAAATGTTTAGTGTGGATATCCAATATAGTGAATATACACTTATGGAGGAAGTTGAATCACTCTAAATCTTTGTGCCAAATTTTCTTATCTATGTTAAAGCTTCCACAAAAAATTTCGACACATGGTATGTGATACGTCATCACTTTAAACTAGGGCTGAGCAACAAAACCGAGAAAACCGAAAAACCGACACGAACCGAGTAAAACGGTTCGGTTCGGTTCGGTTTGGCTTTAAACGGTTCAGTTTTCGATTCGGTTTAAAGGTTTCATTTTTTTGATTCAGTTCGGTTCGGGTTTTCCATATGGAACCCATTTGTTCCATATTGAACCGAATAGGTAATTTTTGTAAAAAAAATTATAGTTTCAAGTGATTTTTTTTATTGAAAAACCGATAAACCGAACCGAACCGAACCGAAAAAACTGGTTTCGGTTTTTTCGGTTTTTTAACTATTCGGTTTTGATTTAAATATTGAAAACCCGTTTATTTCGGTTCGGTTCAATTTTTGGTAAAAAACCGAACCGAACCGAACCGAACCGAATACACCCCTACTTTAAACACATGACATATTTTATATCATCACTTTTCAATATGTGACATGTGTCACATCATCACTTTCGATATGTAGCATGTGTTATATTGCCACTTTCGACTATTAGTCAACTAACATATTTTCATCCAATCAGGAGGCATTTTGCCTCAAAATAAAGCATAGAGGTCAAAGTACATCAAAAAGGGAATATGGACTAAAGTAACTATTTTATCAAACATTATGAGTGAGTTTTGACATTATGCCTTCAGAGTACGATAGAACTTAGGAGAACCTAACAGATCAACTAACCAAAAGTTGAAGTGGATAATTTTTTCTGGATTCGTCGAGGGATGATTTTAAAGTCAATTGGTTGAGGAATTCATGGTGGATATCCAACTTATATTTTTTAGTTTTATGTGGTCAAACAAATTCATAAAAAGACTCATAATATACATTTATACTTACCTCTATGTCCAATAAAGTACACGCATTATGATTAGTTTTTGCTCTTAATGGATTCATATCCCATGTTTTTGGGTAATGTTAATGAGAATAATTTGATGAATACACTAATGTGAAAAGTTGAGTTTTTTACTCTTAATGAGTTCATATCCCGAATATTGGGTGTGATCCTATTGAGATGAACTTGATGAACTCACCAATAAGAGAGGTCAAGTTTTTATTTTTAATAAATTTATATCTCAAAGGTTGAGTGATTCTTTTGAGAAAAAACATAATGAATTTATTGTATCTAAAATTTAGAGGGCGAGCTTATAAAAACACTTTTCATAATTTGATATCCTTGATTCAGTGGTCTATATCGAGATAAATTTGATAAAATTACTTATGCATGTGTGAAGAATTAGTCACATTCTATGGAAGACTTTGGGCCGGCTTTCTAGAGCACTTTCCAGCATCATGAGGTGTATTGGATAAAATGTTGATTTATCAAAGATTTCAGTTGAATGAACGAAATTAATTGTGTGCTATGAGTTTCCTCATATCTTAACAAGTTTTAGATTTGTGCACTTGATAAAGAGAACAATTGTTCATTTTCACTACGTATTAGTTACATATACATTTACTAGTATTTAAGCGACTAAATTTATTTTTGTTATTCTCACGTTTTACTTCAAAATTTATTTTCAATTTTATAAAAATATTGTGTGCATTAGTGAGATAATATTGGTAATGCAAAGAATCCTGCATTAGATAAGAATCATCCGACTTGATCATGTTTAGTTCTTGTGTGTTTCTTTTTAGACACAATCATTTTAGTATAATATTTTATTAAAATTTACATTTTATTATTACTATTTTTTACAAAATATTAAAATATTTTATGACTATTAAAATAATATTTATGACAGATAATTAGTTATGAGCCAATTACTAATTCTTTTACTACTCCGCCCTCAATTTCTCTCTTAACTTCCTTAAAAACAGTCTAATTTTCAAAGTATTATTGAAATATGTAGGACACCCCAATTATATAGAAAGTTGGAAACATGGGACCCTCAAGGTTCCCTCAAACATGCGAGCACTATCACTGTGTTTGATCTCATGAAATCAACTTTTACTTTACTGTCTTTCACAAATCTTTGTCATTTTGAGGTCCCATCTCCATTGCCTCTCAAATTATTTCGTTGATCAAAAGTTTCTCTCTCATTGATTGATTTTTTTCAAAATTTTTGAATGAATCTAAAGTTTCATATTCTCGTTACTTATAATATCTTGATAAGATCATTCACGAATACACGTGATCTTTCAGAGTTTAATTTAATATCAGATAATCATATATATTTGTTATGTTATTTTATAAATATTTATAACAACTCTAGGTCAGACACTAACACTAAAGATTTGTATATAAAACCTCATGCAAAGGAATGAATCTTGAACTTTCTTTCTCGACCTCTCTCTCTATATTGCATAATTATCTTCTTCAGTTCACTTGAACCTTTACATGCGACTCTCCATTCAAATAAGCCATGATTAACCGTCAAAAACTGTCACACCTCTCTTTGCATTGTGATCATCGGCCATTGGATCCCTTTGCGTCAAACATGGTTGCATTGTGCATCATCATGGTGTTGTTGTACTGGCTCACTTCTCAACACACAATAAAATTTTGTGGTACATTTACTTTTGCTTTTACTGCTTTTAATATTTTATTGTTCTCTACAATTTTGTATTAGTATAAAGAGTTCATATTTTAATATATTGTTAGTGTATAAGGTTTTATTCTCTCCATCAACCATATTACAATATTAGTGTATAAATTTTAAATAATTTCTTTTAATATCATATTAAACCTTTTTCAAGAATTAATCACTTAATTTTGGATAAAGTACACAAATAGTCTAAAGTTATAAAATGATCATCCAACTATAAGACGTTATTTTTCTGAGTCCTTCAACTATTAAAAATTACAAAATGGTCACTGACTATTCATATTCGGAACTCGTCTTTTTCTGTTAAAAATTTGACTGTCGTTTGAGTTGGACGTTAAAATGAAAATTGAGATATGATAAAAAATTATATTCTAATAATGTTTATTGGCACCGTCGTTGATTTCAAGCACTGACTCGACAACATAATATTTTAAGCATTATCTCGAGGATATAATGTAAACAGAGAGTCGATCCACAAAATATAACTCAAATGATTATGGGAATCATATTTTATTGTATCTCAATCAACATGTTAACGTTCAACTTAGACGATCGTCAATTTTTTAACAGAAAAAGATGAGTTTGGAGAATATGAATAACTAGGTGACCATTTTGTAGCTTTTAATAGTCGAATGACTCAACAAAACAACGTCCTATAATCAGATGATCATTTTATAACTTTTAATAGTCGATAGACTAAACAAAATAGCATTTTATAGCTCCAGAGACGATATGTGTGTTTTACCCCTTAATTAATTAAAAAATAAATTAATACTACACCGGTGAATTTACCATTTTGTTTTAGTTTAAAATTGATATGGGTAGTGTAGGTAAATGTCAAAAGTTGAAATCAAAGTGAAAAAAAATGGAGTGGAAGTGGGGGAAAGGCAACAGGCAATAAATGAATAATGGAAACAAATGGGGTCTTGTCTGTCCAAGTCAAAAAAAAAATCATGTGGTTTTGTACTTGTAGATGTTCAATGTAATTGAATACAAGTTAAAATGTGATTGCTTCCTACATACTTCAATTGGATTGGAAGTTGAAAGTTACACACTCATTATTTGCTACTCATTTTGTTCTTAACATTCATGGTCCACCCAAAGAGCTGTTTGGGAACGGTTATATATATAAAGTTTTATTGTTAGAGATGTTAGTATAATAGGATTGTTATTATAATAACTTAAAAGTGTACAAATTTTAATGAATTTATAAAAATATAAATTTCATAATTTAGTGTCACCGGCACCTCTTGACTGGATTTGCCTCAACGCGGATGGGGCTGTGAACAGCTCAGGGACAGCCTCGGTTGGGGGCGTTTTCCGAAACCATTATGGCAGCTCTCGGTTGGGGGCGTTTTAATAAATATCTTGGTTCAGCTACTGTTATCATTGCGGAGCTATCGAGAGTTCTTGAAGGTTTGAAAATTGCTTGGAGTCACGGATTTGAAAAATTACAGCTCCAAATAAATAGCTCGTGTTGGTAAAATAGACTGCAAAATCATACCGTTAGCACTGACAGAAAAGATAAATAGTAATTGAAAAAGAATATATTCGTAAACTGTGTCGTAGTATAACTACTGCTTTAAAAACGAATTCGCCCTGATGTGTGTAATCGCTGGAGTAGGCGGACCGTCCCCCGAGGTTAACACGGTCGCTCCGAATTCCGTACACCCGAAATCGGAGTGGACTGCCGGTGGTATTGCTCTTCTTATCAGAAGCACACAGAGAGAATATTTAGAAAACACTTGGAGAGTGAATTCAGAAATGTTGAGAGTGAGTTGAGAAGCAGAATATAGCTCTCTATTTATAGGCTAAAAATAGGGTTAAAATTGTCCATAAAATTTCATGATTAAATATCTTCTTTGTAACAGCTAAAACGTCTAGATGAACCTGACTCAGAAATAGTCCAGGTTCATTGCGTCATTATTCAGCTGTTATAACTCCCGAAATTATATCATGTAACCCCTGGAATTAAATCAAATAACTCATGTAACTCCTGATATTAACAGCTTGCCCCCTTTGTACAAAGTTGAAAATCAGTCCAGATACATCTTAACGTTTTTTATTTAATTTAGGAAAAGTTGTTTAATTTCTGATAACTCTCATAAACCAGCTGTTATCATTTAAATTTAAACAGTCCTCAGCAGCCTATAAATATCAGTTGAAATCTTTCACATTTTTCCATTTGTTTCTTTCAAAGAGAAATTCCTCAAGAATTTTCTCTAAAAAGATAGTATATGCGCGAACGTTTCGAAGACACGTATTACCACGACCACGAGCCGAGCCGAGACGAGACGGACGGCGTCGGTGCGTGAGAGTCCCCCTTGTTCTCTTTCACTCAACAAGGAAGTGGGAAATCCAAACCATAAATACTCATTCCCAATAGTATTTCCAATACTATGTGGGATTGAGCATTACCAACATTCCCCCACTAATGCGAAAGAATTCTTCTGAAACTCGAAAACAAACTTTCCATAAGAGCAATAACGAGATTAGTTGCTTAAGCACTAGTGAACGTATCTGGAACTAGTACATAATGATAATGAGCAATCATTCTCTTAGATAAGTGAAACTAGTCTGGAACTTTCTAAGATGGGGGTAAACTCATAACACACAGCTAACCCCTTCATCGACCTGAGTCCTCGATGTGTAATATATATATATATACAAAAGTATATATTTGGCCATCTTACCTCAGGATTCTAGTAAGTGTGCTAGAAAAATGGCCCAACATTTTTCATAGAAGGCGGCTAACCCTTCTCACTTACATAGGTTATTTCATCAAGTTTATATCGATATAAACCACCCTTAACAGGGATATGAAATAATTAAGAGCTTTTATAAAAGCTCAACCTCACAAAGAGTATGGTGACTTTCTTCAATTTTATTATAAATGAACCACCCAAACTCTGGGATAAGAAGTCATTAAAAATAAATATTCAACCTCATTTATTGGTAAATTCAATAAGTCATTCTCACTAGAACCATCCAAATACTTGGATTTGAATTTATTAAGAGTTTAACAAACTCAACATTTATGTTGATAAGTTCACTATTTTCTTCTCAATTAGGAATACCCACTCAAATTGGGTTATAAACTTATTAAGAATAGATATTCAGTCAAAATCGGTAAATTCATCAAGTCTTTCTCACTAAGACCACCCAAAGCATGGGCTATGAATTTATTAAGAGCACTTAAGTTCATCCTGAGCATGCACATTATTCGTCATAAGGATAGGAAGTAGGAATGTGCACTATGAGTCTTTCTATGGTATTTCCAATAGTATTTCCAATACTAACAAGGAAGTAGAAAATCCAAACCATAAATACCCATTCTCAATAGTATTTCCAATACTATGTGGGATTGAGCATTACCAACAGCTCGGACGTCTTTCATTTGGTTAAGAATGCCTCCTCAGAAGGTCCTTACTCCTTGGTGCGTGAGGTTGCTAGGTTTATGAATCGAGTGTAGATGGTTGATTTTGTACTCATTCGACGAGAGGCAAACATGACATCAGATTTCTTCTCCAAAGTGGATATAAACATGTCGGATAGTCTGACCCTTTATACTTTAACTCTTGATTCGCTTCTTGTTTTGTTAGACCGTGATATCTCAGGTCCTCTTTTTGCCCGTTCAAGACATGTCTAATGTAATTGCTTATCCTCCTTTCAATTAAAAAAAAAATCTAAGTTGCCAATCTTACATGGTGGTGATGTCTTCATTGTGTCAATATATATTTAAAAAGGTTCAATATTTGCATATCCAACCAAAAAATGCCACGTGAAATGAGAAGGCCACGGATACGTTAAACGCATTAAAAATCAATCTTAAAAAGGACTAAAAATGCGCCCACAGGCACAGTCCTGTTACTTTATAGAAAAATAATAGGACAAGAGACAAAGCAAGGAAGAAAGGGTTAGAAGGCACAGCCTTGCTACTCTTAATTTATCTTGTCCACTTCACCCTTTACCATCTGTGGGATATTGAGAGGTGAAGGAAAGAAAATGAAAGAGATTGGGACAATTATGTCCTGCTCTTCCTTGTGGTTTTGTCCCTTAATATCTTGCACACCTTTCTCATTTTAATCAAATTATTACCTGCTTATGATCGTCTATAAGCAAATCTCCGTCTCTACGATCTTCCATATAAACTACTTTTGGGGACGTGAACGTAAGAAAAACTCTTATACACGCATAATGCTCATTGCAAGTAATCACGTGTCGACCACCTAATGTTTTTGTGACACACTCTTATAACATCATCGGTGACCATGTGTTGACACACGCGATTTTCTAGTCTAAGCTATGTATTGGGTTGGGGACCACTAACCCTAATTTTTATAGTTAAAAAATATATAAGGATAAATACATATTTAGATCATTAAATTTTGGTTTATTTTCCCCTTTTATTTTCTATTGTTAGTTATACCTTGTCCCCTTGTATTAGAATCCTGACTCCGTCTTTGAACACGACAACTCTTAACTGACACCTATAAATACCTGTCTATTGGGGTGCAGAAGGCAAGCACACATCTCCACTATAAACCACCAGCATCCCAAAAGTTATCTGAATCACCATCAGAAACATCTTTTTACTGTCTTTTACCACCCTCAACAGTTATTGGTAATTTCATCCAGGGATGGACCTAGAGGGGGACGGGTGGGGGTGGTCGTCCCCCAAAAAGTTTCAAATTCTTATATATTTTAGATATTTTTTTGTATTTTTTATTGAAAATATGTTTTCATCCCTTTAAAATTTTAATAAATTCGCATCTTCTAATATAAAATCCTGCGTACGTCTCTTACTTCACCGATCAACAAACTCCTTGTATATAATATTAGGGACGAAGTTATGTATAGGGTTGGAATGCCACTGCCCCTTTTTTCTTATTGAAAAATATATAGGGATAAATACCGATTTAGACCTTTAAATTTTAGTTTATTTTGATTTTGTCCTTTTTTTATTATTAGTTACACCTTACCTCATTGAATTAGAATCTTGACTCCGTCCCTCTATAATATATAATATTATTTAAGCCTAACTAGCTTAAATTATAAAAAAAAATTAACCTAATTCATCTAAGATGGATCAATAATATATATATTATAAAAATTAAATTAACTCATAAAGGCTTTTAAGTTATTTTTTTTCTCTTTTAGTTTTATTTTTTTCTGTTACGTTGTTTTTTATTTTATATATTTTTCTTCCTCAACGGTTCGCGACTAATCTCCTTTTCTTTATTTATTTAGACTTTATATTATTTTTATTTTAAATAATATTGTTTTTTTTTTGTTTAATTAAACTCTCATAAAAACTTTAATTAATTAATTTTGTTTGTTTTTATAATAACTATTTTTTTAGATTAGATTCGACACTTGTGTCTTCATATAGCATTTATTAATTTATCTTATTGATCTATTTATAATTTAGACCATTAAAATATATATTAAAAAATATTTATAATCATCAAAAATAAATCACGATTAAATCATGTTAAGACTAATTTATCAATGAGTCATCATTATTATTTTATCTAATGTTCATATTGATAGTATTTATTATTCATCTCGATAATGATATTTACTTTTATCTATCATTTATCATAATTATTTGATTAAGCTATGAATTTTTCCTTGTATGATCATATTTTATTCTTAACATACTACTATGTACATTTTAATAGTTTTAAAGATATATTCAGAAAAGACTGCTTCGTCTACTTTTTTTTCCTAGTTTTCTCTTATTGGTAAATCGTTCGTCACTTTTTTTTTTGTCTTTGTTGATTGGCGGTGGTACAAACTTTAATATTAGTTGTCGATTGTCAGTATTTTTTTATTTTCTTATATTATATATTTTTTATTTATTTTCAATAAGTCTGCATATATTACATGTTTTCATATGCTTTTATGACAAATTTTCTTATGGATTTTGGCACATTTTTTCGACTGTTTGATCGTTATTTTTCGCTTATCTTATTCTAAAGGTTGATTTGATATCGTCACGACTGATCAAGATGACACTTATTTGTTATATTATTGATTTTACCTCCTTTGGACCATCGAATTAGATTTGAATACTTATTATGCGATCGTGGATAGCTTTTCACATCGCTCGAGGCTGATTTACTATTTGTCAGCAGTCTTTCAGTAGTTAGATCCCCTTTTGTAATTCGTTTACTGATGTGATTAGATATATTTGTATCTATCTTTATTCTAATTTTCTTGGTTAGATTTTAATTTTTTTGTATGGTTATTATGTGATCTTAAGTTACTAGTTTTGTTTAATGATTATAGTAAATTATTCGGTAAAAACTTAAAATAATTAAAATTTTGAAAGAAAGAAAAAAGGATGAAGATTGCACGCGCCATGAGTGCGTTTGAAAGAGAGAGGGATGGCATTGGCAGCTTTTGCTTTTAAAAGTTTCCTTCTTTTTTAACAGTGTCATCAAAGAATGACTGTCTGCTGAATGGTTAATTTATAAAAAGAGAAAGGTGTTGGAATCTTCAACAAAGCAAATTATTTTATAAAAAAAAACAACACTCGCAGCTCAAAAGTAAATAATAAAATATATAAACACGCCCCTCTTTGAGATAATTCAAGGTTTTATCTGTAATGGAATAATTCAGGTATTATTTTTACTATTTCTTATGTGTACTCTTTTTCTCTGCCCATTAAATGCTGTTGGAGGTGGAGAATTATGATGAAATTCATTTAAAAAATCCTGGGAATTACCTAATGTGTTCTTGTCTTTGGAATATAAACCATGGGATTTGGTTTAGTCTTGTTGTTTTTAGATTGTGAGTATTCAAAATTCCTTTTTTTTTTCTTACACCTCTCTTGTCTGTCCCGGTAACAGGCAAATGCATGCCACTCTACTTTCTACTACAACCAATAAATCTATGTCTTTAACCTTTTTCTCTTTTTCTTTTTCTTTCTCTTTAACCTTTTATTTTAGGCCTTGGGGTCTGACACAAGGTTTGAGTGAATGGCATGGAAAGCAGCAAATAATGAGGCTTTTGCTCTGATCTAAGTCTCTCTATTCAAACTTGGGTTTTCTGATAACACTATCAGTTGAGACTTGGAAACACACAACCTTGAAAAACTGTCTTGTTTTCTTGCTTCTCCTGGTGAGGTTGATAATGGCAATGTGGAGAAAAGAAGTGGATTTTTATCTCATGGTTTTTTTATGGTTTTGGGCTCCTATTAATGGATTGCTTTCTCCTAAAGGTGTAAACTATGAAGGTAAAAAACAAGGGGGAGTTTGCTCTTCTTTGGGTTTTTTTATCATTAACTGAGATATTCTGATCATCAGTGTTTTTCTTTTTCAGTGCAAGCTTTAATGGCAATAAAGGAGGCTCTGCATGATCCTCATGGTGTTCTTGATAATTGGGATGCCGATGCCGTTGATCCATGTAGTTGGGCAATGGTTACTTGTTCACCTGAAAGCCTGGTCATTGGCCTGTAAGATTTTTTCTTCTTCTTACAGCCTTAAAATTTATGACAACAGTTAAGGAATTGTTGTTGAATGAATGAAACTGATTTTGTTTCAGGGGCAGTCCAAGCCAGAATCTATCTGGTTCGTTATCTCCAAGCATTGGGAACTTGACAAATCTTCGGATTGTGTGAGTAAAAAAATCAAATGCATTGAATGCATGAATTTTGTACCTGGATTCTAATATTAATGACGATATGAACCCACTTTTTGCAGGCTATTGCAGAATAATAACATAACTGGACCCATTCCTTCGGAGCTGGGGAAGCTTTCAAAGATTGAAACACTTGATCTTTCTGATAATTCCTTTACTGGAGAAGTTCCTACATCTTTAGGCTACCTAAGGACCCTCCAATACATGTAAGTTATGTTTGGTGTTTGATGTTGAAAAGCAAAATTGAAAATTGAACATACTCATGTTCGACGATCATGCCGGTGCCGGAGCTACTTTCAGATTAAATTTAACATATGAGGGTTGCAAATTTTGATTGTAGGAGGCTAAACAACAACAGTCTCTCCGGTGCAGTCCCGTTGTCTTTGGCTAACCTGACTCAGCTTGCCTTCCTGTAAGCCTCTTTAATTCCTCTAGTTTTCCTCTTAGATCAATTATGTGTATGTTATTGAAATATGATTCCATGTGTTTAAATATTTTGTATTTCAGTGACTTGTCATACAACAATCTGAGTGGACCAGTGCCCAGATTTGCTGCTAAAACATTCAGGTATATTCTTCCATCTAATCTTCTCTTAAGTCTTATGTTAATTGCACTAGAGTGTGAATGTCGGATACAAATATATTCACAACATGGGTATGGTCAGATTTTCTAAGTTCTTCCATGTGTTTGGAGATCCTTAGAGGTCATGATCTCATATCCATATGTCCGTAATTCCCGAAAATTAGGTTGACAAACTTTTTTCCTTTATCATTTTATTGCAGCATAGTGGGGAATCCTTTAATCTGTCCTACTGGAGTTGAACCAGAATGCAATGGGATGACATTGATGCCAATGTCCATGAACTTGAACAGCACACAAGGTTTTGGATTTTTAACTTACGAAGCTGAAATTTTGATTTTTTTGCTTACGTACTCTAATGATTTAACTGCCTTGGACTCTCTTTCGTTGTCAAGATGCTCGGCCTTCGGGCAGATCCCAAAGTCATAAGATAGCCATTGCCTTTGGTTCAAGCATCGGATGCGTGTCTCTGATGTTTCTTATACTTGGAATACTACTATGGTGGAGACGAAGGCGGAATGAACAGATTTTCTTTGACGTTAAAGGTTTGAAATTGTGAAGCTTACTACAAAAAGGTCTTCATCAATGGCTAACTAAAATTTGTGAGTGGTGTCTTTTCGTTTTGTATTTCAGATCGGCATCACGAAGAAGTTTCCCTGGGAAACTTGAGGCGGTTCCAATTCAGGGAACTTCAGATTGCAACACATAACTTCAGCAGCAAGAATATTCTAGGAAAAGGTGGTTTCGGGAATGTGTACAAGGGAGTTCTGCAAGATGGAACAATAGTAGCCGTTAAGAGGCTTAAAGACGGTAATGCAGCAGGTGGAGAGATTCAATTCCAGACTGAAGTTGAGATGATCAGCCTTGCAGTGCACCGGAACCTTCTTCGGCTTTACGGATTTTGCATAACATCCACAGAGAAACTTCTTGTTTATCCATACATGTCGAACGGTAGCGTTGCATCTCGTCTCAAAGGTAACATAAGAAGAGTTCCCAGATTTTGTATAAGCCATAACTTGGCAATGATGTATTTCAGTAGATGAACTGAACCTGTGCTGTTTGTGACAGGCAAACCGGCATTGGATTGGGGCACCAGGAAGCGAATTGCTCTCGGAGCTGCCAGGGGATTGCTATACCTTCACGAGCAATGCGATCCAAAGATAATCCATCGGGATGTCAAAGCAGCAAATATATTGCTCGATGATTATTGTGAGGCAGTGGTTGGAGATTTCGGGTTAGCCAAGCTTTTGGATCACCAGGATTCACATGTTACAACAGCTGTGAGAGGCACCGTGGGACATATTGCTCCAGAGTACCTCTCCACTGGCCAGTCTTCAGACAAAACAGATGTGTTCGGATTTGGAATTCTCTTGCTTGAGTTAATCACAGGTCAAAGAGCACTAGAATTTGGCAAGGCTGCTAACCAGAAAGGAGCAATGCTTGATTGGGTGAGTATAATTTCTGTTTAGACTACTCGGGCTTGAGGGTGTCAAATATGAATTTGTTTCCGACATGGCTAGTTCGTATTTTTCTATGTTTTACCATGCATTTGCATCACTAGTCATCTCTTTCTTCCCAAAAGACGTGGGATGTGCAATGCACCGTTATGCATCCAAAGACCTTTCTTTCTTATTCGATGACGATTAGCGCATATTCTCCCTCACCCTATCACATAGTGCCTAATCATGGACTCCTCCATTTTCATCTACCCTTCCCCCAAGGTTGGTCGATTTGGAGTCACGATTAGTCCATGTTGTCTATGCCGTACGTGGAAATTCTCAGCACAAATCAACCAAGCCAAGGGTCGTCTATGGTTAATCGAAATTCCACCACTCTTTTGCCAAAATACATGTCTTATTCATCCAAAGACTTTTCTTATCAATAGATGTTTAATGCACCATGCCTAATTTTCTTGCCTCAAATTCTTGAATTCTATATTATTCAGATTCTTCATTTTTTATATATAATCGTGTCCGATACTTGTGTAATGTAGCTTGAATTGCCATGAATTGAACACTAGAATTTGACATGAATTACCAATTGCAGGTAAGGAAAATTCATCAGGAAAAGAAGCTTGAAGTGCTTGTTGACAAGGATCTCAAGAACAACTACGACCGAATCGAGCTCGAAGAGATGGTTCAAGTAGCATTATTATGCACACAATACCTTCCAGGCCATAGGCCGAAAATGTCCGAAGTGGTTCGAATGCTCGAAGGTGATGGTTTAGCTGAAAGATGGGAAGCTTCACAAAGAAGTGAATCAACAAAATGCAAGCCTCCCCAGGAATTCTCGTCATCGGACCGATATTCCGATCTCACCGACGACTCTTCGTTACTTGTTCAAGCCATGGAACTCTCTGGACCAAGGTGAACTACCAAGTCCTTACAAAACTCGGGTATAAATCATTTTTCTAAGATTTGAATGAGAGTTATAGAATAATAGCTAAAACTCGTATAGTTTGCATAATTAGTAGCATAGCATAGATTAAAAGAGGCTTTGATTTTTTGTTTCTGCTGCAATTGTACAGATTTATGACTAAGAAGACATTATTGAATATCTAAGGGACTGTATTGTGAATTTTTGTGTAAGACCAAACATTCTTCAATGGGGTCTTGGGTGTAATTTTAAATATTAGATGGTTATTATGTTGTAGATGATCTTGCGCTTATGTAACTTTAATTATAGTGTTATGATCCTCTTTTAATCTAATTAGTGAATAAATAGGTAATATATGTTTATATATAATTCTCAACCATTTGAAATTGAACGCTCATACCTCTAACATTCATGGTGCTTAAACTCGAGATCTCAAGGAACAACAACAATTTTTTTACCATTGAGATCACTTGATTCACGTTAATAACGATAAATTTGATAACCACATCTTTTGATAACTTATATATCCAATAACATGAATAATTAAGAAATAAACAAAGTAATAGTTAGATTTTACGAAACTTAAATCCCCATTACATCTCTAAAATACAATGCATAATTACCTATATAGGCATAAGCTACTTGGAAAACAAGGAAACACTCCTTCCTTTACCTCCAAGTAATCGACTTATTCAAAGTCTTATTTCCTTGAGAAAATATAATCCTAAAAAAATAAGATAAACATAATTATAATTGTAATGTTAATGAAATCAAATATGATGCAAGAATGGCCCAAAACTTTTCAACATAAAATTCTCGTATGGATTCCTTTTTTCACGCAACCCTTTTTAAATTCACACTATCTTACGAGAGTCGATTCGTTTATTAGGATAAGACACTATATTCTTTAAGTAAGATCAATATTTAAATTATGATGTTTGTGGATTGATTAAAATGGATTAGGAGGTCGCCCTCATAATATACCTCTACAAAATTCTATATGATTTAATCGGTCAATAGATCATATATCTGTGATTAATTAAATAAAATTACACTATCTTATATTATTAATATAACTAACATAAAGTTCTTGCAATTGAGGACAAATTTGCTTGAATAGGGTTTTGAAAAAAATGAATTTTTGTATAGGGGTGGTGCAGATTTTAATTTCTCAAATAGATAATTTTTACAGTGCTTTGGAAAGATGCTAGGATCACCCGATGTCTTCAACTGAATATGTATGAAAAACTCGACATCTTTCTCAAACAAGCAAACATAAAGACGCCGAAACACCGAATGATCTAATGTCTTCCTAAAGTACTATAATATTTTACCCTATTTAGGAGAATAAAATCTATATCACCCTAAATGAAAAAAAAAATTCTTTTTTCTCAATGTCCTATCCAAGCAAATTTGCCTGCAATTGAGAGATTAGTATGTTGTTTAAGGGTTTTTGTGTTGATGAAAGTGAGTAGAGCACACAACAGTTAACTTACGCTATATGATTGGAAGACAGCGTCACGTGATATAAGTTGACCAATCAGCATCCTGTTTTAACAAGCTGTAGCCGTCAGTTGTGTGGTTCGTGTTTGGCCTACGTCACTTCCGTGTCGTATCATTTTAGGTAGGAGAATATTTTAAGAGTAAACTTCACTTGTGATCCCTTCTGATTTTAGTCTATCTTATTTTGATAATTGATTTCTAAAAATTAATTTTTTGGTCATCTACTCTATCGGTTCATTATATTTTGGTCCTTCGATCGTTAATTTCAGTTAGTTTGATGATGTCACACATTAGTAAAACTATTTCAATTTTAACTTGAATTCTAAACTTTAAATAAAATACTAATTTAATCTTTGTACTTTAGATAAAATACCAAATTAACTCTTGAATCAGATAGAAATTCTTGACGGCGTCCATAGCTCATCAACGTCATCGGCCACCATCAACCATTATCACTGATGATCCAAAATATTCAGTTTACTCCTTTTTGACCTCTAAACACGAAATCTAGTGTCTTTTACGCCAAGAAATACCATAGATTCTGCAAATTTAATCTAGAACCATTCAAATTCTTTAAAAATAAGTCATGATAATAAATTTATCATTAGATTCCTTTAAAAATAAGTCATGATAATAAATTTATCATTTGATTCCTTTAAAAATAAGGACAAAGAAATTCTAAATCTATATCTAATACATTAATATTATAATGATAAAAATTTTATTTATATAAATTTTGATAAATTATATATTACATGCAAATTTTTGTCTTCACTTTTTTTAGTATTTTATAATGATAACATTTAGTTTTTATGTCATTTTGGTCAATTCGTTCTTAAAATATTAACAATAATGTTGTCAAGTTATCATAAGATAATATCACGTTGAAAAAACTAAAAAAATGTCACGTTTTGTAGTTGAATTAATTTTTAATGGTTTGTAATCAAAACATAACATTATGTATGATTTAAAAAAATAGTTGAATAACAAAAACGGAACAAAAGTATTAATTTGGATACTAAACGTGTAGTTAACCCTTTATCATTTTACCAATCTAATTCAACAATTTTAAAGATAGACTTTGAATTATTTTAATTACTATATTAATTAGTTATTATTATTAACAGTGTATAAATAAATAAAAATGACTTAAAATATTTTTATTGGCTTATAAATGATATTAAACACTTGCAAAAGACATGGCTAGGACTCCCAAAATGGAGATTTAATGCACACCTACTCTTATTTATTGTTAAATCAAAATATAAATGAAAATTAAGCATCTTTGGCAATTTATTAAAGAAAAGAAAATATGCCGAGTTGTACCATTGAATTCTTAGTAAACATTTTAAACAAACTTTTGGAAACAATCAATATCCAAACAAATTCGGCAACTGTATAAAATAATGCCCATCTACTCCGTATTTATACTCATTCATTATACCACAATTTTGAGGAAAAATACTATTTTATGTATTAACTATCATAAAGGAATATGGTTAGCATGATCTTTAAAGCCGGCCTTTTCTCCCTTGATCTCGATTTATAATGTTTGAATTCGAATCTAAAAATAATAATAAGTCATGCCATGCTTAAATTTTATACCCTTTGAAAAATTCAAATTTTCATATAATTTAAATATTTTCTTTGTATTTTTTTTATTAATAGTCTAATTTCGTACTCTTAAATTTTTAATATAACTTCTAAGTTCATACATCTGACGTAAAATCATACGTCGAGGCTGAAAATCATAATCATTCGTCAACTCAAAAGGTATAGACAGTTATTCACACTTCACACAATCATGTAAAAATCATAAGCAAATATTGAAGGAAAAATGCAACTGTTCTCAAAGACAATGAACCCAAGAATACACAAACTATAACAACTCTTTCTATGACTAATGGAAACGGGCCAAATAAATAAAAGATTGTTGTTGTTTTTTCTTCTTTTTTCATCCCTTTTCTGATGAATTATGGTGGATCACCTGTCTGAGCTGAGGAAGCCTGTTGGGAAGATCAATCATATGCATCGCGGATTTAACGAGTCTCTTTGTCTAAGTTAGAGCGACATAGCTCCTCGATTTGGTTTGTCACCTCGGCCATTGAAGGACGATTGTCGGGGTATTGGACAGTGCAATTAATGGCAAGCTGTAAGAGCTGGACCATATCCTCCTCAACATTCTGGTATCTTAGAAGTTCGAGATCGAACACCTTGGCAGTCCAGTCCTCTAGAACTATGGACTGGACCCATCTTGGATGGTCTATGCCTTCCTCATTCAATAAGGCATGTGTGGGTGCCTTTCCGGTAAGCAATTCCAAAAGCAATATACCGAAGCTGTAGACATCAGCCTTTTGTGAGACTTTATGAGCATCTGTCACTTCTGGAGCACGATAGCCGTCAACACGGTTGGGAGTCGATGTAGGGCCAGCAAGTTGAGCAAGACCAAAATCAGATACTCGTCGTAAGATGTTGTAAGTAGGATATTTGACGATTTGACGTTTCCATGGGAGATTTCGGGGGCCTTGGAATGGAGGTATGCAATGCCTCTGGCGGCTCCAAGGGCAATGCCAGATCTCGTACCCCAATTCAACGGAGTCCTACCAGCTCCTCTGTTACCTGAATAATATGCCAAACTTATGACTATCCAATCCCAAACAGCTCAATGACTAATTCAGAAAACGCAGTGAGACATAAAGGAAAACAACGAATCCCATAGAAGTCTATTGTACCACTTATGCTATGATCATTTCTAATGATAGCGAAAATTCATCTATAAGATGTTAATGGAAATTCCAAAGGGGAATGTTGGATCCGACACTAATTGATATTCAGAAATGAGCAGGATTGCTAAAGACATTCATGCTAAGATTCGATTTCCAGCAATCGAAACGAAGAACAGCAATGATAACACCATCATAGAAGCAAGAAACATAATGCAAAAGAAATACTCACCGTGTAAAGGTGAAGACAAGCTTCCCATAGGCATGTAATCGTAAACTAGGAGTTTCTCATCTGCACTGAAGTAGTAGGCCCTTAATGGGACCAAATTCTGGTGTTCCATGGCGCCAACTACATCCATCTTCTCCTTGAATTCCTTCTCCGATACCGTCACATCCTTTAACCTCTTCACCGCAACAACTACTCCCATCTCCAAGGTGGCCTTGTATGTCGTCCCGAATGTTCCCTTCCCCAATACCTCAGCAGATGCCCTCAACAAATCCTCCAGATCGAACACCCTCGACGCCTTCTCAAAAAACACCAGATTCTTAACCCCACTACTCTTAGACTCCTTCTTTACTACCCCAGATAACCCACTACTTCTACTACCACTCTCCCCTGCTGCATTATCTCCAGGAATTTCAGCCACTGGCTGCTGTGCAGGGGCAGCATCCCTTTCCCGAGTTTCATCCATTTTTTCACCACTCTTTCTTCTACATAAACATATCAATAGAATCAAAATCAATAAAACACCAAGCAAACAACTAATGACGATACCAGCAATTGCTCCATCAGACAATTTATTGCCACTACTTTCGGTACCATTACAAGAGACCAAAGGACTCCCACATAAAGAATTCCCCAGAAAAGCTCTTTGAGGCTTATCTGATAAAGCTCTTGGAATCGAACCATTAACTGATTAAAAGAAACATTGAATTGCACAAGTGAAGGCAAATCAATATCCGGAATTGACCCAGATAAGTGATTGTTCTCCAAATATAAAGTACACAATCTAGTCAAATTGCTAACACCGTCAGGAATCGGGCCACTGAAATTATTGTTGGCAAGATTAAGCCTTATCAGGTTCTTCAAAGTGAACAAGACAGCAGGAATCTCACCAGAGAATCGATTCCCTTGTAAGTAAAGGTTTCGAAGGGCAGTAAGCTTGGCAAAATCGTGAGGGATTGATCCAGAAATGGCGTTGAAACGAAGAGAGAGAGTTTGAAGCTGAGTTAAGTTGCCCATACCAACAGGAAGCTGACCTAAAAGTCCCATTCCAGGGAGTCTTAACTCGACAACTCTATTTGAAGAGCAAGTGACACCAGTCCAATTACATGGATTGCTCGAAATATTCCAATGAAGTAAGCGTCCACGAACATTTTCTCGAAGAGCCACCATGGCTGCCCTGTCGGAAGCGAGATTTGAGTCCACCACACTCACCAACAAAGTTGCCCATAACAACAGGGAGAAACTGATCATATAACGACTTGGTTTCATCTTTTTCTTGCTCTAGAACAAAAAGGGTCAATGAAAACAACGGAATTGCTTTGATTTGCAATGCTGCAAAGGGTTTTTCAGAGGTTAAAAGATTGTAAACGCAGATGGGATTTTCATGGCTGATTTCGAGTTTGTTACATATATGAATGTTGAAGCTTTTCAAAAGGAAAAAAAGCTCAAATTTCGTTTCCCGGTAATATGAACTTTAAGAAAGTTGATGAAATTCAGATTGAAGAAGAAGAGAAGAATTAAAGTTGATGAAGAGCATTCACAGATAAATGCTGTGGAAGAACAGAAATAAAAGGCGCTGCCTTCTCCCTCCCTTTTCTCTTTCTTTTATGTATTTTTCAACTTTTGTAAGGAAAAAAATCCAAGGCATTTATGGCACCGGTATAAATACTATACTTTATTCAGATTATACGTATTTAAATTTGTTAATATCTTTTAAAACATATATTGAAGATATATAGAAACGTATTTACAAATATAATTAAATAAATTTTAAATATATACTATTTATTAATAAACAATTAAATAAAGTTTAAATAGTAAAAAAATATATAATTTAACCCTTTTTTAACCTATCCGATGTACATTGGTTCAGCCCAAACGGTCAGCATTGAGTGAAAGGAGAAGTTGAAATTTTCCGAATAAAAAATCGGATAAATTATACTATTAACAAACAGACTATTTTTTTTACTTTGGTCATAAAATTATTATTTTTAACAAAATCGTCAATAATTTTCCTTTTTTATTATTTTGATCACTGATCATTAAAAAATTAATCACGATGTTGATGTAATTTTTTTAAAAAAATGTTTTTCATTTTCATGTCATTTCTCTCTCCTTATGCAACGCATATACTATTTTCCAATAATTTTATTTGGATCAATAAAGTGATAACATATGTTACCAATAAGGTTAGAGACAAATTTTATCATTATGCCTTTAAAATTCTATCAATTTGATTTATTTTTATTCAACCAAAAATATATCAACAACAGTTAAGGTTTGAATATCAACGCCATTATTTTTTTTGTTGCCCTCCTAGCTCTCGGGGCTTTATCCTAACTAATCCAGATCAACAACATGATTTGATCCGATTCAAATCAGTAGTTCATGATATTGAGTTTATTTCTTTTTCCCATTTCAGCATTTTTTTCACAACAAAAGAAAACTAAACCCCAAGCAAAATCAAGAAAGAGAATCCAACTCTTATGAATCATTTGGGTTAAACCCCAAGATGAGCTTCCCATTAGTTCATTGATGTCTACATAAAAGATTTGAAGTAATTGCAATGTTACATGGTATATAAATATAATGTTCACAACCCCAGTTCAGCAACCACTAACTTGATAACAGTGCCAAACCAGTTCTACCTATAACCCATTTCTTCATTTCCGTAAGTTAACCTTGTCCGACATCCATTCAGACACGAGTATCACGGTATGATTCACCAATTATATGAAGAAACTTAGAAAAAAATGAGCATCCCCGTATCGGAAATATATCGTCTCCGATGCTCACTTCCAATCTAACTCTGAGTAACATAGAGTTAAACAGCTACTTGGTCTAACCACTTAAATAGAGATGACTGAATCACCACCATCACTGCTTTCACTATCACTACTACTGCTCCCACTGCCGCTCCCACTCCCACTACCGCTACTCTCACTTCCACTGCTACTGCTTGAGCTCGAACTATGTTCTTCTTTATCTTCTGCATTTACTCGAGCTCGAAGAGCTTCAGCTGCACTCCGTCCCACATTTTGTTCTTCATCATCACCTACATCTACATCAGCAATCTCATCATCCATGTCATTGTGATGTGGTTCGTTGATATCAATACTGATACCAGTTGAAACATTTTCAGAAGCATTATCTTCTTTAGCAATCCCCAAACCATCATTATCATCGTCGTCAATGATGATATCCACCTGTTCTTCCGATTCATAACTTTTAGGATCCGGTGATGCAGTTGGTTTATTTGGATTTGACAACGGGAACTCAGAGGTCTTCTCCTTCCTGGATTCTGCAATATGAGCAGTCAAAGTAAGAGTTTTCCCTGTTTTATGACCATAAAAAAGCAAGTTCTTCGAATACAAAGTGGTTACTGCATCTGTAAAAGCTCAGCCACCCGAGTTTTGACGCTGAGTAAAGATAATTGCCCTTTATTTCAATTCTTAGTATCCTCTAGCCCTCTGAAAAAGGATTTCGACAATGGCGTACCTACCTATTCTTTCGAGAAAGGCACTCAAACATGAGAAACTTCCTAACCTAGCTGGGCTTATTTCTGACAGAAGAAACAATCACCAGGAATGTTTAATTGACAAGGTTAGACTGATAAATGCTACCTTTACTTAGAGGTCCCGAAAGTGCCTATCTGTTCGAGAAAGACTTTATAAACTCTGCTAGCCACATTAAACAATAAAAGAAAGAGCAAACTATTCTCTTACTCAAGCGTTCAAACATGATCTACTTCCTACCCTAGCCAAGTACCTTCTTTCAAAAAGAAGAAACAATCTCCTTCGATAAGGCGTTCATCAGGACGGTTTAAGTTTGATCCGTAATTAAGATAGACCAGTAAAATCAAGATGATGAAACCCTAACTTAATTATATTAGATTCTCTTAAGCAAAAAAAACCTCACCTCCACTCTCGAAGTCAGATGTATCAATGTGTTCCACCCGATGCTGTAAATCACATCGAAAACACAACAAATAGAAAAGTTAATATATTTTAGATCTTGCTAAAACATTAATGGCCCAAAAGATGCATAAAATTGCAGGGTCAAGTAAACTCACAGGCAATGGCGGAACCGGGACTTTGTTGGAAGATTCAGGTTTTACTCCTTTGCCAAGTGGAGGTGAATAAGATTCTGCAGCAGGGCCAGCTGAAGCAGCCAAGGGTGCTGACTCGCCAGGCTGCCGATTATGCCTCAACCGCTTCACAGCTCGATGTAAACGCTCCAACCGTAACGTCTCACCATCGAAGAACAACACTGCATCGTTGTCCTTGTAATCTTCACTGGCACCCTCAAATGTCACCTTGGGTTTCCCAGGCTGATTGTTTTCAAATTCTACCTTAACTCGATTATCCTTAGACTTGTGGAGTAATCCTGGTTGGTTCTTATCAATTGATGCTGGTTTAAATTCATCTGAAACAGAACCAAACAAAACATGTATGCTTCGGATTCTCCGACACATCCAAACGCATAGAAAACTTGAAAAATTGACCTTTATCTTGATACAAAACCATATCTGACAGACACCGAGTAGAATATCCTAAATGTATAATTCCTAGCTAATGGACAAAGTTCGAATCTCTTAAATACCAAATCTGAAATCTCAAGGTTGGAGATTCAAGGCTGGATATGAAAATCACCGATATTCTAATTCAAATGGATTAGACTAAGAGGGGTACTTAAAACGAGAAAGGATTTTCATAGAAATTAAACAGAACCTAGAAAAAATTAAGAGCAAAAACGAGAACTTACATCGCAAAGTGTAAAATTTGGAGGAAGGCTGGTGTTGGTCCTTGAAGGAAGACCCCAAGCTTATATTGTACCAACGATTATGCTTTGGAGCAGTGGCTGGTTCTTCTTTATTGCTGTTATCTGCCATTTTTGGAATTGGAACCCTAGAAGAATTTCTCGAGTAAGAAATGGAGACAACGGGAAGAGAGAGGATTTGGCCAATTGGGTCAAAGGGGTGCTTTGGTCCTTTTGATTTGCGCGGGCAAAAGGTTACATTTTTTTTATATATAGTCTCCATTGCTTTCCCTCGAACCCTCTTTTATCTCTAATGGCTGCATTTCATCTCAGGTACTTACACTTTTCCCTCATTTTCTGTTTTTATTTTTATTTTGTATAAATCTTTGTTCTTTAATATTATGTGTGATGTTTTTGTATGATTTGTTCTTGTATAGATCTTTTTCCCAGTTTCCTGGGTTTTTTTCTTAATAAAATTTGGCTCGAATTCGTGTTTAGAAAAATATCGAATTGCTTGAACTCGATTAGGTTCTTTTACCAAATAAAAATGAATTTGATCCCTATAATCAACTTCAAACTCGAGCTGAAAATTTTTATTAATTAAAAATAAACTCAGTTAGGCTCATAAGCTGTTCAAGCCCAAGCATTATTGTTATTTCTTTTAAAATGAAACTTCAAACTATTAGATTACATTGCTTAATTCTTGGATTTTTTTTATTGCAGTTTGTAGGATTATTAAGGGCATGATACATTCGTGCAATTTTACAGTTTCTAAGTCTTTGTAAGTGTTGATTTTTCTACATTTTCTTTTCTATTTCTTGTACTCCATGTTTGTCTGCACAGCTTGATAGTTTACTTCATGAAAATGCACACTTCACTTTTCCTCGAATTAAGCACTAAATAAAGACGACTCTTAAACTTTAATAAAACCTTGCATGCAGTTGATACTTCAATCTTATTACTAGTTGAATTTCAGGAATTTTGGAGCTTTGGCAGCGAGGAGACCATTGAATTTGAGATCAAATCTTCCGTCCAAGTGTTCGGTTAAGTTTATTAGAATGGAAAATGATAATAATTGTAGCCCGATGGATGCAAGCAGTGAATCTAGAGGTGCCTTGGTAGTTTTTGAAGGATTGGATCGTAGTGGGAAAACTTCACAATGTGGTAGGCTGCTTTCATATTTGGAGGGATTGGGGCATCCAGTCGAGTTATGGCGATTCCCCGACAGAACAACAAGTGTTGGGCAGATGATATCGGCTTATCTGAGTAATAAATCGCAGCTGGATGACCACACAATCCATCTACTTTTCAGTGCAAATCGGTGGGAGAAGAGGTTTGTTTTCACATTTATACATTGGATTATATTCTGCTTTAGAAAAATGTTTGCCTGTAGGAAATGCATGTACCATACGCTCTATGATTGTTTTGTAGTTCTTGACAGATATCTCATACTTACTATGTTACTCCGACACTTGATGTTTCTTGAAGTACCATGTCTGACGCATTTTTCGAACATGAATATTGAAATATCACTCTTCAAGGAAGTTACCTGTGTCAGATTCTTATCCATATCCGACACTTTTTTCCTTTAAGTTGCACTGACCCATCTCCACATGCTCATATCTTGGTCTTCTTCTAGGATTTGTAATACTGCATTTTTTCCAACAAGTTTTGCAATCTTTGAAGGTTTAGCCTCTGGTTTAATCATTTTTGTTGGAACTTGTATTCTTTGCTATTATTGTGAAAGGATGATACTTTTACCAACACTTCTCAGACTTTGCTTCATATGTTTATCTTCTCGGATTTGGCATTTGCATTCTTTTCACAGAAGATATGTGTTGGGCTTCGGTGTCAGAGTTGGATACAGTGATTTCGGAACAAATAGAATCGGTGCAAAATAGCTTAAAATCATACGCTTTTTAGGTTTATATGAGAAACTTCACCAAAACATGGGTTTTGGGCAATCCATTGACTATGTTCACGTGTTTTTGTTTGGTTGCACTGCAAGAATGACAAGTGGGCTGATCTTTGCATGAGTCGGCAAAGTAACACTTTCGGAGTAGTCTAAATAAATTGATCTTTGAAATTTATCAGATGAAATTTCTAGGCTTCTAAGCAAGTCGGACAAATTCTGATTACGTATTGTGGTGATAGATACAAGGAATATGATGCACAGCATTACTTCTTTTACGAGCATATTTATCTGTCCGTGTTTAACTTGTGCTATGCATATGGACCACTCAAATATTCCTCCCAATGAATCTGATATCTGCATATGCACACTTCTGATATTAGTTTGCAGCATAACATGAACTGGTTCGTAAATCTACTATCATTTGCAGATCAATGATGGAAGCAAAACTAAAAGCTGGAACCACCCTTATAGTAGACCGTTACTCTTATTCCGGGGTTGCTTTTTCATCTGCTAAAGGACTTGATTTCGAATGGTGTAAGGTAAAGGCACACTGACGAAAGAGCTAGCATCTACTCTGTATTAAGGTATTTCCTAGCACGGCCATCAATAAAAAATAAGGTCTTTTCTTACAGGCACCAGAGGCTGGACTAATAGCTCCTGATCTGGTATTGTACCTCGACATACCGCCCGAGGTTAGTCATGCACATAACCACTTTTTATGTTAAAACTATTGAATTGGATTGGTTATATATTAAGCAACTATTTCTGGTTCTCAACCCTTTTTTTTTTATGTTGGGTGATTATAATGTTGATTATTCACTCTTACACACTCCCTGAGCTCCTGAAGTTTGTTATGTGATGGGACTTATCCTACATTACTATTACTTCTCAATTTTCCTGAAATACCAGTGTTCAACATCCATGTACAACATATACTCGGACACAAGCATGGTGATTTGATCTTCTAAGGATCCTCCACATACATAAACATCTTGAAAAAATTGAACATACCTGTGTTAGGACATAAACCTATGTCCCCTATTTGCATTTGAGTTAGAGTAACATAGGACTAATCTTTCATTTGCCATTTGTTCATGCTTGGAATATTTCATCGTTTGATATATGTGAGTCTTCTCTTTGTGGTATACACTGCCACCTGCTCAAAAATAATCTGATTACAATTGATCTCCACCTTCAACAAGTATTTGCAGTACTCTATCTTCCCCCACCTAAACCTATATATATATATACACACACACACATATATGTATATAAAAGTGCCCTTTCCTATGGAATTAATGATCCAAATATAATGTCATTAGAAACTTCTGTCTTTAGTTCATTAACTAAGGGTCATTTAAAGATTGATTTCTCTGTAAAAGGTCAACCGTATAGCCAGGTTTTTTTTTTTGATAGGAATTGAAGACCTCGTTAAAAACCTCCTTCATGATTAAAGGAGCTTATAGAGAAGCTCCTTAATCAGCAGGAGGAGGAAAATAGTGCCTTAAGATTTCATTAACCATAGAAAATACACGATACAACCAGGGAGCCACCCCCAATATAAACAAAACACCAAAAACAACCTCAAACAATCCTACCAGAACCAGCCTAATCCAACAAAGCAACAACAACAGCCTAAAAAACAGACTGGTCAAACTCAAAGCCTAAACGTGGCCCGATAGACGCCCAAACAAAGATAAAGCCAGGTTTTAATGAAACAAGATACAGCTCAATAAAAGTTTGGAAACAGAGAATGCAGTTTACATTACATATTATAGTGAACATCTTATTTCTTGCTTAGGTTGGTGATCTTGAACTTTATGTTTCTTCACACTTTAGTAGGTTAACATTCATATACATACCATATCTTCATGCAAACGTATATACATGCATATATATAATACTAAATATAATAATTTCATATTTCTCAGAAAGCTGCGGAAAGAGGAGGCTATGGAGATGAGAGATACGAGCAGCTCGAGTTTCAGAAGAAAGTTGCCCAACACTATAAGCTTCTAGAAGATTCTGCTTGGAAGGTAATAGTTTGTTTCTTCTTATGCCATATAGTAATAGCAACAAGATGCATGGCCTCATCATGGTTGGTTTTGAGTTGACTTTGATTGGCTCTATTCTGGTTTGAATGATGGAAAATTTTAGTCATGGTCGCTCTGGAGTAAACTTCCGGGTTTGTTTCACAGTTCTGAAGCATGGTATTAAATATTACACCTGTATTTTATGATGGTGCACATGTAGTGAAAAAAAAGGCTAGAGTTTGTGTAATCAAACAACTTTCATCCATTTTTGTGATTGTTAGTGTATGATTAACCTATGTTGCTCGAATTTCGGTTATCCAAGTGGATGAATAATATCAGCCTTGTGTTTGGAGTTTCTTACAGATTATAGACGCTTCCCGATCGTTGGAAGATGTGGAAAAACAGGTGAAGGAGACAGTATCGGAATATGTCGTGAGTTGCCAGAAAGGGAAGCCACTTTCATCCCTCTGGTCTTACTAGTTTATGCATTTCTTCTCCCTATTAAAAGATGCAAAATATGTGTTTGACATAGAACTTCATACTGATATGGAAGTAAATGACACCTAAGTTTGAACATGATAGCATAGAGGCGATTGCATCAGTGTTTGGCTGTTGAAAATTGTCATGTGTATTACTCTGTGCTTATTATGAGTTAAAACGTAATTGTTATTTATTAATATATATTTTTAGTAGATATATTTTTTTTCTTACCTGTTGAGTTTAATTAAAATCATTAAAGTAATATATAATGGTTATTAAAATTCTATTCTTATATGACATGATTGTGTCCCAGATTTCCCCTTTCCACTTTTCCACTCAAGAATCTAAACAAGCATGGTACTCAATTGCCTACGATAATCTCACCAAAAGTTACAAAACTATCTTTCATGGAAAGAAACATAGAGAAGAATCCGATAAATTAAAGTTTCCAAATGTCAATATCTATCCAGCACCAATGTATTTACAAGATCCTTAACCGCTTTCAACCACAACAAATCAACGTGTAGTAAATTCATGACAAAACACTCCATCCTTCAATTCTAGTTCCTTTGAAACGCAACGGTGGCAACACGTGATCCCACACATCCACCAAACATGAATGTTGGATACGTCCGAACATGATTCAGATATCGAAACTGGGGATGGTCGTTCTGGGTTACTTGGTCCTTGACTGTATTTGGCTCTTGGGGTGTTGCAATGTTTCTTTGATTGAAATTTTCCACCTCTTGCACCAATTCATCTTTTGTATGGTTGCAAGATGTAATCACCTGCAAACAGCATTAAAATTAAAAAAGGATTGGGTGAAGGTTGCTCTCTATGTAGTTCTGACTTTTCATTTAAGTAATCATGTCCGACACATTTTAGACAAGGGCATGAGAAATGACCCTTTCTTTAAATGAAAACTCTCAGAGAGTCTAGCCTTCTCAGAGCTATACTCAGGTTGAGTTTAATATCTGATCTTATCCAAGTAGTCGATGCAATGGCCTCATTTCACAGAGATTTAAAAAATAAAAGATAAAACCATAAACAATCCTGTAAGGTGCTTACTAATTTTCCACCGGGGGCCAACAACTTTGAAACTGAATCCCAATACATCATCCTGAAGGAAAAAGTTCAAGGAAATTTAAAAAGTCATAACTGAGAAGCTAAAGTTACTTTTTTTTTGGGTGGGAGGGTACTAACTGACTGATGGCTATCATATTCATAGGTGCAAATTGCACGACTCCATTCATGAGATTCTATTGGCATGCACCTGAACTTCCTTATAATCAACTTATCGTAAATATTGCTGTACCAGGGAAACAGAAGGCAAAAAGGGAAATTTAGTAGCGATGGAATCGTCATTACCTTTTGATAGGTCCATCAGGATGCAAGCCAATGGCATCAAAAGTCCCCTTATCCATGACAAGTTGAAACTGTCTATCCAACTTTGTCTCAAGAATATCATCAACCTAAGGACAAAATGAAAATGGCAACTGTCAAGGTGCTTTGAGAACAGTCGAGAGCAATAGAGTTATCAATTATGTAGGAATTCAACTCCAACAGGAATGTTTTTATGCTTCATTTTCTGCATAAGAAACATACAACTCCAGCCTTATCTCTTAGGTGTTTGTGTTTGAAGTATTAATATCCAGTTTTCTTCTTAATACGGATCTATTGTCTTTTGGACTGCATTGCAGGCCTAACTTCCCCAAGGCATTATATTTTTGGTTTATAGCACCCCTTACCAGGTTAAAAAAGTTTTAAAGATAAACAAATATATAAAAGTAAATATGAATGTTGTTAAGTGGAATGTCCAGGAATTGTAAATGGGTACAATGGTTTCTCAATTCTCGCAACAGATGAAAGCAAACTCAATAGATTGTCTTAATTAAGACAAATGGATAAGGAAGTTCTAAAGATTAAACAAGAATCAAAGGAAAGAACAAAGACAATCAGATGTACAAAGCATATGAATTAACCAATGCACACATGCCATAGAGCAATTCATTTCAAATCGGAGATAAGCACTTTCATATAAAGAACATGATAATACTAATTTTTTTTTAATGGGAGGAAAAGTCTACTTAAAATTCTTTTAGATTCTTTGAAAGCCATCCATACCAGGAACTTAATGTTTAAAACTCCATCTCGATCCGCAAGGCTTCGAGCAAGGTCAACTGCCCCTTCACTATAATCAGTTCCAGTTAAATCTGTGAACCTGAATTAAAAAGTGCAGCACATTCACATGACCATAACCATCAAAGCAATAACAAAATGAAAATTTTGCTTCTTTACACAAAATTATCATAACATTTATCCAAGGCCTAAATATATTGTTTGACTATTTTTTTTTACTACGATTAAAAAGATTAAACCAACACTGAAGTGATAGACAATGGAATAACAGTAGTAGTATTTCTGTGCCTTTACAGTTCCTTTTTTTTGTGTGTGCTCTGTCATGTACGTTCTCTCTAATTAAAGAAGAAAAAGTCAATAACTGAATTCAAATATAAATAATAATAAATTGTAACAGTTCATAAAGTGTTTGATGCACATCCAGAATAAAGTGCCGTTCAATTAGGTCCTTCTGTTGGCCTATCCATTAGTTTTGGTGTTAAATGACAGGCTGCAGCTTTGATCTGAAGTGTTTAACATATTTATTAATCTATACATGTTTTGAAACAGAACTAGATAGATTAAAGTACGAATTTAACACCCAAACTAACAGCTAATAGAATGACTTGATTGGAACTATACTTTAGTTTCAGGATTCAATTTGAATGTTTTGAAGGTTTTGGATCAATTTAAAATTTTGCTGATACCTTGGGTACTTCTGTTGCAATTAAACCCAATGATATGCATGCAATTATAAATAGGGAAAATGTTCTCTGGCTATTAAAATGGTTCATTTTAAAGTAATAAAGCCAGGATGGCTACATTTCCATAGTCAGACACTAGTTACAATACCATGGCTTCTTTATACATCTATATTGATTCACATTTATATGCATCATTTGATGTCCATAACTGATGCATACATATGCAATTGAAAGTTTTTCCATCTTTAAGTAATATTGCATCCTTTTCTACAGAAAACATTCATTCATACCCATTATCACTGATAATATTCTGGTAACATATTTATTAATCTATACATGTTTTGAAACAGAACTAGATAGATTAAAGTAGGAATTTAACACCCAAACTAACAGCTAATAGAATGACTTGATTGGAACTATACTTTAGTTTCAGGATTCAATTTGAATGTTTTGAAGGTTTGGGATCAATTTAAAATTTTGCTGATACCTTGGGTACTTCTGTTGCAATTAAACCTAATGATATGCAAGCAATTATAAATAGGGAAAATGTTCTCTGGCTATTAAAATGGTTCATTTTTAAAGTAATAAAACCAGGATGGCTACATTTCCATATTCAGACACTAGTTACAATACCATGGCTTCTTTATATATCTATATTGATTCACATTTATATGCATCATTTGATGTCCAAAACTGATGCATACATATGCAATTGAAAGTTTTTCCATCTTTAAGTAATATTGCATCCTTTTCTACAGAAAACATTCATTCATACCCATTATCACTGATAATATTCTGGCCAACCTAAATTCAAGATTCTAAGAATAAGAGCTGCTCTCATCTGCTTATGTTGAATCCAGCAAAATGTGTCTTATAAAATACCAGGAGAGCAATAGAAAGAACAATATGCAAGCCAACTGATCGTTTCACTTAAAGACCATGAATTAATTTTACTTGAATTCATATTTGTAGCATAAAATACCATTACAGGCAAAATCTTAAGTTTACCCTCGCTTAGAAAGTTCCTGAAGGAGCAGACCATTGCCCGTGCCAATGTCAAGTACACTCCAGGAAGACAAATACTTATCATCCTGTTCAACAGACTGAGACTTGGCCTCTCCACCATGATTCAGGATGTGGCCTTGTGAAACATCAATACACAAGTTTTTGGTCCAAGAAATAACAGTATCCATGACATCAGTTCCAAACCTATGGAAAGAGAGGTAAAAAGGTGAAGAGCAAAACTAACTAAAAGACTC
The DNA here is from genome assembly GCF_006381635.1 of Hibiscus syriacus. Classification (NCBI taxonomy): domain Eukaryota; kingdom Viridiplantae; phylum Streptophyta; class Magnoliopsida; order Malvales; family Malvaceae; genus Hibiscus; species Hibiscus syriacus. Next base: position 2,908,473 of record NW_024063533.1, on the reverse strand, counting down.
AAAATGAAATTAGCACAAATAAAGGTTCTTATAGTCATTTGCTATAAGAAGGTTATTAAATTCCATTTAATATATTTATACACAGATTATGCATTTATACGATAGCAAATAAATAACAAATATTTTGGCTATTAGTACAAAGAGCACGCCTATCCTGAAGGAAAATTAACATAATTAAGTTAATGCTAACCAAATTTCACCAACGTGGCCATGTTCACGAAAATTTGCAATCTCATCGAGATATGCTGCATCCCAATAACTCTGAAGACCAAACATTGATGTCATCGCGTCCGCTTCTGGTTCATCCTTGTCGGAACTGTATGTACAACACAAACCATACAGGACTGATACATATACACTATTCAACATCTTTAGCAATGAGGTAAAATAATAGTCCTAGAATTCCATCCATTAAAACCAAATCCTGAAAAGCTTCTGTTATAATGTTAACTTTCCCATTTTCCATAAAAAGTATAACGTGTTTTCAGATATAAAGGTAAATAATAATCTTGAATAATTAAAACAAAATTAAATAAAGATCAAACCCACGAACCATATCGCTTTTACATTTTCATGTACTAAACTATGTTTGAATCTATCATTAAACTCATTAGCACATTTTCCATCATATATGATTTTTCTTTATACCATTTCCTATTTCTTTATAGCTGAAAGGGGGGAGCAAAAGTACCAAGCTAGAAGAAAAGAACTTGTTTCATGATAGCATTCGTCTATAACAATAAATATTTTATATATTTGACGTTGAGCTCTTAACTTTTTGGCTGTAAAGAACTAAAGTTTCTATAGATTGGCAAGCTTAATAACTTTTATTTTCATTGCGATACCAGTGATCCACATATTTATTTTTGGAATAATATGAAACTCACACTAATACAAGCCATAAATTGGAAAGATAGGGTAAAATAAACTATGAAATTTTCCAATCCAAAAGTCAAACTAAGTTAAATGTTCATTTGACCCTCTCGCAAAAATTTAACTTGTCAGTAGATCAAATCTCAAGGTTAAAATTCATTCCCAAACAATACATAAACAAACAAAACATTAAACTAAGAAAGTAAGGTCCCAATTCAGTTTCTCCAACTCCAAAACCCTGATTTATCAAGTAACTTAAAAACTCAAAAGAAAACCTGTAGTCAGAAGCGGGACGGAAGTTAGCAGCGGAGGAGAGGGCTTCGGCGGCATCAGCGTGGCGCTGCTCGTCATCAAGTGTGCTTCCGTAATCGCTCTTGATAGACCATGAATCCGCAGCCACCGACCTGTCGTCGTCGGACGCCACTTCTCGACCGGTCTGAAACTGTTGCGCCGCCGCCGAAAGATGCTGGTTTGCTTCCAACGAATCTTCCGGCAACAACCTCATTCCTGCCATCGATCTCAAGCTAATTAAATATTCAAAAAAAAAGTTTAATTTGTGAGTGAAGGAAGAAAGATGGAGACTTGATTTGTTTAAGACTTCGATATTTGTTCAATGAAAATTGAAAAAGTGAAGACCTTAAGTAGATTTTGTTTCTTAAGGGCTCCTTTAGTAAATTCATTTTTATTATTTTTATAAACAATACAATTATATATGGGTAAAGTATACAAAAAAATAGTCCCCAAACTTTTATAGATCTTGCATTTTGATCACCAACTTTTGAAACCTGTAATACAATCATCTAATTTTTAGTTCATTTTCATATATCATTACCTCCCATTAGTTTTAGATGATGTGACACTTAACTCCTGTTAAGTCTCGTTTCTTCTTTTTCTTCTTAACCAACGGTGGACGAAAGAGGCACGATCGACTGGTTTTTGGTTGAAACGGTGTAAGGACTTCAACGGTGGTGGCAGTGTGACGAACGGACGACCCAGTCGGTAATAAATTGATGAAAATAGAAAAGGGATGTTAAAGTATTCCAACGAGATTCGGGGACTCTCTACGGCGAACGGAGGTAAGTCTCGACGAGTAGTTAGCAGGGTTTTGGTCGGAATGGGACAGGGTTCCTAATGGTACCGGCAGTGATGATCATTGACTATGATGACATATATTATGAATGGGTGTTCAAACGATCTTATCGCGATTTGGGACGAATGGTGTATGGTGAGTATGAATCGAGGATCAGGCTGTGGTTGGGAGGCGACGTCGGTGACTATGGTGATAGCGGTGTGAGCCACCGTTGACCGGAGATGGGTGAACGGAATTATTTTTATGTGTGTGAGAGGAGAAGAATAAGAAGATGAATAATAATAATGTTGAGTTAATCGATCGACGAATCGGCCAAGAGGGGGTGAATTGGCAATAAAAATTTCGGCGGAAGCTTTTGTAGAAAATGAAAAATATTTGCACAGCGATTTAGAGTTGTTCGACTTTCTCAACCAAAGTCTACGTCCACTACCTTAGCTATCCACACTAAGGATTTTCCACAAATTCACTAATTTGTCTTTCTTTTGAGGACAAAGAATAACCTTATAACTCCCTCAAGAATTATACCCCAAATTCTTGAGAACACTCTCTCCCAAAGATAAATATACAAATTTTGCAAAGTTACAGAAATTTCTCACAAGGCAAAGTGTTTGCACAATTCTAGAACAAAAAAAGAACACTCAAAGATGATTACAAATGAGCACAAATTGTGTTCTTGAAAGCAAAGATGAATATTGAAGGAAAATTGGCTTGAATTGTACAAACTTGGTGTTTGATGTTTTCTCTCTTGTTTCTCAATGATCTCTTATTGATTAATGGCTTTAGAACTTGTTTAAATACACCTTGGAATGATTCTAGCCGTTGGGAACCATTTGGGTGATGTTGGAGCCGTTGTAGTGTGAAAATCCACTAAAATTTGTCTGCTGGTAGCCTATGGTATCGGTACCATTTCATAGGGTATCGGTAACTGCAGTGTAAAATTTAAATATTTCGATCGTTAAATGATTGGGGGTATCGATACCATCCAGGGGGTATCGGTACCATCCAGGGGGTATCGATACCATCCGAGCATTCTGTTTTTCTCGGAGCCAAATTTGCCATGGGGGGTATCGGTACCATCCAGGGGGTACCGGTACCATCCGAGCATTCTAGGTTTTCGTGAATCCCTTCAATTAAAAATGATTTTTGGCTCGAAATACTTTGTAATATTTGTTTTAGAAATATTTTGAGATTAAAACATAATTTTACACTTTAAGTAAGGATTGAAATTAAACTTTGAAAAACTTGGAGTTATATTCGAACAATTGAATCGAATATACTTTTGAAAATGATTTGTAAAATCTTAAAATTTATTTATACTTAATTTGTTATATCGAAACATCAAAATGTTTTCAACAATCTCCCCCCTTTTTGATATAACAAAACATTTGAGTAATTTTAAGATTTTCTTTGACAAAACATTTTTGAAATCAATTTTGTAAAATTCTCCCCCTTACTATAGCACTTCTCCCCCTTTTTGTTAAATCAAAAAGGCTCTAAAAACATTTTTAAACAAGGTTTTTGAAAATTAAGCCAATAATATTCAGAAATAGAGCTTAAATTGTTAAGATCACAATCAAGAAAAATGTTAGACATTAGTTTCATAATTCAATATTCATAATATGTAATGGAAATTGGTCATATTTACTAATATGTAAATGATGTAAAACATAAATCAAACATATATATAAATAAGCATTTAAAGTCAAACATCCAAAACAAATTCAAAACATCCACAAAACATTCAAAATGTTAAAAACAATAAGTTCTAAGTTTCATTCAAGAAAACTAAAGCAAAGCAAGGTTCAGGCATCCGTAGGAGGATCGAGAGGAGGAAAATGAGCTCATATAGCGGCCATCTCATGTGTGAGTGCATTGATTCGTTCGTTCATTGTTTCGTTGTTCGCGCGCATCTCCCGGAGGATTTCCAATTGGTGAGCTCCCATAGAAGATAAATTGGACTCTATGAATGTAAACCGTGAATCCATGGATGCATACCGTAAGTCGAATGTCTCCATAAAACAATGAAAATATGAAGGCGTTTGTTCCTCTTGATGTGCTTGTTCCTCGTGCTGCTCCGGCTCATCATCGGGTATGGCTTCGTCAATATCTTGCATTAGTTGTTGAAGCTCGGGATCATCATCCGCAATCGGTGGTGCCGGTGGAGGTGGAGCTTGTGAAAAAGTAGCTCCTGGAGTTTTCTCGACTGAATGAACCCATTGATTTGTTTCCGTATCCTTTTTCCATCCCGATTTCTTTAAAGAAGTCAAGTTAATTTGGTTTTTGAGAGGGAAGGCTACATCAAGTTGTACTCTAAGCTCGACTTTGATAAACTAGTTACTCAGAAGACAACCATAAACTAGAGTTTCATAAAGCTTTTTATTAGGGACAAGGTTTACGGTTTCAACGAGTTCGACAAATATAATCCGAGGTAGGTTAATTTTCCTATTATTTTGGATACAATGTACCCACCAAAGGTCTAAGGCTCAAAAAGTGGAGTATTTGCCTTCAGATGGTCTAAACCACCAAGAGATCATCAGATGAAGAAAACGATCTTGGTGATCTAACACACTCGCACTATACCTAACCTTGTAAGGAGAACCTATTGTTTCCTTTTCATTATATAAGCCTTCATTATCTAATTCAAATATGTTAGCAATGTAGGCCGAGTCAATATGGATGAATCTACCTAGAAGATAGGATCGAATTCTTATTGTCTCGGTTTTAGCCCAATTTTGAATACAAACGGTATTTGAATAGAAAATCAGAACGAGTTGTTGGTAAACTACTGATTCGAGATAAAAAAAAGTTTATCAAATTTCCATTCTTGAAGAGTAGGAAGATATCTAAAGTTTATTGCATTCATATCTCGAAGAGAATGATTACATTCTTCTCGAATTTTGTATGACTCAAAATACTAAGAATACCTAAAGAAGAGATTTTGTCTACGACCAGGTTTGTTAAAGCACGAATTGTGAATAGTCATTTTATGTTCATCGGGATTAGGAATTTGTTGAATATAATATGGGTTTTGAGGTAGACTTGGTGGTCGATTTGAACGAGTAGATGATGTCCTAGGGCGTCTGTGAGACATGATTAAGAAATCAGAAGAATAACCTTGAAAGATAAAGATTGAGTGGATTTTGATGATGTTTGCAAGAAATTAATGATTCTAACAGGTTTAGGAGTTGAAATTTGAGTGAAATCTGACTTGAGATCGTTAATTTCAAGCAATATAGAGATTAAGGGTGAGATAGAGAGTAAACGGCGTGAAAGTTTAGAGAGAGAGGGTTTTGCAGAAAAAATGAGGTTCTAGGTGTTAAAAACCAGAACCCATGGATGGTATCGATACCATCTTGGGGTGGTATCGGTACCCATTCAAGGATGGTATCGGTACCAACGCTAAGGGGGTATCGATACCTAGCACGCAGAAAATTAAAAAATATGTATTTTAAACACCCAAATTACTAAATTAATTTGTTCTAGTGGTATTGGCAATCTCATATAACGAAAATTATCAATGTTCAATCAATCGAATCTATCCTTAAAACTTATTTGAACATATAATTAATTTTCACTAAGAATCATAAACTCTCTCTAACTAATAACAAAGAATGCAATCAAAAATATTATTTTTATAAGCATTTTTCATTTCTAATTAAAAGTTCTAAAGTTATTTTAAACACTAAGTCAAGATAGGTTGGTTAAACCTAATTCTCTCCTAAGTGTCCAAAATCTTTCTTTATCTAAAGGTTTTGTAAAAATATCCGCTAATTAATGCAAAGTATCAACATATTCTAGAACTATATCTTCTTTAGCGACATGATCTCTAATGAAATGATGTCTAATTTCAATATGTTTAGTTCTAGAGTGTTGGATGGGATCTTTAGTGAGACAAATAGCACTAGTATTGTCACACTTGATAGGTATGATACCTACTTCAATTTCATAATCTAAAAGTTTTTGTTTCATCCATAAAACTTGTGCACAACAACTACCAGTTGAAATGTATTCCGCTTCAGTGGTAGATAATGCAACACAATTTTGTTTATTTGAAAACCATGAAATTAGCATATTTCCTAGGAATTGGCAAGTACCGGAGGTGCTTTTCCTATCTATTTTGCATCCTCCATAATCCGCATTAGAGAAGACATGTAGGATAAAGATAGAATCTCTAGGATACCAAAGTCCTAAACTAGGAGTGTCCTTAAGGTATCTAAAGATTCTTTTAACAGCTGGTAAATGTGATTCCTTAGGGCATGATTGAAATCTAGCACATAAGCAAACACTAAACATAATGTCTGGTCTACTTGCGGTTAGATAAAGCAAAGAGTCAATCATTGACCTATATAATTTAACATCCACATATTTACCTCCTTCATCTTTGTCAAGCTTTGTTGATGAGCTCATTGGAGTAGCATGAGGTTTCACATTTTCTAGTCCAAACTTCTTGAGCATATCCTTGACGTACTTAGCTTGATTGATGAAGATGTCATCTTTTCTTTGCTTGATTTGGAGTCCCAAGAAAAATGAGAGTTCCCCCATCATGCTCATCTCAAATTCACTCTGCATTAGCTTAGAAAATTCTTGGAAAAGAACATAATTAGTAGAACCAAAAATTATATCATCAACATAAATTTGAACTACTAATAAATCTTTACCTTTATGCTTTAAAAACAATATAGTGTCAACCTTCCCTTTTGAAAAACCTTTTCAATTAAAAAGTTTGACAATCTTTCATACCAAGCTCTAGGAGCTTGTTTTAAACCATAAAGTGCTTTTGTCAATTTAAAAACATAATCTGGAAATTTTGAATCTTCAAAACGAGGAGGTTGTTCCACATACACTTCATCTTTTATAAAACCGTTTAAAAATGCACTTTTAACATCCATTTGATATAATTTAAATTCATGAAAACATACAAATGCTAATAACATTCTAATTGCTTTCATCCTAGCTACGGGAACATATGTCATAATATATGCCTTCTTCTTGAGTATAGCCTTGAGGAACAAGTCTAGCCTTGTTTCTCACTATATTACCACTTTCATCAAGCTTATTCCTAAATACCCATCTAGTACCTACAGTAGATTTATTACTAGGCCTTTCAACTAATGTCCATACTTTATTTCTCTCAAATTGATTTAACTCTTATTGCATAGCCATAATCCAATGTTCATCATTTAATGTTTCTTTAATATTCTTAGGCTCTATGCATGAGATAAATGCTACATAATTATAAATATTTCTAAGAGAAGATTGAGTTGTTACCCCTTTGGATGGATCACCTATTATCTCACCATCCTTGACATAGTTGTATTCTCTTGAGTAAGAGACTTCCTTTTCTTAAATGGTTGGATTCTCGAGAACATCATGAGTTTCCTCATCTTTTGTTTCTTCTTTTGATGATGGTTCTCCAACGTTATGTCTAACGTCATTTGTGTTTACAATACCTACATCATCATTTACACAAAAAGCCTTCCTCGGAAGGAGATTATCATCGAAAACAACATGTATAGACTCTTCTACAACTAAAGTTCTTTTATTAAATACCCGATAAGCCTTAGAATTTAAGGAATAACCCATAAAAATTCCTTCATCACTTTTAGCATCAAATTTGCCAAGATTTTCTTTAACGTTGTTTAAAACAAAACATTTACATCCAAAATGATGAAAATAGCTAATGTTAGGCTTTTTATTTTTGAAAAATTCATATGGAGTTTTCTTCAAAACAGGCATAATCATTACTCGATTAATGACGTAACAAGCGGTATTTTTGGCTTCCACCCAAAAATATTTTGGCAAATTATTTTCACAAAGCATGGTTCTAGCCATTTCTTCTAAAGATCGATTTTTCCTTTCAACAACTCCATTTTGTTGAGGGGTTTGTTGAAAACATTTTGATATTTCGATATAACAAATTAAGTTTAAATGAATTTCAAGATTTTACAAATGATTTTATAAGTATATTCGATTGAATTAATCGAATATCAAAATTATTACTCCAAGCATTTCAAGATCAATTTTAATCCTTACTAAAATGTGTAAAATTGTGATTTGTACTTAAACTATTTTTGAAACAATTTTCACAAAGTATTTTGAACCAAAATCAAGCCTAAAATCAATTTTTCAGAGTGATGCACTGATACACCAATCCATGCATCGATGCACCATGAATTAAATTGAACATCGAATGCATTTCATGCATCGATGCACACACCGTGCACTGATGCACTGAGGATTTTATAAGAACATCGAATGCATTTGATGCATCGATGCACCAGCCATGCATTGATGCACTCTGGCTATTTTGAAACATCGAATGCACTTGATGCATCGATGCACTCTTAGTGCACTAATGCACTAAGGGTCCAACGGTCAAAATATTTGAATTTTAAACTGATGCACCATGGGTATGCATCGATGCACTAATGATCCCAACTGTATTAATTAATTGTTTTCACACTTAAACGGCTCTATTGACTCCACTAATCATCTCCAACGTTCAGAAGTGATTCAAGGTGTATTTAAACAAGCTTAGAAGCCATTGATCAATAACAAGAAACATCAAGCAACTAGAATCACGAGAGAATCAAAGAGAAAACATCAAACCTCAAGTTTGAGCATTTCAAGCCTATTTTTCATTCAATATTCATTTTGCTTTCAAGAACACTTATTGTGCTCAATTGTATTCATTTTTAGTGTTCTTTTCTTTGTTCTAGAATTGTGCAAATAATCTACCTTGTGAGGATTTCCTTGTAAGTTTTCAAAATTTGTATTGTTCTCTTTGGGAGAGAGTGTTCTCAAGAATTTGGGTTATAATTATTAAGGGTTTGTAAGGTTACTCTTTGTCCTCAAAAGAAAGACAAATTAGTGAATTTGTGGAAAATCCTTGGTGTGGATAGCTAAGGTAGTGGACGTAGACTTTGGTTGATAAAGTCGAACCACTCTAAATCGCTGTGCAATTACTTTCAATTTTCTGCAAAAGCTTCCACCAAAATTTTAATTGCCAATTCACCCCCTCTTGGTCGATTCCGCCAATCGATTAACTCAACAATTGGTATCAGAGCCTAACTCATTTGAAGGTTTAATCGCCTCTTGAGTCGATTCGGGAAGAGTTACATCGATTATCAAGTCATCAATGGCCTCCGCTTCAAATTTCGACTCCGGTCTCGATTCGATGCCCGTCAACAAGCCTCATTTCTTCAATGGAGCTAACTATGCCTATTGAAAGAATAGGATGATGTACTTCATTCAAGCAAGTGACATGGGAGCATGTAATGTCGTAGTAGAAGGATACATCAAGCCTCTCACTCATCCAAGATTGTGGAGTGAATGAGAGACAAAAATGTTCCAACTCAACTCCAAAGCCATCCATATCATATTTTGTGCTCTTAGAACAGATGAATATGGAAGAGTTTCATCTTGTACAACCGCCAAAGAAATATGGGACAAACTCAAGTCACTCATGAAGGTACCGATGAGGTAAAGAAATCTAAAATTAGCATTCTAACGCATAACTATGAAAATTTCAGGATGAAACCAAATGAAGATATTAAAGCTATGACGGATAGATTTTCAACGATTGTCAATGGTCTCAAATCACATGGAGATATCATTTCAAATGAAAAGCTTGTGAGTAAGTTAGTCTACTCCCTCCCAAAATCGTGGCAATCAAAGAAGACGACAATCATCGAGTCTAAGGACCTAACGTCCTTAACTCTTGAAGAGCTAATCGGTTCACTCCTCACTCATGAAATGATGCTTGAAGATGAGGTGGACCTTGATAAGATTGAAGAGACACCAAAGGAGATAGAGAAGGAGAAGAAGAAAAACATTGGAGTTGCTCTCAAATCCACAAAAGATGAGAGTGATTCAGATGAAGATGACGATGACGAGGAAATGGCATTGTTTGCCAAACGGTTCAGAAAAATGATGAGACCTTACCGAGGAAGAAAAATCAAACGAAATGAAGGCCTCAAAAATGAACCAAAAGAGAAGGACCCGATCATTTGCTATGAATGCAAAAAGCTGAGGCATGTCAAATATGATTGCCCATAATTGAAGAGAAAGGGTCAATCAAAGAATAAGCACAAGGCTCATGTGGCTATATGGAGCGATGAAGAGGAACAAGAAGTAGCAAACTTGTTCTTGATGGCATTCGGGGAAGATTCTAAGGTAACCTCTAACTCATCTGATTTTGATGATTTATCCTATGATGAGCTATTAGAGGAATATAATGGATTGGCTTCGGATTATGAGAAATTGTTTTTAAAGTATAAAAATGATGTTTCAAAATTGAAAAATGAAAATAAACTCATATCCAAAACCAACAACGATCTTGAAAGTAAAATCAAAGATTTGCAAATCAAACTAGAAGAGTTTGAAAAGAAAAATTTAGAATTGCAAAATTTACTTTCAAAGGTCAATGATGATCATCAAAAGAAAATTGATGATCTCAAAACTTCTTTTGATAAAGTTGGAACAAAATATTTTGAAAATGGAGAAAATTCAAAATCCAACTTTGTTAGAAAAAGTTTTAAAAACCACAATCATAGAGGTCCCCAAAGAACCTCTAATGGAAAAATCGTTAGAAGTATATGGGTTCCTAAAGAGCTCATTACTACTAAAGATAAGGATATCCTACACAAATGGATACCTCAGGGGACTAGGATCTTGGAAACTAATGAATATGGACCCAAACGAATTTGGGTACCAAAAATTAGAAATTAATCTATGTTTGTAGGAAAAGGAGCATTGCTACAAGGCACGGGAAATAAATTAAAGCTCATGGTACCTTGATAGTGGATACTCAAGACACATGACCAGAGACAAAAGCCGGTTCATTAAGCTTAACGCCAAAAATGGAGGAGAAGTGACTTTTGGTGATGATTCAAAAGGTCACATTGAAGGTATTGGTACTATTGGTAATACCTCTTCCATACAAATTAAAAATGTTTTATATATGAATGGATTAAAGCATAATCTATTAAGTATTAGCCAATTTTGTGATAAGGGATTCAATGTCATGTTTGATATTAATGGTTGTAAAGTTTGACATTGCATCTAATCAGATTATGCTTGTTGGTCATAGAATAGGAAACATATACATGGTGCATTTAGATTCTATTGATATGACTAATTTGTGCCTAGTTGCTAAGAATGAACATGATAGTTGGTTATGGCATAGGAGACTAGGACATGCTAGTATGAGTGTTTTGCAATGGCTAATTCAAGGTGATTTAGTTCGAGGGTTGCCTAAGCTTAAATTTGATAATGATAAAATATGTGATGCTTATGCTAAAGGAAAACAAAAGCGAGTTTCTTTTAAATTCATTAATGACGTATCAACTAGTAGAGTATTACAATTGATCCATATAGATCTTTTTGGGCCAACTAGGACTACTAGCTTGGGTGGAAAACAATATGCATTTGTCTTGGTAGATGAATATTCTAGATATACTTGGGTTATATTTTTAAGTACTAAAGATGAAGCATTAGAACATTTCATCACATTTTCAAAAATAATCCAAAAATGAAAAAGGTTACTCTATAACTAGTGTTAGGAGTGATCATGGCACTGAATTTGATAATCTTGGATTTATTGAGTTTTGTAATTCTAATGGTATTAGCCATAATTTTTCAGCACCTAGAACCCCTCAACAAAATGGAGTTGTTGAGAGGAAAAATCGAACTTTAGAAGAAATGGCTAGAACCATGCTTTGTGAAAATAATTTGCCAAAATATTTTTGGGCGGAAGCCACAAATACCGCTTGTTATGTTGTAAATCGAGTAATGATTAGGTCAATTTTAAAGAAAACTCCATATGAAATTTTCAAAAATAAAAAGCCTAACATTAGCTATTTTCATCCTTTTGGATGTAAATGTTTTATTTTGAACAACGGTAAAGAAAACCTTGGCAAATTTGATGCTAAAAGTGATGAAGGAATTTTTCTGGGTTATTCCTTAAATTCTAAAGCTTATCGAGTATTTAATAAAAGAACTTTAGTTGTAGAAGAGTCTATACATGTTGTTTTCGATGATAATCCCCTTCCGAGGAAGGATTCTTATGTGAATGATGATGTAGGTGTTATAAATACAAATGATGTTAGACATGACGTTGGAGAACCATCATCAAAGGAAGAAACGAAAAATGAGGAAACTCATGATCCTCTTGAGAATCCAACCATTGAAGAAAGGGAAGTATCTTATCCAAGAGAGTACAACTATGTTAAGGATGGTGAGATTATAGGTGATCCATCCAAAGGGGTAACAACTCGATCTTCTCTTAGAAATATATGTAATTATGTTACATTTATTTCATGCATAGAGCCTAAGAATATTAAAGAAGCATTAAATGATGAACATTGGATTATGGCTATGCAAGAAGAATTAAATCAATTTGAGAGAAGTAAAGTATGAACATTAGTTGAAAGGCCTAGTAATAAATCTACTGTATGTACTATATGGGTATTTAGGAATAAGCTTGATGAGAGTGGTAATATAGTGAGGAACAAGGCTAGACTTATTGCTCAAGGGTATACTCAAGAAGAAGGCATAGACTATGATGAAACATACGCTCCCGTAGCTAGGATGGAAGCAATTAGAATGTTATTAGCATTTACATGTTTTTATGAATTTAAATTATATCAAATGAATGTTAAAAGTGTATTTTTAAATGGTTTTATAAAGGAAGAAGTGTAAGTGGAACAACCTCCAGGTTTTGAAGATTCAAAATTTCCGGATCATGTTCTTAAATTGATAAAAGCTCTTTATGGTTTAAAACAAGCTCCTAGAGCTTGGTATGAAAGATTGTCAAATTTTTTAATTGAAAAAGGTTTTTCAAAAGGGAAGGTTGACACTACATTGTTTTTAAAGCATAAAGGTAAAGATTTATTAGTAGTTCAAATTTATGTTGATGATATAATATTTGGTTCTACTAATGATATTCTTTGCCAAGAATTTTCTAAGCTAATGCAAAGTGAGTTTGAGATGAGCATGATGGGGGAGCTCTTATTTTTCTTGGGACTCCAAATCAAGCAAAGAAAAGATGGCATATTCATCAATCAAGCTAAGTACGTCAAAGATATGCTCAAGAAGTTTGGACTGGAAAATGGGAAACCTCATGACACTCCAATGAGCTCTTCAACAAAGCTTGACTTAGATGAAGGAGGTAAATGTGTAGATGTTAAATTATATAGGTCAATGATTGACTCTTTGCTTTATCTAACTGCAAGTAGACCGGACATTATGTTTAGTGTTTGCTTATGTGCTAGATTTCAATCATGTCCTAAGGAATCACATTTACTAGCTGTTAAGAGAATCTTTAGATACCTTAAGGACACTCCTAGTTTAGGACTTTGGTATCCTAGAGACTCTAACATTAGCTTGTATGCTTTTTCTGATGCGGATTATGGATGATGCAAATTAGATAGGAAAAGCACCTCTGGTACTTGCCAATTCCTTGGAAATATGCTGATTTCTTGGTTTTCAAAGAAACAAAATTGTGTTGCATTATTTACCACTGAAGTGGAATACATTTCAACCGGTAGTTGTTGTGCACAAGTTTTATGGATGAAACAATAACTTTTTGATTATGGAATTGAAGTAGGTACTATTCCTATCAAGTGTGACAATACTAGTGCTATTTGTCTCACTAAAAAATCCCATCCAACACTCTAGAACTAAGCACATTAAAATAAGACATCACTTCATTAGAGACCATATCACTAAGGAAGATGTAGTTCTAGAATTTGTTGATACTTTGCACCAATTAGCGGATATCTTTACAAAACCTTTAGACAAAGAAAGATTTTGGACACTTAGGAGAGAATTAGGTTTAACTGACCTATCTTCACTTAGTGTTTAAAATAGTTTTTAGCATTTTTAAGAATAAATGAAAAATGCTTATAATGATAACTTTTTATTGCATTCTTTGCTATTAGTTAGGGGGAGTTTATGTTATTTGGTGAAAATTAATTTTATGTTCAAATATTATTTAAAAGATTAACTTGATTGATTGAACATGGTTAATTTTCAATATATGAGTTGCCAAGACCACTAGAGCTAATTAATTTAGCATTTTGAGTCTTTAAAACAGATTTTTGAACATTTTTGTGCTTCATGCACTGTTGCGTGTTGTGAGTACTATAAAATATACGCAAATAATGTGCAAGTATACACAATCAATCAAGTAATATAATGATGAGTGAGTATCGTCTCCACAGGGATTGGGTGAAATCATAAAAGTCTAACCAAAGCAATGCAATATTCTATCTAAGTATAGTTAGTCTTGATATATACAAATGTCACGGCAATGGATATGTGTATGCTGGTGGATGCGGTTTGATGGTGTGATGGTGTAGCAAATAGAAATGCAGTGGCAATGATGGATGTTTAATATTGAGTATGGTGAAATGTCAAGGCAATGAGAAATGGTAAAAACAGTAAATTAAAAAGATAAATAAAATAAGAAAGAAAATAATCCTCACGTGACAAGCTTCCAATGAAATGAATAGTAATGATTGGTCTAAGGTTGCTAAACTTATTTCTCAAATATATCTAAGCTATCTTGTCTTTACTTACTCGACAGGGTTTTCCTAAGGTGTTCAAAAGAACCTAACAGAATAGGATGCCAAGGCATCTGCTCTCACTCACGATGTTGGACAGCCTACCCTATTGATAAAGACACCCTTTTTAGTCGTTGAAATCCTATCCTAGTCTCTTCCGAGATCTAAGGGATTAAGTTATAATATTCCTAGGCCGGTTCAAAGCCCCTTGAAAATATCATAACTCATTGCTTATGAGGATCTTATCTTGCGTTTCTTCCGAATACTTACAAGTATTTTTAGTTTAGGATTCTTCCGAATCCCTAACCTTCATCTAAGAGATGGACATTTCCATGCCTCTTACAAGCCTAGATGGTGAAGCATTCATAAGCAAAGCAAATAAAGAACCAAAATAAACTTAAATATACTATTGAAAATAAAGTTCAAACAACCATTCAACCAACCACCACCAAATAAGTTAGTTCATGGTGGGTTTCGAAATATCCAAACACAAAGTCATGAAATTCGTTCCAACAACCCAAAAAATAATATAAAATAGCAGCAAAAAGGGAAGTGAGAAGAAGCCTACGACGCGCCACCGGAGGTCTCCTCTCGGCCACCACGAACCACCTAGCTCGCTAGCTCCTTTCGGCGCCTAGCTTGCCACTCCTTGGAGCTTTATCAATAGAGGAATATTCCAAGGAAGAAGAAAGGAAAAAGAGAAAATAAAAATCTGATTTTTCTGCTCTATGCGTGTGCTCACTCCCCTCTCTTCTCTCTCCCATGAGGTGTCATATATAATAAATAAAATATCTAGGGGTAATGATGAGTTTGTTGGGTGCAAAATACCCCTCATACCCCTAGAATCACATTTTGTGCATGAATCTTATCCTCCAAGTGGCAGTGGTACATTGGCAGCTCTGGCAGGCGGTTACAGCAGTCCTTCACGTGCAGGGACAGCTGTCCAGTGCCAGCTGTCCTTATGCAGAAATATCTTTTTGTCTTTTTCTGCGCCAGAAATGCCAAGGCATTTCAATCTGCTTTAGCAACGTGTGATGCCGCGGCATTACTTCCCAAAAAATCCTTTTTCTTGCTATTCCCTGCACACCATAGACAAACTGCACCTTTCCCTCAAACAGCACCATTGAGAAATAAAATAGTACAACCACCACAAATGCAACTATATGCAACTACATGATCCTAAAATGACTAAAATGAGCTTTTAAACAAACAATAACTTCAGTGAAAAACGCTTTAAAAGTAGCCTTTTTAGAAAGTTAACACACCCCCAAACTTAAGCTATTGCTTGTCCTCAAGCAATGGATAACAGTTACATATGCATAATGTCATGGCAAAGTTCGATAGTAAGACAGTAGGACAAAATTGAATTTCAACCCTTAGAACGATAGGCTTCAACATGCTAGACTTATCAAGAATTCAAGTACTTTTCTTTAGGTCAAAATCCTTTGTGGTAGTGTGTGTGCGTGATTGTATCCAATCTATACTTAGCGAATTTAGACAATTTCTAATCAAGTTCTCTAGTTTTTGTCAAGGCATTTACTTATCATTAAGTACATTTTTACTCCTTTTTTTTATGCTGTTACGAAGGGAGTCAGCTCATCACACCTACTCTCCCACACTTTAGATGAAAGGGAGCATACCTTCCATCCCCGAGCTAGTTAAGTAGAGTCATCCCGTGACTTCTTTCATTCACTCATATGCACGAGGCTTCCATTAATTAAAGAAAGTTCCAGGAAATGCCACGGCAAAGAGGAGTGTCCCTCTATAGCTATGCTTAAGCATTTATTCACAGTTTCATTTCTAAGGGAGTTTGTTTTTGATTTTTCTTTTAAACACCATACTATATTTCAATGCCAAGACTAACTAGAGTTCCTTCATAAAAATTTCCTAAATTTTCTAAGTATAGAGAACATACAAATCGTGTAAATATTTTTCACCAAGCATCAAGTCCTAGAGTGAGTTCTATCATTCTCAACGGTCATTTACATTCAGATTCTAGCCTAACAAAATTATCATCATCGGGTATCCTCAAAACATTTTATCTAACTGTCCTACCATTTACTGATGCCATGGCATAATACTATGCTAATGCTATCATGCATATGACCTACCAAGAACACTACCTCCCCCAAACTTAAGGGAAGCATTGTCCTCGATGCTTTAAAGAGAACCAAACTAACTAAAAACTATATGTTATGCAATGAAATGCAACTAAATGAAAATGGATGCAAAAGAGGTACCTCAATGTTTACGTGATGGTGGTGTTTTGGAGGTGCTAGCAGCTCCTCGTAGGGTGCGCTTTCGGATAGGTGCTGGGTTGGACTCGGAAGAATTGGAGTAATAGTGCACAATGCGTCCAGTCGTGGTCTTGGTGCGGCGACCACTACGTTGTGCAGGAGAAAGAATGGGTTCTGGGACGGGGCTGGGTGTTTCTTCGACAGGGACAGTGGGCGGATATTCAGGAGTCATGGACCGGTGTGTATCAGGAGTAGGGTCATCAGCAAGAGGATCAGGTGCATCGTGCTCAGGCTCTGGAGATGCCTCGGCATTAAATGCCGACAGAATTTCGTCTGGGAATCCAGGAAAATTCCGTTGTCCGTGGGGAATGATTTCTTGAAAGAATGATTCCACCACAGCATCTCTATGCTTCACATATCCAAAGAAGTTACGAATGTCACCGTGTAAAGCATGCAGTTGAGCTTGAGTCTGCGTCACAGCTTCCTCGAGAGCAAGTAACCTTGCCTCGGCATTCGATTCTGTAGCACCTGCAGATTACTCATGAACAGGGTCATTAGACTTGGGATTTTCAATTCCCAACAACAGTGGAAGTCTAGCCCTAGTGATGCCCGATAATCCACGTAAAATTTCATCAAAAGCATTTTCCTCAACATTTTTCTTACGACATAAAGCGGTAATTAAATTAGGAAACACCAAAGCACTTGCCTTTTTACCCAAACAGTCGTGAACTTGCTGAACAATGATGATACAACCCACATCGATCGAACGGGATACCATTATAGAATGTAAAAGCAATAAGTGTGAAAGTGATACCGTAGTGTTGTGGGAGGTGGGCATTAATTTATGCTTGAGAAAGTGATTCCATAGCTTTGTGCGCGGCTGAAGACGTTCCCGGTTGACCGAGTATCGTCTCGTCTGGCGACCATTCCACTCAGTGTTTTCGAAACAAAAGGTCCTCCAAGACCCCATCGTATGTGTTGCTATCGGCTTCCTCTTCGAACGTGGCATGGCTATCCACAACATCCTGCAAATGAAAATAATGATTAATAGCAGTGGATGTAAAATGGATTTGCTCACCTCGAACGAAGATGAAGTGTTGATTGGGCTTGGAAATATTCGCATAGAACTCCTTAACTAATGAGGCGTTCACCGAACCAGGATGATGAGCAAACTTCTGCCATTTGAGTGGCGTCACGATGTCCATAACATCGGGTCCAAAACCACCATCGGTTTCCTCGTTAAAAATAAATCCTAACTCAAAAAAGAGTTTTCGGTTCTTGAAGTTTTGGAACCGAGCCTTAGCCTCATCGTTCTCAAACTGTTGCCAAGCGGTCATGTCGGTTGGAGCTGGTCTTGAGCGCACCATTTTCAGTGTTTTTGAAGTAAGAAAAATGAAAAAGGAAGAAGCTTTTGAAAGCTTTAAAAACTTAGATGTATTTCGGCTATGGAGAAATAACAAAGAAAGAAGATGAATGAAAAAAAGAGAAAAGGTAAAAGTTAAAATGAAAGAAAAAAATTAATAATGAAAGATAAAAGAAAAAGTTAAAAATTTAGGAGGGAAAAGGGGTGATAGGACGGTTAAGAGAGAAATTAGTGGATGGGGGTTGTACGTGTATGGGGAAGGAAAAACTGCCAAAAAGCAATGATGTGATGGGATAAAAACTGTGGAAAGAGAAAAGAAATGTCAAAAATTAAATTAAAAAGAAACAAATCAAAAGAATCTCTCCAATTAATGCTTTGTCATTTCCTCCCTTTGGTAACCGCTCCTTGTACGGTTTGCAACAATGTGGTCCCTACAAATCAGATCAAAAATTAATTACAAAATAAAATAAAATAAAACTAAAGAAAAAACTTGAATGTTAAATTTTATTTATGCACAGACACAAATTCAATACCGAGGCATCGAATTTTGGTTCTCCTCTGGGCACGCTTCAGTATCGTGCAGCCGTAACAGGTCCTTGTTGTGCGGTGGTGGAATTCCATTGTAGGCTTTCAGACGCTGGCCATTGACCTTGAAGATCTTCCCATTGTCTATTCTCTTGATGTCAACAGCTCCATGGGGATAGACATAATGCACCTCAAATGGCCCTGACCATCGAGATTTTAGCTTCCCAGGAAAGAGTTTAAGTCTGGAGTTGTAAAGCAAGACCTCTTGCCCCACATGAAAATGCCGTGGCATCAGTTTTTGGTCATGCCACTTCTTTGTTTTCTCCTTGTATATCCGAGCATTCTCATATGCTTGTGCTCTAAACTCTTCCATTTCATTAAGTTCTAATAATATTTGCTCCCCAGCTAGTTGAGCATCGAAATTCAATCGCTTGTTAGCCCAATAAGCTTTATGTTCAAGCTCAACCGGGAGATGACAAGCTTTCCCATATACTAGCTTGAAGGGTGACATCCCCAAAGGAGTTTTGAATGTTGTTCTGTACGCCCAAAGTGCTTCATCCAACTTTGGCGACCAATCCTTTCGCTTTGGGTTCACCACTTTCTCTAAAATCTGCTTGATCTCTCGATTAGATATCTCAGCTTGTCCATTTATCTGCGGATGATATGCCGTGGCAATCTTGTGTCGAACTCCATATCTCAGCAATGCCTTAGCAATCAACTTGTTATCAAAATGGGTTCCTTCATCACTGATGATAGCACGAGGTACTCCAAACCGAGTGAAAATATACTTGTGCAAAAACTTGAGTACGGTCTTGGAGTCATTCTTTGAAGTTGCTATTGCTTCCACCCACTTTGACACATAATCCACAGCAAGCAATATATATAATTTTCCTTCAGAAGATGAGAATGGTCCCATGAAGTCGATGCCCCACACATCAAGCAGCTCTATCTCCAAAATATTTTACAGCGGCATCTCATGTCGTCTGTAGATGTTTCCAGTCCATTGGCATCGATCACATCCTTTGTAAAATGCTTGGGCATCTCTAAACAAAGTTGGCCAGTAAAAGCCTGATTGCAGGATCTTAGCAGCAGTCCTTGTTCCACCAAAAATGGCCTCCACTTGGGGCCGAATGACAATGGTACAAAATATCACTTTGCTCCTCTTCGGGTACACATCGTCTAATGAGCTGATCGGCACAATGTTTGAACAGATATGGCTCATCCCAAAAATAGTGCCTTGCATCGTGCTTGAACTTCTTTTTAGCCTGACTATTCAAATCAAAAGGAACAATTCCACTAACAAGAAAATTAACAAGGTCAGCGTACCACGGGATTGCCGCGGCATATAAAATTTTCTCATCAGGAAATTCCTCTTGGATATCTATAGTGTCATGGCATTCAGAATTGTTCTCTAGCCTAGATAAGTGATCAGTAACTTGATTTTCAATTCCTTTTCTATATACCACCTCTCGGTCAAAAATTCTTGCAAAAGTAAGATCCACCTAATAAGTCTAGGCTTGGCATCCTTTTTGTTCACTAAGTATTTTATGGCCGAATGATCAGTGTGAACAATAACTTTAGTGCCTATTAGGTAAGGTCTAAATTTATCAAAAGCAAATACCACGGCAAGTAATTCTTTCTCAGTGGTGGTGTAGTTCAATTGTGCTTCATTTAAAGTGCGACTAGAGTAATAAATAACATGAAAAATTTTACCTCGGCGTTGCCCCAAAACAACTCCTACGGCATAGTCGCTTGCATCACACATCAGCTCAAATGGTGATGTCCAGTCGGGAGGGACTACAATGGGTGCCGAGATCAGTTGTCGTTTCAGCTCAGTAAATGCGCCGAGGCATAATTCGTCAAACACAAAGGGTTGGTTTTGTTGAAGCAATGTGCACAAGGGCTTAGAAATCTTGGAGAAGTCTTTGATAAATCTTCTATAAAATCCAGCATGTCCAAGAAAACTTCTTATTCCCTTGACCGAAGTTGGTGGTGGCAACTTTTCAATCACTTCAATTTTTGCCTTGTCTACCTCAATACCCTTGTGTGAAATTTTGTGGCCTAATACAATACCTTCAGTCACCATGAAGTGACATTTTTCCCAGTTTAAGACCAACTCAGCCTCCTCGCATCTCTTGAGAACTTTTGCTAAATTGCTGAGGCATCGTTCAAAATCATCCCCACAAACAAAAAAATCGTCCATGAAGATCTCCAGAAAATCCTCAACCATATCTGAAAATATAGCTTGCATACAGCGCTGAAACGTTGCCCGGGGCATTATAGAGTCCAAAAGGCATCCTCCTAAAGGCAAAAGTGCCATAGGGACAAGTAAATGTAGTCTTCTCCTGGTCCTCTGGTGCGATGGCAATTTGATTGTACCTCGAGTACCCATCCAAAAAGCAATAGAATGCTTTGCCGGCCAATCGATCCAACATTTGGTCGATGAAAGGTAGAGGAAAGTGGTCATTCTTCGTAGCTTTGTTGAGTTTTCTATAATCCATGCATATCCTCCAGCCGGTAACAGTGCGAGTGGGTAATAGCTCATTATCCTCATTCGTAACCACCGTCGTGCCTCCTTTCTTCGGAACACATTGAACAGGGCTCACCCATGAGCTATTGGAGATAGGGTAGATCACTCCAGCATCAAGCCATTTCAGAATTTCTTTCATCACTACTTGCTTCATAACAGGGTTGAGTCTTCTTTGTGGTTCAATTGAATTGCCATGGCAATCTTCTAGCAGAATCTTGTGGATGCAGATCGTGGGACTAATGCCTTTCAAATCGGCCATAGTCCAACCAATTGCTTTCTTATGCTGCATCAAAACACTTAACAAACTTTGCTCTTGGTTAGCAGTAAGGTTAGCGGAAATAATCACCGATAAAGTCTCATCGCTACCTAAGTAAACATATTTAAGATGCCCTGGCAAAGTCTTAAGCTCTAGATTGGGTGCATGCACTAATGAAGGCTTAGGAGAAATGAATTCATCAAAATTCAGAGGTTCAAAATTCATACCTGATCTAACTTGTACTAAGCTAGATTGCTCCTCCAAAATTGGAAAGTCGTCGGACTCCACTAAGCTTTCATCATCCACCCAATATTCATTTTCTGCTAGCTGAATGAAGTTGTTCTGGCAAAGATGTTCAGTCTCTTCTTCAATTACTGAGTTCAATTCAGAAATGCCTTGGCATTCTTCAGTGTCATCAACATATTTGAGCGTTCTAAAAACATTGACAGTTACACACTGATCAGCCACTCTCATGGTGAGTTCACCTTTTTCACAGTCTATCAAGATACGTCCAGTGGCTAGGAAAGGTCTTCCCAGAATGATTGGTGCCTTGGCATCAACTTCGTAGTCCAGAATTAAGAAGTCGACTGGAAACACAAACTTGTCCACCTTTACTATGACATCCTCGACTATCCCTTCAGGTTTAATATGGGATTTGTCGGCAAGTTGTAAAATAGCTGAGGTGGGTCTTGCATCTCCTATGCCAAGCTTCAAGAATATCGATTTTGGCATTAAGTTGACACTTGAACCAAGATCACATAAAGCCTTTTCAACAAAATTAGCTCCAATTGAACAAGGAATAATGAAGCTGCCCGGATCATTTCTCTTTGGCGGCAACTTACTCAATGAAGAACAAAATTCTATTGCCGTGGCAACAGTCTCTACTTTCCTCTTCTTGGTACAGATGTCCTTCAGAAATTTGGCATACATCGGCATCTGTTCAATAGCTTCCAAGAGAGGTATATTGATATGGAGCTGATCAAGAATGTCTACGAACTTCTTGAACTAAACTTCATCATTGTGTTTCTTCAATCTTTGCGGGAAGAGTGGGGGAGGTCTAGCTTCCTTAGCTGTAGGAATAGAATTTTCTTTTGCCTTGGCATCAGAATCTGGTACCTTGGCAGAATCCTCCTCCTTGTCCTTCTCAGAAACTCTATCATCTTGTAATTCAGCTTCAGTAGTGGGATTAGAATCATCTTGTTGTGGCCCACTATCCTTGAATTGTCAATTGATTTTGTGTTCCACTCCTAAGAGTTAACACATTGCAGTGCTCTTTTCCAGGCCCTTTAGTGACTTTAGTATCACTTGGCAAACGTCCTTGCTGACGCTCTTGCAATGCCATAGCAACCTAACCAACTTGACCTTCCAAAGCTCTCAGAGACGAGCTATGGCTTTGAAGTAAGGTGCCTTGACTATGAAGTAAAGCTCCTTGATTCTTAATTGAAGTAGAATGGTCTTGCAGTATTGTCTTCGTAGTAGATATGAATTCTTGAATTGTAGCTTCTAAGGAACTTATGCTTGCTGAAGATGAAGCTCCTTTGTTAGTATTATGCCATGGCATAGCATTTTGGTAACTTTGAGGCTCATTGTGATTCTGCTGCCTAGTAGGTTGATTAGCATTGTGGGCTCCTTGATTTCCCCATGAAAAATTAGGATGCTGACGCCATCCAGCTTTATAAGTGTTTGAGTAAGGATTGTTGCTGCCTCGATTGTAATTACCAACAAAGTTGATGGACTCATGGTTGGTTGGGCATTCGCTCTCGTGATGATTGCCTTGGCATAACAGACATGCCAGACTAGTTGTTTTCACTTCCTTCACATCAGTGGAACATTGTAAGTTCTTCAACATATTAGTAATAGCGGAGAGTTGAGCGGACACCGAATCTTTGGCTTCTAACTCGAATGCTCCAGGTGCTCTCCTCCCACTCCCAAGTCTTGAGGAAGGAAATTGATAATCATTGTTAGCAATTCTGTCCAAGATAGCAAACGCCTCCGTAGGTGATTTATCCAGTAATGTCCCCATTTGCCGAGGCATCCAGTAACATCCTCGTGTGCATTGACTCCATTATAGAACATGACTACTTGAGTCCAATCATGAAAACCATGATTTGAACACTTTCGAAGCAAACTCTTGTAACGATCCCAACACTCATACATGGATTCGTCGTCGCCCTGGCGAAAAGATGATATTTCATTCCTTAGCTGCGTATTCATATTCGGTGGGTTGTACCTCAATAAGAAGCTCTTGCAAAGATCGACCCATGATTCCATCGAACCGGCTGGTACACCACTTAACCAAGCCCTTGCTCGGTCACGCAATGAATACGAAAAAAGCTTTAATTTCAGAAAATCCTCATGCACTCCTTCTTGGCGGAAAGAATCACAAACTTCCAGAAAATTGCGAATGTGCTGCCTGGCATCTTCAGTTGGCATACCCCCAAACTGCCCAATGGAATTCAACATGTTGAACATGACTGGTTTTAGCTCGAAATGTGCAGCTTGAATTTCGGGTGCCACAATACCAGGATTCAGATCATCCATCATCGAATTTAAATGATCTCGAATAACACGAGGCCTGATAGCAGGTTCAACATTGTTTAATGCCTCGACATTCTGATTTCCGTCATCTTGACCAATGCCTTGGTTTCCAATCTGATACATATTTCTTTGAGCACGTCTTCTTCTTCTAAAGAGTCTTTCAATCTCAGGTTCTATTGGTTCCAAAGGCTCTTCAGAATTTCTTCTAGGCATACACTAAATAAACCTGAAAAATAAAACAAAAATATCAAGTAAACTATACAAAAAAATAAAAATACAAAACAAAATAAAATGCTCTAGCAAAACTAAATAACTTCAGGCTGCCAATCCCCGGCAACGGCGCCAAAAACTTGTTGCGTGTTGTGAGTACTATAAAATATACGCAAATAATGTGCAAGTATACACAATCGCTCAAGTAATATAATGATGAGTGAGTATCGTCTCCACAGGGATTGGGTGAAATCACAAAAGTCTAACCAAAGCAATGCAATATTCTATCTAAGTATAGTTAGTCTTGATATATACAAATGTCACGGCAATGGATATGTGTATGCTGGTGGATGCGGATTGATGGTGTGATGGTGTAGCAAATGGAAATGCAGTGGCAATGATGGATGTTTAATATTGAGTATGGTGAAATGTCAAGGCAATGAGAAATGGTAAAAACAGTAAATTAAAATGATAAATAAAATAAGAAGAAAATAATCCTCACGTGACAAGCTTCCAATGAAATGAATGGTAAGGATTGGTCTAAGGTTGCTAAACTTATTTCTCAAGTAGATCTAAGCTATCTTGTCTTTACTTACTCGACAGGGCTTTCCTAAGGTGTTCAAAAGAACCTAACAGAATAGGATGCCAAGGCATCTGCTCTCACTCAACGATGTTGGACAGCCTACCCTATTGATAAAGACACCCTTTTTAGTCGTTGGAATCCTATCCTAGTCTCTTCCGAGATCTAAGGGATTAAGTTATAATATTCCTAGGCCGGTTCAAAGCCCCTTGAAAATATCATAACCCATTGCTTATGAGGATCTTATCTTGCGTTTCTTCCGAATACTTACAAGTATTTTTAGTTTAGGATTCTTCCGAATCCCTAACCTTCATCTAAGAGATGGACATTTCCATGCCACTTACAAGCCTAGATGGTGAAGCATTCATAAGCAAAGCAAATAAAGAACCAAAATAAACTTAAATATACTATTGAAAATAAAGTTCAAACCAACCATTCAACCAACCACCACCAAATAAGTTAGTTCATGGTGGGGTTCGAAATATCCAAACACAAAGTCATGAAAATTCGTTCCAACAACCTACAAAATAATATAAAAAATAGCAGCAAAAAGGGAAGTGAGAAGAAGCCTTCGACGTGCCACCGGAGGTCTCCTCTCGGCCACCACGAACCACCTAGCTCGCTAGCTCCTTTCGGCGCCTAGCTTGCCACTCCTTGGAGCTTTATCAATGGAGGAATATTCCAAGGAAGAAGAAAGGAAAAAGAGAAAATAAAAATCTGATTTTTCTGCTCTATGCGTGTGCTCACTCCCCTCTCTCTTCTCTCTCCCATGAGGTGTCATATATAATAAATAAAATATCTAGGGGTAATGATGAGTTTGTTGGGTGCAAAATACCCCTCATACCCCTAGAATCACATTTTGTGCATGAATCTTATCCTCCAAGTGGCAGTGGTACATTGGCAGCTCTGGCAGGCGGTTACAGCAGTCCTTTAAGTGCAGGGACAGCTGTCCAGTGCCAGCTGTCCTTATGCAGAAATATCTTTTTGTCTTTTTCTGCGCCAGAAATGCCAAGGCATTTCAATCTGCTTTAGCAACGTGTGATGCCGCGGCATTACTTCCCAAAGAATCATTTTTCTTGCTATTCCCTGCACACCATAGACAAACTGCACCTTTCCCTCAAACAGCACCATTGAGAAATAAAATAGTACAACCACCACAAATGCAACTATATGCAACTACATGATCCTAAAATGACTAAAATGAGCTTTTAAACAAACAATAACTTAAGTGAAAAAGGCTTTAAAAGTAGCCTTTTTAGGAAGTTAACATGCACTGATGCACTTAACAATGCATCGATGCATCCCTTTGAATGTGCATCGATTCATCATGTTGATGCACCGATGCATGCCTTGAATGTGCATCGATGCACGGGGTCATGCATCGATGCATCCGTTGGGTTTTGGGTTAAAATGCCTCATTTTATTCATTTTCTCAAAACCTAAAAACTCCTATCTCCAAGCCGTTCGTCCCTCTCTCTCTAAAATCTCCATTTTTGCTCAAAATCAACGATTTTTTGTCGGAATCTTCAAGCTTTTCAACTCTCAAACCTGTTTCAATCATTAAATCGTGCAAAACAACTCCTCATCCCTCTCAATCCGGATTTTCAAGGTATTTTTCTAAAAACCTCTATTTTACTAATTTATGATTTTAGAACTAGTTTTAATTAGTTCTAGAATGTGCATTATATCGGGGATTGATTGTTTGTTGGTTCTAAACTAGATTTTACTACCAATTTCGTCAAAAACAAACAATTTTTCAAAAATTTTCTTTGAATTTCGAAACTTAAAAAAAATGAAAATTAGTAAGATTTTTGATTTAATTGTTTTTGTTTTCATGAAAACTATATTATTATGATTATCAAATATTTTAATAGTTTTCAAAACATGCCCACTAGGATATGGTTTAGAGAACCTTGAATTATTAAGGACTCATTTGAGTTTTGGGATTGATTGTGCATACATGTGTTTCAAATTGCAGGTAATATTCCTTATTCTGTTTCATTTAATCATATCTAATCCCAAACGTCCTAGAACTTCATCTAGTCGTTCACGTTCAAACCAACCACAAAATCCCGTTCCTCCTCCACCAACTAGTCTGTTAGGTTCTTGTTTTAACATGCCTGAACGTCGTAGAGACGAACTGTACTCTAGGTACGTAAATTCTTTCCAAACTTATAGAATTCGTGAAGAGAGTATTCCTTCACTTCAAGCCATGGTTGACATTGACTTCGAATACCTTCCAATTCTTAAAACTTGGAAGTTTGATAAATTGTTTCAGTTTAAACTTATCGTCTATCAAAAATTGGTCCGCATTTTCTATTCCAATGCGGTGTGTATTCAAAATGAAACCCAATGTGGAACTATAGCCATTAGATCCTATCTTTTAGGCCAATATATTAATATTGACCCCGAGACTATAGTTTTTCGTTTTGGGTTAGATGATAGTGGTGTTTATAATGAGAGTGAAAATGTGGAATATCCCTATGTTCCAAACTCCAGTGTTAGTACTCTACGATCTCATCACGATCGTTTTCTCCATTTGATGATCTCTTGGTGGTTTAGACCATCCGGAGGTAGGTACTCCAAATTTCGTGCCAGGGATTTATGGTGGATGTATTGTATTAAAAATAAAATCAAAATAAATCTGCCCCACATTATTTTCAGTCAACTAGTGGACATCATAAACATTGTTCCTTCAAAACATGTTGAAACATTGATTTATGGTTGTCTTCTTAGTAACATCTTTATCAAACTTGGTCTAGACGTCTCTCTCGATAATCCTATCCCACTTCAAAATCAGATCAATCTCAAATCCTTAAAGAAAGCAGCTTGGAAATAAGACGAGGTAACCGGTCAATGGGTTTTTAGACCCGGCAAGCAAACTCCGGGAGCTAGTTCCTCACAAGCTGCTCCTTGCTCCTCTCGTGCTCCTCCTCCTCCTCCGGCTCCGGGTGATGACGATGATCCTGAATTCCAACAACTCATGCAAGAAATCGATGATCACGTACCCGATGATGAGCCTGCACCGGAACCAGCTCCACAAGAGGATCAAATGCCTCCATATTTTCGATCGTTCTTGGAGACATTTGATTTACGATATGCTTCCATTGAATCACACTTGAATGCTACTCACGAAGCAGTAAATCAACGTTTAGACACTTTGGAAGCTTAACAGATGGAGTTTCAAAGGGAGATGCTTGCACGCATGGATAATCTCTCGCTTGAGATGCAAGCCCGTTTTCCTCCGCCTCCTCCCGATCCTTCTGTGGATGAGTATATCTTGTTTTGTTTTTAGATCATCTTGAACGTTTATTGTTAAAATATTTTGAATATTTTGGGATTATTGTTTAACTTGCTTGACTTTGTTTGGATATATGATTTGGTTGTTTTATGAATTTTTACTTAATTTATATTAGTTTGGTTTGAATTTTCATTTTAAGCTTAATGGTTATTAATTTTTTTGCATCATCATCATATTAGTAGCATTATGACCAATTATCCATTTATGATTATGAATATTGATTATGAAACTAATGGCTAATCTATCTTTTGATTGTGATCTTAGCAGCCTAATATTAATATAATATCAATTGGCTATGTTTTTCACTAACTTGTTTAAAACGTTTTTGAAGCTTTTTGATTTAACAAAAAAGGGGAGAAATGTTAAGTGTTAAAATGTTTTTAAAGGGGAAAAATGTTTTAGTAAGGGGAGTAATCTTTTAAAATTGATTTCAAATTTTAGAAAATCTTAAAATAACACAAATGTTTTGTTATATCAAAAAGGGGGAGATTGTTGAAAATATTTTGATATTTCGATATAACAAATTAAGTTTAAATGAATTTCAAGATTTTACAAATGATTTTCTAAGTATATTCGATTGAATTAATCGAATATCAAAATTATTACTCCAAGCATTTCAAGATCAATTTTAATCCTTACTAAAATGTGTAAAATTGTGATTTGTACTTAAACTATTTTTGAAACAATTTTCACAAAGTATTTTGAACCAAAATCAAGCCTAAAATCAATTTTTCAGAGTGATGCACCGATGCACCAATCCATGCATTGATACACCATGAATTAAATTGAACATCGAATGCATTTCATGCATCGATGCACACACCGTGCACCGATGCACTGAAGATTTTATAAGAACATCGAATGCATTTGATGCATCGATACACCAGCCATGCATCGATGCACTCTAGCTATTTTGAAACATCGAATGCACTTGATGCATCGATGCACTCTTAGTACACCGATGCACTAAGGGTCCAACGGTCAAAATATTTGAATTTTACACTGATGCACCGATGCACCATGGGTATGCATCGATGCACTGACGCTCCCAATTGTATTAATTAATTGTTTTCACACTTAAACGGCTCTATTGACTCCACTAATCATCCCCAACATTCAGAAGTGATTCAAGGTGTATTTAAACAAGCTTAGAAGCCATTGATCAATAACAAGAAACATCAAGCAACTAGAATCAAGAGAGAATCAAAGAGAAAGCATCAAACCTCAAGTTTGAGCATTTCAAGCCTATTTTTCATTCAATATTCATTTTGCTTTCAAGAACACTTATTGTGCTCAATTGTATTCATTTTTGAGTGTTCTTTTCTTTGTTCTAGAATTGTGCAAACAATCTATCTTGTGAGGATTTCCTTGTAAGTTTGCAAAATTTGTATTGTTCTCTTTGGGAGAGAGTGTTCTCAAGAATTTGGGGTATTATTCTTGAGGGTTTGTAAGGTTACTCTTTGTCCTCAAAAGAAAGACAAATTAGTGAATTTTTGGAAAATCCTTAGTGTGGATAGCTAAGGTAGTGGACGTAGACTCTGGTTGATAAAGTCGAACCATTCTAAATCGATGTGCAATTACTTTCAATTTTCTGCAAAAGCTTCCACCAAAATTTTAATTGCAAATTCACCCCCCTCTTGGCCGATTCCGCCAATCGATTAACTCAACAGGGTTCTAGGTGCTAAAAAATTATGGCTAATACCATTAGAATTACAAAACTCAGTAAATCCAAGATTTTCAAATTCAGTGCCATGATCACTCCTAACACTAGTCATGGAGTAACCTTTTTTATTTTGGATTACTTTTGAAAATGTGATGAATTTTTCTAATGCTTCATCTTTAGTACTTAAGAATAGAACCCAAGTATATCTAGAATAGTCATCTACCAAGACAAATGCATATTGTTTTCCACCCAAGCTAGTGGTCCTAAATGGCCCAAAAAGATCTAAATTGATCAATTGTAAAACTCTACTAGTTGATACATCATTAATGGATTTAAAAGAAACTCGCTTTTGTTTTCCTTTAGCACAAACATCACAAATTTTATCATTATCAAATTTTAGTTTAGGCAACCCTCATACTAAATCTCCTTGAATTAGTTGTTGTAAAACACTCATGCTAGCATGTCCTAGTCTCCTATGCCATAACCAACTATCATGCTCGTCCTTAACAACTAGGCATAAATTAGTCATATCTATAGAATCTAAATGAACCATGTATATGTTTCCTATTCTATTACCAACAAGCATAATCCGATTAGATGCAATGTCAACAACTTTACAACCACTAGTCTCAAACATGACATTGAATCCCTTATCACATAATTAACTAATACTCAATAGATTATGCTTTAATCCATTCACATATAATACATTTTTAATTTGTATGGAAGATGTATTACCTATAGTATCTATACCTTCAATGTGACCTTTTGAATTATCACCAAAAGTCATCCCTCCTCCATTTTTGGCGTTAAGCTCTATGAAACGACTATTGTCTCCGGTCATGTATCTTGAGCATCCACTATCAAGATACCATGAGTTTGAATTTGTTTCCCGTGCCTTGTAGCAATGCTCATTTTCCTACAAACATAGATTCAATTTTGATTTTTGGTACCCAAGTTCTTTTGGGTCCATATTCATTAGTTTCCAAAATCCTAGTCCTCTTAGGTATCTATTTGTGTAGGATATCCTTATCTTTAGTAGTAATGAGTCCTTTAGGAACCCATATACTTCTAATGATTTTATTATTTGAGGTTCTTTGGGGACCTCTATGATTGTAGCTTTTAAAACTTTTTCTAACAAAGTTGATTTTTGAACTTTCTCCATTTTCAAAATGTTTTGGATCAACTTTATTAAAAGAAGCTTTAAGATCATCAATTTTCTTTTGATGATCGTCATTTACTCTTGAAAGTAAGTTATGAAAATCGATATTTTTCTTTTCAAATTCATCTAATTTAATTTGCAATTCTTTGATCTTACTTTCAAGATCATTGTTGGTTTTGGACAAAAGACTATTTTCATTTTTCAATTTTGAAATATCATTTTTGTATTTTGAAAATAAATTCTTATAATCCGAAGCCAACCCATTATAATCCTCTAATAACTCATCATAAGATAAATAATCTAAGTCAAATGAGTTAGAGGTTACCTTAGAGTTTTTCCCGATGGCCATTAAGCACAAGTTTGCAACTTTTTGTTCCTCTTCATCGGAACCTTCTTCATCGCTCCATGTAGCCACATGAGCCTTGTATTTATTCTTTGATTGACCCTTCTTCTTCAATTGTGGGCAATCATATTTGACATGCCCAGACATTTTGCATTCATAGTAATGATCAGGTCGTTCTCTTTTGGTTCATTCTTGAAGCCTTCATTTCATTTGATTTTTCTTCCTCAGTTGGACCTCATTAATTTTCTGAACCGTTTAACAAATAATGACATCTCCTCGTCATCGTCATCTTCACCCGAATCACTCTCATCTCTTGTGGATTTGAGAGCAACTCCCACATTCTTCTTTTTTTCCGTCTCTTTCTTTGGCTCGTCTTTTTTCTCGAGGTCTTCTTCTTCTTTAAGCATCATTTCATGCGTGAGGAGAGAACCAATAAGCTCATCGAGTGTTAAAGATTTAAATTTTTAGCCTCGATGATCGCCATCTTCTTTGATTGCCAAGATTTTGGAAGAGAGTAAACTAACTTCTTAACGAGCTTGTCATTTGGAATGATTTCTCTATACGATTTGAGACCATTGACAATCGTGGAGAATCTATCCGTCATAACTTTGATATCTTCATCCGGTTTCATATTGAAATTTTCATATCTATGAGTTATAAGACTAATTTTATATTCTTTTACCTCATTTGTGCCTTCATGAATGACTTGTAGTTTATCCCATATCTCCTTGGTGGTTGTACAAGATAAAACTCTTCCGTATTCATCCGGTCCAAGAGTACAAAAAATAATATGGATTGCTTTGGAGTTGAGCTGGAACATTCTTGTCTCTCCTTCACTCCACAATCTTGGATGAGTGAAAGGTTTGATATATACGTCTTCTATGATATTTCATGCTCCCATGTCACTTGCTTGAATGAAGTATATCATTTTATTCTTCCAATAAGCATAATTAGCTCCATTGAAGAAATGAGGCTTGTTGACGGGTAATGAATCAAGACCGAAGTTAGAGTTTGAAGTGGAGGCCATTGATGACTTGATTATCGATGTAACTCTTCCTGAATCGACTCAAGAGGCGATTAAACCTTCAAATAAATGAGGCACTGATACCAATTGTTGAATTAATCAGTCGAGGAATCGGCCAAGAGGGGATGAATTGGCAATACAATTTTCGGTGGAAGCTTTTGCAGAAAATGAAAAATATTTGCACAGCGATTTAGAGTGGTTCGACTTTCTCAACCAAAGTCTACGTCCACTACCTTACCTATCCACACTAAGGATTTTCCACAAATTCACTAATTTGTCTTTCTTTTGAGGACAAAGGGTAACCTTACAACTCCCTCAAGAATTATAACCCAAATTCTTGAGAACACTCTCTCCCAAAGAGAAATATACAAATTTTGCAAACTTACAGAAATTTCTCACATGGCAAAGTGTTTGCACAATTCTAGAATAAGAAAAGAACACTCAAAGATGATTACAAATGAGCACAAATTGTGTTCTTGAAAGCAAATATGAATATTGAAGGAAAATTGGCTTGAATTGCACAAACTTGGTGTTTGATGCTTTCTCTCTTGTTTCTCAATGACCTCTTATTGATTAATGGCTTTAGAACTTGTTTAAATACACCTTGGAATGATTCTAGCCGTTGGAAACCATTTGGGTGATGTTGGAGCCGTTGTAGTGTGAAAATCCACTAAAAATTGTCTGTTGGGAGCGTATGGTATCAGTACCATTCCATAGGGCATCAGTAACTTAGTGTAAAATTCAAATATTTAGACCGTTAAATGACTGGGGGTATCGATACCAACCATAGGGTACCGGTACCATTCGAGCATTTCTGGTTTTTCCGTGAATCCCTTCAATTAAAAATAATTTTTGGCTCGATTGAGGCTCGAAATACTTTGTAATATTTGTTTTAGAAATTTTTTGAGATTAAAACATAATTTTACACTTTAAGTAAGGATTGAAATTAAACTTTGAAAAACTTGGAGTTATATTCGAACAATTGAATTGAATATACTTTTGAAAATGATTTGTAAAATCTTAAAATTTATTTATACTTAATTTGTTATATCGAAACATCAAAATATTTTCAACAAAGAAGAAGAAGAAAAAGAATGGGTTAACGAGAGTTAAGCACCACGTCAGCTAAAACTAACGGGATGTAGCGACAAAGATCTTATTGAAAATGAACTAAAGTTTGATGATTGTATTGTAAGTTTCAAAAGTTTGGTAACCAAAATGCAAATGCCCTAAAAGTTTGGAGACTATTTATATATTTTAACCTTTTTATATTTATAGATAGTGGTCCGAAATCTCAGCTCAAGCTCGGTTCATTAAACCGAAGAATGTATTAAAAAAAAAGGTAAATTGTATGTTTAATATATAAACTATTACTTTTATTTAGTTTCAGTATCTAGATTTTATTTTATTTTAAAATCATACCTAATGTGTAATTTATGTTTCAATTTGGTACCCACCGTTAAAAACATAACGATGTTGTTGATGTGTCACTATAAGATAATATCATGTCATTACTGAAAAAATGTCATGCCAATAATTCTGTTAAATTTTTAACAATAGGGTACCAAATCTAAATTACACGTTAGGTATAGTTTTGAAAAAAATAAAATATAAGTACCAAAATGAAGTAAAAATAATAGTTTAGATACTAACATGTAATTTACCCTACAAAAGTAAAGTCGAACAATGGTTAATAAATTATTAAAATAAAAATTTTATATTAAAAAATTTGAAATTGTAAAATAGATATTAAATTTTAGATTTTATTAGGAAGATGACATGACATTGAAAATAATAAATAATATTTTATTTGTTTTTTAATTGTAGTTAAAATTTTTAAAAAATAAATTAAATTTAAACTTTTTGAAGGTTTAATGGGAATTTCTTAAAAAAATTAAGTGAATTTAGTTAAAAATATTTTTAAAAAATTAAAAAATAATGAGAATTTTAAAATTTTTGAAAGGGTTAAATTAGAACTTTTAAAAAAAATTGAAAGACCAAATGTTAAATTAGAATTTTAACCGTCCGCCTTTGCTTGCTCGGGTAACAGCTACACCCCCATTGCTCTCAAAACTCCCAAATCAACCTTCCAAAATAGCGCCTTTTTTCTCCGCCGATGTCCTCTCACTCGGCGGCCTCCGCCTCCGCCTTCACCGCCAAAACCATTACCATAGACTCCACCCAACTCTACCTCGCTGCGACAAACTCCTCCGATTCCACCCTTTATTTCCCCCCAATCCCCTCCTCTTTCTATCCCTCTAAACTCATCCCTAACACCCGCTTCATTATCGACTCCTTCCGCCACAACACCACCACCACTTTCTCCGCCGCCTACTTCCTCTCCCACTTCCACTCTGACCACTACTCTGGTCTATCCCCTTCCTGGTCCAAAGGCATCATCTTTTGTTCCCACCTCACTTCCCTCCTCCTCATCCAAATCCTTAAAATACTTCCCCATTTCATCTTCCCGTTACCTCTAAACGACCCCGTTGCGATAGACGGCTGTGAGGTCGTTCTCATTGACGCTAATCATTGCCCTGGTGCTGTCCAGTTCTTATTCAAAGTTCCCACAAAAAATGGGAGCTTTGAAAGGTATGTGCACACCGGCGATTGTCGTTATTGTAGCTCAATGAAATTGAATAGTTATTTGAAGGAATTTTTTGGTTGCGATGCTATTTTTTTAGATACAACTTATTGTAATCCAAAATTCGTGTTTCCTTCTCAAGAAGAATGTGTTGATTACGTGGTTAGTGTGGTAGATATGATAGGGAAGGAGTTTAAGGG
The DNA here is from genome assembly GCF_006381635.1 of Hibiscus syriacus. Lineage (NCBI taxonomy): Eukaryota > Viridiplantae > Streptophyta > Magnoliopsida > Malvales > Malvaceae > Hibiscus > Hibiscus syriacus. The sequence continues at coordinate 2,873,428 of NW_024063533.1, read as the reverse complement.
AAAAAGGGTTTTGTTTCTTGTTGCCACTTATGTTGTTGGAAAAGAGAAGATATTGGTTGAGGTTGCTCGGCGATGTAAGAAGAAGATATTTGTTGATGGGAGGAAAATGGAGATTTTGAATGTTTTGGGGTATGGGGAAGATGAAGTTTTTACCGTAGATGAGAGTGAGAGTGATGTTCATGTCGTTGGTTGGAATGTATTAGGCGAGACTTGGCCGTATTTTCGGCCGAATTTTGTGAAAATGAAAGATATTATGGTGGAAAAAGGGTATGAGAAGGTTGTTGGTTTTGTGCCAACTGGGTGGACTTATGAAATCAAACGGAATAAATTTGCTGTGAGATCAAATGATTCAGTCGAGATACATCTAGTCCCTTACAGTGAGCATTCTAATTATGATGAGCTTAGAGAATATGTTAAGTTTTTGAAACCCAAGAAGGTTATTCCTACTGTTGGTATGGACATTGAGAAGCTTGACAGTGAGAATGCTGATAAATTGAGAAAACACTTTGCTGGCCTGGTTGATGAAATGGCTAATAAAAAGGATTTCCTGATGGGTTTTCATTGTGGCAATTATGAAAGTGTAGAAAACATTGAAATTGATGCTAGTCCAGTCTTGAATGAGGAAAAGGACATGGAGAGAAAGCAAAATATTTTGGAAATGAGAAATTTTAGGAGTAATGATGTAGATGTTATTTTGAATGATTCATCTTCTGTGCACAAACCTGATTTACAAGATTCAGCAATACAGGGTGAGGAGGAAAGAGAGAGAATAGTTGAGGAATTAGGAGACTCTCTGCCCAAATGGGTTACCAGGGATCAGATATTAAATTTGATTAGCATCTCCAGATGGAATATTGTTGAAGCAGTTTCTAATTTTTATGAACATGAAAATGAGTTATATGAACAATTCTCTGCTTTTAGAACTTCTGATTCTGCTTCTCAGGCCAGTTCATCTAACAACTCTGTCTCACTTCTAAATTCAGGGCCTTTTAGAAGTAGCACTGATGAAAGTTTAAGCCTTCATTTAAGTCAAGTCATCAAGCCTTCTAGTTCTAAACTTTCAGTTCGGAGCAACATATCTCCTGTCAAAAGAAAGAAAAACACCGAAAACAGGTCAAATAAGAAAGTCAAAAGTAACCCAAAATTGAAATCTAGCGAGTCAAAGCAACCTACGATAACTAGCTTCTTTGGTAAAGTTTCGGTTGATGCCTCTAAAGGTGGTAGGACTGGTCCGCAAATTGAGGAATGCCCCAAAGGTGAAAGTACTTTGTCTACTGACTTGACTAAATCATATTTAGAGAAAATCGACCAGTTTATTCAGATAATAAATGCCAATGAATCGTCAAGAGATTATGTGGTCACCTTACTTGAGAAGGCCCAAGGAGATATCAACAAGGCACTGGATATATATTACAGTAATCCCGATGTGAAGCTCGATGAGAATACAGAAAATATTATAGTTTCCAATAAATCAGCTCAGGTCCCCTGCTGTACTAATGATTGTCCTGTAACTCCTGTTAGCAAGAACAAACATGCACCAGAGGAATCAAGATGTATTACCTATTTATCTTTGCAGGGACAACCAGTGGAAAATGTTGACACAACTCTTGTATCATTGCCTCCTGATAAATATAAACCTATAGAGCATGGTTGGTGTTATGAAGTTGTTTTAATTTACCATTTTCTTAACATTGTATCTTGAAACTCTTCTTTCTAATTCTGTAGTATGGTAGTATCTATGTAGAAGTTATTTTATTGGTTATAATTGTGGGACATTTTTTTAAAGCTATTGCCTTATTGCATCTTTGGTGTCTCTTTTTGAGGCAAATTCATAGAACATCTCTGCTTATTCATGAAATTTTGAAACTCCTACTGAGATGTGTATGCAGCATGCTGGAGATCTGGTCAGCTTGCTCCATATGTCCATCTTGCACGGACTTTCGACCTTGTTGGCAGTCAAAATGGAAAGATTAAAGCTACTTCTATGCTTTGCAATATGTTTAGGAGGTTGGTAAAATTGTATCTTGCTATTTTGTATGTATTTCTTGGTTGTCAAATCAAAGTTTACATTGCATTACCTAAAACTGATCGCCAACCTTTTTTTCCTTTATGGCTTCTTTCAACCAGTTTGCTGGCCTTGTCCCCCGAGGATGTGCTTCCTGCTGTGTATCTGTGCACCCATAAAATTGCTGCTGACCATGAAAATATTGTTAGTCCACTTCACCAATTCTCCTGTCCTTATCTTCCTTTTTGTTGTTTTACACAGTAGTTAATATTTACTCTTTATTCCTTAAAGATAAATTTCCCTTCAATTTCTATATTTTAGATTGCTTAACATAAGAAATAGAATATTAAGAGAGATTAGCAGAAAAAGAAAAAAAAGATGCATTCATGCTGTAGTAATGATGCAGGAATTGAATATTGGCGGAAGCTTGGTTACATCCGCACTGGAAGAAGCTTGCGGGACTAACCGTTCGAAAATAAGGGATATGTACAATGACATGGGTGATCTTGGTAGAAGCAGATAGTTTCAGTCGTAAATTTCCATTTTCAGTTACTTTTTACCCATAATTACTTTTGGGGAGTCTTCTTAACATCTACATTTTGTCTAAGGTGATGTTGCACAAGCATGCCGGAAAACCCAAACTCTGCTTGCTACTCCACCATCACTACTAATTAGGGACGTATATTCTGTGCTTAGGAAGATAAGGTATGATCAGCCCAGTCTGGATCCTACAACAGTAAATGATTATGACCGTACTGTAATATTGAGTCCACGACCAGACACTGATTTGTTTCCAGAAACAAGGAAACTATGAGTGTTACGTGTAACATTAATTTGCAGTACTTGAAATAATTGGTTGATACCTGGGTTTTGGTGGTAAGAAATTCACTGAGAACTTGTTACAATATATTTTTCTTCGTAAGATTAAGGAATGTTTTCTTGCTCAAAAATGTGTTAGAAGCAGAATGCTATTACCCTCAGCTGACGATAGGCAAAGGATTGATCCCCAGTGATTATATCATGGTATAAAATATTTAATGGTTCGAATAATTATTCATGAGCACTTGAGTGCTTGATGCATATCCTTGTGCCTAGGGATTCATGCTCTCAAACAAGCCTTTGACATAGCTTCTCTTTTTTCTTCTTCCCGAATAAGATAAATTCAGTCCTTACCATTTGATTAATATAGCTGAGTAAGGTAACACGCATATCATTTTGTTTTGTATTATTTTGGTCCTTGTCATCTATATTCTATTTGTCTCATTTTCCTCATATAGTTGTTATCAGTGTACAAACGGGCAGTGGCAGTACCATCCGGAAGAAAAACCTCATTGTGAGTCTTATACGTTCATGTAGAGAGAAAGAGATGAAGTTTCTGGTTAGAACTTTGGTAAGATTCGAAAAATTATCCTTTTTTTGTATGCATCTTATGTAGGCAATTCTTGATTTTATTTATGTAATTACGTGAATCTTATATGTAAGTATTTTTAATTGGTGATATTTTTTTCTGAAAACATGGATAATGAGTCTCTTTTCCTCCTTCCGCCAGTAGGTTCTTTCCTTTGGGAATAGGACTACTATGAGGGAGGTTTTTAATGAGGCCTCCTACTTCTATCAAATTTTTTCCCCAATTGATACATCTTGCATGGTAGAAGTGATCAAAACAAACACTTCTTTGTGCTGTTATTTTTTAATGATTGGTTATGATTGCTATCGGGATGGTAGTAGAATTATCAACCTTCACATGCCTGATAAAAATGTTTTTTAGGAATTTTCGTGGAGGATTGTTAAGAGATTTTAATTTGTACATTTGTGTTAAACTTCATGGTAAATGAAGGTTTCTCTGTGGCTCAGTTCTTAATTTACTGTGTCAGCAATTGAGCATTGACTTGCATTACAATGTCTTCTGTTTCAAAATCATGGCACATACAGGTCAGGAATTTGCGAATAGGAGCAATGATGAAGACGGTTCTTCCTGCATTGGCTCAAGCAGTTGTCATGAATTCCTCTCTTAATCTTTATCATGAAGGGACAGCTGATAGTCTAAAAGAGAAGCTTCAGGTTCGATGCCAATCGTAAGCTAATTAATTAATTTTTTTGAAGAGTATGAAATAGTAGATCTCTTCATGAAGACTTGAAGTTTTACATCATTATGTATGAGAAGTACAAAACTAATGAGTGCATTAAACTACTCCCCTACCAAAATAAAATAAAAAATAAAATAAAAACGGGTATAATGGATCTGTTGATGTTTGTGTTGTTTGGATCTAATATCCATTATCTGCGAAGGATCTTGCTACCAAAGCATCTATTAGATTTATCTACATATGCATAATACTATTTTCAACATTGCTTGCTTTCCAAGCCTGCAATCATTTGTGCCTGTTTCTGATTTGATCTTTGTATACTTGTCAGGGTATTTCGGCAGCAGTAACTGAAGCATATAATGTACTTCCAAATTTGGTAAGTGATTGTATATTTTATATCAAAGTTCTTCACTGTATATTACTATTTTCTATAAGCTCCCGAATTTCCTTATCCACTTTATGAGATGTTTATATACTCGATATATTTATATATGTGCTAATTGTTTTTGCATGCAAGTATATATGCATTTATTAGCTCTTGGTATCTTTGTTTTCTATAACTTATAAATTTGAGTCTGGTTCATTTGCTTTATAACATGTTGCACATGCCAGTTTGTTGCCCTTCCTTTTCCTCATTCTTCTGAAAACAGCATACGATAGAATATGTTTGTTTGGTGGTACATTTATGCTCATGAAGCATTGTTGACAGGATTTACTTGTTCCTTCACTAATGAAGGAAGGTATTGCGTTTTCATCATCAACCTTGTCGATGGTTCCGGGAATACCTATTAAGCCCATGCTTGCAAAGTATGTTTACATGCTACCCTATTGTTTCTTTTTTGTATATCAAAATGTACTAATGCTATTGCCTATGGGTGGTATTATTCTCCATGATGGTAGAATTACCAATGGGGTTCCAGAAGTACTGAAGTTTTTTCAAAACAAAGCTTTTACATGTGAATATAAGTAAGCTCTTCTATCTCTCTCTCTCTCTTTTTGTGTGTGTGGGTTATTCACATTCCTGAAGTTTAATATATATTATAGTATAAAAGTGTATTATTTGTTATTTTGGGATACTGTTGGAGGGCAGCTCTTGTGGTTTCTTTGCGTCTCTTAGTTTCATAACATATTGGGTATGTCTGAGTGGTTTCCATGTGCATGTAATTTTCAGATATGATGGTCAGCGTGTCCAAATTCACAAATTGGCTGATGGATCAATGCGTGTCTTTTCACGAAATGGAGATGAAACAACATTAAGATTTCCGGATTTAGTTAATACAATTAAGGAGTCTGCTAAGCCTGCTGTCCAAACTTTCGTATTAGATGCGGAGGTGAGATTGTCTAACAGCAAGATGCCTTTTACTTATTTTATGTTGCTAATTTTGTTTCTCATTGTGGCTTCAGGTTGTTGCAATTGATAGGAAGAATGGTCAGAAGCTGATGTCCTTCCAAGAATTATCTTCAAGAGAAAGAGGGAGCAAAGATTCTTTGATCACAGTGGATAAAATAAAGGTTTGCTTTATATTCACTTTGTAAGATTACATGATTAAGTTTACTGTTTTTTATGGAACTTTATAGTGCAAACATCAAACATTTAGCGAATTAAAATTAATCTTATGACATGAACAATTTGCATAGCTGTTTCACTTACCATTATTTAATATACTGGTTTCCTTTGTGCTTTCCTAACTGATGTTAGAGGCTTTTTAATACATAGTTTTCACATTCATTTATCTTCTCTTATAAGTTTAACTTCTTCCCTGTATCCTGAAGTTAAATTTTGATGTTTCTTTCTAATTATCATTGCAACATGCAGGTTAACATTTGCGTATTCGTGTTTGATATCATGTTTGCCAATGGAGAGCAGTAAATATCTTGAACTCTCTTTGAATTTTTCCGAGGTTCTTTTATTTATATACATCTATATACATATGTAGACTAGAAGACCAAGGACAATTTATAACGGTAGTATTTTCTGATTCTTTGAATTAGACAACAGGAGCTTTCCTATGAGCAATAATAAATAAATCTTTGCATGGAATTTAGTGTGTTGAATAAGAATTAGACTATTCCATTTATCAGTTATATATCTTTCCTCAATACCTCTTTAATTCACAAAATACATGCAAGAAGTTCATGTAACTCAGACTTGAGTGTGATTGTCGGATGCAAGTAGCCGAGTATTTGTCTGACATAGGTGTGTTTAATAAAGTTTTTCTATGCATCTGTAGAATCTTTAAAAAGTCATATTCCCATACCCATGTCCAGGTATGCAGTGGATCTTGGTGTTTGGCATGGGTACAGCAAAAATGAAGAATCGGAGTAACATAGAAACTCATTAAATAACAGAAATTTGGCTAGTGATTTTTCTCCTTCAAAGTGTGCATTCTTTAAACACATTTTATTTCTCTGATCTTGTGAGTTCACCTTGACCATAAACATGTTTCCTTACTAAAAAACTTTTGCTTGCACTTATAATTATCCCAACAGTGTGCCATGTTCCAATGTGGTCTAAATCTTGTGTTTTCAACTGCATTTCAAGCTACTTCATTTAAATGAAATACCCTGAGTTTCACACCCCTCTTTTCATAATTTAAAAGGGACTCTATGCTGCTCTGGTTTATTCCTTTACTGAAAGACTTTGCAAGTGCTATCATGTGTCCTTGTGACATATGGCGATTTATGAGCAATTAGTTCAAGAATTCAATCAATGTTTGTAAACTCGTTTCTCAATGTGATAGAGATTGGTTAATCTTGTTGAAATATCCCCATATTTACTTTTGTGTTTTATGTTGAGAAAACTGAAGAATTGGTTGACAGTATTGCCACTAATTTTATGAAAGGGGGAAGATTACGAGTTACTGAAAATTAAGTTCTGGATGCCTATGATACTCTTACTCTTCAGTTTTCTATTTAACACGTTTCCAATGCTTAGTCGGACATGGGTATGGGGAGACAACCCTATTAAGACCTTCCAAATATATAGAAAAACTTAAAAAAGATCGAACATACCCTTGTCGGATGCAAAACCGTATCCAACACACTGTTGAATCCGAGTAATGTAGCTGGTAAATGTAATTCTTTACTCGGTGTTGTCACATGAAGTCTTACAACTTTATCAACCTATGCTGTTATGCTAAAAAAAATCAACCTATATTGTTGTATGTCGATTAATTAAAATCTGGCTATTGTTATAGATAAACATTTTTTGTTCTTTCTGGAATAAAAGAGTGTAGATTGTCATGTAAATGTCAAGCTCTTTGTCTGAAAAATAAACGTTATATTACAATTTTGTCCCTCTTATTTTTGCTGCTGTTTTTTTTTATTTTCCATTCAACTTCAAAAATATGATATACTCTCTTTACAGACTCTTAGATGTTCCTCTGCGCCAAAGAAGGAAACGTATGCCTTTCCCCTCCCACAATTTTTTGGGTTAAGTTCTTTCAAAGCCCCTCTTATCGAAGTCTCACAACCAGTAAATTTAATCCTTTTCCTGTCATGCTTAAAAAAATTAGGTTTGAAGGATTTGTTTCACGATGAGAAGTTGGGACATTTTGAATATGCAAAAGAAATCACTGTAAGACCTCTCGGCTTTGCTTGTTTACAGAACACAATTTTTTAGTTATTAACTCGGATGTGTCAGGTATAGGTATTTATCTTGTCTCTATGACAGGTCTATTTATTATTATTTTTTATTTTTTATGTATTTGGAAGGTACTTGATGGGTCATACCTCCACCCATAACCAAATATGTTTTTGATAAAGATACTTCAAGAAAATGAAGAGTCAGAACAACATAGGACTGATTAGTATTGTCTATGATCTCTTGTTTAATAGGTGGAAGCAGATGATACTTGTTTGACCAGTGAAGCCACATTTAATCGGATAAACTCCTTCCTTGAAGATGCATTGCAGTTTTCATGCGAAGGAATTATGGTTAAATCCTTGGATACTGATGCTGGATATCTTCCGTCAAAGCGAAGTGATTCATGGTTAAAGGTTCTGCGGTTACCAGAATATTTTCATAATTTAACTGTTTAAAAAATAAGAAGATAGCTAAATATTGAATCAAATTGCTTGGTGATCTCTATTAGGTAAAGCGGGACTATGTGGAAGGGTTAAGCGACTCCCTTGATTTAGTCCCGATTGGTGCTTGGCATGGTAATGGAAGAAAAGCAGGATGGTAATGACTATATATATACATACATATGTGTGTGTGTGTGTGTGTGTATTTCCCTTTGCTGTGGTTAAATAATGCTTCATGATGCATTTGAAACTTCTTGAAATTTATAGAGGGAAAGATTCCTCAGTCTATACTCTAGTAACCTTTTGATTTTAAAGGTTCATGAAACTTGATTGGAAACTATCCCCTGCTAAGCTCACTAGGATGGAATCACATATGCAAAACTAATTAGTAGGTAAATATGACCGAATGGCATCAAGAAAATAAATTTAAGCTCCTAGAGACTCTTGGAATCATCTGCACTTCGGCCTCATAAATTAGAACATTCCAGATGTGCTGAAATGATCTTTCTGACATTGGTAAAATTAAATTTTGATATCATTTGATAAATATCCCGTGACCCCTAAGAGAACCGATGTTTTAACAGCTGCAATGTTTAGCAAGCATGTAGAATTGAAGTGAAAGGGGTGATTTGCATTTTATGAAGTATGTTCAGATATTGTCAAAGAAAATGTTATAGGCCATTGAACACAAATTGATAAAATATTCATTTATTATACTGCATTTGAACTTAACCTAGTAACTTAGAACATCCCAAGTTTGCTGAAACAATCTTGGTGGCACTGGTAAGCTTAAAATTTGATATCATTTAATAAATAGCCTTTTATTTGTTGGAGACCCTATGTTCTGATTGCTGATTTGCATTTTATGAAGTATGTTGATATATTACTAAAGAAAATATTATATTATTGAATTTGAATCGCGAAATATTCATTCATTACGCAGCATGCCCTTGCCACATGCTCCCAATGTGAATCCTTTCTGTTTTAAGTCATTCTTCGATGTATGTTACTTGTCTCATGCAGGTATAGTCCGTTCCTCATGGCATGTTACAACCCAGACACTGAAGATTTTCAAAGCGTATGCCGTGTTATGTCTGGATTCTCCGATTCATTTTACAAAGAGGTAAAGTGGAGTGTTGATGATGTTTGTATTTTAGGAAGTGTATTTTTTCTTCATGTTACCAAGGATATGGTGTAAATCTTGCAAGTCTGAGCTAAAACTTGAACGTCATTCTGCTTTATGTGAGAATAATTATGTTTCTGAATTTAAGATCTTTTTGATGTTGGCTTTAGCTAAGATTTTGACGGTGAGCATATCTGCTTTGCAACTTACTGGAGTACAAATTATACAGTTCCTCTAACGATAGTGTAATGATAATGGCGCTGAGATTTGATCTAATGGCCATAACACGGCCAAATAGTGTGCATGTTTCTTGTTCGAATCACTCTTTGATAGCTCCCTCAAGAAACCAAATGTGGCTTCTGGTTTCTTTCTAAAGATCCTACCATTAGTAACCTGTGTCACTCAGACTAGGACGTTAGTGTTAAGTACTACTACACGTCCAACACAGGTACCTTGATAATTTTTTCTCCCAAGTTTTTTTCGTATATTTGGATGATCTTTAACGGTCATTTTCATGCTCATTGTCGGATATGCATTGGTAGCTCGTAACATGTTACATGTTTATCTGCACATATAAGTTCCAATTCTTCATGTTATCCTAAACTCTTAAGTTATTTGATTTTCTTTATCGAATTCAGATGAAAGAGTTCTTTTCCGGAGATAGGATCTTAGCCAAAAAGCCTGCTTACTATCAAACAGCTGAGGTGCCTGATATGTGGTTCACTCCAGAACTTGTTTGGGAAATAAGAGGTGCAGACTTCACTGTATCACCAGTTCATCAGGCTGCGATAGGGTTAGTCCATCCCTCCCGTGGCATCTCAATGAGATTTCCGAGGTTCATCCGCTCGGTGACAGACAGAAATCCTGAGGAATGTAGCACGGCAACAGACATAGCTGAAATGTTTCATTCGCAGACTCGAAAGATGGATGTGACAGTGTAACAATGACCACTTTTTTCAGGTTTGTGTACATATGTTTTCCGTCCAGGTTCTGGTATTGGCTTGGCTGGTGTTTAACCATTTCTGTTTTGTAATTATATTTATCTCTACATTTCAATGTTATATAGTTTAAGTTCGTTTTCAGGTAAAAATCAAATTGCTAATTAAGTTCGACTAAGTTTTTTTTTTCTTTTTAACAATTACTACTTAGGGGAGAGGGAGGCGGAAATGAATTTTGTTCGTAATGGAAATTGAATCCACAACTTAGGAGAAAGGGAAAGTGTCAACTGAGAGCTTTTATCTATCTGTTCAAGAGGTCATTGACAATTTGACTAAGTGTTTTGTTATTATTTGGTATTAAAAAAAACTTAATTTTCATGCAAATAGATTATATAAGCTTGAGTTGACTGACATTAACATTAACCAGTAGGCTTGTATGATACTTAAGTCCATTAAGATATTATAAAATTGATTAATAGGAGTATAGTTTTTTCCATTATTATAATTTTTCTTTAATCCTTTTTATTTGCTTTTTCTTTCATTTTTAAAACCTAATTTAAACAATATTTTTTACAAAAAAAAAAAACTTCTATATATCTGATATTGAAATAAGCTTTTCTTAGATGTATTATCGTTGATGATTTTGTTTTATTATAATACTCTTTTATCTTAAAACTTTAACTTTAAACATGAAATTTGAGAGTTCATACGAATAATATAATTTTAAGTGTTATAGGTATTAACTTATTGTATTTGAGATTTTTAGCTTGTTTTTTATATAAAATTTATTTTTAAAAAAATCTATTTTAAAATACTTTTATATTATAAAATCACATAAATTATTGTAAGATAAGAAAACACAATATAAGAGGAGATACTAATTTTTCTATTTCGTATGTCACATAATGTTATATATGATATACCAATTTTTCAAATGTCGAACTTGACAAAATCATGGTAAATATATCAATCGAAATATCACTTGTTGAGTTTCTATTTCACTTCTATTCTCAAGATAACGAGTGAAGAATAATTCTGATAAGATATGATTCGTTCTATCTCTTTTAATATAGCATCCTTTCAATTGAACTATACATGTATTATCTCTATATAAGATAGTTGACATTTTGAATCCTTCGAGTGGTCCCAATGGATAAAGGGAATTTTATTCTCCTTTGATGATCCGAGTACGAACAACGTAGTTTGCACGTGTGCGTGCGTGAGTTTAGACATAGATCTTTAAAAAATAAAGATAATTGACATTTTTCTTATGAAAGTGAATCACATGTCTTTTGAATATTTAGGACCAATAATCTTAATAAAACATATTTTCGAATTATCTCATGCTTTGCAATTATTTTTACATAATTTGAAGAAGCAATGACTAATGTTTTCTTTATTGAACATCATGATGATGTGATATATTTGTATATAATTTTTATAATAAATTAATACCCAGAATGATGGAAAAAACTAAGCATAAGCTAAGCTAAGGGTTATATATTTTGATAATAAATTGTATTTAACTTAGTTTGTGGTTGAAGGAAAATGGACTGCTTTGAGATGAAAATGTAAAAGTAAACCATCCAGTCAAACTAATGAGTAATTATATTAATAAAAAATTATATTTAACTTAAACTATATAATACATATTAATATTGGAGTTTGATATATTATAAATATAAAATTAATTAAATAAAGACTAGAAATAAAACATATTTGACAAAAGAAATTCTTTTTCAATTTAGGGTCTGTTTATTTAATATAAAATATTTTACGAAAACGTTTCATTCTTTTATTCTTTTTCGTGTGTGTGTGTTTGTGTAAAATACTTTTGATTAACGTAAAACGTTTTGCAAGTCAATTAAGAGTTCAACATGTTTTTATGTAACATATTTTACGGGATAAAAATCCGTAAAATATTCTACACGTCTCTCATATTTCCTCTATAAATCGCTCTCTTTTATTAATACAATCTCATCTTTTCTATCTTTTTTCTTTAGAAAATTTTCTCATTTATATTTTTATTTTGCAAAATTTATTTGTTTTTCTCTCTTTTACTAATTTCTTTATTTTTTTTAATAAATCTGAGGTGTATATAAGATAATATATGTTCAAATCTTAAGAGATAACAACAAATTCCTTAACAACTGAGATGGTTTAGTTCGTGCTTTCTTTTGATGATAATAATTTAATATTTACATATAAATTCTATTTTCTAAATTAAAATCTTGTTACTACCCATGTTTATATTCTACGCTTAAGGTTTGATTATCAATTATCTCTTTACACTAAACGAATGTTATATAAAAATAATGACTTTTATTTTACTCTAATACATTTTTTCCTTTGATGATTTACGTTGATTTCGATTGAATTTGTGTATATGAGAAGATTGTACACATATTAGAGTTTTATTTTTAGTATATCAATAACTATTTATACTTAAATCAACGAACTTGGTTCAAGTGATAAGTAATTCGATGTTACTTAAGTATGTCTCAAGTTCGAGATATTGTGTACGCAGAAAATCTCTACCAGGAGACTCACCCATCAAAATTAAATACATGAAAAGGGTCGGTCCGAATTAGTTAGGGTGAAACTCTGGAATCGAAAGGGAAACAAATATTACTTTGTATTCATCCCAAATTAATAAAAATTAATAATAAGAAATTTCAATTCAATTAATATTTTTGTATAATTTGGTTCAGCTAATAATTAATTTTTTTAAAAATATAATTAATTTAATTAATACTTTATTTAATTCGATTATTAATGGAACTCCATTTTGTTTTTAATATTTTCATACCTCGCAATATTCCCGCCAAATTAGACAACCGGATATCACCCGTAGACTTTTCGACAGCTAACCCAGTTGCCCAAAAAGAAGTAAATAAATAAATAACTTTATTTCTATTTCCCTGCCCCCAAATTACCATTTCCTTCATTTTCCCTCCTTTGATTTCTTCTTTCCAACCCCATCCATTAATTCCAATTTCATTACAATTCTTTTTCCAACCCCAAATCTCAGTGGAAACAATTTCTTTCTCTTATTGGTCTTTGATTATTTTCCCTTTAATCTTCTGTTTCTTCCGTCTTCCCCCCCCCATATAACTTAGGTTTTTGTGTAGAGTTCGATGAATTTTCGAGAAGCTAGGGTTTGGATTAATAGAGTAGTAAATAGTGTAATTTCTCTCTGATTCGAGACAATGAGTGCCGTCAACATCACTAACGTTACCGTTTTGGATAACCCGGCGTCCTTCTTGTCTGCTTTTCAGTTCGAGATCTCCTACGAGTGTCTGACTCCACTTAAAGATGGTACCCTCTCTTTCTCAACAATTTTTTTGGTTTCAATGCTTTTAAGATTTTAATTTTTTTTGGTTTTGAGTTTTTTTAGTTAGGGTTTGGTTGAGGTTAAATCTATGGGGTTGTTTTCCCCCCTCCCCCCTCCCCCCTCCCGTTTGTTTAATGAAAAAATGGTGGGACGAAAATAAAGGTTTGGTATACTTGAATAAGATAATTTAGTTAATTGTTATAATCGTGGGTTGGGGTTTGCAGTTTTATTGAAGAAAGTTAGGGTTTGGGACAGGCGTAAATTGATCTTCACTTGCATGCTTCGGTTTTACTTGTCTATATGCGTAAGTTTTATTTCAAGAGTGAAACGTAGAAGTAGGAATTTGTTTTAATTTCTACTCTGTAGAAAGCTAAGCTTTATGTTAGATGGAAAATAAATTTATCTTCTCTTTGAAGGAGAAGAAAATAAATAAGAAACTTTGTTTTAAGTTGTGAAGCTTTATGTTACTCTATATTTTTTAATTTTGCGTGTTGATTGCCAATGGATTGACGTGGATATTTTGATACAATTTATGCCAGAACACACAGTATTGACTAGAGTTCCATAATTATGTAGAATGGTTGCTAATTGTCATCTTGTACAAAAAAATTCTAAAGTTTCTAGAATAAAGAAATGTGGAATGCTGGTTCTGTGTAGACAAGCAGCTTTTCAGCTCAGTGATCTGTCTGCCTATGTCTTAGCCATACGTCTCGTTTGAACTTGGAAGTTGAGTTTAAGACAGTTTCTAACACGGTTGGTTCTATTTTTCCAACTCCTCTTTTTCATTTGAAAGTTTTGAGTTTCATTAAAATTAGAAATTTAAGTTTGTCAGATAAAGAAGCCTTCCTTATTATTCATGAATACATTCTGGATATGTTTGTATTAATCTGATATAAGACATTACCAGCCATATCTGTCCACCTAGTAAAGCTATGTTATTGTTGACTTCATGTCTATTTTTGAGGCTAAAATTATTCATGTTTTATTGGATCGACAGATTTAGAATGGAAACTTATCTACGTGGGATCTGCAGAAGATGAGACTTATGATCAACTACTGGAGAGTGTACTTGTTGGACCTGTTAATGTTGGAAATTACCGTTTTGTATTACAGGCAATCTCAACTAACTCGGTTTTAGTTGTGGATTTGATGTATCTGTCTTAATTTCTTACCATTGTCCTTGAATATGTTGCAGGCAGACCCACCAGACCCAGCAAAGATTCGTGAAGAAGATATTATTGGTGTCACAGTGCTTCTATTGACTTGTTCGTATCTTGGCCAAGAGTTTGTCCGAGTGGGTTACTATGTTAATAATGATTACGATGATGAGAAGCTTAGAGAGGAACCTCCCACAAAGGTCTTGATTGAGAAAGTCCAAAGAAATATTCTGACTGATAAACCCAGGGTGACAAAGTTCCCCATAAATTTCCACCCCGAGAGTGGTGGAAATGAAGAAGCCCCACCATCTGATCACCCTGTTGAAAATGAGGGAAACGAGGAACCCCTTCCATCTGATCACTCTGTTGGAAATGACAAAGATGAGGAACTTCCTGCTTCAGAAAATCCAAAAGAACAGCAGGAACCATAAAATTTCTAATTAGCAAATATTGCCAGTATTCAAGATGGATAACCTGGTAACTGTTTCATGGATTGAACTTCAAATATGAACTACAATTTGACATTGGATGAGGATGCTTAATGAAGTAATGATTTGGAAGTGCTGGGTTTGATTTGGCTGTTTTTGTTTCTTTGCGTAACTGTTTCACTATGATGATTTGCTTAGGAACTTGAAATTTAAAATTGGATTTCCAAGTTTGTAATATACTTCTAAAGGAACTTAGTTTACTGTCTTTAGCTTCGCTGTCTCAAACTATTGCCTCTTCTGCCTTGTTGTTACAGGCATTGCGATTTTGTTGATTCTGACAAGTCAGAATCATTTAAATTTGAGTTTAATTTTGTTGATTTTGTTGTTCAATAGGATATGATCATATTTTGCTACTTATTATTTTACTAGCTTCTCGAAACTCAAACTTGAGCGAATAGCAAAAGGAAAATCATTGCTGTATGACTGGAATGCTTAGTCTATCTACCATCTTATTGTTTTGTGCATTGTTTGCAAATGGTTGATAATTGCATTGGAATTATGGTCATATCCTATGAAGTTTTAGGTGAATTTGTTGATCTGGGAAAAGTAGAAGGCACTGAGATTCTTTGAATGCGAAGCTCTGGTTATCATGAAGTAATGGAAATAAGTTCGGTCATGGTCATCCATGTGAGCTAGCTGGAGTATTTTAGCTGGTAAAGCCTAAAACTGAAAACTTGGTTGAAGAGGCCTACTCAACTAGTTTGGGATAGCAATGGATAGTGCATATATTCGGTCTGCTTTTTGTAGATTTGAGTATTGTAGATTCAGATAAATATTGTAATTTTTACATTGTAAATGGTTGATATTTGATGCCTGCACTGGAAGTAGTCATCTATGAGTTTTAGGTGAATTTGCTGAGCTGTGCTGAAGTGTTATCGGAATGGGTTCCGGTCATTATGCTGTGGAAATCGGGTTGATCATGGTCGTACATGTGGGTTGCCTGAAGTTTTAGTAGGTAAAGCTCAAAACTGAGAACCTGGTTCAATGGATTAATATGAGCTAGTCGGGGAGGAGAACCATATCCATACCCTGGTCAAAATTGGTTACCCATGGTCTTAATCCAAATGCTGATACCAGTAAAGATTGTTCGAAGTGAGGGTGTATTCATTTAAAAAAAAATAGTAAATTACAAATTTAATAATTAAACTTTACTCTCTTGTTTTACTTATTGTATTTTTAATTAACTCATTCAATTTTATACGTCAATTTTTTTAGTCACCCTACCATTTTTATTTTAATTTTGTGTTAACAATGATTATGATGATGAAAAAAATTAGAGAGGAACCTCCCCCAAAGGTTTTGATAGAGAAAGTCCAAAAAAGAATATTCAGATGGATAAACCTAGAGTGACAAAGTTCCCCATAAATTTATTTGGTAATAAGGATTGGTGATGAAAGAATCTGGAATGTGTAAATTCTGAAAGAAAATGAAGCGTAGAAAGTTCAAAGTGCCAATCATTGGAGTGAACAAAACAATATGGTAATTCGTTTGACATGACTGGTAGTTTAATTTACGTATACAGTCCACTGGCGCCATTCGAAAATGGCATGCATGATTCTTATTGATTATTGCCGAGGTCTACAGTAATCTTAATATTTTTTTTCCAGCTTGGTAGAGAATCGGGAGAATAAGATAATTTAGGTTTTGCTAGCGGCTCATTTTGACCCGAGCAAAACTTCGACCGGGGAAATTATTTGTATAGCCACCGTCACAAAGTGGCATTTTCTGGTGGCGTGTACGGATTGGACACAAACACAGGCGACACTCACTCTTGTCGATCCCAAAGTCAAAATTTGTTGTTCTTTGAAATTTTACAAAATAACATTTCATTCAAGTAATCCTATAGTAATTATCCCTTAAACACTTGGATCTAATAATTCACACTCGTTTTGCTTCGTTTTCTAGTGGTGTTTATAAAGTAATCTATAGTAATCACCTCCACCACATGCCAATCCAAATGAATGGAAAATTGAATTAGGTTAGCCATCAAGCAAACGAAAGCAAAACCCCATTGTAACACTCAAAACTCAAGCGGTCAATTCCCCTTCATTCACCCACACTTTATAGTTTATTTTTTCAGTTATAAGTTCTTAGTTTATTTAGAATTCTCACCACACAAACTTTCATCCAAAAAAGTAAGAGGAAAGATGTCGGACTGCTTCGACGGCAATGTTTTAGCGGCTAAGTCCTTTGCCCGTTTCGGCGTTACCCACATGTTTGGCGTCGTGGGTATACCCGTTACTTCTCTCGCCAACCGTGCCGTCCAATTGGGTATCCGTTTCATCGCCTTTCACAACGAACAATCCGCTGGTTACGCTGCTTCAGCTTACGGCTACCTCACGGGTCGACCCGGTCTTCTCTTGACCGTTTCAGGGCCTGGTTGTGTCCACGGTCTGGCTGGATTGTCCAATGCTATGATCAACACCTGGCCCATGGTCATGATCTCCGGATCCTCCGACCAGAAAGATGCCGGCCGCGGAGATTTCCAGGAGCTTGATCAGATCGAAGCTGTGAAACCCTTTTCGAAATTCTCGGTTAAAGCCAAAGATATCAAGGAAATTCCCAATTGTGTTGCTAGGGTTTTGGATCATGCGGTTTCTGGTAGACCCGGTGGGTGTTATTTGGATATACCAACTGATGTGTTGCATCAAACGATAACTGAATCGGAAGCTGAGAAATTGTTAACTGAGGTCGAGAAAGGACGGTCTTTTGAAGAACCTAAAGCTCCGCCGAGCTCCGAGATCGAAAAGGCAGTTAGGGAGTTAAGGAAGGCGGAAAGGCCATTGATTGTGTTTGGCAAAGGGGCGGCTTATGGCCGAGCTGAAGGGGAGCTAAGGAAGTTGATTGAAAAAACGGGGATCCCCTTTTTGCCAACTCCAATGGGTAAAGGACTGGTAAACGATGACCATGAGTTGGCCGCCAGTGCTGCAAGGTCACTCGCCATCGGTAAATGTGATGTGGCATTGGTGGTTGGGGCAAGGCTCAATTGGTTATTGCATTTTGGGGAGAGTCCTAAATGGGATAAAGATGTGAAGTTCATTTTAGTGGATGTTTGTGAGGAAGAGATTAAGTTGAGAAAACCCCATTTAGGTTTAGTTGGGGATGCTAAGAAGGTTTTGGAGATGATTAATAAGGAGATTAAAGATGACCCTTTTTGTTTGGGGAAGTCTCATCCTTGGGTTGAGGCTATCTTGAAGAAGGTGAAGGATAATGCGTTGAAAATGGAAGCTCAGTTGGCAAAAGATGTTGTGCCGTTTAACTTTTTGACTCCTATGAGAATTATAAGAGATGCTATTTTGGGGCTTGGGAGTCCAGCTCCGGTGGTGGTTTCGGAAGGGGCGAATACTATGGATGTTGGTAGGTCTGTTTTGGTTCAGACAGAGCCTAGGACTAGGTTGGATGCAGGGACTTGGGGGACAATGGGAGTTGGTTTAGGTTATTGCATTGCAGCTGCTGTGGCTAATCCTGATCGGCTTGTGGTTGCGGTTGAAGGCGACTCGGGATTTGGGTTCAGTGCAATGGAGGTTGAGGTATGTTTCCTACTGTTAAAGTGTCACTTGCACAATTAAGTTTATTATCCCTATTCTTAGGCGTTTTATGTTTAATGCTAACGAAGAAATATAATGCGAATGCTTATGTTGATAATTTAGTAGTATTATATAATGCCTATGGGGTGTGAAATTTACTCGTTTAGTTTTGTGAAGAGGTTTAGTATTACACTTCCTCTTATTAAGATTGAACTCATTTTCATTTTTCTATTAACCTAATTCTGCCGAAGAATTGGGATGATGGTGTTAATTAGGGGCTATATACTATATCTTATCCTTGTTTTGCTTTTTTGGCAAAAGACTTCCTTGCTTTTCTTTACCAAGTTAGCCAAATTGTGAAAGAAAATTTGGATTAGCGACTTAATTTATTATGTAATTATCAGTCAGATAGCAGTAATTATTTTGCTCTTTTTGGGCATGGCATTTTCGAATATGCTAGTTCTTACCTGCAAGGTGTTGAAGGTAAAAACATTTTTAACAAGGATCTGTCCATGTCGTACTGAATATGGAATTTTATTTCAGGATTTCGAAACCATGAGTTGATTGTGTCACAGTTACTTAAAAAAGAATCAAGTATCATGTTGGATTAGTAGCAAAGTTGTTTGCCGAAAGCTTGGTGTTTGATAATAACTCAATGAAGGGCACTTTTTTTTTGATGCATCATATTCTTGATGTTCTTCCTTTTTTGTGTGTTCTCTTTCTCTCTATTAAATCTTTAAAGAGTTGTCTTCTTTTATTTTTCTTATTTTTTATGGTGCTTTAAGAAATCTAGAAATTGTGAACGCTCTTTCTGGTTTATGTCCTTTTCTGATTGCTGTTTCTTGTTATTTTTGTGTATCTTTTGAATATGTTGTGTTTATCTTCTCTTATAATGCAGACATTGGTTAGATACAAGTTGCCAGTTGTAGTGATAGTCTTTAACAACGGTGGTGTCTACGGTGGTGATCGTAGGAGCCCTGAAGAAGTTACGGGCCCTTTCGAACATGATCCTGCCCCCACTTCCTTTGTTCCCGGTGCGGCTTACCAGACTGTAATGGAAGCTTTTGGGGGGAAGGGTTACCTTGTTGGGACACCTGATGAATTAAAATCTGCCCTTTCTGAATCCTTTTCTTCAAGGAAGCCAGCTGTGATAAATGTGACAATCGATCCTTACGCCGGAGCGGAAAGTGGGAGAATGCAGCACAAGAATTAAGTTGGTTTCTGCTGTATCCTTCCGCCGGTGGGAGAATGCAGCAGCGCAGGAACTGAAGTAGTTTGGGTTCTATGGTTTTAAATTTGTTTTTCCACCACTTACTCAACCCAATGAATAATATTGAAGTTTGAATTTGATTTATGCTCAGTTGTGATATATAGAACAAATAGAGATAAATGTCTTCTGGCTTATCTTGTCAAATGCAAAATGCTGGAGTATATGCCATTTATAAAATGTTTCTTACTTGTAATTGTCTGGCAGCATTGTTGATATTATATAGGGTAAATTACATATAATACCACTTAAAATTTTAGGGATTGTATCTTTTATACTAATGAAATTTTAATTTCTCATTGAATTTTAATTATATCATTAATCCAAACATCGCGATAATATGGATAAAACAATATCATTTTGGTATTTTAGGTGTTGAACTTTTAAATGGTATCGATTTATTATTAAATTTTAAAACAATTTATTTTTTGGTATTATATTTTTTCGATCATCGTCAATAATTAATTATCGGTTGCGTTTTGTTTCAAAATTAATACTAAAACATTTGTATTTCACTCATTTTTCTTCTTATATAATTGTTTCTTATATGAAACTCAATTGAAATTGTTAAAATTTAAAAATCTACCATTTTTACGGAAACTTTTAAATGAATTTTTAGTAATTTTGAATGGATTTCATGTAATAGTAAAATTAATTTTAGGAGAAAAAAGTAATTTTAAGAGAGAAAAGACGTGAATTATAAATATTTTGATAATCTTAACGCAATAAATGATTAATGATTGATTATTTACGATAACCGAAAAATATAATATTAAAAATAAATTATATTTTAATTTAATGATAAAATGATACACTTACAAAATTTAATACTTTGAATTATGTAAATTGAAAATTGAAAAATATAAATAATTTATCATTTAAAGTTGAGTAACATTTAATGTAATTTATTTTATTATATATATACCCCTAATCCGAACCCATTATATATATCCGACATAAATTTAACCAGAACTTGATTCAATAAGATTATGAATACTTCTACTTTGAAAATACACGAAGATTCTATGGTAGTTCATAGTAATTCAATAATAAAACAACAGAGTTACGTTATTGATAAGAATGTCAGACAGGAATTTTCCATAAAATTTACGCATTCATACTTGATCATTTACCTGAGTCAACTCAGTCCGCAGTCAACACCGTGTGGGACATGACCAGACTTCCAAAACCATATACGATCAATTTCATTTCCTTCGATCACGTCCTCCCCTAAACTTTACTTAGCTACTTGTTTCTAAAACCCATAGCTTTCCCTCAAATCGTTCTGCTTTTAATCTAAGTTTCATTTGAATCTTTTGAACTCTTGGGGTGGTGTCCATGGCAGATGTATTTGTTTCTTCCCTTGTGAAAACCATCTTTGGGACCCTAAATTCTCTAGCACTTCATGAATATGAAATCGCAAGTAATTTGGAAACCGAGCTTCAAAATCTCGAAAGCACTTTAACTACGATTCAGGCCGTGCTTCAGGACGCGGAGCAGAAACAATGGAAGAGTGAGGCCGTCAAGAATTGGCTCAGAAAGCTCAAGGATGTCGCTTACGATGCTGACGATATACTCGACGAGTTTGCTGCAAAAGCTTTGAGATGGGAAGCTAGAAAAAACATGAGCAGCAAAGTAAGTGATTTCTTTTCGTCGAAAAATTCCGCCTTGTTTAATTTCAAAAAGGCTCATAAACTCAAGCAAATTAGGCAAAGATTAGATGCTGTAGCGGAGGAGAAAAACAAGTTTCATTTGACTGAAAATGTTAGGGACTTAGAAACCGATGATAGGGAATGGCGGCTAACTAGCTCACTGGTGAATGAATTTGAAATATTTGGAAGGAATGAGGATAAAGAAAACGTAATCAATGGGTTGTTGGCTAGTTCGTCTGATCGAAATGATTTGTCCATTTATGCCATTTGTGGTATGGATGTGAAGACATTTAATTTCGTCCACCGTTATTTATATAATATTATATTATATAATTATATATATATATACATATATATACATATATTTACATTTTATTTCACAGGCCCAAGACCAAAGAGCCCAGCAGAAACATGTGAGGTCCAACAGATCACACGTGACCCGAAGCCAACTTGGAGCCCCGAACCGAGTCCAAGTCCTCAACCCAAACTGATGCAAGGGTTCCAGAAGCTTTCTTATTCTGCGCCATTTTTCACGGCAGCACACCCCCAACGACCGGGCTTCTCGGTAACCACCAACGCCATTCAAGGAAAATAAACAACAAGCAACCAAGATATATTTGGACTCTATCTTGAATAGGATTCTAAAAATAGTGTTTGGTTTTTATTATAAATACATGTAATCGAACCATTCAAAGGGGGACGATTTGGTGCACGAGAATATTACCTAGAGATTACCACGATAGCACACACACAAATCTTACGAGTATTCATTAGCGAAATACGAGCAAAGCAATCTCGGAGATCAACATTTTGTAATCGTTTCGAAGCAAAATAAAGGGTAAAAAAATCATATCTTCCTCGTTTTATCTTGCATGTGCATTTGCTTCATCGTTTTGTTTCGAATAAAACCCAAAAATGGGTTCTTTGCCGAGGATCGGAGTGAGGGCAATCAAAATCTATTTTTTTAGATCTAGCCCTCCCGAGGTACATTCTTGAAAAACCAAGTGCGGATTTTAAAAGGAGTGGGGGTTACACCAAAAAATAGTTTCGAAAAATATCACAAAAAAAAACAAAGAACATTCGAAACTTAAAAAAACAGAGGGGAACAAAGAAGCAAAGAAGAAATCAGAGAAGTTCTCACCTCGGATCGAAGAGGAAAGCCCGAAGTTAGCCGTATTTATTTTTCCTGAGAGAAGTGAAAGGGGAACGAAAAGTGAAAAAGGAGAATGACTTACCTCTCGGTCGCAACACATCCCCAACCAACTCAGAGAAGAAAATCTCAAAGCTGGATTGTGCAGTCTCGAGCTTTGTGAGGTTAGTGCCAACTATTAGCTTTTTTTTTAATTGCTCCTTTAACTGGTTTTGTACCTGTTGTTAACATCTTTTATTGGACTACTTTATTAGTGGCATTAAATAATATTGTAATTATTTGTCATGTTATATGATTTCAATGTTCCTAAACGCATGGATTCAATTAACACTTGGAAAAGCCATTATTTTGGCCATTTTCTTTTGCGTGAGATTAAATAAATCCCATGGTTTTGAACATTGGGCAAATTCACCATATGGTCCTTTATTTATTATGGTTTTTATTTATTTATTTAGTTTATTTTATTACTTTTTTTCCTTTGGTTTATGTAGTATTTATTTAATATTTCTTATCTAATATATTTTTTATCAAAGGTAAGTAATTTCAATCGGGTTTTTAAATTCTAATTTTGTAATTAAAGACAACCGATAAATTAATTAGTACCGAAAGGGCAGTTCAAGGGTGCTAATCCTTCCTTGACCGTAACCGACTCCCGAACCCGACACATTTCTGGTACAACGCAGATCAGGTAAGATGGTGTCCGATCCACCTAAATTTGTTTTAAAATGGTCGGTGGCGACTCCCTAACACAATTATTCACGTCGAAGCCCAATTCCGGGGCTCAACCCGAAAGACGGTTACGACAGCTTGGCGACTCCGCTGGGGATCGGTAAGTGAGTCAGGCCAGAATTAATTTTTAGTTGTCTTTTTATGCGAAAATAGTAAATTTAAATTTAAATTTATTTATTCGATTCCAGTTATTTACCTTTGATTATTTTTGAAATAAATAGTTGTACTAACATTGTTTTAATGATTTCAGATTTTTTTCAAAATTGTCATCTCTAGCTCAATACCCGAGCTCCGAACCCTTTTAAGTGGGGGCGAAAGCGATGCCTTCGTGGGAATTTATTCTCCGTATGGGCCTAGCAAGTAACCTTCGGGATCCATATACCTTATGTCTTCGTGTGAATTTATTCTCCGTATGGGCATAAGGGAATGTTTCCCCTCGAGTTTAACTTAGTCCACATAAGCTTGTAATGGGCTTAGGACTAAGGGTCTGGCAAGCCCAAGGGGCACCGACAAGGAGAACTCGAGTACCTTTTTAGAACATAAACCGGGAGAGTGCGGGGAATTAGAGCCCACCCCAAGACCTCATTCCAAGCCCTAGGATGCTTTGTTTCCTGCTTTATTTTCTGTTCAAAGTATGCGAACTAGACAAATATGCGGTTAGGATTTGTTTGAAATTAGCATGCGGGATAGAGATCATGTTTGGGTAGGAATTAAAGCATGCGGAGTAGATATTATGTGGGGTAGGACTTTTCATTTTCATCATTTTTTATTATTTTCCTTATCTCACTAGCTTGTTTTTCCTCCCTTTCATTTTTTTTTCTTTGGCATTTTTTTTATCATTCGCATCATTAAAACGAGGTGTTGATACACCAAAAATGTGTTTGTTAAACGTAAATAATCTGCATTAACGGACAAAGGGGTTATAATACAAAGAGATAAAAATCTCAGAAGTCCAACCGCGGTCAAAGAATACTCAAAGAGATAAAATGTGTTTTTTTGGATCAATGCCTCGGACATTTCATGCATCATATATTTAAACATTTTGCATTTTTTATTTTCTTTGCATTTTGTTATTTTATTTGCATTCACATTAACTAACATAAACATGTCTCATCAAAGGGAGCAAATACTGGATACACCGCCTCAAGCATTGGACACACCCCATCCGCATAACACTCGTTTGAAGAAGAAGAGGATGGAAGCCAGAATTACACAAATTGAGGAGAATATGTTGAAACTACAGAAAGAGCTAGAAGATAAGATAAACCAAAATAGTCGAAATACTCTAGAAACAATCACAAAGAACCAAGAGTCCTTGGTTGATCAGATCGTTGCCAAGTTAGTTGGCCTACAACAGACCAGTGCGCCTGGGGCAGGTTCATCGGAAGGGGTAACTATACAACCTACCCCGCAAGTGGTTATCTCACCTGAAATCTTACCAGAACTTCGAGGGGACTCATCTGCTGCAAAAGCAAAGCCCTCGTCCTCTGTATTTAACCCTAAGAACAATCCAGGTTATTACCATATACCGGATTTAGACGAAGAGGAAAAAGCGAGGAAGATGGAGGAAAAAATTAAACAATTGGAGGACCAAATGAAGGTAGTCAAAGGAGACCATGACTACCATGAAATCAATGTTGCGGAACTCAGTCTAGTCCCAGACTTGGTTCTTCCTCCGAAATTTAAGTCCTCGGAATTCGAGAAGTTTGACGGGAACAGTTGTCCATCCGCTCACATCACCATGTTCTGCAGAAAGATGACAGGATATGGAGAAAACGACCAGCTCCTGATTCACTGCTTCCAGGAGAGTCTGTCGGGCTCAGCCATTCGGTGGTACAACCAGCTGAGCCGATCAAATATCAAAACCTGGAAGGACCTGGCTAAGTCATTTCTAGAACAATACAAGCATGTCAATGACATAAGGCCAGATCGAGTTACGCTACAAAGCATGGAAAAGAAGCATAACGAGAGTTTCAGGCAATACGCACAAAAGTGGAGGGACTTGGCTGTGCAAGTTCATCCACCGTTGGATGAAATAGAAACCCGAAAACTTTTCGTACAGACCCTGAAGACCCCATACTTTGGACACCTAGTTGCGATCAAGTCAGGGAGCTTTTCAGACTTGGTTATGGCTGGAGAAATGGTCGAGTCGGCCATAAAGCAAGGCAAAATTAAGGATGGGGAGGCCAGTAGGAAACCTCCTATGCGAGAGCGGGATGGAGAGATTAACAACATCAACCATGCCAGTAAAGGTGTTACGATCTCCAAACCGAAACCAACTGCAGCTGTACCGTCAGGTACTTCTAAACAAGATCCCAGAGAACCAAGGAGGGAAAGGGAACATTTTGACCCTATTCCCATGACCTACAAAGAGCTTTACCATCAACTTCTTGACACCCATGTAGTGTCACCATACTCGGTTGAACCCTTGAAACCCCCATACCCCAAGTGGTATGATGAGAATGTGCATTGTGAATATCACGGCGGAGTCCCAGGGCACACAATTGAGAACTGTTATGCATTCAAAAGGGTCGTACAAAAGATGCGTAACCAGAACTGGATCGACTTCAACAACTTGGGGGCATCCAAGTGAGGGAGATCGTTTCATCATTTGAGGCATTCTGTTGGAACTTGTTTTTTTTTTCACTTTTTCAAGTTTTTGTAAGAACATTTGAATAAATTTATGTTACTTTAATGATGACGAGCAATGAATCACATTTGTAAACTTGCAATTCTTTGAATATCATTTGAATTAAGAAACTCTGTGAATGGTTCAAAGTTTCAGATCTTTGACAAAGTAACATGTTTTAAAACAAGGACCTTGACCTTACCCAGAATATACCCTCAAACACCATACCCTGCTCTTACAATTAACCAATACAACACTTTCTTTTCATAAGGTGCGGACAACACGGGGCATCATTTGCATATGACAATTACTATGTTTTTTTATTTAAGACGTTCAATGACGATGATGATCTTTACAAATGAAAGAGTCGAGTAGGTGAATCCAGTTTAGGTCAGTTGCTTGAAAATTGAACTCTAAAGATGAAATTTTTGACTTTCAACAAATACCTAGGCTATAACAGGTTCTTCTTAACAATCTTAAGAAATTAAATCCGTAAAACTGAGCTATTCCACTAAGGCAATTGGTTACAGAGGAAACTCGAAAGCCCTGGCTTTATGAATATATTGTATTCAAACCATGACATTGCTCGGACACTTGGCAATTCGGTGTTTGCTCCACTGCTTTTGTCAGGCCGAAGACTTTGTGATGAGATGAACCCTTCAGTTAAACCTGATAAAAGTGATTATAATGTTAAGCTGTCCCTCTAAAGTAATTGGTTAAACGGCCCGACTTTATGGATTCAGCTAGCCAGACAATGGAAAATTAAATCAAATTTATCTGAGCAAGAAATTTTCGGTAATGTAGGACTAAGAGAGTTAAGGAACACCTGTTATAGTCGACTACACACGAGCACTCAAGAATTTCATTTTTAGACCGATATTTTTCGCACTGCCTTTGTTGGAGGAGCCTACAAAGCTTGAATAAATGGAAGATTTCAGAGGACCGAAATAAAATGTCTAGTAATTGGTCATTCTAGTTGCGTCATTATGTCCGCACCCAAATGAAATGCCAAAGCATATTTCGATATTTAAAAAAATGACATTTTTGGTTACCGAAACCTTAGAAAGGAGGCCAACCTAAAGCCAACCCATCCATTTGAACATTTGTCAAAGAGCTGTAACTCTGAAAGCGTTAAAAGAGCTATTGATTCCTTTGATATTCTTTGAACTCACGTTTATAATATTGATTCAATTGCGAATAATATTTTACAGCATTTTTATCATTTTCTCTCCTGAAAACAAGAAAAAGGAGAAAAACATTTTCGAACAGAACAATCTCAGATATGAAATGTCTGTAAAACCCAAGCTCGAGAAGCAAAAGGGGCACGATCGATTCCATGGACCAGATTGGCAGACAAAGCAAGAAGAGATAACACATAATTCATTGATGTTGCATGCATCTTAGACATACTTAGGTGCATCATGTTCATCATTTTAGCATACATGATTTTTGCAGCTTTTAGAGTCAAGGATACTCGATTCATAAACGCCTTTAAAGAACGATGGTGGTTGCTTAGCTCAGCAGTCAGAGGCTGCACCTCAACCGACTTGACATATCTACAGATCTCGTAATCAATTTCAGATAGGTTCGAGAACCAATTCAGAACAAATCCAGTCCAGCTCAACTCAACAATGAGCAGCATGTTTCCAGTTAATGACTTCAAGCCAGATTTCAATTCCACAACGGAAGATATCCGGCTATCAGAATTTATCAGTGGGCTTTTCCGTAAAAGGGGAGTCATCCAAAGATTGTCTCATTTGGTTCAGACTAGCTCAAAGGAACCACCTGAAGAGTCATGACCGGCTTCGACCCGTTAAGGGAAGCCATTTTTTTAAACAAATCATTTGCGGTATACTCAAGGCTAGAAGGGTTATCTGTCACCAAAGACCTTCGAGTTCGACTACGCTCAGCTCCAAGGCATGTCATTTGCAGCACAACTTAAGTCTAGAAGGGTTGTCTGCCAACAAAAGACCTTTGAGTTCGACTACGCTCAGCTCAACGGCACATCATTTGCAGCATAGCTTAAGTCGAGAAGGGCTATCTGCCAAAGACCCCCGAGTTCGATTACACTCAGCTTCGAGGGCACATCATTTGCAGCATAACTTAAGTCGAGAATGGTTATCTGCCAACCAAAGACCTTCGAGTTCGACTACGCTCAGCTCCAAGGCATGTCATTTGCAGCACAACTTAAGTCTAGAAGGGTTGTCTGCCAACAAAAGACCTTTGAGTTCGACTACGCTCAGCTCAACGGCACATCATTTGCAGCATAGCTTAAGTCGAAAAGGGCCATCTACCAAAGACCCCCGAGTTCAATTACACTCAGCTTCGAGGGCACATCATTTGCAGCATAACTTAAGTCGAGAAGGGTTATCTGCCAACCAAAGACCTTCGAGTTCGACTACGCTCAGCTCCAAGGCATGCCATTTGCAGCACAACTTAAGTCTAGAAGGGTTGTCTGCCAACAAAAGACCTTTGAGTTCGACTACGCTCAGCTCAACGACACATCATTTGTAGCATAGCTTAAGTCGAGAAGGGCTATCTGCCAAAGACCCCCGAGTTCGATTATACTCAGCTTCAAGGGCACATCATTTGCAGCATAACTTAAGTCGAGAAGGGTTATCTGCCAACCAGAGACCTTCGAGTTCGACTACGCTCAGCTCCAAGGCATGTCATTTGCAGCACAACTTAAGTCTAGAAGGGTTGTCTGCCAACAAAAGACCTTTGAGTTCGACTACGCTCAGCTCAACGGCACATCATTTGCAGCATAACTTAAGTCGAGAAGGGTTATCTGCCAACCAAAGACCTTCGAGTTCGACTACGCTCAGCTCCAAGGCATATCATTTGCAGCACAATTTAAGTCTAGAAGGGTTGTCTGCCAACAAAAGACCTTTGAGTTCGACTACGCTCAGCTCAACGGCACATCATTTGCAGCATAACTTAAGTCGAGAAGGGTTATCTGCCAACCAAAGACCTTCGAGTTCGACTACGCTCAGCTCCAAGGCATATCATTTGCAGCACAACTTAAGTCTAGAAGGGTTGTCTGCCAACAAAAGACCTTTGAGTTCGACTACGCTCAGCTCAACGGCACATCATTTGCAGTATAGCTTAAGTCGAGAAGGGCTATCTGCAAAAGACCCCCGAGTTCGATTCCACTCAGCTCCGAGGGCACATTATTTACAGCATAGCTCAAGGCGAGAAGGGCTATCTGTCAACAAAATTGTCTGCTCGAGGGCGTATCAAACATGTGGTGTAGTCAATGAACTACTTTCCAGTCGAATATTTAAACCAAGGTCTTTAAACCGAGAAGAAGACCGAATTTGACTACAATTTGACAACGAGAAACCACATTTCGATTCAAATTTCGAACTACGACTTCAAGTCCACATCATTTCAAGATGGACTCGACTTCGCGACGGAGGAGCCATCTGCGACTTAATAACAGGGAGTCATTTCATACTTCAATTCAGATTGACAAACCAGTCAGACATCGGATTTAAACTCTACGACAGAGGATATTCGATATGGACGAAATTTGTATCTTTTAATCTTTGCTCTATTTTCGTTACACGATAATGAGCAAAGAGGGGCAACTGAAGACATTTAATTTCGTCCACCGTTATTTATATAATATTATATTATATAATTATATACATATATATATATATACATATATTTACATTTTATTTCACAGGCCCAAGACCAAAGAGCCCGGCAGAAACATGTGAGGTCCAACAGATCACACGTGACCCGAAGCCAACTTGGAGCCCCGAACCGAGTCCAAGTCCTCAACCCAAACTGATGCAAGGGTTCCAGAAGCTTTCTTATTCTGCGCCATTTTTCACGGCAGCACACCCCCAACGACCGGGCTTCTCGGTAACCACCAACGCCATTCAAGGAAAATAAACAACAAGCAACCAAGATATATTAGGACTCTATCTTGAATAGGATTCTAAAAATAGTGTTTGGTTTTTATTATAAATACATGTAATCGAACCATTCAAAGGGGGACGATTTGGTGCACGAGAATATTACCTAGAGATTACCACGATAGCACACACACAAATCTTACGAGTATTCATTAGCGAAATACGAGCAAAGCAATCTCGGAGATCAACATTTTGTAATCGTTTCGAAGCAAAATAAAGGGTAAAAAAATCATATCTTCCTCGTTTTATCTTGCATGTGCATTTACTTCATCGTTTTGTTTCGAATAAAACCCAAAAATGGGTTCTTTGCCGAGGATCGGAGTGAGGGCAATCAAAATCTATTTTTTTAGATCTAGCCCTCCCGAGGTACATTCTTGAAAAACCAAGTGCGGATTTTAAAAGGAGTGGGGGTTACACCAAAAAATAGTTTCGAAAAATATCACAAAAAAAAAACAAAGAACATTCGAAACTTAAAAAAACAGAGGGGAACAAAGAAGCAAAGAAGAAATCATAGAAGTTCTCACCTCGGATCGAAGAGGAAAGCCCGAAGTTAGCCGTATTTATTTTTCCTGAGAGAAGTGAAAGGGGAACGAAAAGTGAAAAAGGAGAATGACTTACCTCTCGGTCGCAACATATCCCCAACCAACTCAGAGAAGAAAATCTCAAAGCTGGATTGTGCAGTCTCGAGCTTTGTGAGGTTAGTGCCAACTGTTAGCTTTTTTTTTTTAATTGCTCCTTTAACTGGTTTTGTGCCTGTTGTTAACATCTTTTATTGGACTACTTTATTAGTGGCATTAAATAATATTGTAATTATTTGTCCTGTTATATGATTTCAATGTTCCTAAACGCATGGATTCAATTAACACTTGGAAAAGCCATTATTTTGGCCATTTTCTTTTACGTGAGATTAAATAAATCCCATGGTTTTGAACATTGGGCAAATTCACCATATGGTCCTTTATTTATTATGGTTTTTATTTATTTATTTAGTTTATTTTATTACTTTTTTTCCTTTGGTTTATGTAGTATTTATTTAATATTTCTTATCTAATATTTTTTTTTATCAAAGGTAAGTAATTTGAATCGGGTTTTTAAATTCTAATTTTGTAATTAAAGACAACCGATAAATTAATTGGTACCGAAAGGGCAGTTCAAGGGTGCTAATCCTTCCTTGACCGTAACCGACTCCCGAACCCGACACATTTCTGGTACAACGCAGATCAGGTAAGATGGTGTCCGACACACCTAAATTTGTTTTAAAATGGTCGGTGGCGACTCCCTAACACAATTATTCACGTCGAAGCCCAATTCCGGGGCTCAACCCGAAAGACGGTTACGACAGGATGGACTTGGAAAGACTACTCTTGCTCAACTGGTCTTTAATGATGAAAGGGTTGTAATGGGTTTCGAGTTGAGGATTTGGGTGTGTATTAGTGGCGGATCTAGAAATTAAAAAATAAGGGTCCAAAATTTTAATACTCTATTCTAAAAAAATTTGGGTATGCAAATTTTCTTATTTTTTTCTATTACTATTTACAAATTAAACTAAATTTAACACTTTTCTCAAAATAATAGGTGTGCAATGGCTCCCTAGGGAGCCATGTACATCCGCCCCTGATGTGTATCCGATGATTTTGAAGTTAGAAAGTTGACCAAAGCAGTCATCGAGTCCATTGATGGCAGCCCTACTGATATCAAGGAGCTCGACCCTCTGCAACGATACTTGAAAGAAAAGTTGAGGAAGAAGCGATTTCTTCTCGTACTAGACGATGTTTGGAATGAAAACAATGAAAAGTGGGATTGTTTTAGGAAGCCATTGAAGGTTGGAGCCAAAGGCAGCGTGGTCATGGTCACAACTCGAGTCGAGAAAGTTGCTCTTATCATGGCCACTCTTCCTACATACCATTTGGACTATTTTTCGGACAACAATTCTTGGTTACTCTTCAAGCAGCGTTCGTTTTTGATGGAAAGCGAGGAGGGATACGAAATACTGGCAAGAATCGGAAAGCAAATTGTTCAAAAGTGCGGAGGGGTTCCTTTGGCCGTAAAAGCTCTTGGAAGTATGCTGCGGTTAAAGCGTAGAAAAAATGACTGGTTATCTGTTAAAGAAAGTGAGATCTGGGAGTTACCGGACGACGACAGGAGCGGAATTCTACCTGCCTTGAGATTAAGTTATGACAACCTACCATCATATTCAAGGCAGTGTTTTGCGTATTGCTCAATATTCCCGAAAGACAGTGAAATGGACAAATCTCAGTTGATAGAGTTATGGATAGCAAATGGATTTGTTCATTGCAGAGGAAGAAGGGATTTGCATGAAATTGGAGATGAGATTTTCCTCGAATTAACTTGGAGGTCCTTCTTTCAAGAAGTTAAGGAAGATAATGATGGCACCGTGACATGTAAAATGCATGATCTTGTTCATGACCTTGCAATTTCTATAATGAGATTCGAATGCTATATGTACGGCAACAATGAGTGTTTTGAGTCTCCGAAAAAAATTCGACACCTACATATTCCCATTCAGCCTATGCCTTCTTCTCTCCATTTGGAAAGGGTTCTTGCAGACAAGCAAAGTAATCTCATGAAAAGCTGTTCGTCAGTGCGGTCACTCATTCTCGGTGGCATTTGTCTGACAGAATCCAATTTTCCTTCTTTGAAACATGTGAGAGCATTAGACTGCAATATATTTCCATTGCCGAAGTCGCTAGGAAAGATGGTACACCTTAGATATTTAAATGCACGTCGTGAAGGGAGCTTATGCATCACAAGAATTCCGAATTCGTTTTTTAACTTGGTGCACTTGACATATCTGAACTTGTCTCACAGTCGAATCAGAAGAATTCCGAATTCCTTTTGTAACTTGGTGCACTTGACATATCTGAACTTGTCTTACAGTCGTATCAGAAGGTTGCCAAAGTCTACCGCTTGCCTCCGAAACTTGCAGATTATGAAACTCGTGGGCTGTTGGTGTCTTCGTGAGCTACCCCAGGGAATGAAGCATATGAGAAGCCTAAAATGTGTTGATCTCTCACATCGTGATTCTCTTGAGCGAACTCCACCCGGGATTGGGAACCTGACTCAGTTGCTAGAACTAAGTATATTCATAGTAAGGAAGGACCATGGTTGTGGAATAGGCGAGCTTAAAGAGTTAGACCTCGGAAAGGAGTTGTCTATAAAGGAACTCGATAATGTGACAGGTTCAACAGAAGCCAAAAGTGCCAACTTGATAAGGAAGTCGAATCTCCGGTCATTGAGTTTACTTTGGGGAAAGAATGCAGGGGAATTTCCAGATAACGAAGAAGAGGTTCTTGGCTGTCTCCAACCTCATTCTAATCTGGAGTATTTACGAATAAGCTGTTATCAAGGTTTAAGGCTACCTGCTTGGTTGATTGATTTACCGAATCTGGTATCAGTTGAGCTTGACCAGTGTAAAAGATGTTCACATCTTCCACCTCTAGGGGAACTACCGTTGCTTAAGGTTCTTAAAATAAGGGGAATGGATGCTGTGAAGTGCATTAGCAATGAATTTTATGGAAATGGGGTTAATCCATTCCCATCATTGGAGGAACTCTATTTTGAGTCGCTGCCTATTTTGGAGAAATGGAAAACAGTCGACGGAAGGGGGGATTTTCCTCGGCTACAAATGTTGATTTTCAGGAAATGGCCTCAGTTAATTGAATTGCCAACATTTCCAACCCTCAGGAAGCTTCGAATTTGGACAAGGAAACACAACTTTCTTTTCCGCCCTGATCTTGGTTCACTCGAGATCCTTGACCTTTCTAGCTTGACAATTTTTCCCAGTGGTTTGTTGCAAAATCACACACACCTTGAGGAGTTGACGATAGAATCCTTACCCGATCTCAAGTCTCTGTCAAATAAGCTAGATAATCTATCTATGCTTAAACACTTGACCATTAGGTGCTGCAACAAGGTTGAAGACATCCCAGAAGCTATCCAAAACCTCAATGCTTTAGAGAGTTTGGCTTTAAGTCAGTGTCATAGTCTTGTTTCGTTTCCTGGTAATGGTTCCCGTTGCCCACCTTCAATCCGTGTCCTGGAGATTATGTGCTGCGATAGATTTGCCTAATTTTCTGAAGGGGTCATGCGTTTGACACATCTTGAGGAGTTGTCCCTTTTTGATTGTCCCATGTTGAATACCTTACCGGCAGAAATCCAGCATCTAAATGCTCTTCGAAAACTTGTAATTAGTAGGTGTGATGGATTAACTTCTGTTCCGAACCATATAGAACACCTCACCTCACTTTCCCAGTTGACTTTCGAACGTTGTCATAATCTGACATCATTGCCTCAGGGCCTAAAGAGTCTCACAACACTTGAAAAACTAACCATTTGGGGATGCTTGCATTTGGAGAACCGTTGCAAGAAAGAGGGAGGAGAGGATTGGCCCTACATAGCTCACATTCCTTCTATTCGGATCGTGCCTTATGATGCACTGCGTCATCGCAGTATCTTAACAAGGTAAACTTTTCTTTTCAGTTACATATGCAGTTTCACTTGAATTCCTTTTAGACTTGAACTTATCTTTGCTCGCGTATACCGCTCTCGAAACAATGCTCCTTGTTATGTTATTTTGCGTTACTCGGATTTGGATGTGAGTGCTGGATATAGTATCTGTCTGGCCGAGATGAAAAAGAAGAAGCATACTTCACTGTTTTTTATTGGAAGTCGACGTATTTTGCAGGTTTCGTGATTGGATTTTCGCCTGATTCATGAAGCTCATGGGTGAGTGAAAATGGAGTTTGTAGGGCACATCTATGCACTATTGCTGTTATCCTCGTTCAACATAATCTGCATCATGCACTGTTTATTACATTTACTTCATATGGTATTCTGTCGATTATAATATATTTAAATAAATTTTGATATATTAATGATGGTTATTATGAAGATTTTAAAATTTTATTATAGTTTAATTATATATGGTTTTGATCCTGAATCTCAACTGTGGGAAGGCTTCATTTAGCGAGTAGAATATCACAGTTCGATTTGGTAACAATCTGACAATTTTTTGTAGTTTTGGGCTTGCTTTGCAATGTTTATAAAGAGTTTTTTAAACAGTAACAACGCATACACACTTCGACATAATTATTTGAATCCAAAATTTGTAAAAAGAATAATATTTTATTTCTTCAACTGATGTGAGTTTAAATATTTATATTTTAAAATTAAAGATTTATTAATAAAATAATAATCCAAACCGAAGCAGATCGATTGAACTTTACAGAATATTAATGTATAAGTTCCTTTATCCATATAGTTCGAGTGCAGGACACAGATTCTTGTAAATCTCATATAACAACCTTTGATCAAATTCAGAGGTCGAATAACCCAAAGCAACTTTTCGAGCTTTGGGAATCCGCTTTCCTCCGAATTCGTTCTTCGCACTCAAATACCCAACGCTCCCGCCCAATCTCAGCAGCATATTCATGTAACCATTTTTCAGCTTCGTCAACAGCTTCATCGGCGAAGCAATCATCATCTTCCATCGCAGCTTCGGTGTCGCTCTGATCTTCCAAAACCGCTGCGATCTCCCTCCCATCCTCGTGACTTTTATGTTCTTCCTCGCTTCGCCGCCGTACAGTCGTTGGTACCGCCGCCTTCTCCAGTATCTCTTCAGGTTCCCAGGAATTGGTTTATGAAGAAACTCCATTTTTTTTATGTTATCAGAGAGGATGAAGAAGATGATTACGACGACCGTATATATACATGCAAATAAAATTTGTGAAGTGATTCCCAAGGGCAGTGGAAGTCCAATAGTTTTGAGGTCAATAAAGTCGGTTTTTGATTAATTAGTTGAATGTTAGATGATACATTAACTCAATTTTGATTGTCTTAATGGAAAATCTTTGAACTTTGATTAAATTAATACCCAAAACTGTATACGTAAAGGGACGACTTTGGACATACTAATTAGTCGGGTGACCCTTTTTTACCTTTTAATAGTCATGAGACTCAACAAAGCAATATCCTATGGTAAGATGATCATTTTGTAACTTTTAATAGTCGAGAATTCAACAAAACATCACCCTATAGTTAGAAGACTATTTGTGTACTTTACCCAATTATATATTACTATCATTTTAATACCTAAAACTAAAAACAAATAGTTTTAAGAATTTAATTGAACAATTCGAAAAAAATCTCAAACCAAATTAAATAGTAAAATTATCAATAATAAAATGTAATTGGACAAACAATTATATTATAAAATACATTTAATGGTAAACTGAAAACAACTTGGACACAAATAACATTGAGGGTAAAGTATATAAATAGTCTCTGAACTTTTAGGGGACTTGCATTTTGGTCATCGAACTTTTAAAACATGCAATACAGTCACCGAACTTTTAATTCTTTTTCAGTAAAGTCCATGTCGTTACCTTCCGTCAGTTAAGGCTGAAGTGGCAGTTACTTCCCCTTATCTTCTTCTTCTTGTTTCTGTAGCAGAGCACAACACCAAAACTATTTTCGGCGTTTTTCTGGAGCACCTTCAATGCGTTCTTCTTCTTGTTTACAGGTTGAACACTTATGCAACAATGGAGCCATTCGTGATTGCGACGAATCGAAAGCTGAGTGTGGTTCATCCGATTTATAAACTTCTCCATCCTCACTTTCGTGACACGATGACCATCGATTCGTTTGCTAGGTAGATTCTGATTAATGGAGGTGGAGTCCTGAAACTAACAGTTTTCCCTGCAAAATATGCAATGAAAATGTCATCACTGATCTGTAAGAGTTGGAATTTGGTTGACCAGGCACTTCCTAGAGAGCTCAAGAAAAGGTACATTTAGCTCGGATACCGAGTTTTTTCCGTGTATTTAGAGCTTTTCGGTTGCGGAAATAACACGTTTTCATCTTTTCGATTCAAAGGAGTTGCCATTGATGATGAGAGTTCACCAAATGGTCTCCGCCTGATGATAAAAGACTATTCGTATGCTGTTGAAGGATTGGAGATTTTGCTTGCAATTGAAAAATAGGTGACAAATTATTGTTCGTTCTACTACAAAACCGATGAAATGGTTCGACAAGACCGATGATTGGAGAAGGGCCATGGCGACAAGAAAGACGAGCCGGGTGACCTAAAATGCAGACTCAACAAGACCTGATCGAGTCTTGCACCATTATCATATGGGTGGCCTCGGCTCTCCATGCAGCGGTTAACTTCGGCCAATATCCTTATGCAGGCTACCTTTCAAACCGCCCGACTATAAGCCATCGGTTCATGCCCAAAGAAGGCACTCCCGAACACGGACAAGGTATTCTTGAAAACAATAACAGCTCAACTGTAGACACTCCTTGGAATTTCCTTGATAGAAATCATGTCGAGGCATTCATGCGACGAAGTTTATCTGGGGCAAAGAGACAACACCGAATGGACGTCACTTCAGTAAATCTTGGTTTAAAGAAGAAGAAGAAGAATTATCCATACATTTATGAAATTAAGAGGCTATTTATAATTAGAAAAAGAGAGGCTAATATATAATTCAAAAATAATTTTAGTACACAAAAATAAATCTAGAATTATCCATACATTTATGAAATTACCCTTGAAAATAATTACGTGTAAAAGTTTTAAAAAATAAAATAAATGTAGTCCTCAATTAAATAATTTTATTGAGTCAAAATATTGTTTGACTAGTTTTTAATATGTTTTGAATAATGAATGTTGGGTAAACCTAATAAAAAAATTCAGAATGATAATTCAACGCTTCATATTTAATGATTCGACTGCACTAAAATTTGATTCCACACATTTAACGGGAAATTTTGTTTAAATTTGTATTGTAAAATTTTTTAATTCGAATTTAAACCTAATTATAAACAATCAAGTTTAAAGTATGAGAATTATATATATATCCTGTTACACAAAGTAGATCTCTTTTAGTTTTATATAAATTTAAGATCGTTTGATTAGTAAAAATAAATAGTTGATATTAATAATAGAAAATAAAAAGATATATACAGGAGAAAAAAACAAGAGTCAATCTTATCTATCTATTTTCACTCATCCAACGGTCTTAAATATATATAAAACTAAAGAGTTTTATATTATGTAACTGGATGCTAAATATATATATATATATATATTAGTCCTTGAATTTTATTTTTGTAGGCACGAGAATATCAAAATAAAATTGGGGTTGAATTAATCTAGAAATGTTTGACCGTAGTGAATATCTACTATTATTTAAAACAAAATGTGGATTTTGTCAAAGATTCTTTTATATAAAAATATTTTATTTTTACATGGTTCTCCAAGTATAGGGGTGATCAAAATTAAAAAAAAAAATTGTTATAATTGGGCTATCTTCTTATATGCAACGTAATGACAGTCCAATTAATTCATTGTTAATTCATTTACAACAACGTTGTTTCATAATGATTATTAAATAATGTCCTATATTGAATGCAAATATCTTATATAAAAAAATATATTTTTGAAATTTTACTTTATAAAAAATTATAGATAAAATAATAAAAATTTTATATAAAATTATGTGTCACGTGTTTGCTCTTTAAATAATATATTTTTTATTTTTTATTTAAAGAATATAGAAAAATATTAAAACACTCTTATAATAGTATTAATTATAATTTTATAATAATATTAATTATGATTTATGAAAATATTTTTTTAATTATCTTTCTGATTGAGGTAATAATTGATAATTGATGATATTAATTCAATTAAACCTTTAAATAATTGTAAAAAATAATGATACATCAATTTACTAAGTGATCTCAATAATTAAATGAATATTTTTCCCTAAAGATTTCGAGTTCAAAAGATTATGTATGCATTATATATATGCATTATCAACTATAAGAAAGACTCTAAATATATATATATATATATATATATATATATATATATATATATATATATATATATATATATATATATATATATATATATTACTTTATAATTAGTTAAACTATTAAAAAAATAAGGTGATTTTACCGAAATATCATCCATACATGTAATAATTACATGTCAGACACACTTTTTCCTAATATTATCGATCTAACACCCTTTCTGACAAGGCGCAAATAGTGATCCGTGCCTTCGCAGGGTTCTGTCTGAGCTGACACCATGTAACGGAAGACACAGATCGTCATATATGCCTTAGCTGAACCTCTGACATATACGGAAGACACAGATCATGAAGCGCGCCTTCCATAGATCCAATCATCCCTAAAAACATTTTAAAAAAATATGCTTTAAAAAATAAAAAAAAAACTATAGGACTAATATCGTAATTTAATATATATTAGTTCCATGAGTTGAAGAGCTTAATGGGGTTAGCTTATATAGGCATATTAGAGTGCATATTAGAGTGTTTGTTTAGGTTATATTTCTTGAGAATGTGGGATAAAAGTTAAAATGTGTATTCCTTAACTTTTTTTATCTATATATCTAATGAATTTACTTATACACTATTGTTAAATTACATTAGGTTAATATTTATTATTAAGGTTTATATTAATTAAGATTAGATATTTTTATATTTAATATATAAAACTATGACAAGTATAATTTTATTTTTTACTCAGTTAAAAGTAGGTTTTGTATATATATTTTTTTATATTGGTACCATTAAGTTTTGTTATGAGATATGTACCATCGTCTTCTTCGATTAATGTTCCTCATATGATTAGTTGCATATAATGAATTTGGCAAATAGTAATTACCATTAGTTAATGCTTAATTTGGTTCATATATTATGTACAGAAAGAATATGGCGATAACGAAATTTATTAGGTGATTGAGTAATCAAATACATATAGATTTTTTATCTATAAGTTTGAATCTTGATACTTAGTTTAAAAAATAATAATAAATCGTATTACGTCACTCACAACTAGCTGCTTGTGGATGTCATTTAACCAAACCTAATCATTTTAAGTTATTCTTATTTTCCTTTTCAAAAGATTATATAATATATGCATATTTATGTGTGGAATAAGAGAAGACGAATTAGTCCAAATTTCTATTCTCATCATTGGAAAGTAAACCCTTTTGATGTTAGCAAAAAATAATAAACAAATACAATTATTATATTTACCATCATTGTCCTCTTACTTGGATATTTGTTTGTCTTTTTGCTTACTAATATTTCATTAATTTTCTTTTTTTAGCATATTATAGATGTTGATAATGCATTATTGCATTCAGCAGAAGTATGTATGCATTATTACATTCAGCAGAAGTATGTATGCATTATTACAAGGTTAACAATGAATGTTCAATAATCTTTGTAGTCGTTGGTGTTTGAACTAGTAATTTCTAAGAACAACAATGATTTTTTTAACCACTGAAATAAGTTGATTCATGCTCACTTTTAAATTTCTTAAATTAACTCCTCTCTATTTATCGAAATCAAAATGCATATAAGATATATATATATATCACAATATATGTTGATGATATATTAGTAACATGATCTAATACTAGGTAACTAATCAATTATTTTTCACTTTTATTTTTTTGGGTTGATGTAAGGTAACTTAAAAATTAAACAAATAATATTTTACCAACTTCTTTATTACATTTATATGTATATAATTGAAATAAAAATGTAATGAAAATGATCGAAAACAACTCATGGAAACATTACCTAAACACATTGTCAAGAAATACACATTTTAGCTTTTATCCCACATTGTCAAGAAAAATAATCTAAACACTCCAATATGCCTATATAAGCTAACCACATTAAACTCTTCAACTCATGGAACTAATATGTATTAAATTATGATGTTTAGTCCTTATGATTTTATTTTTTAAAATTTTTTAAAGTATATTTTTTAAAATACTTTTAGGAATGATGTAGACCTATGGAATGTGTGTTTCATGATCCGTGCCTTCCGTATATGTCAGAGGTTTAGCTAAGGCGCGGATGACGATTCGTGCCTTCCCTTACGTGGCGCCAGCTCGGTCAAAACCCCACGAAGGCGCGCCAGCTCGGTCAAAACCCCACGAAGGCGCGGATGGTGATCTGCGCCTTGTTAGAAAGGGTCCTAGACCGACAATATTAGGAGAAATAGTATTTGATAGGTAATTATTACATATACAAGTGATATTTCGATAAAATCGCCAGAAAATAAGAATCCAATTATTAAATTTTGGATGAAAATTTCTTTTAGCCATTTCTTTTGGGAATTTATACATCCTATTAAGTAATTTATTCTCACTCTATTATTCAAGCAAAATTTTCTCAAATCAGTGATAATCCACATTTGGTGTTGGATGGATTTTGAAATTTAATTTTTTTTATTAATTATTTATTTTAATGATTATATCCATCATAAAAATTTTTTTGTACTCATTTCATATAATAATCCTATGTAATTAATATTTATATACCTCATCTCACTAGTTGTTTAGATTGACATAATATTTAAATCAATCACTTCATTGAATATCATCTCAATTCACTAACAATTAATTAATTTAGTGAGATGAGATACTAAATAAAGTTAGAGGTTCAAATATTTACATTTATAAATGAAGTAAATTGAATTGAGAGAATTACCCCCACAATATAAAATTTGATTTAAATTAATCAATTAATAGATCAAATATTAATAATTTAAATGCTATACCCGTAATTCATTGAAATTTTTTATCTCAATCTATGATAATATTGAATATTCCAAAAATAACTAATTCATTATCCCAACTTATTCAAACCATGAGATGGGTTTGGTGTCTTGTCCAGTCCACTTGTCACTCTCCAAGCAATGTGTAAGCCCTTTTTCTTCTTTAACCTTCCCATAATTTTTCTCAACTTCCTTTATATTATTTCCTACTTGAGATATACGCTGCTCCGATACGGTCCAACTTGTCTGCTTTTATTACTACTTAACTAGATCTAAACTCCACCGCCCACCACCCCAGCCCGACCCTCGTTCCACTGCCATGGATCCACCACACTCCTCCGCCCCAAAGCTACGACTAATGTGTAGCTACG
Source organism: Hibiscus syriacus (assembly GCF_006381635.1). NCBI lineage: Eukaryota > Viridiplantae > Streptophyta > Magnoliopsida > Malvales > Malvaceae > Hibiscus > Hibiscus syriacus. The sequence continues at coordinate 2,831,391 of NW_024063533.1, read as the reverse complement.
CGGCCGTATCATCCCACGTCCCCAATCCAAATCATTTTACTATTTGGGAGGCGAAAACCGCTTACTCACCATCCCCACTACCGACAACTCCTTCACCACGCTTACACTTTCTTCCCTCACCACCCACCTCTCCACTATTATCCGCTTCGCCACGCCGTTTGTTCTCAAATACCAACTCCCGAATCACGACCTTGACTCGCTCATTTCCATCTCAACCGATGATGATCTACAAATCATGTTGGAAAAGCACTAGAGTCTCTCTTCTAGCTCTACTGCTGTGTCTTCACGTATCAGGCTGTTTCTTTTTCCTGTTGGCAATGGCGATAAAGCTGATTTGACTTATCCGAAACGAGAGAGTTGGTTTGGTGATGCTTTGAGGAGTGCAAGAGTGGGGTTTGGAGGTGAAAATGGTGAACAGGCTGAGTCTATTCATTTGGAAACTTCTTCTTCTTTTGGTTCTACTTCTTCTTCGATTTCTTTGTCCAATTTGCCTCCAATCAAGCACTCGCCTGATTCAATGCCAAGGTAATAGAAACAAATATGTCTTTATATATAAAAAGAAAGGAGCTTTATAATGTAAATGTGCATTTTTTTATATAAAAAATCTGTTTTTGATCCATGGTTCTGGTTCTGTTTCTTTTTCTCTTAGAGGCAGCTAGCAGCTTAATCGTTTGATATTTTTCCTGAAAAAAGGGGATCCCGGTAAAGGAAATTTGGGAGAGATTTTGGCGATTTCTATTGTTTTGATTCGTTTTGGCTAATTATGGAATGAGCTCATTACTACTTAATTGTTGGATAAACTGTTGTTTCAGAGGCTTAATAGGATAGGAAATGCTTGAATGTCATGTTTAGTGTTCAAATTGAAGAATTTAACTTTGAGAATCAAATTTATAACTCGAAAATTTCTGGTTAAAGTTGTGGGGATTAGAAGCAACTTCGATAAAGTATTAGTTTAATACAACAGAGCTGAAATGGCACTGCTTGTTGCTTTAGTTTGACCGTTTAAGTTTAACTCGATACATGTTCAAGATGAATGGTTTCATAATTTATGCTTCCTTTGACCCTGAAATATTGTGTCATTCCAACAGCGATGAAAATATTGGGAATGCTGTTTCTAACCTACAGACTGGAGCTTTCCAAGACCAAGTCGGCCACATTGCTTCAATGGATAACATGCTCTGTTCTAACCCTTTTGAATTAGAAAAGAAATTTACTGATCCTTCCTCTGGGTTTGAGGTGCACAAACCAATTCATGCTTCCGGATTTCCGGTAAATCTGATGCATTTACCTCAGCGGCAAACACAAGTAATTCACGAGGATACTCATTACTTGCCGAGCATGCCTGGAACACGGCCTGTTATGTCATATTACCCAGTCTATTATCCGGAGCCACAGCAGCTCCATTATCAGCCAAATCAGCCTTATCCAATGTATTATGTGCCTGTTGCACCGACTCAGCCCTACAATATACCTGTGCAAAACGGTATGGTTCAAGCAACGAATATCGGTGCTGGTCAGCCCCAAGCTCTTCCAAATGCTTCTTTGATTCCAACTCAAGTGGTTCTTAAGGAGGTTGCAGCAGCACCTCAACCTGTAGCCGACTTATCCTCCCAACAATACCAAAAAATTCCAGCAGCCCAACAACATATTCATGTATCTCATACCGAAACTGAAACAAGGTTTGCAGGGGCTCAAATTCAGCACCAACCTAAATCACTTGGTGTCGCCGCTGGTGAAACTGCGAATCACACTAACAAACTTGATGATGACCCTGCTCGTGTCCAAATATGCAAATCTCAACCAACCCCACCAATGTTGACTTCACATTATCAAACAATGACAAAAACTACGACATTGCTTTAGTCCGACTCACTGGCGAAGTTGCATACAGACAATGCTGAACAACAGATTACAGCACTGGAACCGTAATGATTTGGTTCTCCATCTGGGAAAACAATTTTGGTAGGTGTCTCGGTAACTTTGTAGTGGTATGATTAGCTTGCCTGCCATATAGATAGACAATTTGGTAACTTAATTTCTTTTGTTTTTCTTGGATGTTCTTGAAATTATAGTGTTCCAAACAAAGTGTTTTATAGTTTGAATTGTCTCTCCATCTTGTTGTTTACTCGATGAGGGTACAAGCACCTGTCTTAAGAAAAATCATACAATAGACCACAAATTTTTATCAATTTTCATGTCATTAAAGGTGGAAGGAAACAATGGAAAATAAGAGAAAAGGTGAAAATATGGACTCACCTAGAGACATTAACAAATATATATTTATTCTGCTAATGTTCATAGTAAGTGATGAATACATTCTTCTAAGAGAAACTGAAATGAATATTTCATATATATAGAAATTTGCCTGAATGTACTCCCTCAGATCAAATTGATGCTGAACTTATTATGAGCTCCTCTTAGCTTAATGAAGTCAATTTCTCGAAACTATAACTCACAAACCTCATTGAAGGTCTCCTATCAGGATTCTTATGGGTACAGGCCAATGCAAGCTTGAATATGGCGCTTATATTGTCTTCCTCGCCCCATCTATGAGCCAAGGAGGGATCAATGAGGGACGAGAGGGGCTTCTTTTCATCGATCCCGAGTTGAAGCCATTGAACCAGATCGATCTCTGAAGACCCTACTTGAACGCTAGGCAACATTCCAGATATCATCTCCAATAAAATCACTCCGAATGAGTAAACATCCCATTTCTGTGATGGTTTCGTGTCATTCAAGGCTTCCGGTGCTCGATAATATGATCCGTTTGAAGATTGATTTATCGCTGTTAACTCGTATGGAGAACTTTGTTGTGATGTCCAGATTGCCATCTTTTGCTCCACCTGGAATTCCGGTGATTCATCGGTTATGTTGGTGAGGCGACCGAGTCCAAAGTCGGAAATATGAGGCTCCATATCTTCACCAAGAAGAATGTTGCTTGGCTTCAGGTTTCCGTGGACGTACCTTTTCGGACTGACTTCGTGTAAGAAGGCTAGTCCCTTGGCTATTCCTTTCATGATTTTTACTCGAACCGGCCACGAAAGTGGTTTAAAGGGGAATCCCGATTTCCCTGATTATATTAGAACAATCATCATGGTAAATCCTAGAACAATATGGAAAATATTTAGCAGAATTTAGTAAGTTACCATGAATTGCTGCAGTAAGATTTCCGTTGGTTATGTAATCGTATATGAGCAGTTTCTCATCATCCGAACAGCAGTAAGCTCGAAGGTTAACTGCATTCGGATGCCGGATTTTCCCTATTGCTTCGACTTCGGTTTGAAACTCCTTGAGTCTTTGTTCTCCTCCATCTCCTAGTCTTCTAACTGCCACGGCTAGTCCATTGTCGAGCACCACTTTATACAGAATCCCGCTTGAACTCTTCCCCAGAAGAAAAGCAGAAGCTTTAAGAAGTTGTTCAAGATCGAAGTCGACCTCAGTGTCTAATGGAACAAAGTTGCATTGCTCCATGTTTTCTGATAGAGTATCAATGTCTTTTTTTGCAAAGCAGAATATGTCCCTCCCGATCATCAGTTTCTCTTCGAGACGATAGCCGGTGACTTTCCTAACTCCGTTGCAGACGGAGGCCTTCTTGTACCAATAAGAGAACAAGAATCCAATGAAGCAGACTCCTCCCATCACAAATGCAACGGTTTTAATCACCCGATGTGAGCTCGAATGACCTTTCCCACTTTTTATCGAGTTTCCATTGGTACTCTGAACTGGATTACGAAATAATGACTGAGAATCTGCATTGGAACTGCCTGAATGACATGAAATTTTCAATGGCAATCCACAAAGAAAAGGGTTCCCCATGAAAGCTGTTGGTCCCGCATTTCCTAGAGCACCATTCTGTGGTATCGGACCGGTAAGATTATTGTAACTGAGATCAACATACACCGTTTCAGAGAGACTCCCTAGGCTTGCTGGAATCACACCAGTGAAGAAATTGTGAGATAAATCGAGAATACCGTGCAAATTTGACAAGTTTCCGATGTCACCGGGGATTGAACCGCTGAAGCTGTTGTAAGAAAGATCGAGCTTCTGAAGGTTAGCTAAACTGTCTCCAAATCCCTCAGGGAGTGAGCCAATGAAACAGTTTTGACTGAGAACAAGTGTAGTTAACCTTTTGCATTGAACTATAGATGAAGGTACCGTGCCATTGAAGGAATTCTGTGAAATATCCAAGGTTTGTAGGTTCTTGAGGATCCCAACTTCGGTTGGCAGAGGTCCATACAATAAATTACCAGAAAGTTCCAAGCTCTTCAGCCTAGTTGCAGAAAAGAGCATGGTAGGTAAAGTTCCACGAAACGAGTTATTCTTGAGGTTAACATGACGAATCGAAGAGAGATTTGCGAGTGCAGGAGAAAGATAACCGGATAGTCCCATGTTTGGAACGACAAGAGCATGAACTTTCTGGTTTCTACATGAAACTCCATGCCATGAACATGGATTTGGATCTGATGAGTTCCAGTTGATCAGATAGCTTCCGGTGTCACCTTCGAGCGATTGGTGGAAGGACAAAAGAGCAAGACCTTCATCATTAAGAGCAGACAAGCGAGCTTTGTGATTGCATACAAGGAGAATCAACAAAAACAACAATGGATCCATTAAGTTAAAAGTTATGATTCAGGAAAGATTTTGAGAAGAAAATGCAAGTTTTATTAATGAAAAATGAGTTGTGATTTGTCAAGTGTTGACTGGTGAAAACCCCAAATACACTTTAGCTTTTATGAATCGACTTATGGAAGTTAGTTTAACATAATGATGATTGAGAAGAGATTTGTTGACAAAAAGAGAGGGCAAAGCGTGATTGGAGGCGATGATCATTCCATGAATGTGGGTTCTTAGATTTTGGTAGGGACGGACTCATCGCTTTTCAAGTTTTGATTTTTGGCTGCATTTTCATATTGGACTAAACAAAACTATAAATTGGTTTAGGCCTTCTAGATGAGGTTACAGAATGTGTATAATGGAGTTAAGGTGGCAGATTAATTATGGAATTTGTGGAAACAAGATTAAAACTATCTCGTCTTAGTATTACGATGATCTCGAAATTCATTTCATCTGTACGTCTCATTTCATATAATATATTTATATGTACCGATTAAATAAAGAGAAACTAATTTTTTTTTTAAAAATTGAAATATATATTTTAAAAACTCCCACTACATATGAAATATTATTTCAATTATCATCGTATTTTAATAAAATGTTATAATTATTTAATTGATAAATTAAAATATAATTCATAGAGTAAGTTAACAAATTTTAAAAATAAAATCCTTAAATAAAATATTTAAATGTAAATAATATCTCAAATACATCATAAATGTCTTTAAATATAATATAAGTGTACATTTTTCGGAAACTTATCAGTACATGCAATATAAATGTTATTAAAATTAATTTTTTAAAACGTTTAGTTTTAAATATACTTATTATGTATATATTAATTTTAAATATAAAATTATATTGATTTATGGCTCATCGATCTAATTTTTATTTTTATTCTCGTATTGATATTATATGATTGACTGTGAAACAGTACGTAATTACTGACCAATCTTGAGAAGCCACAGACATCAAGGATTGGGAACAACTGTTTGGTTCGTTACTTTGGACCCTATGAAACATCGGAACTATCACGTATTCGATCTCAACTGGGGCAGCCATCAGTACTCGAGCAAGGCAAAAGGCTACAAATTGGGGGGCATTCGAGCCAAGGAATCAGCTGTCAAAGTAAGCAACGCTAGTGCCACGCAAAGGACACTCAAATGGGAGGCTCCAACGAATGGATGGGTAAAAATCAATACAGACGGGGCGAAACATCTACAGGATAGTTATCATGTGAGGGAGTTATTAGGGACAATAGCGGTGAATGGGTAACAAGATTCTCTGAAGTGGGAATCAGTTTAATGGTTGAAGCCAAATTATGGGGGTACTCGAAGAACTATCACATTTTTGGAGGATAGGAGCAAGACAGGTTACCATTGAGATAGACAGCACCGATGCGTTTAGCATGCTGCCCCGGAATGCACAAGGACTGACAGCTTCGACTAGGGATGGATGTATGAGTTTATGTTAGTGGAGTGAACTTAAAAAATTTGAAGGAGGGAAAACTAATAAAACTTTAGGAGAGACGAAAACATATTTTCAATATAAAATACAAAAAAAAAATCTAAAATATAAAAGAATTTGAGTTTTTTAGGGGATGTTCACCTCCACCCGCCCCTCTATGTGTCTATCCCTGAGTCCGGCTATCCTGCAATACATATGTGAGCTGGTGAATAAAAAATCAGGTGGTTTCATTCTCATAGGTTAAACGAGGAGTGAATAGGCTAGCCAATAACATAACGAAGAAGGTGCAGAAAGAATATTTCACCGGAATAATATACCAGACGCCTCGAGACGACATCCGTTTGATACCCCAAAAAGATAGACGAAGTCGGATGGCCTGAGGTTCCTTTTATATTAGGTTTATAACGTTATCCACCTCCCAAAAAAAACAAGAAGAAGATGGATTTCCACAAAACCCATCCACTAACAGCCCTATAAAAATTTAATAAATTACAGATTTTACAAAATTCCTATAAACAAATTTAATAGTTACGTAAGATGTTTCGAAAGTTAAAAGAATTATAATTTTTATAACAACTTTAGTAAGGGTAAACTTGTAACATCCCAAAATTCGGGTTAGTGACTAAAATGAGAATTTTTGTAATTTGAGGATCAATTTAAGGAAATTGATAAGTTCAAGAATTTAAATAGGACTATTTCAGTATTGGATTAAATCATAATTATGGAATAAGTAAAGGGCATTATGGTAATTAGTTTAAAAAGATATTTTCTTTCCCTTATTAAGAATGAAACACGTGGGATGTGAAGAGTTATCTAGAACTCTTCTTTTCCTTCTTCATTTCTTCTTCCCGTGGGTTCAAGCTCAAACCTCAAAGGTGAGTTTTAATTTTTATGATTAATTCTTGAATGTTTAAGTTGAGTTTTATTCCTTGAGCGTTATATAAGCTTAAGGAAAACTTATATAAGCTTAAAACACTAAAATGAGAGAATTAGAAAGGAAATTTGATTAAGGGTTGAGAAATGAATTCTTGATATAAAGAGGTTTTTGAAGTTTTAAAGATGGATTTGACTTGTCAATGGGTTAATTAAGAAGTTAAAGGTGATAGAATTGAATTTAGAACACATGGAAAATTTAATGAAATTCTTTTATTCAAGAATTATGGTGGATTATGGGAGATGGTAAAGTGTTATAGTGTTATAAGAAGGTTTATACCTGTATAGATAAGTTTTAAGGCATAAGGAGGGGTTAATAAGTAGAATTTGAGGTCAAAGTAAAAAATTTTGGGCTCAAAATGTAATTTATGGGTGGTATGCATCGATGCATCTTCATTGTGCATCGATGCACTCTCAAATAAATAAACATCGAGTACAGTTGGTGCATCGATGCACATGTTAAAAAATGTATCGATGCACTGAAGAATGCACCGATGCACTTCAATGGGAAATGAAATAAATCGTTATTCAGTCTATGAAATGATATATTAAAGTATATTAATTGGATACTGATAGTATCAATACATGATTATGTAGCCATTGATCGAAAGCAAAGTTTGGATAGGTCGGCAGAGTAAGATACGCAACGGAAATAAGAGTTTAAGAGGGTTCATTGAGACCAGGTGAGTACATGATAGTAAGTGTACGTTATGTTAAGGAATTAAGACTTGTGATGAGTCCAATTCCGATATTATATGATATAAGTATTAAAGCATAAACATGTAGTGATATGGTTTTAGATATATGGTATATGAGTAAATGCATATGTTTAATTTTTGAATGCATTTTTATGTATGAACTATGTAAATGCTTGTATTATGATAATAGGTCATGTGATCATGAAATATATGATAAAATATATATGAAAATAATATGACTCATATGTGTTTATATTAGAATGCTATATGATATGTTAGTATAATAAAATAGATTAGATATTGATAATAAGACATAAGATTATATGCATATGTAATATATGTTAAAAGATAAGAAATAATATGTTATATGCATATGAGAAAAAGGTATATGTGATGTGACCATGTATGAAAAGGATGAATAATGTGAATTTCATGGAAAATGTTACGTGAAAGTAAACTACGTGACTATGTGATCATATGAAATGTGATAAAGAGCTATGTGAAAGAACTATGTGATATGAATATGTGAATGTGTAATGAGGTAAAAGATAATGCCCATATCATGTGTTATGAGAGCTATAGGTATAGTTGGCATGCCAAGAGTCGAGGGTCTACGTGGTCCTTCGGGACATAGTGGTCCTTCGGGACATCTACGTGGTCCTTCAGGATAAATTCTACGCGCCCCTAGTGGGATTTACACGAGCTGTGGTGACAGCATAGTGCACAACCTCTATGTACTCACGTACCTTAAGTTCTCTATAGTGTGCATGGGATTTGAAAAGAAACCATAATTTGATATAATGATATGTATAAGTGATAAGTTAGGATTATATGATAATAATGGTAACAAGTGTATATGGGTAATAGTGATATGAGATGTGATATGGTTATGTATGATATGATCATAGTAATTATCCATGTATTGTTGTGTTTGAAGTTATATTATATGTTTATGTTCAATATATGCTCATATGATGGAATTGAATCAATGATAAGGAAATAAGTAAGGATAAACTGGTAAGTGATGGGTTTAATAGGTATATAAGTATAATATGTGTTATATGGGATGTTCATGCATTTTTTAGTTTACTTTATGTATTTACATGTCTCACTAAGTCTATGACATAGCGTGTAAATGTTTTACACGTAGGTATGGATAAGTCAGAAGATCAAGTTTCGGATCCGTAGAGCAGCATACCTCTGCGCAAAGTTCAGATCAGAAATATTTTGTAAAGTATGTCTTGTCATATAATTTAGTATGTTGGCATGTAACTAAGTCATAATATATATGTATGCTCTGATGGAGTCTGTTAAGGTTTTAAATATGTTTATGTAAAAGAATTACTTTATAGAATAAAAGTTTTAAATTTTCTATGGTTTTTATAAAAGTGTATACTTTGACTGGTCAATGTGACACCTCGGACTCGTATCCGAGTCGGGTACGGGTTGGGGGTATTACATTTAATGGTATTAGAGCTAAGGTTTAGCCGATTCTAGGCTTAAACCGAAGTCAAGAGTATTTTGAAAATGTGTACATGCCAACAAAAAATGAGTTTCTGATCTGATAGAGTTATGAGTATGCTGTCTTCTAATAGAGTTATATTGTTATGTATTAGATGTCTGATCGTGAGAGTCCTCACAGTGAAAGAAGAAGTAATAGACCTGAGGGTAGTAGTAATTCACCTGCCCTGGCCAGGCATGGTGAAGAGTGAACACCTCCAGTAGTACCAGTGAGAGATCAAGGGATATTTTTCGGGACGTTAAATGCTGTTTTGTCACGTTTTCAACCCTCTGCGCCTTCAGCTCCTCGAATGAATATAGCTAAAGAATTGAAAGGTTTAGGAGCACCTGAGTTTAAGGGTGAAGCTGAGGAAGATTCAATTGCAGCGGATCTTTGGTTGAACGATGCTAAGATTATGTTAGATGGGCTCCACTGTTCTGATATGGAGAAATTAGACGGAATAGTTTCTTTGTTAAGGGGACAAGCTAGAATATGGTAGACCAATGTCACCATGAGATTCAAAAGTGATCAAGTGACCTGGTTATTCTTCTTGGAAGAATTTAATCGTAAGTGTATTGGTGACCAATATATTAGACAGATGAAGCAAGAATTTCTGAATTTGAAGCAAGAGAATTATACAGTGTATGAATACGAATGTGAGTTTAATAAGTTAAGTCGTTTTGCTGCTGAGCTTATTCCGACTGAGAAGGATGTATGTGACTGGTTTGTGGAGGGTTTGCGCCCTAGGCTAAGAGAGTTGGTGATAACCTTGAATTTGTCATCGTTTCAAGAAGTGGTTAATCGAGCTAAAGCTCTAGAGAGAGCTCAGAATGAAAGATTTAAAGAACAGAGAGTTCAGAAGTCTAAAAGGATGGGTGCTTCGTCGAGCTCCTCTCCATCCAAGAAAAATAGGGAATGTAATTTTCCAACTCATGATATGTTGGAATAAGATGTTTTTATTGATAGAAGATCAAATCTCAGTCAAGTCATGCAATGTTCATATTGTGGAAAGAATCATACAGGGGTATGTAGAGTAATCTCCGGAGCTTGTTTTAGATGTGGAGATGCTGGACATTTTATTCGAGATTGCTCACTTATGACTGAAGAGACAGTACAGAGAGAAAGATCTATAGTGGTATCTCAAAGAAATAGAGGTAGAGGTCGTAGAAGAAATCGATCGGAGTCATTCACTCAACATGATATGCAACCAACTGCACAAGTTTATAATTTAAGGACTGATGAAGATTTCGATGATCCAGAGATGAATAAGTAATTATTGTTAAGAGTTGTTGAGTATTATAACGGATTGTTTCATCTTGAGGTAGAGTGAAAATTCGAGGACGAATTTTCCTTAAAGGGGAGGAGATTTGTAACATCCCAAAATTCGAGTTAGTAACTAAAATGAGAATTTTTTTAATTTGAAGATCAATTTAAGGAAATTGATAAGTTCAAGAATTTAAATAGGACTATTTCAGTATTGGATTAAATCATAATTATGGAATAAGTAAAGGGCATTATGGTAATTAGTTTAAAAAGATATTTTCTTTCCCTTATTAAGAATGAAACACGTGGGATGTGAAGAGTTATCTAGAACTCTTCTTTTCCTTCTTTATTTCTTCTTCCCGTGGGTTCAAGCTCAAACCTCAAAGGTGAGTTTTAATTTTTATGATTAATTCTTGAATGTTTAAGTTGGGTTTTATTCCTTGAGTGCTATATAAGCTTAAGGAAAGCTTATATAAGATATAAGCTTAAAACACCAAAAGGAGAGAATTAGAAAGGAAATTTTATATAGGGTTGAGAAATTAATTCTTGATATAAAGAGGTTTTTGAAGTTTTAAAGATGGATTTGACTTGTCAATGGGTTAATTAAGAAGTTAAAGGTGATAGAATTGAATTTAGAACACACGGAAAATTTAATGAAATTCTTTGATTCAAGAATTATGGTGGATTATGGGAGATGGTAAAGTGTTATAGTGTTATAAGAAGGTTTATACATGTATAGATAAGTTTTAAGGCATAAGGAGGGGTTAATAAGTAGAATTTGAGGTCAAAGTAAGAATTTTATGGCTCAAAATGTAATTTATGGGTGGTATACATCGATGCATCTTCAATGTGCATCGATGCACTCTCAAATAAATAAACATCGAGTACAGTTGGTGCATCGATGCATGGTAGTGCATCGATGCACATGTTAAAAAATGCATCGATGCACTGAAGAATGCACCGATGCACTTTAATGGGAAATGAAATAAATCGTTATTCAGTCTATGAAATGATATATTAAAGTATATTAATTGGATACTGATAGTATCAATACATGATTATGTAGACATCAATCGAAAGCAAAGTTTGGATAGGTCGACAGAGTAAGATACGTAACGGAAATAAGAGTTTAAGAGGGTTCATTGAGACCATGTGAGTGCATGATAGTAAGTGTACGTTATGTTAAGGAATTAAGACTTGCGATGAGTCTAATTCCGATATTATATGATATAAGTATTAAAGCATAAACATGTAGTGATATGGTTTTAGATATATGGTATATGAGTAAATGCATATGTTTAATTTTTGAATGCATTTTTATGTGTGAACTATGTAAATGCTTGTATTATGATAATAGGTCATGTGATCATGAAATATATGATAAAATATATATGAAAATAATATGATTCATATGTGTTTCTATTAGAATGTTATATGATATGTTAGTATAATAAGATAGATTAGATATTGATAATAAGACATAAGATTATATGCATATGTAATATATGTTAAAAGATAAGAAATAATATGTTATATGCATATGAGAAAAAGGTATATGTGATGTGGCCATGTGTGAAAAGATTGAATAATGTGAATTTCATGGAAAATGCTACGTTAAAGTAAACTACGTGACTATGTGATCATATGAAATGTGATAAAGAGCTATGTGAAATAACTATGTGATATGAATATGTGAATGTGTAATGAGGTAAAAGATAATGCCCATGTCATGTGTTATGAGAGCTATAGGTATAGTTGGCATGCCAAGAGTCGAGGGTCTACGCGGTCCTTCGGGATATAGTGGTCCTTCAGGATATATGTGTTATATGTGGTCCTTCGGGACATCTACGTGGTCTTTCGGGACAAATTCTACGCGCCCCTAGTGGGATTTACATGAGCTGTGGTGACAGCATAGTGCATAACCTCTATGTACTCACGTACCTTAAGTTCTCTATAGTGTGCATGGGCTTTGAAAAGAAACCATAATTTGATATAACGATATGTATAAGTGATAAGTTAGGATTATATGATAATAATGGTAACAAGTGTATATGGGTAATAGTGATATGAGATGTGATATGGTTATGTATGATATGATTATAGTAATTATCCATGTATTGTTGTGTTTGAAGTTATATTATATGTTTATGTTCAATATATGCTCATATTATGGAATTGAATCAATGATAAGGAAATAAGTAAGGATAAACTGGTAAGTGATAGGTTTAATAGGTATATAAGTATAATATGTGTTATATGGGATGTTCATGCGTTTGTTAGTTTACTTTATGTATTTACATGTCTCACTAAGTCTATGACTTAGCGTGTAAATATTTTACGCATAGGTGTGGATAAGTTAGAAAATCAAGTTTCAGATCCGTAGAGCAGCATACCTCTGCGCAAAGTTCAGATCAGAAATATTTTGTAAAGTATGTCTTGTCATATAATTTAGTATGTTGGCATATAACTAAGTCATGATATATATATACGCTCTGATGGAGTTTGTTAAGGTTTTAAATATGTTTATGTAAAAGAATTACTTTATAGAATAAAAGTTTTAAATTTTCTATGGTTTTTATAAAAGTATATACTTTGACTGGTCAATGTGACACCTCGGACTCGTATCCGAGTCGGGTACGGGTTGGGGGGTGTTACAAAACTACATAAATTGTTATTAAAGTTTGAATAAATTTTTGTTTTTTCTATTAAAGAAATTTCAAAAGATATAAAATGATCACTAATGTTATCGTTTTATAATAAATCGGTCACTTTATCATTAATCTCCATTATACCAATCACATAAGACTGATGTGACACATTTACTTGGCTTACCTAACACTGTTTGGCCACGTCGGACCAAACTGACTGACCATTTGACTAAAACAAAAAAAATATTAAAGAAGATTTCAATTTATAAACCCTAATTTCAAAAAGAGGGTAACTCAAAGATTTGATGATTTACTACAGACTTATTTGCAATCATTCACAATATAAATGGTTTGCAACTCGTTGAGTTGACGAAGAACCCATCTTGCTTTTGTGAATCCTGTTTGTAACCCTCTCAGACCGATGCGGTAGCCCGATTCGATCTGGAGTGTCACATTAGGCCCACCTGAGTAACCCGCTATAAAAATAGCTGAAAATTTAAAACTTTTATTAAAACATGTAACTCATAATTGCTTTATCAACCTTCAGAATTAAAACATATTTTCAGACTCGTATATAAAACAGAATACAATTACATGCCCCCTAATCACATGTACCATACTCTGCAAGCAACGCCGGAAGAACTCCCTTGTTGAAGTTAATAGATGCACTGATGCGATTCTTTTAACCTGCAGTGGTGAGTAATAGAGTGAGCTTCGGAAAACTCAGTAATACAGAACTACCAGGTGATGCTATAGGACATGCAAATAAATTAAAAGCCATATAATTTTCCTTATTGAATCAAACATATACTGGTTTTCGGAATAATCTGGGGTTCCACGGATAGTTCATCAATTAGAAGCTATAATGATCTCAGTTAATAAAATCGAATACGATGTCTAGTGTGTTCCAACAGTACGATAAAATCAGAATAGGTACATTAATCAAATGATAGTTCAGTAAATCTTAGAAATCATACTGTAGTGGAGCTTTTTAAACTCATATTTTAAAACCATCGTATAAAGAGTTAACCTAAAGGAATATCTTAGGGCCTGAGAACCTACCCAAGAAAGTTCGGGGCCACGGGGCCTACCTAAGAACACATCTTAGGGCCTCAAGGCCTACCCGAGAATGATCTCAGGGCCGTAGAGTCTACCTAAGAGTTACATTAGGTCCATAAAAAATTTCCAACTTGATCAGAGTTGTACTTTACAAATCAATATCTCCAAGATACAATTTATTACGTGATACAAATCCATAAGCCATCACCATTAAGTCCGTGCATCCATAAAACAGTAACCATAGATTTTAGTGTACCACATGTTAAAACAATAAAACAATTTATTAAAATATAAGGAACACACTAGAGAAATCCCAATATTTATCAAAGGCATTTTACAGTTATCAACATAGATAACATGAAACTGATGTCTTTTGATCAGATCCCAGGAACGAGGTCCTATTAAAAAGGAGTCAATTACTATTCGTTCAAATCAAACATTTAAAGTTGATACTTTAGAACCCACTATGTTTTCATATGCATCAAGAAAGCGTTCACGAATGTCTGAAGTGATTGAGCTATTAAAGGAGGAATGGAGATTCAAGACATTTACCATCCATGTTGATCGATCGATTTATCGAACTATTCTAACTGATCAACTCTCAGAACTAATGCATGTCGATTTATCAATTTATTACCTTTCCAGGGTATTCACTCTTAAATACCAACAATTCTTGTCCATAAATCATCTTCGTAATCACCACTGAATAAATCTTCCAATGGTCTTTTTTTTTATTTCCACGTCTCAACGATATCAGGAAATACTGTTGAAAACATTTTGATGTTTCGATATAACAAATTAAATTAAAAGAATTTTAATTTTGAAAATGATTTTTCTAAGCATATTCGATATATTAAATCGAATATCAAAATATTACTCAAAGTATTTCAAAGTTAATTTTAAATCCTTACTAAAGTGTAAAATTAAGTTTTAATCTTAAAATAATTTCAAAACAATTTTACAAAGTATTTTGAATTGTTTCAAAGCCAAAAATTACAGTTTGTCCAGAAGGAACTGATTCCCCCCAAGGGGGTACCGATTCCCCCCCTGAGTTATTTGGCTCCGAGAAATTCCAGTATTCTCGGAGGGAACCAATTCCCCCCAGGGGTATCGATTCCCCGCTTTGTGTAACGGTCGAAATATTTAAATTTTACACTTAGGGAACCGATTCCCCATGAGGGGTACCGATTCCCCCCACGCTCCAAGCTCTTTTATTAATTGATTTCACACTAAAACGGCTATATTATCTTCACTAATCATCCCTAACGTTCAGAAGTGATATAAGGTGTATTTAAGAAAGCTTAGAAGCCATTGATCAAAACAAGAAACATCAAGCAACTAGAATCAAGAGAGAATCAAAGAGAAAGCATCAAACCTCAAGTTTGAGCGTTTCAAGCCTATTTTTCATTCAATATTCATTTTGCTTTCAAGAACACTTATTGTGCTCAATTGTATTCATTCTTGAGTGTTCTTTTCTTTGTTCTAGAATTGTGCAAACAATCTACCTTGTGAATACTGTTTAGCTATGTATTTATGTATTTATTTATATATGCATTGAATTTTATCTATATTTTTAATTTTCTGACTGCCGGAGGTCTTCCACGGAAGCTACTCTCAACCTGGCGTTGGGGGCAGCCTACTACCCTACCTCCCCCTTACCCCATACATATGGGAATTGGGTTTTGTTGTTGTTGTTGAATCTACCTTATGAGGATTTCCTTGTAAGTTTGCAAATTTGTATTATTCTCTTGGGGAGAGAGTGTTCTCAAGAATTTGGGATATAATTCTTGAGGGTTTGTAAGGTTACTCTTTGTCCTCAAAAGAAAGACAAATTAGTGAATTTGTGGAAAATCCTTAGTGTGGATAGCTAAGGTAGTGGACACAGACTTTGGTTGAGAAAGTCGAACCACTCTAAATAGTTGTGCAATTACTTTTAATTTTCTGTAAAAAGCTTCCACCAAATCTTTAATTGTCAATTCACCCCCCTCTTGGCTGATTCCGTCAATCGATTAACTCAACAATTGGCATCAGAGCTTGACTCATTTGAAGGTTTAACCACCTCTTGAGTAGATCCGGGAAGAGTTAAATCGATAAAGATGGCGTCCACTTCCGGTTCATTCTCCATGGAAGAATCCAGACCAATTGACGTGCCTCCACACTTCAATGGAACAAATTATCGTCATTGGAAGAAGCTTATGATGATATTTATCCAAGATTTTGATATGGAAGCTTGGATGATGATCGAGAAAGGATATTCTTCTCCTACAAAGAAGGCAAAGAAGTGGAGTGATCAAGAACGGAAGAAAGCTGAACAAAATACAAAAGCTATGCACATGTTGTGTTGTGCAATTAATCCTAATGTATATAAAGGAGTTTCTTCTTGTTCAAATGCCAAGGAGATGTGGGATAAGCTTGAGGAGATCTATGGAGACAAGGAAGAAGAACCAATAAAGGTGATGTCTCTATTAGCTCTCACAGAGCCAAATGTATCTTCTAACTCAAATAGATTAAATTCAAAATCTTTTAATGAGTTACAAGATGCTTATGATGAATTATTTTCGGAGTTTGAGACCATGAACTCCAAATACAATAAATTGATTTCTAAATTTATTGCTAAAAATGATCTTCTTTTGAAAGCTAAAACAAACTTGGAAAATCAAAATGAAATGTTGAGAAAGGAGTTAGAGCTTTCAAAAATAAAATCTGAAAACTTTGAAAAAGAAATTTTCAAATTAAACAAACTTCTTCTAGAAACGAAAATGGATTTTGAAAATCAAAATGAAATCTTGAAGAAGGAATTAGAGCTTTCAAAAATGAAATTTGAAAGTATTGAAAAAGAAAATTTCAATTTGAAAGTTAAGCTTGAATGTTTAACAAAAGAAAAAGATATCATTTTAAATAATTCATCTAGCTCAATAATGACAATATGTTCACATTGTCATTATCATGGTCATAAGGAACATACTTGTCCTTTAAAGAAAGGAAAATGATTTAAAATTAGATAAGTATGGGTTCCAAAAGGAACAAGAGGCATTGAAACTAATGTTCAAGGATCCAAAGTAATTTGGATACCAAAATATACTTAAATGTCTCTTGTAGGTGTGTGGGAGCAATGGTGATGAAGATGATGATATTCAAGATGCTCTAGCCACACATGAAAAAAGAATGAGTAACCTCTAAACTTAATATTTTTATTTTATTTGGTTGCTCATTTAGTTTATGCATGCATGAGGTTTTAAATGTTGAATAAATGATTATGTTTTATCTCATGTATGTTGAAAAATATTGTATGATGAACATAGTAATTTTTGGTAATGTTTTATAAACTCTAGTTCATCATATTAATTTTTGGTCAAAATTGTTTTTAAAATGTAATTGATATCTCTTTAACAATTGATATCGATTTTTCAAGAACTTTGGTTTTGCAAAATTTTGACCTTAAATTTTTCTTAATGATTATGCATATTTTTTTAAAAAATATTATAAAGTTTTAATGCATAACATTTTCAAAAACTTTATGCATGTGCTCTTAATCTCGATAATCAACATTGCATAATGTTTTGTATGTGAATGGATTAAAGCATAATCCGATTAGATGAATTTGATAAAAGATACAATGTCTTATTTTTAAATTAAGTGTTTGCAAAATTGATTGACATTGCATCTACTTTGATTATGCTTGTTGGTCATAGAATAGGAAACATATACATGGTGCATTTAGATTCTATTGATATGACTAATTTGTGCCTAGTTGCTAAGGATGAACATGATAGTTGGTTATGGCATAGGAGACTAGGACATGCTAGTATGAGTGTTTTACAACGGCTAATTCAAGGTGATTTAGTTTGAGGGTTGCCTAAGCTTAAATTTGATAATGATAAAATATGTGATGCTTGTGCTAAAGAAAAACACAAAAGCGAGTTTCTTTTAAATCCATTAATGACGTATCAACTAGTAGAGTATTACAATTGATCCATATAGATCTTTTTGGGCCAACTAGGACTACTAGCTTGGGTGGAAAACAATATGCATTTGTCTTGGTAGATGACTATTCTAGATATACTTGGGTTCTATTCTTAAGTACTAAAGATGAAGCATTAGAAAAATTCATCACGTTTTCAAAAGTAATCCAAAAACTATAAAGGTTACTCTATAACTAGTGTTAGGAGTGATCATGTCACTGAATTTGAAAATCTTGGATTTACTGAGTTTTGTAATTCTAATGGTATTAGCCACAATTTTTCAGCACCTAGAACCCCTCAACAAAATGGAGTTGTTGAGAGGAAAAATCGAACTTTAGAAGAAATGGCTAGAACCATGCTTTGTGAAAATAATTTGCCAAAATATTTTTGGGCCAAAGCCACAAATACCGCTTGTTATGTTGTAAATCGAGTAATGATTAGGCCAATTTTAAAGAAAACTCCATATGAAATTTTCAAAAATAAAAAGCCTAACATTAGTTATTTTCATCCTTTTGGATGTAAATGTTTTGTTTTAAACAACGGTAAAGAAAACATTGGCAAATTTGATGCTAAAAGTGATGAAGGAATTTTTCTGGGTTATTCCTTAAATTCTAAAGCTTATTGAGTATTTAATAAAAGAACTTTAGTTGTAGAAGAGTCTATACATGTTGTTTTCGATGATAATCCCCTTCCGAGGAAGGATTCTTGTGTGAATGATGATGTAGGTGTTATAAATACAAATGACGTTAGACATGACGTTGGAGAACCATCATCAAAGGAAGAAACGAAAAATGAGAAAACTCATGATCATCTTGAGAATCCAACCATTGAAGAAAGGGAAGTATCTTATCCAAGAGAGTACAACTATGTCAAGGATGGTGAGATTATAGGTGATCCATCCAAAGGGGTAACAACTCGATCTTCTCTTAGAAATATTTGTAATTATGTTGCATTTATCTCATGCATAGAGCCTAAGAATATTAAAGAAACATTAAATGATGAACATTGGATTATGGCTATGCAAGAAGAGTTAAATCAATTTGAGAGAAGTAAAGTATGGACATTAGTTGAAAGGCCTAGTAATAAATCTACTGTAGGCACTAGATGGGTATTTAGGAATAAGCTTGATGAGAGTGGTAATATAGTGAGAAACAAGGCTAGACTTGTTGCTCAAGGGTATACTCAAGAAGAGGGCATAGACTATGATGAAACATACGCTCCCGTAGCTAGGATGGAAGCAATTATAATGTTATTAGCATTTGCATGTTTTCATGAATTTAAATTATATCAAATGGATGTTAAAAGTGCATTTTTAAATGGTTTTATAAAGGAACAAGTGTATGTGGAACAACATCCAGGTTTTGAAGATTCAAAATTTCCAGATCATGTTCTTAAATTGACAAAAGCTCTTTATGGTTTAAAACAAGCTCCTAGAGCTTGGTATGAAAGATTGTCAAATTTTTTAATTGAAAAAGGTTTTTCAAAAGGGAAGGTTGACACTACATTGTTTTTAAAGCATAAAGGTAAAGATTTATTAGTAGTTCAAATTTATGTTGATGATATAATTTTGGTTCTACTAATGACGTTATTTGCCAAGAATTTTCTAAGCTAATGCAAAGTGAATTCGAAATGAGCATGATAGGGGAGCTCTCGTTTTTCTTGGGACTCCAAATCAAGCAAAGAAAAGATAGCATCTTCATCAATCAAGCTAAGTACGTCAAAGATATGCTCAAGAAGTTTGGACTGGAAAATGGGAAACCTGATGACACTCCAATGAGCTCTTCTACAAAGCTTGACTTGGATGAAGGAGGTAAATGTGTTGATATTAAATTATATAGGTCAATGATTGGTTCTTTGCTTTATCTTACTGCAAGTAGACCAGACATTATGTTTAGTGTTTGCTTATGTGCTAGATTTCAATCATGTTCTAAGGAATCACATTTACTAGCTGTTAAGAGAATCTTTAGATACCTTAAGGACACTCCTAGTTTAGGACTTTGGTATCCTAGAGACTCTAGCTTTAGCTTGCATGCCTTTTCTGATGCGGATTATGGAGGATGCAAATTAGATAGGAAAAGCACCTCCGGTACTTGCCAATTCCTTGGAAATATGCTGATTTCTTGGTTTTCAAAGAAACAAAATTGTGTTGCATTATCTACCACTGAAGTCGAATACATTTCAGTTGGTAGTTGTTGTGCACAAGTTTTATGGATGAAACAACAACTTTTTTTATTATGGAATTGAAGTAGGTCATTCCTATCAAGTGTGACAATACTAGTGTTATTTGTCTCACTAAAAATCCCATCCAACACTCTAGAACTAAGCACATTGAAATAAGACATCACTTCATTAGAGACCATGTCACTAAGGAAGATGTAGTTCTAGAATTTGTTGATACTTTGCACCATTAGCGGATATCTTTACAAAACCTTTAGACAAGGAAAGATTTTGGACACTTAGGAGAGAATTAGGTTTGATCAACCTATCTTCACTTAGTGTTTAAAATAATTTTAGCACTTTTAAGACTAAATGAAAAATGCTTAGAATAGTAATTTTTTATTGCATTCATTGCTATTAGTTAGGGGGAGTTTATGATTCTTGATGAAAATTAACTTTATGTTCAAATATAGTTTAAAGATTAATTTGATTGTTTGAACATGATTAATTTTCAATATATGAGTTGCCAATACCACTAGAGAAAATTAATTTAGCATTTTGTGTGTTTAAAATTGGATTTTAGCATTTTGGTGCAAAGGGAATCGATACCCCCATGAGGGAACCGATTCCCCCTTTGAAGGGGAACCGATTCCCCCTAGGGGAATTGATACCCCCTGGGGTTCTGGTTTTATCGGACAAAACCCTTGTTTTTGGCTCAAACCCTCTCTTTTTCTTCCCGTGCCACCTATCACTCTCTCCATCTCTCAAATCTCCACTTTACCTCAAAACAACGTTTTTAATCGGAATTCTCTTCAAATATCATCTTCTAAACCTGCTAGCATCACTAAAAAATCGTGCAAACAACATCAAAATCCACTCAATCTCATCTTTCAAGGTAAATTTTTCTAAATTCTCTATTTCATTGATTTTGAACTTATGACTAGTTTTAATTAGTTCTAGATAGAAATAGTAATCGGGTATTGATTGTTTAGTGATTAGAAACTATATATTACAACTAATTTCATCAAAAACACAAGAATTTTCCAAATTTTTTGAAATTTTCGAAAAAAAAATTATTTTTCAAATTATTGTGTTTTGATTGAATTATGTTGTTGTTATGAAAACTATACATATATTGTTTTTCAAAACCTTATTTTTCAATAGTTTTCTTAAACTTTGCCCATTAGGATTGGTTTAGAGAACCTTGAAATATTGAGGACTTAATTGAGTTTTGGGATTGATTGAATTGCATACATGTGTTTTCTAAATTGTAGGTTATCCATTCTGTTCCGATTTCCTAAACCATGTCCAATCCTAAACGTGCTAGGTCATAATCTAGTCGCTCAAACCATCAATCCAACCCACCTCTAAATCCTCCTCCTATTCCTGAAATTCCAATTCCTAATGCTAATCCCATTTATCCTAATATGACTATCCAAAACTCGTGCTTCAATTGTCATGGTCCTAGAAATCATCGTTTTTGGTATTATCAATATTTTGACTCTTACAAAATTAGAGAAGAACGTATCCCTTCTCTTCAAGCTATGTTAGATATCAATTTTAAATATCTTCTTCTTTTACAAGAATGGAAATTTGATAAACTTTGTGACCTTGAACCTATAGTTTACCATCAACTTGTTCGCATCTTCTATTCTAATACCATTTGTGTTAAAAACCGAGCTCAAACCAAAACCATAGGAGTTCGTTCCTACCTCCTAGGACAATTCTTACATATTGACTCGGCTTACATAGCCAATGCATTAGGATTAGATAATGATGGTATATCAAATGAAAAACAGGTTTTAGGTTCTCATTATAAAAGAAGGGATAGTGCGAGTGTCTTAGACCTTCATGATCGTTTTCTTCATCTAATGATTTCTTGGTGGTTTCGACCATCCAGAGGTCGTTACTCAACTCTTAGAGCCTTGGATCTTTGGTGGTTACATTGTTTCCAAAATAGTATTAAAATAAACCTACCTCAGATTATTTTTGCTGAAATTGTTAAAACCGTAAATCTTGTTCCTAACAAGAAACTATGTTCATCTCTAGTTTACGGTTGTATTCTGAGTAATCTATTTTCTAAAGTCGGGCTTAGAGTTGGTCTAGATGTCGTCTTTCCTCTAAAGAAACAAATTAATCTTCTTTCCTTAACAAGAGCGGGATGGGTAAAGGATAAGGAAACCGGTGAATGGGTTCGATCTTCTGAAAATACTCCGGGAGCTAGTTCTTCACAAGCTCCACCAGAAGCTGACGATGATCCAGAGCTTGAACAATTAACGCGAGACATCAATGAAGCCGAAGATGAGCCTGAGCAGCTCGAGGAGCAAGCACAACAAACGAATCAAATGCCTCCATATTTTGAATCTTTTATGGAGACATTCAATTTCCGATATGCTACCGTAGATTCGCGCTTTACTTCTATAAGGTCCCATTTATCCACAATGGGAGCTCAACAATTGGAAATTCTCTGAGAGATGCGCACAAACAACGCTTCTATGAATGAACGTATTGATGCACTCTCACATGAGATGGCCGCTATGCGAGCTCATTTTCCTCCTTCCGATCCTCCTACGGATGCTTGATTTTGTGTTTTGCTTTAGTACTTTAAACTTAAAGCTTATTGTTTGAACATTTTGAATGTTTTTGGATTGTTTTCCTTTTGTTGTTGGATATTTGAACTTATTTGATGGATTATGGATGTTTTGAACTTATATATTTGGTGTGGTTAAATTTATTCATTATTGCATCATTTACATAATGTTAGATATATGACCAATTTTGCCATGTCACATTGTTTATGAATATTGATTATGAAACTAATGGCTAACGTTTCTCTTGATTGTGATCTTAGCAGCTTAACCTATATATAATCAATTGGCTAAATGATTTCAAAACCTTGTTTAAAATCTTTTACGAGTCTTTTTGATTTAACAAAAAAGGGGAGAAATGTTAAAAGCGTTTTTGAAGAGGAGTAGTGTTAAAGTAAGGGGGAGTATTATTTTTCAAAATCAAAATTCATTTTGAAATTAGAAAATCTTAAAATGTTTTGTTATATCAAAAAGGGGGAGACTGTTGAAAACATTTTGATGTTTCGATATAACAAATTAAATTAAAAGAATTTTAATTTTGAAAATGATTTTTCTAAGCATATTCGATATATTAAATCGAATATCAAAATATTACTCAAAGTATTTCAAAGTTCATTTTAAATCCTTACTAAAGTGTAAAATTAAGTTTTAATCTTAAAATAATTTCAAAACAATTTTACAAAGTATTTCGAACCGTTTCAAAGCAAAAAATTACAGTTTGTCCAGAGGGAACCGATTCCCCCCAAGGGGTTACCGATTCCCCCCTGAGTTATTTGGCTCCGAGAAATTCCAGTATTCTCGTAGGGAACCGATTCCCCCCAGGGGTATCGATTCCCCATGAGGGGTACCAATTCACCCCACGCTCCAAGATGTTTTATTAATTGATTTCACACTAAAACGGCTATATTATCTTCACTAATCATCCCCAATGTTCAGAAGTGATTCAAGGTGTATTTAAGCAAGCTTAGAAGCCATTGATCAAAACAAGAAACATCAAGCAACTAGAATCAAGAGAGAATCAAAGAGAAAGCATCAAACCTCAAGTTTGAGCATTTCAAGCCTATTTTTCATTCAATATTCATTTTGCTTTCAAGAACACTTATTGTGCTCAATTGTATTCATTCTTGAGTGTTCTTTTCTTTGTTCTAGAATTGTGCAAACAATCTACCTTGTGAGGATTTCCTTATAAGTTTGCAAATTTGTATTGTTCTCTTTGGGAGAGAGTGTTCTCAAGAATTTGGGGTATAATTCTTGAGGGTTTGTAAGGTTACTCTTTGTCCTCAAAAGAGAAAGACAAATTAGTGAATTTGTGGAAAATCCTTAGTGTGGATAGCTAAGGTAGTGGACATAGACTTTGGTTGAGAAAGTCAAACCACTCTAAATCGTTGTGCAATTACTTTCAATTTTCTGCAAAAGCTTCCACCAAATCTTTAATTGCCAATTCACCCCCTCTTGGCCGATTCCGTCAATCGATTAACTCAACAAATACAAACGTACTTGATTCATGGTTCATAACCCATAGTAATTGTACACTATGTAAACTCATCAAAGTTTCCAGACTTATCCAAATCACTTTTTTAATCCTCAGTCATTGAGGTTACTTAGTTCATTTAGCAGTCAAATCCATTCTGGTTACTTCAGAGTTTTCCAGAGTAATTCGGACGTTTTCTGATTTACTGATACATATTGTACTTCCGTTCAGTTTAGTTCGGTATTCTTGGTTGATTTGTCGAACAAATATCAAATTTTTAGTACTGATATAACACACTAGCATTGATTGCTCGACTTAATATGTGATACATAACTTTTAAGAACAATACCACATCCATGTTTATTCGGATTCCTTAATTATTCCAAGACATTTACTTATTCTAGGCTATAAGGATATTTTAGTTATTTTGGTGCTCAGTTTTATTCTATTCTTTCCAGAGCTCGAGGATATCCAATCATTCCTAAGCTTGGTGATATTCTTGGGTCATTTACATTCTAGGGGTATTATGGTCATTTTACAGATCCAGTGTATTACAATCATTTTCTTCCGTCTGATCTTATTATTGAATTCAAACTTATCATATATTTCATTCCCTTCGAACAATTCTGACAGAAGAGCACCTTCGATAAATTTTTCTTCAGGTATTTACTCATAACTCGAAGATTTTCAAGTTAAAAGTCTTTTCAAATGTTACCAACGAATTTTCAGGAATTTTCCACACAAAGGTAGGATCTCAACAATCAAATCAGTAATTTATCGGTTTAGATACAAATTCTTAGGTTACTCACTCATTCAGAGTCAACTTGGACTATTTTTACCTCTCAAGGGCATTTTTGTAATTTCGCAATCATATACTTTTGGTATTAACTCTTAACGAAAAATAAATATAATTTAGAGATCTTATGCTTAATTGCTTACCCAAACATTCTCGAATCTTGAAATGATTTCTTAACAGACTTCTAATATCTTGCATAAACCCTCTTGGGGTTAAAAACCGATTATCCAAAATTTCTAAGCAAAACTAGTATTTCTTATGCACATTTGTAGTTTTATCATATCAATATGTCTTTTCGGAATTATTAATCAACTTTCAGGGACAATCCTTATCATTTTCCAACATAAGGGTAATTTTACCTAATCGAAGTATTTTCATACCTTATCAAATGAGACAAATTATAAATTACACAAACAGTGTTGATTCCTATATCACTTAATCTCAGAACGTGTAATTAAATTCCAATTGTCCTTCAATTTCTTATATTAGTCATCTGATCTATATTTAATTATCACATTTTTACCGTATTCGAATTGAGTGTAGAACTTCATTAATTACACATATGAGACCAAGCATTTCCATTTATGCATTTACCAATATCAACATATTCCATAAAGTATAAAAAGTTAGTAATGTATTACCTCAATTTCTGTGCCATACTGATCAACCATAAAAATTTCATTCGAACGCCCTCAATCTTTAATTTAACTTCCAATAATTCCTCAAATACATATCAACGGAAATTACATAAAAAACGGAGTTTAATTCCAAAAAACGGATCAAATTGAGTGATAAATCAGTGAAAAACAGCTTATTGGGTTCGAATTTGGCGAAACGGACCCCAAAAACAGATTCAAAACATCGAAAAACGTCAGAATAGCTATACCCGAAAAAAGTCAACGGTCGTTCAAGGCCCGGTCAACGCCGGTCAACGGTGGTCAACGACGGTCAACGGTCATCGGTTTTACACAAAAATCACCCTAACATAAATTAATTACATATTAGGCACCATTTTAAAAATATTTATAAAACTAGCACCCGAGTTTTTTTCCTCTTTCCCTGCAGTCAGAACTTCCCCACGCGCAGGGGGCGGCGCGTGCGACGCCGTGGAGTGTCCGAAAATTCCCGAAAAAATTACTAAAAATTATTTTAAGGCATTTTGAGGCACTTACCAAACTCGGTTCACAATTTTGAACGGCGGAAAGCTCGATTCCTAAACATCGAAAACTTTAACTTTCTCACCACTCCATGCGCCGACGATGACGGAGAAACAAAGATCACCGGTGAACTCAGAACAATGCAAGGAACACGATGGTGTGGGAGGTGTCGTAAACGGATGGCTAGATCGATGTGAATCGACGGAAAACAAACGAAAATTGATTTAAAACCAATGATACTTCCGACTAAAATTAACGACGAACGACTATGATTCACAACGAAAGGTTTGAGGGTTTTTTTCATCGGTCGACAACGAACACGATGGTAGTTTCGGTTCATCAAACAAACGTCGAACGGTGAGTAGATCGGAGTTGAAAAGGATGGTTGAAGGGGGAGGGAAACTGGAAAAATACTCTGGAAACTCACGGAGGAGAGAATTTATAATTCTCTCCAAAATAAAAATGGGTAAACTAATAGTTTGACCACTGAATTTTATGCGTCTTATGAAAGGGTATTTTAACTTTGCGATTTTACAATTTAATCATCAATTTTCTTTCCAAAATTCCAATTAAATCCACTACTTTATAAATCTTAAATTTAACCCATAAATTGAGGTGTTACACTGTTGTATAGAGCCCTCATCCATCTATAAACATCTACACTAGCAATTCGATTTTGTTCATTCAATTTAATGAATCATAGATGATAATTTTTCATTAGTTTAAGAGTTTCTTCAAACTCTACTTTTATAAGTATTATAGATAGAGATATAAATATAGATTATATATATATATATATATTAACAAGCTAGTAATTCGGTTTTGTTTCATTTTCAAAATTGCCAAATTTATATGAAGAGTCTGAATTCATTTACATCACAGATTCAAAGAAAGAAACAACCTGCAATTGCATTTGTAAATGCATCAATCACTCTCTTTAAATTCGGGTTTTTTTATTTTTTTTAAAGAGGAACTAAGCAATGGCAATAAAGAAATTGCATGGAAACATCACAAGCTTAATCATCTTTATCAACTTTCTTACCAGTGAAGATCTTGGCCAGATTCAGCATCACTTTTCTTTTCTTCTTAATGATGAATGGGGTCGATCCGCCCGCCTGTATCAACAGCGATGACGATCTACGAAACCTTGATCTTCCTAATGGTATCAAGTTGCCATTGCTTTTCATTGATCTTCTATTCAATGGTGATTGATTGGTTCGATATGCTTCGTGTTCTACCTCTATCCTCGTAAGATATCTCCGAGCCGTTTCAGTTTTCATTGATGTTTCCCTTTCACTAGCCTTGAGAGCTTCAATCCATGCCTGAGCTGCAGCAACTTTCTTATCAGCAATTTCTTCAGCTCGAACGGCACGTCCGGTTAGGTACTCGTACTCGAATTTCAATATCGTAATCGTTGGACTTTGATTAGATGCCGAAGCTCTAGATTGCATTGTGATCTCTATGAGTGATCTCAGCTTTTCTAGAGCTGAAGCCTCAGCTGCCTTGACTGCATCAAGTTCCTCCACAGCAGCCTGCAGTTTTTCCTCGGTCGAGTCTATTTCGGACTCGGTTTTCCGGATTTCTTCTCCGATTTTCGCTATGCTTCGATTATAAGAGCCTTCTCTTTCTTTGATGCTTCAGTTTCAGTGTTTAATTGTTCAAGTGAAAGATTGGTCACAATTGATTTAGCCTTTTCTTCAGCTGCTGTCACTGCTTCCAACTTCGATTTTGCTCTCAAGAGCTTTGAGTTGAGACTTTTAACTCCCGGATCTCCATGTTCTTCTGTTTTCTTCAGCTTCTTTGTTTCTTCTCCAACATGTTTCAGCTCATTTCGGACAACATCCATCGACGACATATATCGAAAACGCTCTTCTCGAATCGAAGCCAATTCGTTCTTAGCTTGAGATTATCCTGCAACACATTAATATCCGACAATGTGACATTCAATCTTTGTTCCAACTCTTCGGTCCGATCGATCTCTTCAATCATGTCCTTCATCTTCTTCTTCATTTCCACCATCATATATGAGAATTCACCAACTTCTTTCTCTTTTCGAGCTTCGATATCTGCAGTTTCTTTCGATGCCTCGATCCGGGCCAATTCGACCAGAACATGCTCCTCATTAGCCGCCTCGATTTCATTCTTGAGCTCTTCGATATACCTACCGTTCAACACCATTTTCGAGCTCAAATCTTCGTACTCCTTCACTGCTCTTGCTTTCTCAGCCATTACAGAAGCCATTTCAAGCTTAAGGTCACTGAGTTCATGTTTCACCATTTCCAGGTCTCTCATAACTTCATCATACGGATAACTTTCGGTACTCCGAAAATTCGATGCCTTCTCTTCGAGTTTTCCTTTGTTTTTCAAAGATTCAACATCTTTAATCCTTCCCTTGGCTTTAAAATTTGATTCCTCTATCATTGAAGCCAAATCCTTCGCTGTTTTCTTTGCACTGAAGAGTTGGGATTCTGCTTCAAACTTTGCCGATTCTGCATTTCTTCTACTCTCTTTGTATCGACTCATATCCCTTTTGACAATGGCTTCTTAATGATTAAAATCACACAAATGGCATATTTA